>NC_079191.1:231964210-232666710 GCF_029499605.1 Hyla sarda
CTATATGGTGGCAGTTTGGGGGTCCTAATTATTATATGACAGGCTGTATGAGGAACCCTACTACTATGTAGGGCAGTGTGGATGGCCTAAATACTATATGTGGGCAATATATAACAGACAGAGAGTTTGTATGGAGGTGAGAAGCCTAAAATGTTTGTCCAGCCCATTCTATGGAGATGATTCATGGCTGGAAAGTGGAAAGTGAAGGACTCTGAACAGAGAGGACATCACAGAGATTATATATATATATATATATATATATATATATATATATATATATTAATGAATTAAGAAAATAAAAACAAATAATAATTACATGGGCCTCTTGCATGGGCACTTAGGTCTTGAGTGCCCAACCCGTCAGTCTGCCCCTGGTAATGACAGTATAGTGCTGGTATTATCAGTCAATATCAGTCATGGTTTTGCAGTGTATTGTTTTAATTGCATAGGATATTATTGGTAATATTGGACTTGGTATACTGGATTTGGTTTGGTTACAGTATTGTGGTGATATGTATGGTGATATTTGCTCCTTGTAGTGTAGTGATGACTAATATTTTTAGGTGTACAATCATTTTTGGGAAAAGGAATAAATTATATATATGTATAATATATATAATGCAACCAGTCCTCAAAGGTATACAAAGGAAAGAATATTAGGTCCAGTAAGGTACAATACTATAATATTTATTAAATAAAATGCAATATGTTAAATTAAACAACTGGAGTCTGGCGCAGGGCCCTTGTGCAGGCACCAGATACAATAGATATTATGAGTATAAATGTGACATCTTACCAATATGGTCACTATAATAAATAGAATGAATAAAATATTCCCCACTTTCTATTTCTGGGTATATTGAGGTAGAAAAACTGATAAAATATAATGAAAAATCAGGGGTATCATAAAATAGTCCAATATATGAATCTAAGTAGATATAACAACAAAGGCACGTACCGTACGTGCACTCACCGCTCAGCGGAGACAGCTCAGTTTGAAGGTCCAGTCCACGGAAAGCTGGGTCACAGCATCGGTGCAGGTAGGTGGGCGCTAGGAGGCTACGCTGGCTGTTTCACATGTGTATGCGTGCTTCTTCCGGCCTCAAAGTTTTACGTCATCACGCCTGGTTCTTAACAGAAGCCAAGTGGTATGCAGTAACCATAGTGATAGTAAACAAGCAATGGAAAGTGAGGAGGGTCAAAAAGGAACCAAAACCGCATGCAGGAACAGAGAAAGAATAGAAAGACCATACGTGCTGGGTGTAAATCTGAAAGTGTAAAAGATAGAGCAATAATAGTAACCTGGTTTGGCACAAGGAGAATAATTAGAGCCAGAATACGAGAAATCATACCAAAAAAAGAACAAAACGATACCAGCACCCATATAGCCAAAACTAGTTTAGTTACGATGAAAATAAAAGTAAAAGTGGGAAATAAATTAAAAACTTCAGAATAAGAAAAGAGACAAATCAAACCAAGAAGGGTGACATATCTACACGGTCATTAAAGGGCCAAAAACCAGGCCAAAACTTTTTTTTAAATATCAACTGGCTCCGGAAAGTTAAACAAATTTGGAAATTACTTCTATTAAAAAATCTTAATCCTTCCAATAGTTATTAGCTTCTGAAGTTGAGTTGTTGTTTTCTGTCTAACTGCTCTCTGATGATTCATGACTCATCATTGAGCAGTTAGACAGAAAACTTCAGAAGCTAATAACTATTGGAAGGATCAAGATTTTTTAATAGAAGTAATTTACAAATCTGTTCAACTTTCCAGAGCCAGTTGATATATATAAAAAAAGGTTTTGCCTGGAATATCCCTTTAAAGCCGGCAGGACCCTGGGCACCAGTCCTCAGGATCGTGCAGGTTTCTTGCTTAAGAAGTAAATTATGAAGGTCACCCCCTGTGGCAGGTACAACAATTTTGTGGAGGCCACCACATTTTAATACTTCAATGTTATTATCATGACATGCAGAAAGGTGTTCAGCAAGCCTGGGAATGCCCGTGCCCTTCTTAAGAGTATATAAATGCTCTCTGAATCGTGCGCACATCTAGCGCTTCGTTTTGCCTATATAAAAGCGTGAACACGGGCATATAATGTAGTACACTACGTAAGAACTCTTACATGAAATTCTCTGGGAGATGGGAAAATGAACACCTCCTAGGCTACATGATTTTGCGCAGGTATTGTAGCGACAAAAACGGCAATTACCACATTTGAAATTGTCTGTTATATTCCTATCACTCAGCCATTGGCCAGAGATCTTGGTATTTTTTAGATGTTTTTTCGTCAAGTGCTTAAGATGATCAGAAATGGTTATGTTTTTTCTAAAAGTTATTAATGGTGGTTTTTTAGCTACATTGCATATATCTTTGTCATTCCCTAGAAAATGGCAGTATTTACGAACAGTAGTATTAATCATGAAATTCATAGTTGAATTTTTGAGAGTGAAGCGCCTATCTTCTTGTTGTTTGTCCTTTTTCCTATTTTTGTAAAGCAGGAGATCCTGTCTATCCATTTGTGACACCTTTTCTTTGGCGCTTTTCAGGTAGGAAGGGGGGTATCCCCTAGCTAGCAGCCTTTCTTTTAGGTCGTCTACTTGACGGACATATGTTTTTGGATAAACTGACTTTAATGTGTTTGACATATATGTTGCTCGTAGAAAAAAACATAATAATATTCAAAAACAGCCAGAAAAATAGTGGCAAACGTGCATGATATGGGAGTCCCCATAGCAGTCCCAATGTTTTGTTTGTATCACTTTTAATCGAAATGAAATGTATTTTGTGTGAGTATGAAACTGATGGCATCACATACAAAATCAATGAACTCCAACAATTTGTCTGTTTGTCGGAGGAAAAAGCGGATTGCCTGTACACCCCACATCAATAGGGACGCGGGTGTACAGGCTCTCCACATCAATGCTAGCTAGGCTGTAACTATCCGACCATGGGAGATCTTGAATGAATTGCAGGACTTCTGTGGAATCCTTTAAATAGGAAGGAATGGAAGGGAGCAAAGGACACAACAACCAATCCACGTATTTTGAAAGGTGCTCGGTCACGGACCCAATCCCAGCCACGATTGGGTGACCGGGGGGATTAGTCCGTGACTTGTGCACCTTAGGTAATATATACCATTTCGTTTTTTTCAGAAATTGGAGAATCAGATGTTCAGCAATTTTTACGTCAATTGTACCCTTTTCCACATGCCTCCGTAGAAAAGAATGTAATTTCTCTAATATTTTTTGAGTAGGGTCCTGAATTAAGGGTTGATAGGTCTCCTGGTCTGCTAGCTGCCTCTGAGTTTCTTGTAGATAATCCACATTCAACATGACTACGACTCCTCCTCCCTTATCTGCTTTGACAGTGACAAGATTATCTTGTGTAGCAAGCCACTTTAAGGCCTTAGATCACTAGGGGTGAGGTTCATAGATTTTTCAGGATACATCAGACATTTCATATCGTGTAGAAGTGCTTGTGTAAACAAATCAATAGTGGAACCTGGTACCAGTGAAGGATTATAGGTGGACGGATTACCTCCCGAGAACACTGTCTGCGTGTCTGGTACAAAATCATACTCCAGAGACGGGGCAGAAAGTTCGGCTAGCATGCGAACAAAATCATTTTCCTGAGAATCAAACCCATGTATTGCAGAAAAACCTAATGGGCCCACTTTGCAAGGGATACAGCCTTCTTTAGAAGGTTAATGGGCACTTGGTTTATTATTGAAGATTTTATGTAAAGACATTTTACTAGTCGCTTTTAAAAGATCTATTTCGAAACTTACAATGTCAAAATTTTCGTGAAGTCCATAGTTCAAACCTTTGGAAAGTGCTTCAATGCATTTAGATGGTAATTCTTCTCCTGAGATATTAATAACATTATCTATTCGTTCCAGGAAACTGACTTCCTTTTTTGGAAGGTCCTTGTGGGACCTCGTCCCCTTGCGCCTCCCTCGCCTGGTCTTACGTCTAAAGGGACAACTTCATTCGCATGAGATGAAGCTCCTAGCATTTTCGGATCCTTATTTGATTCGTCTGAAACACTGGTATCCGAGTCTGTTGTCCAGTAGTCCGGACTGCTGTGTTTTCTTTGGAACCGCCATCTGCCGCCACCTCTTGCACCTCCTCTAAATTATTTTTGGTTCCTCCATGTAAAGACACTATTACTGTCATAGTCTTTCTTGTCATGAATAAATTTATCGCGGTCGGGATAGGAGGTCGGGATAGGAGGTCTGTATAGGAGGACGGGATAGGAGGACAGGATAGGAGGTCGGGATAGGAGGTCAGGATAGGAGGTCGGGATAGGAGGTGGGGACAGGAGGTCGGGATATGACAACAATATATGAGGACGGGATATGAAGTCAAAAGCTTCCTCTGTTGATTTTCCTCCACAACAAGGATTAGAAAGGAAAAACCGGGCAATGCCGAGTACTCAGCTAGTTATATGTATATGTTCTGATATGCATATTTTTAATTGCCTCTTGGTGCGGCCTATATACTGTTTGCTGCATTTACATTGGATTAGATAAATTACTCCTTTGGTATGACAGGTAAGGCATTCAGATATTCTGTATAAAAAGTTGTTTGACATAGATGACATTTCTATTCTCTTTCTGGGGAAATTTGTAACTTTACAGGCGGAACAAGAGCCACATCTGTGAAACCCCTTTGTTTGTAGCCATGTAGAAAGTGAGTGAGAGGAGGAAAGATGTTTTAATAGTAGGAGCCACTTTAATTCCTAAATGAGGTACTTTTGTGTAGACAATCGGTGGATTGATCGGAATGTCTTGTCCAATCAATTTATCATTCTTCAAAAAGTGGCAGTCTTTTTATTAATGGTTTCTATTGGTTTGTAGTTTTAATTAAAAGGTAAAATTATTTTTGGATCCTGATTCTGTGTTGTTGGCTCTACAGAATCAGGAACAAAGAAAGAGGATCTATAAAATGTTTGTACTTTATCAATTGACTGGTCTAAGACATTTTAACCCCTTAAGGACTGAGCCCTTTTTCACCTTAAGGACTGAGCCCTTTTTCGCAATTCTGACCACCGTCACTTTAAGCGTTAATAACTCTAAAACGCTTTTACCGAATATTCTGATTCTGAGAGAGTTTTTTCGTGACATATTCTACTTTATTTTAGTGGTAAATTTTCGTCGTTACTTGCATACTTTCTTGGTGAAAAATCCCCAAATTTCATGAAAATTTAGAAAATTTTGCATTTTTTTAACTTTGAAGCTCTCTGCTTGTAAGGAAAATGGATATTCCAAATAAATTTTATTTTTATTCACAAATGCAATATGTCCACTTTATGTTGGCATCATAAAATGGACATATTTTTACTTTTTGAAAAAATTAGAGGGCTTCAAAGTAGAGCAGTAATTTTCAAAAATTTCATGAAAATTGCAAAATCTGAAGGGACAGATGTTACAGAACTCTAACTCCCAGCATGCCTGGGCAGTCTAGGCATGGGGAGAGTTGTAGTTTGGCAACATCTGGAGGGCTACCGTTTGGGCACCAATGTAACAGTGGTCACCAAACTGTGACCCTCCAGATGTTGCAAATCTACAACAGCAGTCCGGCCTTCCTAGTGGTTGCCACAGTCAAAATCACTTTACTTTCACTTTCATTTCTCCCCCCCACTGTCGTTTCCCTACCTGAGCCGTGATCTCCGGTGGATGTCTGCGATGATCGCCGGGCCCCACGCATCTTCTCCTCAGGTACAGGCCACCATCTTCTCCCCCCCTTTCTGCCCGACATCCAGGGTTGGGCAGAACGGGGGGTTTCCATGGCAACCCCCTGTCCTGCGCTGCCATTGGTCAGAACTCAGTTCTGACTAATGGCAGGGGATAGGAGGAGATCGCAGCACTGCAACCTCGCTCCTATCCCTTAGGATGATCGGGACTGTCACTGACAACTCCGATCATCCCTATTTTCCGGGTGATCGGGTCACCAGAGACCCGATTAGCCCGGAATTGTAGAAAATCGCATATATGAATTGACATGAGATTTTCTCCGATCGCCGACATGGGAGGTCTCAGGACCCCCCTCGTCGATGTGCCGGGATGCCTGCTGAATAATTTCAGCAGGCATCCCGATCCGGTCCCCAACGGCTAGCGGCGGGGACTGGAATTCCCACGGGCATATCCATACGTCCTCAGTCCTTAAGGACTTTAAAACGGGGACGTATGGATATGCCCGCCGTCCTTAACAGGTTACGGATCATTTTTATCCAGGAATATTTTTTGTAAGTGCATATGCTTCTTGTTCGAATTGAGAATTAAAGGTGCAATTTCTCTTGAGCCTACGATATTGGCCGATGGGGACATTTAAAAGCCATCTAGGTAGGTGGCAGCTGTTAAAAAGTCACCAACACCTATTGATAAACAAATGCACCACACTGAATATATCAGCAAAAATGGAAAAGATCTTTATTGAACATATACAAGATAAAAGATAATATTTAAAGTAATACATATAAGCACAATGCATGATAATCTATATAGGTATAGATAGGATTTGGCACAATTACAAAAACATTGCTAGAAAGGAGAGGCCAGAGGCTTAAGCGAGAGGAGGAACTCAAAGATGGACCAAAGGAGAACTTGAGAAGGACCAGACAATGGAATAACACTGAAACCTGTTTGTAGTACTATGTACTACAAATCAGTTTTGGAGGTTTTACAGTGATTAAAAGGTCTAAAAATTCTATGGTTTCTGTACTAATATGTGGGGTAAAAATTTGGTTAAGTGTGTTAATATTTAGTTCCTGGATAAAAACTTCTAATTGTTCTCTAGATCCTCCCCAAATTAAAATAACATCATCTATATATCGACGCCAGAGCACGAGATCTGTGCCAATCCTGGGAGTTATGGTAGAGTCCTCCTAGGCTGCCATAAATAGATTTGCATAACTTGCAAATCTCATGCCCATGGCGGTACCAGTTAGCTGTAGATAAAAACAATTTTTTTAAATAAAATTAATTGTTTGTTAAGATAAAATTAATGGACTTTAAAATACATTCAATCTGTTCTGGAAAAATATCTCCTTTTGTTAAAAAAAATCTGACTGCTTTAAGACCTGATTTATGTTGAATAATGGTATATATAGGGAACTTACATCTAGAGTTGCTAGTATATAGTTGGATTCCCACTTAATATTTTCAAAAATTTTTATAACTTGTATAGTATCTTTTAAATAGCATGTGGTCTTTTGGCGAATGGTTGATGAAAACGATCTATCAGTTGGGATGTATTAGAAGTTGGGATAACGATCTATCAGTTCCAAAAATGTTCAATTTAATATTTTAATATTATTATAATATTTATAATATTTTCATATTTCCTCTTGTTTATATTTCTCATCTTGTTACCAATCTACATATAACATTGAACACATTTAAATTTCCTTTGAATAAGGACATTTCCTACTCCAATGCATTTATACCCATGTGTATCTTTTATTCCATTTTATTTTATCTCCATATAAATGTATTTATAATTTTTTTACATTTATGTATTTATTTCTTATTATTTATTTATTTATTTATTCTATTCTTATATTTTCATAAATAATTTTTATTTATATATTTATTTTTATGTTTTTATTTTCATTTATCTTTAATGTTATTATTATTACTATTTGTAATTTATTTATTTTTTTTATTTATATATATCTACATTTATCCATTCTTAACATATATTTTCATATTTATCCATATGTCCATATCTATTTCATGGTTATTTATAGCCATTTCCATATGTCTTTATTTCTCTATCAATTACCCTTCTATCTGTCTTTCTTTCAGTCCCATTAGATCCAGTACCATTGTTTATGTAACCCCACTTGCAACACATGTGAAACAAATTCATTCCATGTTTGTCACATGTTTTACGTTGCCCTGCCCATTTTCCTTGCATCATCTTGATACACATCTGGTGACAGTCTTTAGTCTAGTGCTGCTGCAAAGTGCGACATACAATCAGAGATACATTTAATGTTCTGACTCCTCATTGATACCAGGCCTGCCTGCCCACTCAGCTTGGTTGGTGCCCAATGCTACAAGGGAGTATGTCAGTGGCTTTCTAACAAATCAGAAACTTGGGCAGGTGGTTATCTTATAGGTCTTCCTCCTACTTGATAAAAGCAGAGCAGGAGAGAGAAATGAAGAGTATGCAACCATCATGCAGTTCAGCGTCCCCTCCACTTAAGTCACTGTCTATTATGGACAGTAGACACACACACATACCAGGAAAGTGGCAGTAGCATTTTTAAAAGTTTTAAAACCCTACCCCAAGAAGCATTCACTTTGAATTAGGGGTAAAGTGCATAGGGTAGTATAGAAACAGAAAAGGATAAGAACCCTTTGTCATTCAATAAAAACAAATTTAATGAGCATTCTTCATCTCCTCTCTGCCCCCTTGTCATTTCTGTCCCCATAATCCCTTGCCTCCCCAAACCCTGTGTCACTCAGATTTGTTACAATTATACCAGCTTATTTATTGTAAATGCTTGAAAGTTCAAACATTTTAAAAGTTTTTTTTACATTGCTATATTTACAATTAATAAAAAATGTTTTATTATGATTTTATATCAGTCTGCTTCTACCTATGAATTTATTTAAGAGTAAGATATATGGATGTATATATATATATATATTTTTTTTTTTTTCCCTTAATCTATGAAAATCTGCTTTGGGTGCACACCCTAATACCATATCATGTACACATATGGAAATATAATGTAGCCCAAAATGATAGAGCAGAAACTCTTCTCTTGTGTGTAAATCTATCAGATTCCTTTTCTGAGGATTCTTGTCACATCATTGATCCTGCCTGCATTTTGGTCGCTATTAATCTAACCTAAGTTTCACCTAGAGAACATTTAAGTGTGCCCCCAATCTCTACAACAAGATGTTATACTGGCCACATTCTTCTCTGTTGTCTGGTCTTCAAGAAGTCAAATGCACCCATGAACTCCATGACCTTAACAGATTGGATGGATGGATGCATGGACAGATCTTTATACATCAAAGGATCATTAATCAAATACGTTCAGTGCCAAACAATTAACTCATTACTGTTGAGCTTATTTGTTTACCATTATATCTACACAAAATGACTTAACTACAATTAACTGTTGCTTAGGTGATCATTGCTTAATTTGATCTTGAATTGCCAGTTAGTGTACTAAAACCAAGAGATGAAAGCGAGCTATGTTCTTCTTGTATATTAGTCTGCACAAGTGGTGCTTCGATTTCTACTAAAACCATAAATATGCATGCATTTATGAGTTACTGAAGCTGTTTTACCTTGCCAGTTTTACTCTGAGAAATTGTTTTCGCTGGCATACTGGCAGAATCAATTTCTCCTCTAATAGGTAAAAGTTTCTCTAGAGTCAGTTGATGTTTATTTGGAATAGCGATTTGTATGCCATCAGACCTCTAATCATTTATTCTTCAGTGGTCCCCAACACAGCAGACTGCAATAAGTTTCTCCAGTAGAAACATATTAGGTAGTAAAGCTATCACTTCTTCAGCATGATGGCAGAAAACATGCTTCTTGTCTGTGGAATATGCTTTAGGCACAATAAATTTCCTTAACCTAAAATGCGAAGCTTAAACTTTATACTCTTGAAGTAGCCCCATGTATAAAAAATTGAATGAACAACTCTGTGAATGTTTTTTACCATACTTGACCAATTTTATTCATTGTGATTTATTTAGCTTACATTAATACACTGCTAAAATTAAAGGGAACACTAAGATAACACATCCTAGATCTAAATGAATGATCTAATCATATGAAATACTTTTGTCTTTCCATAGTTGAATATGTTGACAACAAAATCACACATAAATTATCAATGGAAATCAAATTTATCAACCCATGGAGGTCTGGATATGGAGTCACTCTCAAAATCAAAGTGGAAAACCACATTACAGGCTGATCCAACTTTGATGTAATGTCCTTAAAACAAGTCAAAATGACGCTCAGTAGTGTGTGTGGCCTCCACGTGCCCGTATAACCTCCCTACAATGCCTGGGCATGCTCCTGATGAGGTGGCGGATGGTCTCCTGAGGAATGTCCTCCCAGACCTAGACTAAAGCATATGCCAACTCCTGGACAGTCTGTGGTGCAACATGGCATTTGTGATGGAGTGAGACATGATGTCCCAGATGTGCTCAATCGGATTCAGGTCTGGGGAACGGATGGGCCAGTCCATAGCATCAATGCCTTCCTCTTGCAGGAACTACTGACACACTCCAGCCACATGAGGTCTAGCATTGTCTTGCATTAGAAGGAACCCAGGGCCAACCGCACCAGCATATGGTCTCACAAGGGGTCTGAGGATCTCATCTCGGTACCTAATGGCAGTCAGGCTACCTCTACATGCACATGGAGGGCTGTGCGGTCGCCCAAAGAAATGCCACCCCACACCATTACTGACCCACCGCCAAACCGGACATGCTGGAGGATGTTGCAGGCAGCAGAACATTCTCTGAGGCGTCTCCGGACTCTGTCACGTCTGTCACATGTGCTCAGTGGGAACCTGCTTTAATCTGTGAAGAGCACAGGGCGCTAATGGCGAATTTGCCAAGCTTGGTGTTCTCTGACAAATGCCAAATGTCCAGCACGGTGTTGGGCTGTAAGCAAAACCCCCACCTGTGGATGTCAGGCCCTCATACCACCCTCATGGAGTCTGTTTCTGACCATTTGAGTGGACACATGCACATTTGGGACCTGCTGGTAATTTTGCAGGGCTCTGGCAGTGCTCCTTCTGCTCCTCCTTGCACAAAGGCGGAGGTAGCGGTCCTGCTGCTGGGTTGTTGCCCTCCTACGGCCTCCTCCACATCTCCTGATGTACTGGCCTGTCTCCTGGTAGCTCCTCCATGCTCTGGACACTACGCTGACAAACACAGCAAACCTTCTTGCCACAGCTTGCATTGATGTTCCATCCTGGATGAGCTGCACTACCTGAGCCACTTGTGTAAGTTGTAGACTCCGTCTAGCATTCAGTGGTCACCACCTGCAGAACCACTCCTTTATTGGGGGTGTCTTGCTAACCGCCTATAATTTCCAACTGTTGTCTTTTCCCTTTGCACAACAGCATGTGAAATTGATTGTCAATCAGTGTGGCTTCCTGAGTGGACAGTGTGATTTCACAGAAGTGTGATTGACTTGGAGTTACATTGTGTTGTTTAAGTGTTCCCTTTATTGTTTTTGAGCATTGTATAAAGCTGGGCAATGTTCTGGTTGTTTCGCTAAATACAACGTGCTTTTCAACTTAATAAAAGAATAGTAAAATTACAAGTATCAGTTCTGTTCTTTTCGGTGGTCTGGTGATAATTCGATTATTAACCTATATAGGTCCAAAATCTAGCACTGCATGCTACAATGGTCACTGAAATTGCACAATTCCAGTTTATGTGTTAGCATGTAGGGTAGACTGACCATTGAGTTTTAAGATAGGTGTCTTAGCCAAATCGGGGATCACAGTGGTCAGTCAGGAATTAAACATGAAAATGAAGTGATCTTTTATGCAGTTCTGTGATGCACTGGATCTGAGTTGTGCCCACCACCAGTCCTCTACTAGACTTCTGTTAAAACCTAGACTATATTCAGCATACTTAAGGACAGAAAGGAATTACCAGAATGGCAGCATTCGTGAGAGCAATATTTTTAGGAGGAAATGTAGTGAATTTTCGGTCTTTTCCCTACAGCTACACTCTAAAAATAGGTTATGCAGAAATGGGTATAGTGCCTATGGGGGTTGGTAAGAGCCACATGACTTTTATTACCTATAAGCATAAGCCTCACTCCAGCTTATAGCATAGTAAACTTTCCATGTGCTTGATCTTCACTGTAGTGTCATGTTTGCCTTAAGAGGTGAAGTAGTAAGGTATTTTACTTACAGAATAATAGAGGCACTAATAGTACCATTTCTATGTAGCTCCTATAAATTTTTATAGGTAGCCTATTACAGTTGTATGTTTTTAAAGCACATGCACATAAACCATTAACTCTTTTATACCAGATTGGAACTTTACATTTTCAATCAAAGAGAACTTTCCTGTAACCATGAAAAATGACAGAAGAAGGTGTATCTGCAGGATCATGTTTTGTTTTCACCAGCTGTCTGTTCCTGTGAACAGAAATTAGTTACACCTGGCAATCTCTAGTTGCTCCGAGCATAAAACGGCACAGATGTCTGCATAGCTGAAAGAATCATTTAGAATGTTGCACAAGAAAATGGAAAGTCACGATAGGGAATCAAAATAGGTTCCGAGACAAATAAAGAAAATTACATAAATGTATTCATATAAACTTAAATGATCCTAAAATATCCCTCTAAATACCTAAAAATGGCATTAAGGCTTTGTTTGTCATTGTCTTATGCTTTCTATATGGATCAGTTTCCTGTTTTATCAGAAAACTATTTTAAAAAAAGGTCCATACCTTGTGGATAAACCATAAAAAGTAGTCCTCATGGTGCTATGTATGACCTTAACTGTAAACAATTTTCATCATAGAGCCCGATAAAAAGTAATTTAACAATATTCCCATTAATGTATAATATTTAATATTGAGTAAAAACTATTAAAATGTTAAAGATATAAAGCAAATATTATGACCACTGTATGTTTCTTTTGTCATGGCATTCCTTCAACAGGAAACCCATCAGAACTTTATTTTAGCAAGCTCTTATCTAAAGAATGTGTAAATAATGTCCAATAAAATGGAATAGAAGTCAAATCCAGAAGTGTTCTGTCTTAATCTTATAGTTGATCTCTATCATCTGAAGGTCATGATCAGCTAAAAGTCATTCTTTTCAAGGGAATGAAAGTGAGAAATCATGGGAAAGGAAAGGTAGGAGGTAGAAGCCTACTGTATGGGGTATAAGGGGTGTAGTTTACATTAAGTGTCATCATAGGCATACACAGCATTAAAGTGGGAATTTTATACATTACAATTAATGCACACCATTTACTCATATTAATTAAATAGTTAACTACAGAAATAACTGAAATTATTGTTAGTTAAATTTGCCATGTAGACATATTTCATTGGGAGTATATTTTCTTATCCATAAAGGACAATACTATAATATTTGGTGTTCATGTACTGCAGATATTGATCTCATAGTTGAGGCTAAGACACTTATCTGTGCTTATTTATATACTACTTAGAAACCTTGCTATACACTACTATTTAACACATGCCTTTCCCCCACACAGCTAGTGATAAGAAAAAAGAAAATCCCATTTAATAACGCAAGATGGGTGTGCATTAAAGAGGTATATTTTTTAGTGTGAAGGTAAACATAGATGTTTCCTTAGGCTTTTTTGATAAACTTTTAAAATCATGTAGTCATAAAGATAGATGTAGAAAGAAACAGCTGAGCTGTAAGGAAAGTATGTGAATTTGCAAAGTAACATAAGATATCCTGTTTACAGTCAACAGGGATGCAAGACCAAAAGAAGAAGAGGGATTATCTCAATGGATTACAATTAAATTGTCTATTATACAGTGACCACCAGAGACTGCCCTTTGGGTTAACACCTGGAGGACAATGTATTGACACAGAATATTACCTTGGACTACAAAATCCCATATCCAACAATTGTAAAGATTCAGTATTATGGTATCCATAATACTCTATCTATAGTCCCAATAAAGAACTGTAGCAAATCTGTGAATAAACAGAATTTAAATTACACTTTAGGGCATACTGTAACCGGTCCAAAGGTTTTGGACCAAGAGGAATTCAACACCAAGTTAAAATCACTAAAATTTATAGAAACAATAACAAATGGATAGTCCAAAAGTTCCTCAGTGGGTCCCTGGCACTCATGTGGCACTTTGTAGGGGGCGACATTGCCGCCCTGAGAATGTTTTTTTTAGTGGCGTTAAACTCTAGCAGCGGAGAGCGGCATTCTTAAGTATGTACAAACCAACAAAATCCCCTGAGGATTTCAGGGCAAATAATATCCAAAACAACTTTAGGGGTGACCCCTCCAAAGGGGTTAGCCCTTAACTAGAAATCCCCCCCCCCCCTAAAACTTTAATGCTTTATTGATTCGTTTTAAAATGTTTGGACGAAAAGTGTGACTGGTGCTTTAAGAACACAGCCTATGCTCAGGTAGCATTGTCCATATGTATATTGAATACCTCAAGATAAGTCATAGCTGTTAGTTACGGACGCATACTGACAGGTAAGCTGTCAGACCACGCTGACTTTATCAAGGGAGTCCGGCTAATGGCCGCGATATCGGGATTCCACCCTTATATTTGCTCTGTTTGTGATGTGTCTTTGAGGGCATCAATTAGCGCATCAGGTTCAACCAATCCTGACATGAAGTGACTGAGCTGTCTAGTATTGACCAATAATCACTGCTCACCTCACCACGCTACATTGTAAAGACTCTATGCGTGTGTAATGTGCGCCGCGCATACACGAAAACTTACGTCCCGTTGCACTAGCTTACATCTTTTGCACATGTACCGCACATGCTTGAGAACTTATATGTTACTATGCTGAGATTGATCTTCTGCGCACGCTCTGTTTTGGTTCGCACATGAACGGTAACTTTATGTTTTTATCTGCTGTCGCGGATGATAGCGGATAAAAACATAAAGTTACTCCACAGTTTGATGAATTTACATGGGTGAAGGACGTTAACCATCTCGCCCGGAAGTTAGCACTCCATAAATGGCATACTCAGAACAACAGCAATGAGAGGGCAATATTAACGAATGAGTCACAGGCTTTAGAGACTTTACAATCATTACAAGAAGAAAGATACTAGACTTCATAAACTGCAGCAGTAAAAATGTACTTTATGTAGCCAGTTGCTCATGTCCTAAATTGTATGTCGGTAAGACTACACAAGAGCTGAGACGACATATCGGCTAACATCTAAGCACGATACAGACTAATACCGACACACCACTGGCTAAACATATCAAATTGATACATAACAACCAGATGGACCAGCTTAAATTTTGGGGGCTCCGTCAAATTAGGATGGGTACTAGAAAAGGCGACGTGAATAAAATTTTATTGAAAGAAGCTGCCAAGTGGATTTATCGCTTACCAACCAGAAGTCCACATGGACTAAATGAGGGATTCTCATTTACTGCATTCCTGGATTAATTGATTAACAGCACATTCAGTAATTAAATGGAGTTTTTATAGAAAGAGAGTGAGATATTCAATATCGTGCATTCCTCCATAGAATCTTACAATACAGGAATATGGGTGCACTACTATGGTAGATGTATACAATGACATTGGCTATCCCTCAACACTGATGTTAAAATTGAGACATTCGCCAGTATATCCTTATATGAAGGACATATCAGAGCCCGCACACCAATGCCAAGGTTTCTCAAATGGCGCGGGACATAACTCTAAACCTACCTGTGCATGATAAGCAAAACAGGGGCCCATTGGTGTGCGGGCTCTGGTATGTCCTTCATATAAGGATATACTGGCGAATGTCTCAGTTTTAACATCAGTGTTTTGGGATAGCCAATGTCATTGTATACATCTACCACAGTAGTGCATCCATATTCCTGTATTGCATTATTCTAATTGTTACACATCCACACCATCTATCTGGTGTAGAAGTCTATTGTGGCACTTGTAGTCCGCTGCAGGCATCCTCCATTGTATGCATTTTTATGCTGGGGATCGCCCCTAGCAACGGACTACAAGGGCAGGATCTGCTCCCCCAGTATAAATGAACAACCGCATTTGGGGTTGAGCACCTCCAGCCATTTGAGACCACTTTTTTTGTTGTTTGTCTCCATAGAATCTTACTAAGAATTTTATATTATGACATTAATCAGATTCAAAATAAATAAATCCCTGACATGATTGTATATAAATAGTTTTAAGATTCAGCACTATTGTACCAATAAAACCACCTTGGTGTAGTAAGACACTTACATTCAATGGTGGAAAGTCCAAGTGGTGGGGAAAGAGGATGTTTGCACCCCTGAAGGGAGGATAAATACATATTATGAGTAATTTTTAAGTAAATCTCATATTATAAATAAATAAAATCAATTTATATGAAATAAATAATGGCTAAATTATTAACTATAATACACCTGACCACAGTGCAGGGTAATAGGATCATTAACCTCAATATTTCACATATAATATCAAACCAGGTTTGAGTTACAATATAAAAAAACAATCAGTAGACCTTCATAGGATATAAAGAACAATCAGTACACCTTCATAGGATATAAAGAACAATCAGTACACCTTCCTAGGATTGGCTCAACCTAATTATAGCCATGTATTCCCTAACCCATGTCATTCGTATTACCGTATATACTCGAGTATAAGCCGAGTTTTTCAGCACGATTTTTCGTGCTGAAAACACCCCCCTCGGCTTATACTCGAGTGAACTCCCCCACCCGCAGTGGTCTTCAACCTGCGGACTTCCAGAGGTTTCAAAACTACAACTCCCAGCAAGCCAGGGCAGCCATCGGCTGTCCGGGCTTGCTGGGAGTTGTAGTTTTGAAACCTCCGGAGGTCCGCAGGTTGAAGACCACTGCGGCCTTCAACATCATCCAGCCCCCTCTCACCCCCTTTAGTTCTGAGTACTCACCTCCGCTCGGCGCTGGTCCGGTCCTGCAGGGCTGTCCGGTAAGGAGGTGGTCCGGTGAGGAGGTGGTCCGGGCTGCTATCTTCACCGGGGAGGCCTCTTCTAAGCGCTTCGGGCCCGGCGTCAGAATAGTCACGTTGCCTTGACAACGACGCAGATGCGTCGTTGTTAAGGCAACGGCTCTATTCCGGGCCGGAAGCGCGGAGAAGAGGCGCCCCCGGTGAAGATAGCAGCCCGGACCACCTCCTCACCGGACCACCTCCTTACCGGACAGCCCTGCAGGACCGGACCAGCGCCGAGCGGAGGTGAGTACTCAGAACTAAAGGGGGTGAGAGGGGGCTGGATGATGTTGAAGGCCGCAGTGGTCTTCAACCTGCGGACCTCCGGAGGTTTCAAAACTACAACTCCCAGCAAGCCCGGACAGCCGATGGCTGCCCGGGCTTGCTGGGAGTTGTAGTTTTGAAACCTCTGGAGGTCCGCATGTTGAAGGCCGCAGTGGTCTTCAACCTGCGGACCTCCGGAGGTTTCAAAACTACAACTCCCAGCAAGCCCGGACAGCCGATGGCTGCCCGGGCTTGCTGGGAGTTGTAGTTTTGAAACCTCTGGAGGTCCGCAGGTTGAAGACCACTGAGGGCGAATGATGAGAAGAGGATGATGAAGGGGGGGGGGGTGTGGGGATGATGAAGGGGGGTGGGGATGATGAAGGGGGGGGGGGTGTGGGATGATTACAAGGGGATGATGAAGGGGGGATGTGTGGGATGATAAGGGGATGTGTGGGATGATGACAAGGGGATGATGAAGGGGGGATGTGTGGGATGATAAGGGGATGTGTGGGATGATGACAAGGGGATGATGAAGGGGGGATGTGTGGGATGATAAGGGGATGTGTGGGATGATGACAAGGGGATGATGAAGGGGGGATGTGTGGGATAAGGGGATGTGTGGGATGATGACAAGGGGATGATGAAGGGGGGATATGTGGGATAAGGGGATGTGTGGGATGATGACAAGGGGATGATGAAGGGGGGATGTGTGGGATGATGACAAGGGGATGATGAAGGGGGGATGTGTGGGATGATAAGGGGATGTGTGGGATGATGACAAGGGGATGATGAAGGGGGGATGTGTGGGATGATAAGGGGATGTGTGGGATGATGACAAGGGGATGATGAAGGGGGGATGTGTGGGATGATGACAAGGGGATGATGAGGATGTTAATGACGGGTCTGGATGATGACAGGGGGGGATGAGGTATTTCCCACCCTAGGCTTATACTCGAGTCAATAACTTTTCCTGGGATTTTGGGTTGAAATTAGGGGTCTCGGCTTATACTCGGGTCGGCTTATACTCGAGTATATACGGTACATCAACTACAGTAGGTAATAAGTACTATAACCTAGCTTATCAAACAGCTCCCCTTTTAGTCAAATAATAAACAATTAATCATAGAAGGGCAAGTTAGAATAGAAAGTGGGAATATTGTTCCTATTCTATACCCCTGTAGTCTCTGACACTGAATTCATTGCATAGTATGGATTTGATCTTACAGTAGCTTATATTCTCATTAAAATAAACATTCTATTGCATCCCCAGTGTATTACAAGAACCAAAATGCAACTGAATGGCAGTTACAAATCATTGACCATAAATGTATGTACTCCAGAAGGATATGCTGGAAGACAAGCAATATACTGAAATGCAAAGTAATCTGAGATGCATGTTTTAGGAAAAATAATTCTTAGTACAATATTCTTTAGAGATTCAGAGTCACATTTCTCTATTTTTGGCAGTATGTTAACCCCTAGGTACCATGTACTGTATATATAATACCCTGGAAGCCTGCCTTGAATCTATGGAAGGATGGCTGGGATTGAAGCAACAGCTTAGAACAGAGATAATACCATCCCTGGCTGTTTAACCTGTTATAAGCTTTGGTCAAGAAACGGCCTCAGTGGCACATCATGGAGTTAAAACATATTGCATTCGTATGTGAAATTTTTTTTACGCCATTCAACTATCTGCTATCAATTAAAGAAAAAAAAAACAAATCTGTATCCGTGAAACTGAACTGTTTTTTTTAATCCATTATTACTATCTTTCCGATCGTTACCTGTTTGCTACTTACAGGGAGCTGCATATTATTGTTTCCCATTACTTTGCTGGTGTTATTGTAGAATGAAACACCCTTAGGTGAACTATGTCTACATTGTCTTTTAGTTGTTTTATTGTATTTTGTTTTATTTTTAACCATATTTTCAGTCCGCTACGCTTGAGGTTATTTTAAGGTCATGCCTTTGCATTAAATTCTCACTGCCTTCTCAATATAAGAAAAAGACCTCTACAGGAGCTATATTTAGTTGTTCCATGTTGCTGTGTCTTGCTTTTGTGTCTTAAGAATAGTTTAAACTGAGGTCTACAGAATATAACGTTTCTATAGTCTTCTCAATCTATGAAGTGGAAGACTACAAGATGGCTTATGAGGTGTCCACCACTTATTTGCAAGGCAAAGCAAGGGAGGCAGCTTGACAGGAATGACTCTAAGCTGCTCAGGACATATACATTTTTACTCATTTAGGTGTTAGTTTATTGTTATGCTGGGTTCAGAAGATAAATAGAACAAAAAATAGTTTTACAAGATATATTTTTTTAGAGAGTTTTTCCACCTAACATGTCTTAATTTAGAAAATAATAATGAACTAATGGAGGTATCAATCATCCATACGCCTTCCCCTCAGCACTCCCAGTGACAATCTAACACATGATCATTTGCTTTACCCTTTCATTGGTAGTCCTTAGTAACAACCACTGGTGGCTCCAGTGGTTGGCGCATCACAGGCACATGTGACCACAAAGTCTCCACCATCCCCTTTTTGATCCCTGTCCCCAAGAAGCACGGCTACTTTACCCATGATGCTGAGCAGCCAGGTACACATTGTATGCCTGGCTGCTTAAGCACAAAATATATTTGGGGATGCTTAAAGGGAAACTCCGGTGGAAACAAGTAGAAAACAAACGTTTTCAAATCAACTGGTGCCTGAAAGTTAAACAGATTTGTAAATTATGTGAATACAGGAGAAAAAGGGATCTGGAGCACTCACCCAATTCTAGATGATCGGTACTTTATTGCTGAAAATCCACAGAGATAAAATCTGTTAAAAGTACATGCTGGGGAGCAAAGGCAGTAGCGTGCACTGGGCGATGGAGTCAGTTTCACGCACAGAGGTGTGTCATCAGTCCCATTGGTGACCTGGGCCTGATGACAGATGGGCCGATGGGCCTGATGATATTAGCTGCTGTATAAAACAGAGAAATGTGTTAATTTCTTTTCTTTCTGACAACAGTGTTCTCTGCTGACACCTCTGTCAGGAACTGTCCAGCTTACAATAATATCCCAATGGAAAACCTCTCCTGCTCTGGACAGTTCCTGACACGGACAGAGGTGTCAGTAGAGAGCACTGTTGTCAGGCTGGAAAGAGCTTCACAAATTTCTCTGTAGTATATCTGCAGTATGCAGCAGCTGATAAGTACTAGATGGGTTAGGATTTTTAAATAGAAGTGATTTACAAATCTGTTTAACTGTCTTGCACCAGTTGATTTTTTCCACCGGAGTTCCCTTTAAGGGGTGCTCCACTGGCCAGTGTCCGGAACATAGACTTGCATTAAGGGCCTGATGTCACGAGGGGGTGTAGCTGACCCCCGTAGCATGCACTAAATGTTCTGAACGCTGGCCAGTGGAGTACCCCTTTAAAGCATAGCCCACTTACCTTTGACCATCCACACTTATTCCCAGTCACAGATGGGGATATTTATCAAAACATGCTCAGAGTAAAAGTTGCTAAGTTGCCCATAGCAACCAATCAGATCACTCCTTTCATTAAAAAAAAAGGCCTTTAACCCCTTAAGGACCCAGCCATTTTACACCTCAGGACCCGGCCTTTTTTTGCACATCTGACCACTGTCACTTTAAACATTAATAACTCTGGAATGCTTTTAGTTATCATTCTGATTCCGAGATTGTTTTTTCGTGACATATTCTACTTTAACATAGTGGTAAAATTTTGTGGTAACTTGCATCCTTTCTTGGTGAAAAATCCCCAAATTTGATGAAAAATTTGAAAATTTTGCATTTTTCTAACTTTGAAGCTCTCTGCTTGTAAGGAAAATGGATATTCCAAATAATTTATTTTTTTATTCACATATACAACATGTCTACTTTATGTCTGCATCATAAAAGTGACGAGTTTTTACTTTTGGAAGACACCAGAGGGCTTCAAAGTTCAGCAGCAATTTTCCAATTTTTCACAAAATTTCCAAACTCACAATTTTTCATGGACCAGTTCAGGTTTGAAGTGGATTTGAAGGGTCTTCATTTTAGAAATACCCCACAAATGACCCCATTATAAAAACTGCACCCCCCAAAGTATTCAAAATGACATTCAGTCCGCGTTTTAACCCTTTAGGTGTTTCACAGGAATAGCAGCAAAGTGAAGGAGAAAATTCACAATCTCCATTTTTTACACTCGCATGTTCTTGTAGACCCAATTTTTGAATTTTTACAAGGGGAAAAAGGAGAAAATGTATAGTTATATTTGTATCCCAATTTCTCTCGAGTAAGCACATACCTCATATGTCTATGTAAAGTGTTCGGCGGGCGCAGTAGAGGGCTCAGAAGCGAAGGAGCGACAAGGGGATTTTGGAGAGTACGTTTTTTTTTAAATGGTTTTTGGGGGGCATGTTGCATTTAGGAAGCCCCTATGGTGCCAGAACAGCAAAAATCCCCCACATGGCATACCATTTTGGAAACTAGACCCCTTGAGGTACGTAACAAGGAATAAAGTGAGCCGTAATACCCCACAGGTGTTTCACGACTTTTGCATATGTAAAAAAATAAAAATAAAATTTCACTAAAATGTGTGTTTCCCCCCAAATTTCACATTTTTGCAAGGGTTAATAGCAGAAAATACCCCCCAAACATTGTAACCCCATCTCTTCTGAGTATGAAGGTACCCCATAAGTTGACCTGAGGTGTACTATGGGTGAACTACAATGCTCAGAAGAGAAGGAGTCATATTTGGCTTTTTGAGAGCAAATTTTGCTCGGGGGCATGTCCCATTTAGGAAGCCCCTATGGTGCCAGGACAGCAAAAAAAAAACACATGTCATACCATTTTGGAAACTAGACCCCTCGGGGAACGTAACAAGAAATAAAGTGAGCCTTAATACCCCACAGGGGTTTCACGACTTTTGCATACGTAAAAAAAAATTAAAAAAAAATCACTAAAAGGTGTGTTTCCCCCCCAAATTTCACATTTTTGCAAGGGTTAATAGCAGAAAATACCCCCCAAAATTTGTAACCACATCTCTTCTGAGTATGGAGGTACCCCAAAAGTTGACCTGAAGTGCACTACGGGCGAACTACAATGCTCAGAAGAGAAGGAGTCATATTTGGCTTTTTGAGAGCAAATTTTGCTCGGGGGGCATGTCGCATTTAGGAAGCCCATATGGTGCCAGGACAGCAAAATAACCCCCACATGGCATACCATTTTGGAAACTAGACCCCTTGAGGAACGTAAGAAGGCGTAAAGTGAGCATTTACCCCCCACTGGTGTCTGTCATATCTTTGGAACAGTGGGCTGTACAACATTTTTAATTTGCACAGCCCACTCTTCCAAAGATCTGTCAGACACCAGTGGGGTGTAAATTCTCACTGCACCCCTCATTACATTCCGTGAGGGGTGTAGTTTCCGAAATGGGGTCACATGTGGGGTTTTGTTTTTTTTGCGTTTGTCAAAACCGCTGTAACAATCAGCCACCCCTGTGCAAATCACCTCAAATGTACATGGCGCACTCTCCCTTCTGGGCCTTGTTGTGCGCCCCCAGAGCACTTTGCGCCCACATATGGGGTATCTCCGTACTCGGGAGAAATTGCGTTACAAATTTTTTTCCCCTTTACCTCTTGTCAAAATGCATAGGTCAACACCAGCATGTTAGTGTAAAAAGTTTATTTTTTTTACACTAACATGCTGGTGTAGACCCCAACTTCACCTTTTCATAAGGGGTGAAAGGAGAAAAAGACCCCCAAGATTTGTTAGTCAATTTCTCCCGAGTACGGTGATACCCCATATGTGGCCCTAAACTGTTGCCTTGAAATACGACAGGGCTCCAAAGTGAGAGCGCCATGCGCATTTGAGGCCTGAATTAGGGATTTGCATAGGGGTGGACATAGGGGTATTCTACGCCAGTGATTCCCAAACAGGGTGCCTCCAGCTGTTGCAAAACTCCCAGCATGCCTGGACAGTCAACGGCTGTCCGGCAATACTGGGAGTTGTTGTTTTGCAACAGCTGGAGGCTCCATTTTGGAAAGAGTGGCGTACCAGGCGTTTTTCATTTTTATTGGGGAGGGGAGGGGGGCTGTGTAGGGGTAAGTGTATATGTAGTGTTTTTTACTTTTTATTTTATTATGTGGTAGTGTAGTGTAGTGTTTTTAGGGTACAGTCGCACGGGCGGGGGATTACAGCGAGTTTGAGCTGCCGCGCAAAATTTGCTGCATTGCAAACTTGCAGCCCGATACTCACTGTAAGCCCCCTGCCCATGTGAATGTACCCTGTACATTCACAGGGGGGACCTTCAGCTGTTGCAAAACTACTACTCCCAGCATGCCTGAGAATGTTTGGGAGTGGTGGTTTTTCAACAGCTGGAGGCACACGGGTTGGGAAACACTGAGTTAGGAAACAATGTTTCCCAACCAGTGTGCCTCCAGCTGTTGCAAAACCACAACTCCCAAACATTCTCAGGCATGCTGGGAGTAGTAGTTCGGCAACATCTTTAGAGCCAGATGTTGCCGAACTACAACTCCCAGCATGCTTGGAGTTGTAGTTTTGCAACATCTGGAGGACTAGTTTGCAGACCACTAATACAGTGGTTCCCAATCTGGGCCCTTCTAGATGTTGCAAAACTACAACCCCCAGTATGCCAAAACTGTCCAGGCATGCTGGGAGTTGTAGTTCTGCAACATCTGAAGGGCCAGATGTTACAGCACTACAACTCCCAGCATGCCTGGACAGTAAGGGCATGCTGAGGATGTGTAGTTTTGCAACATCTGGAAGGGCACAGTGGTCTCCAAACTGTGGACCTCCAGATGTTGCAAAACTGCAACTCCCAGCATGCCCAGATGCCAAGGGCTGTCTGGGCATGCTGGGAGTTGTAGTTTACAGGGTCCTATTACAGCAATGCATGTCGCTTTACGGCGACGTGCATTGCTGTAAAGGGCCCGACCGCGGCTGAAGATCCACTCACCTGTCGCCGCCGCCGCCGTCTTCATCGTCTGGATCCGGGTCTTCAGGGACGAGGTAAGTACCGGGGCCGGGCCCCAGCACTCCCCCGTCCCCCGCCGCGTCCTCCGGTCTTCCTCCCGTCCTCTCCGGACTTTCAGGGGCCGGGCAGGACGGGAGGAAGTAACCGCCCCCCCTCCTGCGATTGGTCGGTTAACTAACCGACAGATCGCAGGGGATCGGAGGAGGTGGCCGGCTTGCCACCTCGCTCCTATACATCAGCATGGTCCTGGCTGTCTGTGACAGCCGGGATCATGCGAAATTACCGGGCGGTCGGGTCCCAGAGACCCGATCAGCCCGGTATCGCCGCAGATCGCAAGGGCGATTTCCCTTGCGATTTGCGGCGATCGCCGACATGGGGGGCCTACATGGCCCCCCTCGGCGTTTGCCCTGGATGCCTGCTGAAGGATTTCAGCAGGCATCCAGTTCCGATCTCTGCCCGGCGAGCGGCAGAGACCGGAAAATGCCAGGACGTACGGGGACGTCCTGGGTCCTTAAGGCCCAGGGTGCGGGGACGTCCCCGTACGTCCTGGGTCCTTAAGAGGTTAAAAAATGAAAGAAGCAATTGGACTGTTTGCTATGGGAAACTCAGCAACTTTCCTCTGCACAGGTTTTGATAAATCTCCCCCAGAGTATCTAAAATTAAAGGGGTTGTCCTGTTAAGTAAAATATCATTTATTTAACCCCTTAAGGACGCAGGGTTTTTCCATTATTGCACTTTCGTTTTTTTTCATCTCCTTCTAAAAATCATAACGCTTTAAACTTTTGTACCTGCAGACCCCAATGAGGACTTTTTTTTGTGCCACCAATTACATCAATCATTTCACTACAAAATTTACGGCGAAACCAGAAAAAATATATTTGTGGGGCAAAATTGGGAAAAAAAATACACAATTTTTTTTTTTTTTACTTTTGGGGGCTTCCAATTCTATGCAGTGCACTTTTTGTAAAAATGACACCATATCTTTATTCTGGAGTTCCATACAGTTACAAGGACATCTCATTTTTATAGGTTTTATTTTATGGCACTACTTAAAAAAAATTATAACTACATGCACCAAAATTAGTATGTGTAAAATTGTCATCTTCTGACCCTATAACTTTTTTTTAGTTTTCCATATCTGGAGCAGTATGAGGGCTAAATTTTTTTTGCACCGTGATCTGAAGTGTTTATTGGTACCATTTTTGTTTTGATGGGACTTTTTGATAGCATTTTTTTTTTGACCGTGCGGTTTAATTAATATTATATTTTTATAGTTCGGACATTTACGCACATATGTTCATTTTTACTATGTTTACATCTTTTTTATATGGAATTTGGGAAAAGGGGAGTGATTAAAACTTTTTATTAAACTTTTAGTCCCCTTAGGGGAATTTTAGGAGGAATCAGTAGATTTCTCACACAGATCAATGTGGTTCCAAAGAAACACATTGATCTGTGTGCTCTGCACCTAATTGATAAAGCCTGGTTCAGCCAGGCTCTATCAATCACAGCCAGGACAGCCACAGCAGGAGAGGTAAGCCCTCCGCGATCGCGCTGTGGCGGGGCGATCCACCCCACTGGACCCCCAGGGATGGTTTAAATGTCCCTTTAGATGCCGCTGTCAACTTTGACAGAGGCGATCTAAAGGGTTAATAACCGGCCGCATGTCGACTATTAACGGTGGTCCCCAGCTACAGGAATAAGCTGGGGGCCAGCCAGTAAGGGAGTAAGTCATGGAAGAAGCATCCCTGGCTTACAGGAGCAGGGACATAATCCTAAATGGAACCACCCACATCAGGACAGGATTATACTCCCTTAATATTGGCTTTAACTTGTGAGGCATCACTTCTAGTTGGTGGGGCATTAGTAGAAAAATATTGAGAAGCCCTGTTCTTAGAAATGACCAGAAGTGTTAAACCTCAAAAAAGTCAAAGCTCACATCTATTTAAATAGAAAAGGTTGAAAATGAAAGTGTTGGCCCTTTAAAAAGTAATGAGGGAGCAATTATAGATGGTGGTGAGGAAAAGTCAATATATTAAAGGGGTATTCCAGGATTTTTTTTATTTAACTATGCAACAGGGGCTGTAAAGTTAGTGTAATGCATAATACAGTGTATGTACCTGTGTTTCATGGTGGTCTCACAATTCTTCTGTTATTTTTGGCCCAATGTTCATTTTTAACAGTATACAAAATGACGTCTCAGGTTTTCCCAGGTTGCAGTGCAGCCCGAGACATTACATCACTAGTCAGGCGTTCAGAGGAGCCTGTATTTGCTTCAATGGGTGGAGCTACCTCTGGTTGTGAGGGAGATCATTCTGTAGTGAATTGTAGGTTTGAAACAGCTGGAGGCACCTTGGTTAGAAAACACAGGTCCATTGCTTTGAAGGGAGTGCAGGTGTTTTTTAATGGGGTGGCTGATGTGTGGAAGGGAGAAAAACAACCTCACACTTACTAATAAGAAATTATGGGACTTGTAGTTCGAGGGAGAAAACTCCAACAGGAAATAGCCAGTTTACAAAAAGCTAGCCACAGCATAATGGTTGACTAAGATACTAGCCATTTAGCCCCAAGACAAGCACGAATCCTTCCTAAGCATGTCCATTACTGTCTGGCAGGTACGTACTAAAATCCCCTTATGGTGAATAACCCCTTTAAGGTACGTTCACATGTACAGGATCCTTGGCAGATTTGATGGGCAGGATTTGCAACTGCAGATTAGAAGCTGTGCTTCTAATTTACATTGAAATCTGCAGCAGAAAATCCTGCGCATCAAATCCTGTGCATCAAATCTGCGTACGTGTGAACGTACCCTTAAACACATACTTCTCCACTTTGTTCACATAGGAAAATGAAACGCCAGGTAATATAAAGCAGGATAAGGTAAACTCTCTAGTGCAAGTCTAACCCAGGAAGAAATGCAGTGCCCCCTTAAAAAATCGAAATAGACAAATCATCAGATAGCAGTCACCCCCCCCCCCCCCCCCATTCTAAAGGAGATAAGCAATGTAATAGACATTCCCCTATTTCTAATATTTAAGGCCTTTATGGTGACAGTGATTTTTCTTCAGAACTGTCGCATAGCAAATGTGGTGCCAATATTCAAAAAGGGGACAAAAAGGGACCCTGGGAATTATAGACCTGTTATTTTAAAGGAGTTGTCCAGTTAAAGAAAACTTATCCCCTGCCCACAGCCAGCACATGCTCTTCTCATAGAGGCAGGGTGCCATTCAGGAGATTGTGGGGGGCCCAGCAGTCACATACTTATCCCCTATCTTGTCAATAGGAGATAAGTTGTCTTTCACTGGACATTTGGGGAGATTTATCAAAACCTTTGCACATAGGAAACATAAATTGCTTCTTTTATTTTTCAAAAGCAATTAAACAGGCAATCTGATTGGTTGCTATGGACAACTGGTTAACCTCCATTTTATGTAAATTGTTTGAGCATTTTCTTAAAGATGCTATCTTGGAGTATCGCAATAAAAAGAAATGCTTGACTGCATATCAGCATGGGTTTATGAGGAATCGGTCCTGTCCAACTAACCTGATCAGCTTTTGTGAGGAGGTGAGCTCAAGAGTTAACACAGAAAATTATATGCAGAGACAGCTTGGGTTTAGGTAAAAATTCTATTCCCTTTGTATTTCCATACACATCAACATCTTTGTTTAATGTTGTTGATACTATTTGTCCATTTTAAAGGGTTATTTGTCACTTGTTAGTCTATGGAGGTGAGCTTAAGACTGGATCGGAGCAAATCGCTGGATGTTGTATATCTTGATTTTTCCAGAGCATTTGATACTGTGCCACATGAAAGGTTGGTACACAAAATGAGAATGCTAAG
Organism: Hyla sarda; assembly: GCF_029499605.1. NCBI lineage: Eukaryota > Metazoa > Chordata > Amphibia > Anura > Hylidae > Hyla > Hyla sarda. The sequence goes on from NC_079191.1 coordinate 231,991,993, forward strand.
GGTAAAATGTGTGTAAGTATCTGACTTATCGATGGGAAACAGAAGCTGATTTTTAATTGTACATGCTCAGATTGGGTAACTGTTACTAGTGGTGTACCACAGGGGTTAGTTTGTGGGTCCTATTCTTTTTAATTTATTGATCAATGACCTTGTAGAGTGATTTGATAGTAATCTTTGCAGATGACACTAAACTGTGTTAAGTGCCACTGTTAGGCTGGGTTCACACTACGTTTTGTCCCATACGGGAGCGCATACGGCAGGAGGGAGCTAAAACCTCGCGCTCCCGTATGTGACCGTATGCGCTCCCGTACGTCATTCACTTCAATGAGCCGACCGGAGTGAAACGTTCGGTCCGGTCGGCTCATTTTTGCGCCGTATGCGCTTTTAAACCGGACCTAAAACTGTGGTCAACCACGGTTTTAGGTCCGGTTGTAAAAGCGCATACGGCGCAAAAATGAGCCGACCGGACCGAACGTTTCACTCCGGTCGGCTCATTGAAGTGAATGGCATACGGGAACGCATACGGTCACATACGGGAGCGCGAGCTTTTAGCTCCCTCCTGCCGTATGCGCTCCCGTATGGGACAAAACGTAGTGTGGACCCAGCCTTACAAAGAGCACTGTTAAAAATAAATCTAGATAGATTGGGCTGAGAAGTGGCAGATGAGGTTCAACACTGACAAATGTAAGGTTACACTAATCTCAAATTCCCACTCAGGCTTGCGCCCTCCTGGGACTAATTTCCCAAACTCGGGAACCCTGAATTTAAAATGTAACCTTTATTGTTCCAAATTAAAATATGGTTTGTGAGAAATCAAAAATAATGTGGGTTAAAACCGCAGTCATTGGGTCAGTTTGGGGTTAATTTATAGTATTCCCGCTTAGAATCAAGTATGATCCCTCTAATTAAGAGGCAACATCAGTTATATGGGATTATTTCCCTTTTAGTTCAGCTCTTTTTACAACATATTTTGGATTCACTGTCCCAATGCTGCTGTTCAAAATACACACTGACATCCCCCCCCCCCCCCGATGTTTCGCCGGCAGCAACCGGCTTTATCAAGGGCCAAGGTGCAGATGTAAGGTTATGCACATGGGGGGATTCAGGCTGGGAATATGTACTAAATGTGAAAATACTGGGCACGACTGACATGGAAAAGGACTTTTAGCTAACAGTAAATTTAGCTGTAGTGACCAGTGTCGGGCAGCTGCTGCCAAGGAGAATAAAATCATAGGGTGCATCAATAGGGGCATAGATGCCCACAACAAGGAAATAATTCTACCGCTGTACAAATCACTAGTCAGACCACACATAGAATACTGTGTAATACAGGAAATGGGAGGACTACAGTACACAGAAACATTATCAGAATTAGGGTTTTTTAGTTTAGAAAAAGACTGCTTAGGGGCAACCTAATAACTATGGATAAGTCTATCAAGGGGCAGTACAAATATATCTCCCCAGATCTATTTATACAGAGAACTGTTTCTATAACAAGGAGACATCTTCTAAATCAAAACTAGAGAAGGTTTCTACACCAGCAGAGATGGGGGTTCTTTACTGAGGATGAGGAATATACCATGGTCATGGTGAACTCAATAAAAGAGTTTAAAAGAGGCCTGGACATGTTTCTGGAGAGTAATAACATTACAGGTTATAGATACTATATTTACATGAACATTGGTCCAGGGATTTATTTTGATTAAAAAAAAAAAAAAAACACAGACAACACAGTACATCAAAGTACTAAAGGTACCTTAAATTGCACAATAATATCCTCTATTCAGTGTATCCCTTTATGATAACAAAGCTGTGTCCTTGCATGCTGGGTGTTGTAGTTTTGCAGCAGCTGGAGGCACACTGATTGTTAAACATTGAGTTACAGACAGCACTACTCGGAACCAGTACCTTGGTCCCAGATGCACACAGCAGATGACACACAGCTGTATACGCTGTATAAGCAAGCCAGTAAAGTAGCTTACGTATTATTTATTGTAGTCAGAGGTGGCTCTACCATTAGGCCAGTTAGGCGGCCCCCCAAGGCCTCGCATAAGCGAGAGCCTCATGGCTGCCTATCTTTCTCCCCCCCCCCCCCCCCCCCCCAAAAAAAAAAAAGTTAAATGAGTGGTGTTGCATACAATGTACAATGGCAGCAGGGAACAAGAATCCCTACCGCTTTACTTTACGATGGCTTTGCAGCGATTACTGTGCAAGACGTGCAGTAAAGTCATTTTATCGGACGTGGCCTGCATTAGTAGTTATGCATGTGCCCCTGCTGAGTGGTGATGTTTACACTGTATACTGTAAACTGTCATTCACTTACATTTGGGGGGGGGGGGGTGCACAATACTTTGCCTTGCCCCATGTGCATAATACTTTCGTTTAAGGCTTTAAACAGTCTAGAGCTGCCTCTGATAGTAATTACTGTGTGTACACCAAGAAAGAATAATACACAGTAATATGATATACATTAATTTGACCTTCAGTATCTTGAAGGTTTCAGAAGCAGAAAAGGATCTTATCCTCTTAAATGATGCCTGCCACCATCAATGAAATTTTATATATTATAGATTAGCCTATTTGAATTTATTTTCTAATATACTTCTTAATAAAATGCTGTAACTTTATGTGTTAAATTAACCCCTAAAAGTGTGGCCACCAGGGGTCCTCCTTCTGGTCCTGCCTGCAGTCCTATTAGCATATTGTCTCCTGTAGCAGCCTAGCAAAGACAAAAGTCAGCAAATGCAGGTGGGACCTAAGCTCTGCAATGAATAGAGCTGGGATACACTATAGATCAGGGTTTCCCAACCAGGGTGCCTCCAACTGTTGCAAAACTACAACTCCCAGCAAGCTTGGACAGCTGGGACTTGTTGTTTTGCAACAGCTAAAGGCACCTTGGTTGGGAAACACTACTGTAGAGTTATGGGCCAGCATTTATCACTGTGGCTGACATTTATCATTGTCTTTAGACATTTTTTTTTATGTCTAGAAAACGTGCAAAAAAGGCGCAAGCAGGGTTTTAATTGCGCCTTTTCTGCACCTTTTGGTTTACACATTTTTGCTGATTTTGAGTTGCAATCCACTGATTTTGGCAATACACATGATATGGAAGGGTTTTATGAACTGCGCTTTTTAGTGAAAAGGCACAAAAAAGGGGCAAAGCCACTGAAATGTCTCTAAAGCTACACCAGCCCAGACTTAGCTTAGCTTTTTGGTGTATGTGAAGAGAGAAATTTTAGAAAATGTGACCTGCACAAAATTTTTCAAATGCTCTGTGACCATTTAATACATTTGGTGCTCCTACACATTACCAGCACACAAAAAAAAGGTGTAGAAAAATGCTTCACTTACACCTACAATGATAAATGACAGGCTGTAGGTGTAAGTGAAGTATTTTTTAACATTTTCTTTTTGTGTGCTGGTAATGTGTAGGAGAACCACATTTATTACATGGTCCCAGAGCATTTGATACATTTTGTGCAGGTCACATTTTCTGAAATTTCTCTCTTCCCATACACCAAAAAGCTAAGCTAAGTCTGAGCTGGTGTAGTTTTAGAGACTTTTCGGTGGCTTTGTGCCTTTTTTACGCCTTTTCCCAAAAAGGCGCAGTTTATAAAACCCTTCCATATCATGTTTATTGCCAAAATCTGTGGATTGCAACTCAAAATCAGCTAGAAGAGGGGGAAAAGAAGAAAAGATGCGGGGCGCTCTCTGGCGTAGTAGGTTTTGAACCTCTTGATGAAGAGAGAAGAGATAAAAAGAACCCCACCACCACCACACCTGTGCAGTGGTACTGACCTCTGAGAGCTATGCGACGTGTATGGCACGGCTCTGGAGTCGTGTGGGTTGGATGGTTACAGCTTGCTGCTTGGTACCCCCTTGTCCGTTATACCCAGGGCAGGGCAATGGAAAAAGTTTTATGGGAAGGAAATAGAGAAAATGCGGGGGTTCTGTATCCCAAGTGCTACTGTTGGAAAGATACACTGGGCCAATAGGTACACAGGATGCTTTTTTATTCGTACATAAAAAGTTCAGCTGGACAACGCGTTTGGGCGTGCTCTCACGCCTTCCTCAGGTCCACAACATAAATTGTGTGGCATCCTGTGAGTGGGTTCCTGTGTCTTGGCGGCAACCAGGTTGCCGCCAGGACACAGGAACCCACTCACAGGATGCCACACAATTTATGTTATGGACCTAAGGAAGGTGTGAGAGCACGCCGAAACGCGTTAAAATGAAGGATGTCTTAACCCCTTAATGACAATGGGCGTAAATGTACACCCTGCTGTGCTGGTACTTCACTCACCAGGACATACATTTACATCCTGTACATGACCCGTGCACTGGAGCGGTTCTCATGTCATGCACAGCAGGTCTGAGCTGCTATCAACAAGTAATGGCAAACATCAGCGATCATGCTGATGTCTGCCATAAACCCCTCAGATGCCGCAATCAATACAGATGGCAGACAAAGGTCCCATCCCCTGACTCTGCCGCTCTCCCATGGTCTTCTGCTCTGATCTGCCTTCCAGAAGATCACCAACAATTCTGATCAGTGATATGCCTATGCATAGCACTGAACAGTATTAGCAATCTAATGATTGCTATAGATGGTCCTCTATTGGGACATAGAGAGTTAAACATAAAAGTAAAAAAAGAAAGTGAAAAAGCCCCACCCCAATGAAAATTTAAATCACCACTTTTCCACATTTTACTCAAAAATCCAGGGCAGGAGAGGTTTGCTATGGGGATTTGATCCTGCTCTGGATAATTCCTGACATGGACAGAGGTGTCAGCAGAGAGCACTGTGGTCAGACTGAAAATAACTACATTACTTTCTATGGAGCATACAGCAGCTGATAAGTACTGGAGGATTAAAAAATTTTTATTATGGCCAAAGTTGATTTAAAAAATAATTGTTTTCCACCAGAGTACCCCTTTAAAGGGTAAAAAAAAGTATTGTTGGTTGTGCAAAAACAGGCTCTTATGTGGAGTTGTATGTGGAACAATAAATAAATAAGAGAAGAACAATTCCTACATTCTATTTTAAAGGTAGCATAGACAAGAAATATTAGTTATTCAGACAGGATATTCAGATAAATGCTAAGTTTACAGATAGTATTGGTGAGGGGTTCAGGGCTGGCACAAAATATCATTCATTATGTTAAAAACAAGGTTTTTGCAAAAAAAATGTAATACTACCATTTTGCTGAATATCAAAAATATCAACAAGGGTGTTTTTTTATGGTTCAGATCATCTTTGGATTAATGGCAGTGGATTTATTACAATGAGTCTATATGAAATTTTGTATATTATTTTGGTATTTAAAACGCTTTACCGTTTTTTGATGATATGTAGGACATGCCTACTAAAATGGTATATCCTTTAGAAGAGAAGGGCACTGGTAACTATTCCTAAAATTAAAAAAAAATAAACATCACATTCAGTTTGCGAAAAAAGTTCCCTGAAGTCTTAGACTAGTGACTAAGTTACAGAGCTAATAAATGCAAATTAAGAAAATGCAGATAAGGAAAGAATAATAAGCTTCTAGCAAATACAAAAAGCCATATCTCCTTAATGGAAATGTGAAGCTTTGAACTGACTGAAAATAATATCTAGGAACATGTTGCTGGTAAAAAAAAAAAAAAAAAAAAAGAGTTCATAACAGTGTTAGTCATTTGCAATCTGCAAGAACCACGGGATTGAAGTCCAACCTATTTTCAACTATTTGTTCTTAATGTTTTATGTGTTTCCTATGAAGAGAATTGAAGTCTTGTAGTTGCAAAGTCACTTTACCATGTTTGTTATTTTCTAGATAGATAGAATATTTTGATATCCACCTTAAGGCTTATTTGACAAGACACAGCAAACATTGTAGCAAAAAAAATTAAAAAAAAAACATATTTCAAGCCACGATAGCCAAATATGGGATTTATAACTAGTTGAATAGAATTCGTGCTTGTTTTAATTACACTGCTTGTCATATGAACATAAGAAGTAAAGATTAACATACCAGTCACATGTCTAAGATAAAAAAAAAATCACTGACAGATAAATACTTAATAAAAGAATAAATAACTGATTTGAAAACCTACATATTTGATAACATGTTCAACGATTTCCAGGAACATTCATATGAAATGTGAACAATTGATCTTAAATAGCAATTTGTATATGATACTTTGATAAAGAAAGATATTTTCCCTAAGGTAAAATAAAGGGTCTACATGCATCTATAGTAGATCAACTGTGTATCTATATTTACATTTAGGAGAGAATGTCTTTATAATATGAAATAAAATGAAGCACGCTACATTCTTTATCTATACATAATCCAAAAATCCACTTTGTCTTTCACTTTCTAAAATCAGGAGCACAAAAAGGTACAGTTATTATCCTGTAGCATATGAATGTTGCATTACAAATCTGTAAAAGTAATCATCCATGAGAAAGAATGTGAATAATCCCTTATTATAATGTGAGTCAAAGACTGCATTTATTAATGTATTTTATTTTACTGTAACTAGTTGAATTTTTTATTATTATTATTAACTAGAAAAGCTAAGCCTAAGCATCTTGGCTGTTACGGGCAGCGCTCCGGTCACTCATTCTGACCGTGAGCGCTCCCCTCCTCCTGTCACCGGCAGCTCTGGGATAAGCTGAGGGCTCGTCCCAGGCATCTCCTTACCCCATGCTGTCTCTGGCTCCTCACTGCATGCGCATCGCCGGCGCATGCATCCCTGTCTCTTTGGGCGTGCGCGCGCCAGTGCTATGCGATTTAAAAGGTCAGTGCACCCTTAATTATCAGTTGCACCTGTACCTCTATTATAAGTATCTGCACCTCCAACCACTCCTTGTCAGACCTTTGTTTGCCTAGAGCCTTAGAGAAAGTGTTACTGTGTTGGCCCTGCCATGTTCTGATCTTCTGTTCAGTGACCTGACCTTGCTCCAGTGCCACCTGCCTATTGACCTCCTACTACGTTCCTGACCACGCACCTTTGCTGCCTGCCATGACCTTCTGACATCGAGTTGCCATATCCCTTCTGTGCTATGCTACATCTCAGCAATCTGTGTGGACGAGTCATACCAGGGGTAGCGACCTGGGTGTCGCCTGCCGCAGCAAGTCTATCTCGCTTTGTGGTGGGCTCTGGTGAAAACCATCAGCACCTTAAACTCTGCTCCCTGGTACATCCCACATCATCTTCCACACAGATACAGCGGATCCACTACTACCGTGAGTGTTACAATGGCATCCATCCATAACAGAAATCACAAACCTATATGTCTAGTTAGCCTATGTGATTCCTAACATATTTGTAAATCACTTTTTTTTTTCAAAAGGGGCTGTTCACCACAGAAAAAAGCTCTGAAGTATTAACCACTAGATGTCTCACTTCTCTGCAAACTGCTATACACTGCCTGTTGTTAAGGGAATTTTGTCTGCAGCCAAAGAGAAACCAAAACTAAACATAGGAAGGGGGTGGAACTCAGATAGTGTCATGTAAGCTGAGTCTGTTAGCCTCCTCTACACAGTACATGAAAAACAAAAAAGTAAAATAAGTATTTCTTATTATTTCTAGCTACCCATACATATCTAGGCAACCTGTGTTTTTCTTTGTGGACACTGCAGCCCCCTGAATGTAATCATCCCCCTCTTTAGCTTGTCATCATCATTATCAGCATCAGTCACTGCTTAGACCAGGGCTGTTTTTGTGATGTATTCCCTTCTTTGTTGTGATTCTCTTTGCTGCGGTTTAGTTATCAACAATATCAGTAGTACATTGCTTAGACCAGGGCTGCTTTTGTGATGTATCCTCCTCTTTGCTGGGATCTTCTCTGCTGCTGTTTAGTCATTATCAGTATCAGTAGTCAGTTTACTGCATAGACCATGGCTTATTTTTTTATGTAACCTCTTCCTTGCTGTAATCCTGTTTCTGTCCCTTTGTGAATACTGCTTGCAAACAACCTAGCTCTGGTCCTGTCCCTAAAGTGGATATAATGAGAAATAGCTGTGCACCAGGGCAGGGACTCTCAGGAGATTAATTACAGCAGTATTTTGGCTGCATACTCTCTGTGGCTGATTTTCCTATCCATCAACTTGAATGTGTAAATGTACCCTTAAAGAATATATTTATACATAATAGATCAGAACATCTCAAAAACAGTGCGTGCATTGTACGTTGTGACGGTCATGCAGGGATTTGTACCTTGCAAAAGTCATTTATTAAAGGAAATCCAGTAAACTGGAGACAGGGGCATCATTCACTCATGCTTGTCAACAGAAAAGGCTACCATATCTACAAAAAACCCACAGAGAAAAACTAAACTACTGTAACACAAAAAAAACTACTGTAACACAAATTGGTGAAAAAGAGTCAAAACACACTAGAGGGAATTTGTCAAATCATGCATGCCATTTTTTTGCATATTAAAGTCCGCTCATTGTGCACAAAAAGTGTTACTTTTCTTTCTGCAATATGGGCATTATGCAGGCATGTGCAGTTTCAAGTGTGTCTAAACATCATAAAAAATTTCAGGCCAACTTCCTCTCTTTGTTGCAGGTCATGCCCATAGAACTTGTCACCAGTCCACTGTGATTTGCTACTTCCTATCTAATGTTGCATTGTATCACTTGATAAATTGGGACAGGTTAGGTGGGAGGTTGAACTACCACGCCTATTGTTGTATTTAATCAGATAAGAGATGTAGTTTCTTATGCCTTAATGAAGGATTAAAACTGAAACGTGCTGTTTTCTAAGTGTTGACATGTAGCTCATTTGTTTTTCAAAGGAGTTTAAAAAAAAAAAAAGCTGAATGTTTTTAATCACAACAACCCAGATGGATGGATTTTTACCCTTGGTGGAGTGTTGTTTTCTACGAGTCAAATGGACACCTAGGTTGTGATCAAGTGAGTGGGCTAGAAACAGTAAAAGGAGTGAAAGCTAATGTATAGAAAGGACACTATTGACTTCAACCTCCTCTGGGTTCTATTAAAGGGGCATGTTAATAAGCAGCAGTTAAGGTAATCAGATTTGGATTTGGAAAGTAATATTAAGAGAAGAGGATTATGAAACTTTATTGAGCATTGTCTCACCAATGATTGAACCTTGTGAAGACAAGATGTCTAAGTTGTAATACTCAATAAAAGTTGTAGTCTTGCAGATTTAATTTAATAGTAACTGCGTAAATGTTATCTAGAATGCAGCAGCAGAGTGAATTAAGTGAGCAAGAGAGATGAATCTTAACCAAGAAAAGCATAACATTCTCTTCTGACATCTTAAACCAGCAGGCAAGGGTACTGTTGCTGGCTTTATGACCTTTTTTACTGCCATGAAATTGAAGGAAGAATGCTTCATCAGCTCTGAAAGGTTCAGCAACTGGAAAGTAATTGAAAACTGCCCTTTTCACATCAAGTGTGGGTAATGACTACTACTGATCATCCACCAGATCTGAAAAGAAGTTTGGAGGCTAATGTTAAATATTAATGATACTTTAGGCAGGACCCATGAATTGTGTGGAGAATGAAGCAATGGTTTTAGTATCTCAAATAAGTTTTCTACAAAAGAAAGCTTGTAATTTCCCTAACCTAGAGGTGATGGTCACCACAATGCATCGGTTCAAGTGGCAGATGTGTTAAAGTTTTATGATTAAAAAGATAAGTCCCAAGATATTAAAAAGATATGTTTTGGTTTGGTACAGCTACAGATGTGGACAACATTGTTGATACCCTTCCATCAATCCATTAAGTCCATGAGCTGTACATGTACGGCACTGCAGCGAGTAACTTTGCGCACAGTGCTGTACATTTACAACAAGTCTAGGAAGCCAGCACAGGAGCAAAGAACTCCAACATCCAATTTTTTTGGCAGCCTATCCAGTAGTTCTTGAGTATGATGGCTACATGTACAGAATCCAGAGCCTCATTAAAATTCTTTATGGTGCTAATAGGTTATTTGCCTGGGCCACTTTAAGAAAACAGCTCAGTCAAAAAACTTTGACCAGACTAAAGCCAAGAGATGGTGAAGGGTTTCTCCAACTGTGACCTTGATGATGGAAGTGGAATGGTTTCATAATGAAGCCAATAAATAGTGGGTGGAAGTAGAGAAATGCAATTGCCTTTATACTGTCTATATTATGAATTCTGCCAGTTAGTAGGCCTCCCATTATTGAATTTCCACTGATAACATAACATCTCATTACTCTCCTGGTCTAATAAGCACCAAAATTGACATCCCTGTCTTCCCAGCTATTTGGGGCAACAGATTCCTTCCTATTGTCAAGAGCCTGTGATAATGCTAGATTTTGTTAGCTGATGGCTGACTTGCCCCAACATTTGTTTTTTACAGCACTACAGGAGGTCTGGCCAGAGAGGATTTTACTGTGGTTTAAGGGTGCACAGCTAAAGAAATTTGTAACCGTAAGGATCATTGTAAAGGGATTACAAAGTAGAATTTGAATATTTGCAGATGACACTAAACTGAGTAAGATGATCACCACAGAGGAGGATAATATAATATTACAGAGGGATCTGGGGAAGCTGGAGGATTGGGCACAGACATGACAAATTAAGTTTAATGTGGATGAATGTAAGGTTATTCACTTGGGCCATAAAAACAAAATTTATAATATATGTATTTATATTGTTACATAGTTAGTATGGTCGGAAAAAGACATTTGCTCATCAAGATCAACCAAGGAATTGAAGGGAAGGGGTATGGTGGGATAAAGGGGAAGGGAAGTGATTGTATTTCTGCAAAAGCATTAATGTTATTTTGTTCTAGGAATGCATCTAACCTTGTTTTAAAGCTTCCAACTGTTTCTGCTGTGACCAATTCCTGAGGAAGACTGTTCCATAAATTCACAGTTCTTAGTAGTGTCGCCCCTTAAGAACAAACCTTTTCTTCTCCAGACAGAGGGAGTGCCCCCTTGTCCTTTGAGGGGGTTTTACCTGGAATATTTATATACTTATATATACGTTGATCATATCCCCCCCCTTAAACATCTCTTCTTAAGATTAAACAAATGTAATTCTTTTAATCTTTCCTCATAGCTAAGATGTTCCATGCCCCATATTAGTTTAATCGCGCGTCTCTGCACCTTCTCCAGCTCCACAACATCCCCTCTATGAACTGGTGACCAAAACTGAACAGCAGATTTCAGGGGAGGCCGTACCAATGATTTATAAAGGGGTATTGTTATTTCCCTGTTCCTTGAGTCCATGCCTCTTTTGATACAAGACAATATTCTGCAGCCTTAGAAGCAGCTGCCTGACACTGCATGCGATTCTGTAGTCTATGATCTACAAGTACACCCAGATCCTTCTCTACCAATGACTCTACCAGTTTAACCCCGCTGCCCCCCAAAGACATAGGATGCACACAGGTTTTTAGTACCCAGATGCATAACTTTACATTTATCCACATTGAACCTCATTTGCCCAGACACTTTGTCTATCCAAGTCATGTTGTCATGTGTAACTTATGCATATCCTCTATAGACTGTACCGTATTACAAAGCTTGGTGTCATCTGAAAAAATTGAAACAGAGCTGTTAATCCCATCCTCTATATTATTAATAAATAAATTAAACAAGAGCGGGCCCAGTACTGAACCTTGGCGTACACCACTAATAACCGGGGCTATCACTGGCTATCACCTATAATCCTATTGTTCCCTGAGTATTCCTATATTTAGTCCCTTATGACTTCTTCAAACTATTTTTCCACAATGCACGTTAAGCTTACCAGTCTATAATTACCTGGGGATGACCTAGAGCCCTTTTTGAAGATTGGCACCACATTCGCCTTGCACCAGTCCCTAGGCCCAATACCAGACACTGGAGAATCTCTAATTATGATGAACAAGGGTACAGATATTACTGAACTCAGTTCTCTAAGAACTCTTGGGTGTAATCCATCTGGTCCTGGAGATTTGCTTACATTTACTTTACTTAATTTACCTTGGGCCATATCTACATTAAGCCAGTTCAGTACATTACATGATGTGTTACCTGCACTGGCCTGGCCTGCAACAGCTCCTCCCTCTTCCTTTGTATATACAGAACTAAAGACCCCATTCAGTAGCTCTGTCTTCTCTTGATCACCAGTGACCACCTCCCTATACTAAAAAAAATACTATATACTAAAAAATAAAAGACTGGGTAAAACTTCTACTGAAAAGGAATTGGGGGGGTTGGTTTATTGTAAACTTAACTTTAGTGACCAGTGCCAGGTAGCTGCTGCCAAGGCTAACAAAGTCATGGGATGTATCAAGAGAGGCTAGAGGCTTGTGACTACAAAATAGTTTTGCCTCTGTACAAATCATTAGTCAAATCATATGTTAAGTATGGTTTCCAAGTTTGGGCACCTGTAAGAAGGACCTGGCTGAACTGGAAAGGTTGCAGATGAGGGTGACAAAGATAACTAATGACTGTAGATAACCCATGACAAGGGGACATCCGCAATGTTTATAGGGAAAGAAGGTTTCACCATCATCACAGATGAGGATTCTTTAAGAGCAGTTTAAGTGTTCTTTAAGTGTTATATTACACCTAATGATTCATATATCTGCTTGACTCCTCCCCACTTTTTCAACCCCAGCAGCCAACATCATTAAAGAAAACATTAGTTTTTGCATCTTTTCAAATATTCTGTACAATTGTATATGTTACAAAAGTATAGCAAAATTTAAAAGTCTGTAGACAACTCTGTCAAAGATACAGCTGAGAAAAACTCAGAGCCAATTACAAGTTGTTCCGTCAAATCAAAGTTTCTTTTTATAGAATCTCTACAAAGAATGCAATAAATAAAATATTGTGCCAAACAAAATCTGTAGCAGTATGATATTGTTTTCTATTCACTGGTTTCAGCTTTCTTCTCAAACTGACTGCCACAACATGATCACTTTTATTTCTGTGTGAAACATCCAACATATTCACGTGAAATATAAGAAATACTTGAACTAAAACCATTGACCTTTAAAGCAACTAATGCGTTTATAACTTGTTGAGATTGTCCAGAATATAAAGCAAAGTTCTTTTTGTAGCTTATATGAAATTTTCCTTTTTATACCACTTGCTGAAGATCAAAGGACTAGGGTTTTTTTCACATGGCAGATTGAAGAGGCAGAAACTTCTGCCTCAAAATTTGTGCAGAATACAAATGTAATATCTGTGCAGATTTTAATACGGATTTAGATGCAAACGTTAAAGCTACTATTAATTTTAATGGGAAAATACATGAAAATATTATCAGAAAAGTGTCACATTTGTTCTCACTGAAAGAAAAATTTCAGCATGCAAAATGGAAGGGATCTGGAAGAAGAAATCGGCAAGGGTTCCACATCAAAATCAGTGCTCTACTTTCCAAGAAGGACGTAATGAGGCATAGTTAAAGGGCGAGCTGGATATGAGTGTTGAACGGCATAGGCCATATTCGAATTCACGATATTTCGCGAACATATGGATGAATATTCATCATATATTCGCTAAATTCGCATATTCGTAATATTAGCGTTTTATTTCCGCATATGCAAAAAATTCGCTTATGCGAAAATTAGCATATGCGAAAATTAGCATATACAAAAATTAGCATAAGCAAAAATTCGCATATGCGAAAATTTGCATATACAAATTATTGCATATGTGAAAATTTGCACGCCAGTCTCACACAGTAGTATTAGAGCCTTCTTTACACCACACAAGCTGGAAGTAGAGAGGGGTGATCACTGTGATGTGTACTGTGAAAAGTGAAAAAAAAAACGAATATTCATAATTACGAATATATAGTGCTATATTCGCGAATATTCGTGAATTCATGAATATGCTATATTCGCGAATAAAATTCACATTGCGAATATTCGCGAGCAAGACTACTAGATATTGTTCTATTAGCATTCTAGTGTGCGTGTGCTTCAACAACTGACTGCAAGGCACAGTTCATAATATAACTTTTTTTTAACTTTATTTAAAGAAAGATCGTTGATGTAGTAAAATAACAAACAAACAAGTTATGCTCATATTTTGTGCCATGACCTATAGTTTTTATTGGTACCATTTTTGTTTTGATTTAAAAGAATATTGTAGTGCAAAATAACTTATCCCCTATTCGAAGCATGGGGGATAAGTTATAGATTGCGGGGGGTCCGACCGCTGGGTCCCCCGTGATCTCCTGTATGGGCCTGGCAGTCGGCAGGAAAGGGACATGTCCGTCCCCAGCATGACACGGTGGCCGACACGCCCCCCCCATGTATCCCATAGAGATCGGAACGCTCCCTTCATGCAGACTGCCAGGGCCTGTACAGGAGATTGGGGGGGGGTCCCAGAAGTCGGACCCCCCATGTTCTATAGCTTATCTCTTAGGGGATACATTTTTTTGCACTACAGTACTCCTTTAACTTTTTGATCGCTTTTTATTATTTATTTTCTTACATATAAAGGGACCAAAAAGTGGCAATTCTGGTGTTTGGTATTTTTCTACATTTACGTCATTTACTGTATATTAGATTGCTGTGTACTGTTCAGTACTTTGCAATATTATAGTACTGATCAGTACACTCTGCTGGCTCTCCAGGCTGCGAAGGGAGGTGAGGAGACCTCCGGTGGCCATTTTAGATCATCGAACCCCTGTGATTCAAATACATATTTGTAAGTTTTATTTCCAAATAAATAACCCTATATTACGTGTTGTGGTACTGCAACTAAATACCACATGCGTTTTTTTCAGTGAAATAGCTGTAAAATGGCAAATTTACCACAATTATGCTAATACCATAAATTACAGTAAACCAGCAATTTCGGATGCTCAGCTGTGCTGCATAGGGTGGGGTAGCTCATGTGTGAGAGGAAGAAAAGTGACCTCACACTTACAAACAAGGAATCCTGGGGCTTGTAGTTGGAAGGAGGGAACTCCAACAGGAAGCCATTTTACAAAAACAAAGCATCAGCATTATGGTGGCCATTTATCCCCAAGACAAGCGTGGGTCCTTCCTAAGCATGTCCATTACTGTCTGGCAGGTAAGTACTAAAATCACCTTACGGTAGATGACCCCTGTAACTTCTGATGATGATGTTCTATGTAAATGCATCATCATCATCATCTGATATTAGTGAAAAAATCTAATAATATAAATGAAATAATACTCTATAAATCTTCTCCTGTATCATCAATAAGCATATTAAAATGAAAAAATCTGAATTAGTTCCACTACAAACCCCCCTTTCTCTTCTATCGACAAGCCAGCTTATAAACCAAATACACATATTTCCCCAAATCGCTTTATTTACTCTAAAAACCTTAGATACACAACGTCCGCAGCCTTACCCAGGTAATGTCTAGAACTGACCTTCTCAAAGAAGGTTTGTTCTCTGCTGAAAAGGATATACACAGGTTGTCTTATTTATATTTTACTCAAAAACTCTGGTTGCAGTACAATAATTGGAGGGATGCACACAGAAAATTTCTGATGACATAATAGTCACTCAGCAATAACTCTGACCATAGGTCACAGAAGAGATTAGTGTAAGTAGATGTTTAATGGTCAGAGATGCTCATACTCTACTCCATGATCCCTGTTGCTGTTTGCTGTGTGAATCTGAAATAAATCATCTTTTTGCATCGTGCTTACGTGCTGGACATTCCTTTCTCCAATTACTTCGTCTTGAGGTGTCCGCACAAGTCCGCGCACGAAGGCGGTGGTGGTAAACTGAACGACTTCCATTTTATTACGAGATGCTCATAAAGTTACATAGGGAAAGTGACTTCCACTTCACACACAAACCCATGTGTGAAATGGCTAGTCACAAGGCAGTGGGTTTAATTGATTGTTTAGCAGGGGGACATAGCTGTGCAGTAAGAGTAGAAGCAGAGTAGCTGTTTAGCCTCAACCTGCTAATGCCCCTTCTGGAATTAAAATGATGGCTGGAGTGTCGCTTTAAAGTAGAAGCCCACAGTTTCCCGAAATGTGTTGTTTTTAAGAGACCTGTCTAATAAAAATCTGATCTTCTTAACCATCAGAGGCCTGGTCTAGCTCCTTGTGTCATGATGTGTATTCCCTTTTGCACCAGCATTTATTACTCTGTGTTCTCCATGAAAATATTATTGACCTTCTCCAGTTTTTCATGGGCTGTAATGAGCTGTAGTTTTTATTGATACCATTCGGTCATCGATGTGATCTTCTGATAACTTTGTATTCTATATCAATTCTGCAATTCTCTTCCCTGTGTATAAAAAAATAAGTTAACAGTATACTGTGCTGTATATGTGGTCTCTTGTTGCACTGATCCAGAGTGCATCTACGGGAAACCCATTTTTTAATAGTTACCCTGAGATCCATCTTCTTCTGAAGCAGGACCATCCTCCTCGACTAGTCTGGGTCACAGGCAGTCACTGGAGTATAGATCCACTATTATATGCACTATTAGGTGTTGAGCTCTGAGTCCAACACAATAAGGGAAGCAGTACATCTGCATCTATTTGGAATCTTGAGGTAAGACCACCAGGTATCGCCCCAGCTTGTTTAAATTTTACATACTCTGCGTAACCACAATCGTAGTACACCCTTCACTTAGTACCAGCTGCCATGGTTGGTTGATGATTGACTAACAAAGGGATAGGATGGGGAAGGAATCAAAGTTTGTCTACATTGAAAAATATGCTGACCATTATCAAAGCAGCCTCTGTTTCATGAGTCCATCGCTTCCTTTTTTTGGGGGGGAAATGCCTCTAAATCTTATGGCCACTATAGTATACACTAATAGGGAATCATCAGTTAATAGAGAAGTTTCCCCCTCTCTAAGACATGGTATCATGTGGCTACTTTTCCAGTCACTTGTCATGTAAACATGGCACAAGTCATACAAGAGAGTTTTTTTTTAACACAAAGTATGCCAGAATTGTGGCACATTTCTAAGAATAAATCTTCGCGATTGTATTCACATACAGCGGGGTAAACAAGATAGACTGGTGTGTACCAGAAGAATGGGAGCATAATCAATATAGAAAGTGTACTGAAATATAGAAAGTATACTAAAATTACAAAAGTTCATCTCAATACTTTGATATATACCCTTTGTTGGCAATGACAGAGGTCAAACATTTCCTGTAAGTCTTCACAAGCTTTTCACACCCTGTTACTGTTATTTAGCCCATTCCTCCATGCAGATCTCCTCTAGAGCAGTAATGTTTTGGGGCTGTCGCTGGGCAACACGGACTTTCAACTCCCTTCAAAGGTTTTCTATGGGGTTGAGATCTGGAGACTGGATAGGCCCCTCCAGGACCTTGAAATGCTTCTTACAAAGCCACTCCTTCGCTGCCTGGGCGGTGTGTTTGGGATCATTTTCATGCTGAAAGACCCAGCCACATTTCATTTTCAATGCACTTGCTGATGTAAGGAAGTTTTCACTCAAAATCTCACGATACATGGCCCCATTTATTCTTTCCTTTGCACGGATCAGTCATTCTGGTCACTTAGCAGAAAAACAGCCAAAAGCATAATGTTTCCACCCCCCTTCTACACAGTAGGTATGGTGTTCTTTGGATTCAACTCAGCATTCTTTATCCTCTAAACACAACGAGTTGAGTTTTTACCAAAAAGTTCTACTTTGGTTTTATCCGACCATATGACATTCTCCCAATCCTCTTCTGGATCATCCAAATGCTCTCTAGCAAACTTCAGACAGGCCCGGACAAGTACTGGCATAAGCAGGGGGACACATCTGGCACTGCATGATTTGAGTCCCTGGTGGCATAGTGTGTTACTGATGGCAGCCTTTGTTATTTTGGTCCAGGCTCTCTGCAGCCGTGTGGTTCTGGGATTTTTGCTCACCATTCTTGTAACCATTTTGACACCACGAGGGGATATCTTGCATGGAGGCCCAGATCAAGGGAGATTATCAGTGGTCTTGTATGTCTTCCATTTTCTAATAATTGCTCCCACAGTTGATTTCTTCACACCAAGCTGCTTGCCTATTGCAGATTCAGTCTTCCCAGTCTAGTACAGGTCTCCAATTTTGTTTCTGATGTCCTTCGACAGCTCTTTGGTTGTGGCCATAGTGGAGTTTGGAGTGTGACTGTTTGAGGTTGTGGACAGGTGTCTTTTATACTGATGACAAGTTTAAACAGGTGCCATTAATAGAGGTAACGAGTGGAGGACAGAGGAGACTCTTAAAGAAGAAGTTACAGGTCTGTGAGAGCCAGACATCTTGCTTGTTTTTAGATGACCAAATACTTATTTTCCACCATAATTTGCCAATAAATTCTTAAAAAATCAGACAATGTGATTTTATGAATTTTTTTTCTCATTATGTCTCTCATAGTTGCGGTTTACCTATGATAAAAATTACAGGCCGCTCACATCTTTTTAAGTGGGAGAACTTGCTGCGCAAGTAATAGAAATGATAGCATCCAGACGCAGTGCGATGATGCGCCTAAAGGTGCAATCAGCTAACTGCAGTCATGTGACCTGAAAACGCCGTTGTCATAGTGATCACCCATGCTGCTGATTAAATTGACATACCTTATTCGCTCAAAGCAATACATATGAGGGACGATTGACATATTAGTGAAAATACCTACCGTATATTATGTAGAATAGGGATATATATATATATATATATATATATATATATATGAGCACACAATAATCACATAAATATAGGTATATTCACTAATATGTCAATCGACCCTCACATGTTTGGCTTTGAAAGAATAAGATATGTTCATTTAATCGGCAGCGTGGGTGATCACTATGACAACGGCGTCATGTGGCCTTTTCAGGTCACATGACTGCTGTCAGCTGATCGTGCCTCGGGTGCATCAACGCACTGTATCTGGATGCTAGCACTTCTAATACTTGCGCAGCCACATTGAAGAAACATCCACGCTAGCGGCGCCATGATAACAACTTGATAACAACATGGCTTTCGATATTTTAATTCACATTTAATACACGTGTAGTTACACAGATGATATTAATGAACTGTAAATATGAATTAGAAGTAATTTGGTCTGAAACTGGCTATTTTTCAAGTGTAAAATGTTTTTAATCCAGGCCAATTCACTTAGCACTTTGTACAAATAATTGCTATAGAATGAAAATGCACTTATGTAATATGAATTAGCACAAATATGATATTTTTTTTATGAGCATTGAGAGTGTTTATGTTTAGCACTTTGCACTTTAATTGACAATTATGTTTGTTTAGGAATACCCCCCTATGTAAATGTATCACTTAGCTTGAAAATGGTCATGTGATAGGACAAAAACTTTGAGAGAGAGAGAGAGAGAGAGAGAGAGAGAGAGAGAGAGAGAGAGAGAGAGAGAGAGAGAGAGAGAGAGAGAGAGAGAGAGAGAGAGAGAGAGAGAGAGAGAGAGAGAGAGAGAGAGAGAGAGAGAGAGAGAGAGAGAGAGAGAGAGAGAGAATACATTTACATAGACAGATGTATAGAATTTACAGCTGAAAATCTAAGCCTGAAAAATTGTGAATATGAGATTTTTCCATCGAAATAGCACCTTGCTGTGAAAGCTGGTCCAGTGCGGGATAACACTCACTACTGTACTTCTACCTGTAGAGATCAAGAGCTGTAATTGCTTTTAATGCTGTAGCTGACATACAAGATATAATTGATCTAAGCAAAAGAAAAACCCAACCATTAGATTTGTTTTGGCTTTACTTGGCTTCCAAAACTTCTGACTTATTTATTTTTGTACTTAAAAATCTTGTGTTTGAATTATTCATGTGTTTTAGACATTTCAGTTTTAAATGTACTTTTCTCGGTAGTGTAAAATAGTTTTGTCATTAAACAGCAAACTATAGTATGGTACCATATTAGCCAGAAAAGCTTGCAAATATACAGTAAATACTATTGTTGACAATCATCTTTTTGACATAAATTTATTTACCATCTAATAATTATTTTTCGGTAATAACTTGGTTAGTTAATTATTCCATTGTCACAAGTTAGTGTTGTAGAAAGTAAAATAATCAACAACTACAGTACCTTCACATGAATATCAATTAAAATATATTAGCATTAAAGTGTACCTGTCAGTCACAAAAACTTTTTATATAATGTAGATAGCAGCATTATATGTATATTTGTTAAATACATTGGTTAAAAATGTATATATTTTTGTCCCTGCAGCTATAGTCTGTGTGTCTCTGTGAAGAGTCCAAATACAGGAAGTGTGAGTAGGCAAGCAGGGCTCTGTGCGCTGAGGATAGCATTTCCTCTGTACTAAATAGCCCCTAAAAAGTACTGGAAGGATTAAGATTTTTTTATAGAAGTACTTTACAAATCTATTGTATGGTAAACTAGCGCTGGAAATTGATCTGGTTACCGTATCTGCTGCTGGACTATTGGCATCTACCCCTGTATATTATGCCCAATGGTAAGTAAAGTTAATAATATATATATGAAAACAGACATGGTGCACATCTACAATCTATCTTCTCAGCATAATATCAAAAACTAACAGGTTGTTAGTATACATTTTTGATCAAAAAGTACAAGCCCACTCGCCACGTCAAGGCCACCTATTTAGAGTGGGTCCCTAACGTCCCTAGCATAAAAAGGCGTAGCACTGGGCGGTGACCACCACCGCCGCAACATCAGTGCCCACGGGGGGCGGAAACGACCCACCGGCAGAGCGGCCCCAATGCCACTCAAACCAGTCTATGGGTCGCACCTCCCCGCAGACACGGCGCCACAGCAGCAACGGACGCCGCACAGCACCACACCAGTGAGACTCATGGACTAGGGATAGTCGCATACAGTGTTGTTTCTATATGCTGTACCTGCCGTATGTTCTTTATATTTGTATAACAGATTCCCAAGTCCAGAGTTTTACTTATAACTGTCCTTCATATATTGAACCAGGTTTTCAAATTACATTAATTAAACAAGTAAAAAATACTAATACTAATCCTTATTTGTTAGTTCAGGTACTTTACCAGTCGGGTAAAGTACCCAAACTAACATATAAGGATTAGTATTATTGAGGGCCGGCAGGGTGAAACACCACGTATATACAAAACAGTACAAAGAAATCTATCGCAATACATCTATATAACCCGGGATTTTTTACTTGTTTAATTAACGTGATTTGAAAACCTTGTTCAATATATGAAGGACAGTTATAAGTAAAACTCTGGACTTGGGAATCTGTTATACAAATATAAAGAACATACGGAATATGTTAAGAACAGCATATAGAAACAACACTGTATGCGACTATCCCTAGTCCATGTGTATAGATATTGACTTTTATTAACTTACTCTCTCTCCAGCTAAATATAACACAGCTCCAGAACTGCAGTTATACCACACCACTCAACCTACAGCAACTTCTTTATACAGGTACGACATTTACATATTGCAATAAATCCGTATCAGTGCTAACTATATATATTATTAACCTAATTTACAAATCTGTTTAACTTTCTGGCATTAAAAAAAAGTTTTCCATGGGAGTACCCCTTTAAGGACTCAGCAAATTTTATTTTTACATTTTCGTTTTTTCCTCCTCGCTTTCTAACAATCATAACTCTTTTATATTTTCATCCACAGACGAGTATGAGGGCTTGTTTTTTTCCTGACCAGTTGTCCTTTTTAGTGACAGCACTCATTTTACCATAACATGTATGGCGCAACCAAAAAAATACTATTTGTGTTGGGAAATTGAAAAGAAAACAGCAATTTTGTACATTTTGGAAGGTTTTGTTTTCACGCTGCACAATTTACAGTAAAAATGACATGTTTTCTTTATTCTGGGGGTCAATGATAACTAACTTTTCTATTATTGTACCGCTTTAAAAAAATTGCAAACTTTTTAACCAAATTAGTATGTTTAAAATCCCTGTATTTTGTTGACCTGTAACTTTTTCATTTTTCCGTATACGTGGCGGTATGAGAGCTCATTTTTTGTGCCGTGATCTGTACTTTTTATAGACACCACATTTGCATACATAAAACTTTAATCCATTTTTTATTTAAAAAAAATTGAATAAAATTTAACAAAAAAAGCAGCAATTTTGGACTGCTTCATGGTAACATTTTATTCCCAAAAAATGTAAAAAGTGTGCAGGTCGTGAATATATGTCCCGGTGCGTTAAGTACCACTGCACCAGGACGTACATTTACGTCCTTCGTCGTTAAGGGGTTAAAATTTATTTTGTTAGGATGATATAATTTCAATACCATGGTGGAAAAAGGGTGTTCAAATATCTAAATGTTTTATTTTTGTCTTAATTCCTAACAATTTTGAGTGCAAGAATGTACCCCTTCTCCTGGCATGCCATTGGGGCTTAATGTCCAAGCTATTTGTTTCATTTTCCATTGTTGCATTCCAGGTGCAGGTGTTTGTTTTCTGTGAGATAAGTCATACTTTTTAATGCCACCATTTTTTGGTTCATATATCTCATTGGTTCATTCTTATTAACTTTTTTTTTTCTGCGGATGAAATGGAAAAAAATACAGTTTTCTCATTAGCTTTTGCATTCTAAATTTACGTTGATCACCGTACAGTAAAAAATAACATTATATCTTTATTCTTTTGGTCAGTACAATTAGAGTGATACCAAATTCATATAGAAGGAGATGTATCATTCTTTTCAAACGTATGGCTTTTATGTGACAATTTTTTTTTACTTACTTTTGCTTACATGCAACCTATTTATAAAATAGTCGCACGAACTTGATAAATAAACCGTGCATAAGAAAAACCCCGGAAACCCGCTCACAAAAGCCTTTTTTTTAAGTAGAAAAGTTTTCCCTTATGTTAATATCCGAAGTTCTTTATCTACCCTTTATTACCAGTAGTGTTGCTAGAGAGTGATGGTCAGAGGGGGGGCGTACTGCATCGGGTGACACCCTGACTGGCCTGCCTGGCACTAAATAGATGCACTCCAACTATCCCGCAACAACCCATCCACCCTCCTCAGATATTAAAAAATATTAAAAACATACTATGCCGCATCATGAATATCTGTATTCTGGAGGCATTTTTGTTTAATTTTGAGCCCGCATTTTCTGACATTGGTGGGCGGAGTCTTGCGTCACTGTGCTGAGGCCGGAGTTTACGTCAGGAAGGAAGACAGCACAGCACCAGGCACATAAACAATAGTGAAGCCACACACAAAAAATGGCTTGGTACGTTACCCATCCCAAAATGTGCATGAAGCTGTATTACAATGGATGTTTCTTTTTTTTAACCCCTTAAGGACTCAGGGTTTTTCCGTTTTTGCACTTTCGTTTTTTCCTCCTTACCTTTTAAAAATCATAACCCTTTCAATTTTCCATCTAAAAATCCATATTATGGCTTATTTTTTGCGTCGCCAATTCTACTTTGCAGTGACATTAGTCATTTTACCCAAAAATGCACGGCGAAACGGAAAAAAAAATCATTGTGCGACAAAATAAAAAAAAAACGCCATTTTGTAACTTTCGGGGGCTTCCGTTTCTACGCAGTGAATATTTCGGTAAATATTACACCTTATCATTGTTTTGTAGGTCCATACAGTTAAAATGAAACCCTACTTATATAGGTTTGATTTTGTCGCACTTGTGGAAAAAATCATAACTACATGCAGGAAAATGTATACGTTTAAAAATGTCATCTTCTGACCCCTATAACTTTTTAATTTTTCCACGTACAGGGTGGTATGAGGACTCATTTTTTGCGCCGTGATCTGAAGTTTTTATCTGTGTGATTTTTGTTTTGATCGGACTTTTTGATCACTTTTTATTCATTTTTTAATGGTATAAAAAGTGACCAAAATACGCTTTTTTGGACTTTGGAATTTTTTTGCGCGTACGCCATTGACCGTACGGCTTAATTAATTTTTATAGTTCGGACATTTACGCACGCGGCGATACCACATATGTTTATTTTTTATTTTTTTTACACTGTTTTATTTTTTTTATGGGAAAAGGGGGGTGATTCAAACTTTTATTAGGGAAGGGGTTAAATGACCTTTATTAACACTTTTTTTTTATTTTTTTTTGCAGTGTTATAGGTCCCATAGGGACCTATAACACTGCACACACTGATCTCTTACACAGATCACAGGCGTGTATTAACACGCCTGTGATCAGTGTTATCGGCGCTTGACTGCTCCTGCCTGGATCTCAGGCACGGAGCAGTCATTCGCCGATCGGACCCCGGGGAGGCAAGTAAGGGCCCTCCCGGTGTCCGGTCAGCTGTTCGGGACACCGCGATTTCACCGCGGCGGTCCCGAACAGCCCGACTGAGCAGCCGGGTCACTTTCAGTTTCACTTTAAAAGCGGCCGTCAGCTTTGACCGCCGCTTCTAAAGGGTTAATATCGCACATCGCCGCGATCGGCGATGTGTGGTATTAGCCGCGGGTCCCGGCCGTTGATTAGCGCCGGGACCGACACGATATGATGTGGGATCGCGGCGATATGAAGCGGGATCCCGCTTCATATCGCGGTAGCCGGAGCAGGACGTAAATATACGTCCTGCGTCGTTAAGGGGTTAAGGAAAAATGTTAGTGCCACATATGGGTTACACAATTATTTTGTCCCTTGTTCTTTTTTAACACAACATTAATTTTAAAATGTAGTGGGTACGCCAGCATGTACGTGTCCTAAAATTAACAAGGTGTGCAGTGTGTTTTTTCAATCTTAAAATTAAGTTATTAGTTATATAATAAATGTTTTCTATAATTAACGTGAACATTAATGTAGTAGCTTTGTTTCATGATGCAGAACAAGAACAGCTGTTAAAGTGGGTGTGAAAGGGGTACTCCGGTGGAAAACTTTTTTTTTTTTAATGAACTGGTACGAGAAAGATTTGTAAATCTTTATTTTTTGAATTTTTACTTTTTAGAAGCTGTATGCTACAGAGGAAATTCTTTACTTTTTGAATTTCTTTTTTGTGTTGTCCACAGTGCTCTCTGCTGACACCAGATGCCCATATCAGGAACTGTCCAGAGCAGGAGAAAATCCCCATAGCAAACCTATGCTGCTCTGGACAGTTCCTGACACGGACAGAGGTGTCAGCAGAGAGCACTGTGGACAACACAAAAAATAAATTCAAAAAGTAAAGAATTTCCTCTGTAGCATACAGCTGCTAAAAAGTACCAAAAGGATTAAGATTTTTTTTTATTAGAAGTAATTTACAAATCAGTTTAACTTTCTCGCACCAGGTCATTTAAAAATAAAGTACCCCTTTAATGTCATTTCTGTAAGCCAAGTTGGACCTGGAATACATACGCGACTTTTAAATGGAGATGCGACTTTTTTTCTTCATAATCAGCGACAATTGCATTTGATAAATACATGGCCACTGCAAATTTAAATTACCGTGAGCAGACTTAAAAAATGTGCTTTGGAATAATCAAAAATCAAAAAGTCGCAGCATGTATAGAAATGTCGCATGTTCCTGGTAGTTACATGAGGACTATGGCTATCATATTAATGGCCAAGCTCCCATAATTCCTTCACAGGAGAGCCACACAAGCTTTTTCTGGCACTTCCATGAAAACATGGCAGGCTAGAATAAATGCCCCTAATGACCTCCATAAAAATACATATTGGCAGTCATTAAGAGGTAAAAGGGGTACTCCAGCTCTAAGACATATTATGTCTCATTCTCATTCCGCACCCACTGCCCATCACGCCCCCTCCCATAGACTTGCATTGAGGAGGTGGGGTGTGACGTCACACGGGCGGAGTCGTGATGTCACGATACTCTGGCCCCATGGTTGTAACGCTTCACACTCGGAGCCTCTAGTGTTTGTCAGTTGTTTGGATATGCCACTGGTGAAATTGCAAAGGGGACCACTATTTATGTTTAACCTATTAGTCATTTATTGGTTTCATAGTTTCTTGCCTAAGTGCTATTGGCATAGTCAGAACACTTTGATTTTAGGTGATTTCAATCAGTAAGGATGCCAGTGTTTCCATTATTTGCATACTTCTTTATATCTTCTTTTTTTAATATTAGGAACTACAAACAAGGCTCTTAATGTATTAAAATGCTCTCAATTTGTTCTTACTAAAATTTAGAACAGTTCATCAACAAACCGACGTAATGTCTTAAAATATCATACCGAATCATGCCATAAGGATTTCTAAAAGATATAATAGTATATAACAGTACAGCAAAGCAGAGTAGACACAGCTCACCCCAATGCACTCGCCACAGCACAGACAGGACCGGACCCCAGTCCAGCAATTGCAGGAGAAATGTAGAGAAAGTCCAGCGTGGCAAATCAAGCAATACTTGGTACTTTATTTAGCAATCAGCCAACATGGAAGACAGGTAACCTGTCTTCCATGTTGGCTGATTGCTAAATAAAGTACCAAGTATTGCTTGATTTGCCACGCTGGACTTTCTCTTCATTTCTCCAGTATATAACAGTAGTCACTTTATTGGCCAGACAAGAGGACTATGGGGGACATTTATCAAAACCAGTGTAGAGGCAAAGCTTCCCAGTTGCTTATAGCAACCAATCAGCTTGCTTCTTACTTTCTTAACAAGGCCTCTGGAAAATGAAAGAAGCGAACTGATTGGTTGCTATGGGCAACTGGGCAACTTTGACTCTCCACATGTATTGATAAATCTCCCCTTATATCCTCAGAAAACCTCACTTGATAGGGATGATTAAAATCACATACAGTATATAGAGTATATTGGCCACGTCTGGCATGGATGAGTGCAGCCCTAAGCTCACCCACAGGCACTTTCTCTGCCCACTTAATGATCTGATCTACATGAAAGGGTAATCAAAGGGCAAGTACGGGTCGGCCAGACAGACAACAAGGTACAGGACGACAGGCAGGAGAGTAGTCAGGAAGCAGGCCAACAACAACACAGACAAAGCAAAAAAGGTATTAGGAGCATAAACACAGAAACACTGAAATCAAGAGCAGGGCTTGGACACCAAGCATAATTTTAAATATTCCACCTCTAGGTAGTGTGAACGCTGGTGCCACTGCGGATTGGCCTGGTTAGCAACACTTTCCATTGGCAAATCTGTTTAACTTTCTGGCACCAGTTGATTTGAAAAGATGTATTTCCATTGCAGTACCCATTTAAAGGGTCTCTCAATCAAGGATAATTCTTTAATGTTACTTTTTTATTAAAAGAAGAGCTTACGTGCACCTTATGGTTCAGAACATAAAGTAGATAATATAAGCATAAAATCATTTCTTGTAGGAAAAAATATTTTTTTGTAAATTCCTTTAAAAGCAAAATTACAAGTTACAATGGCCTTAGGTTACAATATTTTCAACATACAATGGTCTTTTCAGGACCATTGTAAGTTGAAACTATTCTTAAAATAGTAGTTCGGATCTGGGACACTCGCTCCGCCTCTCCCTCTTCTCCCCGCTCTGTAATGAAGAGAGAGGGGAGGAATATTTATGAGCGGCGCGGTGCGGTGCTGCGGCCAGCGGTGCTGACGTCAGAATGCCCGTTAGCCTGGTCGGTGCAAGTTAGCACCTCATTAGCATATCCAGAAAATTAGGGCCGAACGGCGCGGAGGATCCGGGCACGGTAAGCATCAAACTGATCAGCATCCCCCGCACTACCAGCCAGTACCGCTGGTTAGTGCAGGGATAGAAAGCTGCCAGTTTCCTTTAAAAAATGTTATACTTGTAATGCCTGGATGAATAAAAAATTTACTTTATTTTTTTATTTATGTTATTATTTTTTTAAAATAATACAGTCAATAAATTATATGACATGGAAATATCCATCTTGTCCAGGAATAAACAAGCCATCATACAGCTACATTAAATGGGTTATCCAGGAAAAAACTATATATATATATATATATATATATATATATATATAAATCAACTGACTCCAGAAAGTTAAACAGATTTGTAAATTACTTCTATTAAAAAATCTTAATCCTTTAAGTAATTATGAGCTGCTGAAGTTGAGTTGTTCTTTTCTGTCTAAGTGCTCTCTGATGACACATGTCTCGGGAACCATCCAGTTTAGAAGCAAATCCCCATAGCAAACCTCTTCTACTCTGTGCAGTTCCCGAGACAAGCAGAGATGTCAGCAGAGAGCACTGTTGCCAGACAGAAAACAACAACTCAACTTTAGCAGCTGATAATTATTGAAAGGTTTAAGATTTTTTTTAATAGAAGTAATTTACAAATCTGTAACTGTCTGGAGCACTGTAACACTCACGTTTCAGTAGACTGGAACACTGATGGTAGTGAATCCGCTGGACCTGTGTGGTAGATGACTCGGACCGTACCAGGGAGAGGAGTCTAAGGTGCCGATGATTTTCACCAGAGCCTGCCGCAAAGCGGTATGGACTTGCTGCGGCAGATGCCACACAGGCGGCTAAGGAGATTCGAGGCACAGGTGGGATAAGGCAACTCGTCGTCTGGATAGCAGGAGTCAGGGTAGAGCGGCACAGTAGCATAGTCAGAAACATAGCAAATAGTCAGTAGGCAGGTGGAAAATGAGCAAGGTCAGGTCTTGGAGCAAAGGGTATGATACATGGCAAAGCAACTCTTAGGTACGCTTTCTCCCAGGAACTAGGGCAACAAAGATCCGGCAGAGAAGTGTGGGAGTTGGAGGAATTTATCAATGAGCCACAGGTGTTACTTTACTAATGGGCACGCTGGCCCTTTGAATCTTAAAGCTCTGGCGCTGGAGCAGAGAGGCAGAGGTGGGGGCAGGGGAAGCACCAGGAGAGTGACAGGCTGGGCTTCGCATGCGATGCAATGGGAATCCTAGTTCTGCCGGCAGCAGCAGGAAACGGGACCATGCGCTCACGACCAGCGTGTGCGGCCGGAGCGCATAACGCAACAAGCACCTTTAGAATGTGACAATGAAACAATGCTTGGTCTCTAGGACCCAAATCCCAGTCCATAGGGGATTAAACTTAGTATAGAGTCTAGCACTGAGAGCATAGATGCTACCTTTTGACGTTTGATTACATAGCAGTCGCTCAGGTTATTAAAGGGGTACTCCAGCGCTAACAGAATTTATCCCTTACCCAAACAGCCACCACGCCCTCTCCCATAGGCTTGCATTGAGGGGGTGGAATGTGACGTCACACGGGGCAGAGCTGTGACATCACAATACTCTGGCCCCGTGATCATGAGTCATCAGATCCAGAGTATTGTTCGCTCCGGAGGCTGATGATAGCGGGGTGCTGCATGAAAGATTGTGGGGGTCCCCAGAAGCTGGAACCCCGTGATCACGATAGTACCCGCCGGAGTACCCTTTTGATTTGCACAGTGAAAGTTCATTTTACAGTAGTCGCAGCAAGCAGTGGCAAAAAGCTTTTAGAATTAACAGCAAAAGAAAAAAATAACAGGATTTCAGTAGCTTCCGTTTTGTCAGTGTTATTTTCAACTGAATTATTTCAGTGCACAATGTTCCCTCCAAATTACAATGTTAAATCCACAATCTTACCTCTGATATTTCACCAAATAAACATATTCACAACTATCTGTATATAAATATGTCACTAACTTCCTTCTACAGCTACTATTACATCTCATTTTTTTCAATTTATTTTCACAGCCAGTGTCCCATTTTGATAAAAGGGCAAATGTTATGTGAACCACAAGGAAAGCTTCCATTATATTTACAAGGGTTTTGACTGCCCTGTGAACCGTAATAATACTCTGTACAAAACTCTGTATGAGAATTTAACCTTTCTAAATATAATTTCATGTTCTCAACAAGCTTTGTAAAGATTTGCTCTAAGGACAAACTATACAATATTCTTCCCCATGATGAACATTCATAAGAATGATTTGACGTGTGGACAGTTTTCTTCTTGTTGTGTTCAAATCTCTTAATAAAATAGAAAATCTAGTTAAACACATTGGAGGACATTTATCAATGTTGGTGTAAAGTAGAATATATTTTAGCCCTGTTTGCTTGGTGTATTATTTGCACAATTCCTCAAAATTCACTAAAAAGGTGCACAGAACTTGATATCTTTGTTCAATTATAGAAACCTGTGAGCTGCAGAGATTGATTTAAGCTTTGTGCTCTGGCATATGACACTTTTGTACGTGTCCTCTTAAATGGTAAAGTTTTGCACAAAAACAGTAGACTTTGTGCAAAAAAAAAACACTTCTAAGTATGATTTTGCGCAAATAATAAATACAGTTCAACTGCAAAAAGTGGGGTACAGTGCACTAAACAGTAGACAGCACAGAGGAGTCCTGTCAGACAGGAGAGAGCACAGAGGAGTCCAACCAGACAGGATAGAGCACAGAGGAGTGCTAACAGACAGGAGAGAGCACAGAGGAGTGCTAACAGACAGGAGAGAGCACAGAGGAGTCCCATCAGACAGGAGAGAGCCCAGACGAGTCCTATCAGACAGGAGAGAGCACAGAGGGGTACTATCAGACAGGAGACAGCACAGAGGAGAACCATCAGACAGGAGAGAGCACAGAGGAGTACTATCAGAAGAGAGCACAGAGGAGTCCTATCAGACAGGAGAGAGGCAGAGGAGTCCTATCAGACAGGAGAGTGCACAGAGGAGTACTATCAGACAGGAGAGAGCACATAGGAGTACTATCAGACCAGAGAGAGCACAGAGGAATACTATCAGACAGGAGAGAGCACAGATGAGTCCTATCAGTCAGAAGAGAGCACAGAGGTGTACTGTCTATCATACAGGAGAGAGCACAGAGGAGTCTTATCAGACAGGAGATAGCACAGAGGAGTGCAAGCCCACCCTCACTTACTGGACGTTCTCCATGCCTGTGCTTCAGCTTGAACAAAGCCATGATTTTATAAGCCATGATTTCAATAGAAAGGAAATGAAATTTTCTTATGAAGTATAATAGAAAGATTAATGCTTTGTTAAGATGTACTACATAAAAAAAAGTTTTTGAATCTCACAGTGCCCATTTAAGATAAACCCCTTTTGACTCTGCACTGTACGTTTACAGTACGCTTTAGCTACTGTATAGATTGGAAATATGGTGACAAGGAACCTAGTGGCTATGAGGTCAGAGAGTCAGGGCTAGCATGGTAAGCCCTAAGCTAGACTGTGATTGATGTATGTGTTGGCAGGAGAACTGTGAGGAGCGTTGTTTGAGTCAGCAAACATTTCCTGGTGTGTGAAGTGCTGGCACTGTTTCAGTGCTGATTGCTACTGGCTGTCTAGGTGTAGGAAACCTATCAATTGCAAGTGAAGCTGCGACTAAGAAAGCTTGTGAAATGCATCTGCTGTTTAGAGCATTTAGTGACGGACCACTCCGTACCTACCAGTTACAGGTGGAGAGTCAGTTAGGACCAGATGACTGATAGGGTTTTGTAACATCGTGACATCTATGTGAGTACGACTGTTACAGCTCTGAGCCACAGAGTGTTCTGCCTTGAAGCAAGGTTCTGCCTTGAAGCAAGTTCTGTGTAGTGAGCCAGTAAAGGCATCTTCACACCTATACCACTTCAGATCAACTTGACAACTAGGTATTTCTTCCCACAGCTGAGACTACTCTCCAAAGTGGTAACCTTTCCAAACGCTGCTTTGCTCCCTTATGACTTCAACAGGGTACAACTATGTACAGCCCCATCTGTACATATGGGCCCATACATCATCTACCTCAAGTAGATATCAGGAAGCAATATATAAAATATTCTTGCGTTGGTAAATTAGTGGATGGTAGTACCTGATACTCACCAGTACTTGATATCCAGAAGCATAAGAGATGGCCTGTTTATATAGAAGTAGTTTACAAATTTGTTTAACCTTCCTGCACCAGTTGATTAGAAAAAATGTGTTGCTCACTGGAGTACCCCTTTAATTCGATATAATTGACCAGTGGGTTGTGTCAAAGCCTTCACCATTTTTGTACAACAAGGAATTCATAAAGGATTATGACATTTTAATTCTAATAAAGCTGCCATAAATAAAGCTTCTATAACAGTTCAGTTTTTTTATTTATTTTTTATTAAAAGCATTACATCATATTCTGTGTATGACCAGGGCATTTAGATATCTTATTTCTGTATTACCTTTGTATTTTGGATTTGGAAAGAAAAATTAATGCCTGTTCTGATTTTATTTTCTCAGAAATTTTGTGACTTATGTCCAAAGCAGCCATTATGTTATATCATCAAAAGGTTATGCAACCATTACAATAATAAATAAAAATTTTAACAAATATGTTTTAAAATTTTTATTGTGTTTTACCTACTTTGTGAACACCAATAAAAAATTAATTATTCACCCTACATTAAATTAAAAACTTTTTCTATACTGTATACTGTGAGGAATAATCTAGACTATTGGGACTTTCCTTTGAATAGGTATTACTAGTCCCTGCTCTAATTGATTCACTAGGTTGAGGTTTGATTTTGACATTATTATTTGTTCACTATATGTAATAGTTGGATTTGTTATATGTTTGTTTACCGGCATCTCCATGGCAACTTGTATGTTTTTAAGCACACCCCTTCCCCTATGTCATCACACTCTGGCCCGACGAAGCGCTTTGGCGCGCAACGGTCCGTTGCCAGCTCCTAACCCCCTTGTCCTGTCCATCTGTTCCCCTGCATGCCGTGACAAGCAATAAAGAAGCACCTGATGAAAGATCCTGGTGAGTGCTCCGCTTCATTCCTTCTTATTTGTATAGTTTTGAGGATATTGGAGCTGACATTTTTTATGATTTTGGGTCAAGAAAGGTATTTGTCTTGGAGTCCTGGCACCATACTGTGCAGACAGACACCTCAGTGATGCCACCAAATCTTGCTGAAGGTCTTTCGCAGTCACTTGAGAGTTTTTGACCACCTGCATTCTCAGAAATCAGGTGACAGGCAATGATAGTTTCCTTTTAGTGACAGCTCTGGGCAGTATAGGTAGTGTTCTTTAACTTTGAATTTTCAAACTATGCTTCCATCTGTATTTCTAAAAACCTTCAGTTCCTTTGCTCCTTTTGTGAAAGACAATGATCATTTAACATCTTGGACCAACAGAGCCCAGCCAGTCCAGGTATTTAATGTGTTATATCTGAAGTACACCCTATAAAATAAAGGAAGCACTTAAAGGGGTATTCCAGGCAAAAACTTTTTTTTTATATATCAACTGACTCTGGAAAGTTAAACAGATTTGTAAATTACTTCTATTAAAAATCTTAATCCTTCCAATAGTTATTAGCTTCTGAAGTTGAGTTGCTGTTTTCTGTCTAACTGCTTTCTGATGACTCACGTCCCGGGAGCTGTCCAGCTCCTATGGGGATATTTCCCATCATGCAAGGGATATTCTCCCATCATGCACAGCTCCCGGGACGTGACATCATCATTGAGCAGTTAGACAGAAAACTTCAGAAGCTAATAACTATTGGAAGGATTAAGATTTTTTAATAGAAGTAATTTCCAAATCTGTTTAACTTTCAGGAGCCAGTTGATATATATATATAAAAAAAAAAAAAAAGTTTTTGCCTGGAATATCCCTTTAATTAGTTGCATAGGGTCTGCTTAAGTCATCAGGGGGGTGAAGAAAGTCTTGAGACTGCAGTAGTCATAAGAAGTAGTATTTTGAGTTGAATTTGGAGAAACCATGTGTTATATTAGTTGTGTTGAACTATTTAAATTGTTCTTGTTTAATTTTTTTTTTTTAACATCTTAAAGTTTAGTCAAATTTAATTTGCAATGTATTAAATCATTTTGCAACTGTAGACAATACAATTAGTTACCGGGAAAGGGGACGGGGTCTTCATATTGTCTTTTACTAGTTCTAGTAAACATGTACACAGCCTATGTGATCATCCCCTAGCTAATTTCCTTGTGTGATTTCCTCACTACTCCTTGGATGTATTAACGCACAAATATGCACACTTTATTTTACTATATGCCACCTCCTCCATGCTGCTATTTATAAAACTATGAGAAAGGAGAGGAAGAACCTAGAGAGCTAAGAAAACCAAGGGATGTGCTCTTATGGATTTATGTTAAATTCAGCAGCATCAGCCCCATCAGCTTCCTATCAGGGAAATTGACAGCAGGATCACCCGCACTAACCTAAATATACAGGTAGATAGTGTGGGTAACCCTGTTTATAATGCTTTTTACTGGATGAAAATTGGCGCAGCTGTTGTTGCTAATGTGGTAATTTCTTCTTATCAGCAATGGAGGTGGGCTGCTGCTAAATGTGCACTGCTTTCTCCCACCAAACCCTGCAGTCACTTTCCCTTTAATGAAAAATGTATACAGACCCTGTAAAAGGATACTAGCACAAAATGTAAGTGGTGAGTACATAGAAAGTTAATACATTTTGCACAAAAATTGTCTACAGCCCATAAAAATCAAAACAAATTTGATTTGGAAAAATGTTCCATTGAATATTTCATTTATGCTTGAGATGATATCACACGAGCAAATTAATATTAACTTATAGCTACTGAATCTGGCAAAAAATATGTATTGTCGAGGTTCATTGTGACAGACAATATTAATCAGAATTTACTAGACTATTACAAAGATAAATTGGTTAAAAAAATATTGACCATTTCCATTACACTGAGCAATCTGTGAGGCCGTCAGCAGATAATATACACTGCAGTTGAAAAAGAAATGGGTCAATATTTTCAGTTTTCAGTTAAACCATTAAAGGGGTATGCCTGAGAAAAGTAATTGTTGTGCCGGAAAATTATATAGATTTGTAAATTATTTCTCCTTAAAAATTTCAAGCTTCTTTCAGGTCATACAGCAGCTGATAAGTACTGAAAAGCTTGAGATTTTTAAGTAAACATAATGACAGAGATTTATGAAGAGATTTAGAGGGGGGGGGTTTTGGTTACAAAAGTCGCACAAAAAGTCACACGTGCGCCTAAGAAATTATTTGTGCGAATTTTGTGGGTAACCAATCAGTCCTACCTAAGCAATTTTCAGTTTTCACTTCTGCAGTGGTCATGAATTTATCAAATGCTAAAGTCGCATGTAAGCAAAAAAAAAAAAAAAGGCCCTACACAGATCTGAAATTATGGCACTGTAATTTAATATTTTTTCCGGACGGACCTGTGATTGGCCCGGACCACCTAGCCAATCACAGCTACCAGCTGCAAATATGAAGTTACAGTGCCGTAATTTAATTTTTACCACTGGGAAGCCAGGGAACGGAGCACAATGCCGTTCGCTTCTTTGTCACCCGCGCGGCCGCACTTCTATAACTCCCAGCATGCCTCTACAGTAAGGACATGATGGAAGTTGTAGTTGTGTGGCGCAGGCTGGAGATGTGTGGGCAGGTGAAAAGCTTGTCACTTGCCCCCCGCCGCACAACTACAACTCCCAGCATGCCCTTACAGTAAGGACATGCTGGGAGTTGCAGTCATGCAGCGGGGAAGGGTGACAAGCTTATCACTTGCCCCCACCACACAACTACAACTCCCAGCATGCCCTTACAGTAAGGACATGCTGAGAGTTGTAATCGAGCAGTGGGGGTGGGTGGCAAGCTTGTCACCCACCCCGCACATCTCCCTGCCCTCGCCGCATGACTACAAATCCCAGCATGCCCTTACAGTGAAGACATGCTGGGAGTTGTAGTCATGCAGCGTGGGTGGTAGATGTGTGGGCGGGGGACAATAAATGTACTAACTTATTTTCCATTAAATTTTTTCTCTTCTTCTGATTTCAGGTCCGTGGAGCCTGTGGACCCCATCGGATTCGATGGACTATGTCGATGACCAGCGTTTCTTTTTGGCTTAATGTTAATAAAATGGTTGACAAGGGCTTGTGGGGGGGAGTGTTTTTTGGAAAAAAAAACTTTTTTTTAAATGTGTTGTGTTCTTTATTTACTTTGCAGGCTTAGTAGTAGAATTCCAATATTTCCCTGGTACCCACCGCCAAAGGGGTGCCGGGAAGAGCTGGAGCATCAAAAATAGCACTCCTGGGCCTAGGCGATGTCAGGCTGGCGTTATTTAGGCTAGGGAGGGCCAGTAACAGTGGTCCTTGCCCACCCTGGTTAGTTAATATTTGTCTGAGAATAAAAATAGTGAGAATCCTATGTGTTTTTTTTATTATTATTATTATTATTTAATTATTTATGCAAAATGTGTGGGGTTCCCCATATTTTCATGCTCAGCCAGATACCAACCAACAGCAACAGCCTAACATTACCAGGGTGGGCGAGGTCCATTGTTACTGGTCCTCCAGAGCCTAAATAACACCAGCCTGTTACAGCCTAGGCCGCCATTTTTCACGCTCCGGGCCTGTTGGTATCAGCTCTTCCCAGCACTCCTAAACTTTTATTCCTAAAAGCACTCCCCCACAAGCACTCGTTAACCATTTTATTAATATTAAACCAAATTATGGTCATTGTAGTCCACCGAATCTGAAGTAGTCCTCTGCATACACGGATCCTGAAATGAGAAGAAAAAAAAAATAGGTTAGTGCATTTAGGGGGAAAAAGTGGTAAAAAAATGTAATAAACACACATATATATGTGTGTGCATGCATGTATGTATGTATATATATATATATATATATATATATATATATATATCTAGCTCATGCTGCTGGGACATTACCTAAAAAATGTTATGGTAGTACTAGCTACCAAAAATCTTCAATTAAAATTTGAAAATGTATCTTTTAATTTTAGGGATTGTTAGGCCTTATAGACCCATCATGCTGCTAAGATTAAAATGTACATTTTCAAATTTTAATTGAAGATTTTTGATAGCTAGTACTACCATAAAAATTTTTAGGTAATGTCCCAGAAGCATGAGGAGACCAAACAGTGGCTGAATGACACCACCTGGAGGTGTTGGCAGCATGAGGAGACCATATAGTGCCTGAATGACATGGCATGGAGTTGGCGGCAGCATAAAGTGGCTGAATGACACAGCCTGGAGTTGGCGGCAGCATAAGGAGACCATATAGTGGCTGAATGACACAGCGTGGAGGTGGCAGCAGCATGAGGAGATCATATAGTGCCTGAATTATACACCGTGGAGGTCGCAGCAGCATGAGGAGACCATATAGTGCCTGAATGACACAGCGTGGAGTTGACGGCAGCATATAGTGGCTGAATGTGCCACCTACACCACCAAGTATTGATGTGATGCAAAGACCTCTAAAAGGTGGAAGGGAACAACGTATGATCCATTGTAACCGGTGGGGGTAAAAACTTCCCTGTAAGGCCCTAATGTCACCCTACTAATTCCCTTCTTGGCAAGTGTTACTCACTCTAAAAAGGGCGGCCCCACACAGGAAACTCTCTCTGTTTCCACCTAAAAACCCTGGCAGTGTTTGTAGGGGGAAACAGGGAGAGGTTCCTGTGTGGGACCGCCCTTTTTAGGGAGAGGAACACTTGCCAAGAAGGGAATTAATAATGCCAGAGTAGGGTCTTACAGGGGAAGTTTTTACCTCCACCAGTTACAATGGACCATACGTTGTTCCCTTCCACCTTTTAAAGGTCTTTGCATCTTAACAATATTTGGTGGTGTAGGTGGCACATGGTGGTTTTTGCATACCTTTCATTTTGTTTGATTTAAAAAAAACTTTTCAGTACATATATTTTATCCTGAGAAAAACTGGGGAGCAGCACCTTAAACATGTTTTGCACTATCCATATTTGTGAAGCGTTGGTGTGGCACCATGGTCAATCTACTCTGATGCATCAGGCATTGGTGGGTGGAAATCCTGGCTGATGCATGCATGATTTATCTTCACAAAGGTCAGTCTCTGCACATTTTTCGCAGACAGACGAGTTCTCCTTAGGGTTACTATGGCCCCCGCTGGACTAAACACCCGCTCTGAAGGTACACTACTGGCCGGGCAGGACAGCTTTTCCAGGGCAAGCTCTGCTAGTTTTAGCCACAAATCAAGTTTGGCTACCCAGAAGTCCAGCGGATCTTCAAAGTGTGTTGGCATGGTCATGTCAAGGTATGTCATCACTTGCTGGTTCAGGTCCTGCTCCAGGTCTACCTGCTGCTGATTAGTTGCTTCTCTATGCGGGTGAAGAAAGCTACTCATCAGCAACTGTAGACTCAGGCTGCTGCTAATAGAGCTGGTACTGCTCCTGCCACCCCACCCCTCCCCAGCAGCCATGGCAGTGGAAGGTGACGCAGAGGGCACAACAAGTCAGACCTGCGAGAGGATGGACGATGGCGCAGATAGGCATCGGCCAATTTACGTAGGATGTCTCTGTAGTAGGTCAGTTTGTCCTCCCTCTCAGTGGGTGTGAAAAAGGCCCCCATTTTGTGCCATTAGTGAGGGTCCAATAAGGTGGAGAGCCAGAAGTCATCCCGCTCCAGTATGGTGACAATTCAGCAGTCACTATGCAAGCAAGTGAGCATGCATCGTGCCATTTGTGCAAGTGACTCCCTGCAAGTGACTCCCTGCCTCCATCTCTACTGCATACTGCCACAGTGTGTCTGGGTCCTGTGTCTCGCCTTTCTCATAACCCTCTAGCTCCTCTAGCTGCTCCTGCTCCTTTTCTCCTGTTAGATGACTAGAAAAACTGCCCATCTCGCGAAACCTAAACTGTGCTCTACTATGCCTCTCCCCCTCCTCCTCCAGTTCAGCCCCCACAGGTCTCATGTATCCGTGAGATGTAGGCGCCACGTCTCCAGTGCCCTGACCAGCCATCGTTTCCAACACGTGTTGTAGTAGATGAAGCAGTGGAATGACATCCCATAATCCTGGCAACTGACTAATAATGTGGCTTCCTCATAGGGCCTGAGCAAACGGCAGGTGTCACATATGAGCTGCCACTGGTTGACATTGAAGTTACACAGGGGAGTCCCCATATTCACATGGATCATCAAAAAATTGGTCCACCATATGGAGGGTGGAATTCTAACGTGTGGAAACGTTGCAAATCAGACTATGTTGGGGGATACCGTTCTGACGCTGCAGCTCAAGGAGGGTGTGCTTTGTGGTGTACGAGTGGCTGAACTGCATGCAAAGTTTCCTTCCCATTGTTAGGATGTCTTGCAGATGGGGGGAACACTTCAGAACCACTTGACAACCAGATTGAACACGTGTGCCATGCATTCACATCTTGTTTTTGCAATACGGTTCCCGTATCAGTTTTTTTGTAAAAAATAAAAACGTATATCTCAAAACCGGACCGAACCGTATACAACAGTATATACCTCTGTATGGTTTTAATCCATATACGGTTTGAAAATTGATGTCCGGTTTAATACGTTTTTTGGAAAAAAAAACGGATACGGTTTTATGTTTGTCCTTAATTAAAGTTCTTGTTTTATTTGTGGGAAGAACTTTCGGCGTGCACTGTGCATGTGAAAACTGCAAAACCGTATTGTGCAAACTGGATGAAACCGTATGCACTTCGCACTTCTGCCACCATGCTGACTGCCAACTATGCTACCACCTTGCTGGCTCAGCTGCTGCCTCATGGGCAACCTGCAACCCTCTTCTCCTGATGATGATGAAGAAGCCTCTTCTGCACCCGGATCCTGGAAGCGCGATCGGCTTCATCATCATCGAGTTGTGTCTGCACGTCACTGATGTCCTCCTCAGGTTCTTCAACAGTGTCTGCTTCAGGAGCCTGAACTTCACAACATCACCTCCCACGCCACTCTCCTCATCACTACTTGACCGCCTAGCGGAGGAAGCGATGGATGTCTCCTCCACTTCTTGGCTGGGCAGCAGCTGCTGACCGTCCTCTAGATCATCCTCCCCAAATAGAGAAGCTGAACCCATAGCAAAAGATACTTCTGTGGAGGAGGGAACAGCATAGAACAGAGGCAATGGGAGGACTGGGACTGCTGAGGGTTGTGTCTGAGGAACCCACCGACTGTTGACTGGGGTGTCAGATGTCACTTGTGATGAAGTGGTAGAAGTAAGGCAGGAAAAAACCCTTGAAGTTGGCGCTGCTGACTCTTGTGAGAAGGATGAGGCAAATGCCAGAGATGGTGGAAAAGTCCTCAACAGGACACTTTATTAGAAAAAAAAAATGGACATGATTACGCATTTCGGGAGGATACCTCCCTTCCTCAGATCAGGGTGAGGTAGTAACAGTAGTAACAGGTTTATATAGCCCAAAAATGGGCACCAAAGACAAAGTGGAGGGCTATACAGTAAAAAGTTAAAATCAAAATACAGTGTAAAAATATGTAAAATTACATAATACATGTTCTGGGCATACATAAATAAACATATTTATTGAGGATTTTTAAAGAAACAATACAGATTTATCATGGGCAGGTGTGGTTTGCAACTGCTACAGAACTGCAGTGGGCCGGAAATGACCCACTGCGGTGTGTGAACTGGGTAAACATTAGCTCCATGTGTGGAGTGCAGTACGCTGTGTGCGCGTGCCGCGAAGGGCTGGTTGCCCAGGACACGTTGCTATGTTAGGTGTCCACGTGCGGGCGGTTTTGACAGCAAGCAGAGCACATAGACGGCGAGGCAGTAAGAGGGATTTTAATGCAGGTTTTATGGAGGAATAGTCGGCGATTAGTATGTACAATGCAGGTATTTATGCGCATATTGGGCTGTATAGGTTGTACGGCCGGGTAACAATCAGGATGCTGGGTATGTATAATACAGGCTGCAATGTAGGTTATTAGTGAGTGGCACGGAGGTAGTATACACAGCACACAGTGTGCAGATATCACACAGGGAGTAGAGGAGCTGCAGCCATAATAGGGGGTTTAAGTGGCAGCTAACACACAAGGAATAGTGAAGTCAAAGGGTATAGCTAGCTACAGGTCATAATCTATACTAGTGGGGCCACAAGGTATACAGTGGAGATCAAAAGTTTGGGCACCCCAGGTAAAAATTTGTATTAATGTGCACAAAGAAGCCAAGGAAAGA
This sequence comes from Hyla sarda, assembly GCF_029499605.1. Taxonomy (NCBI): domain Eukaryota; kingdom Metazoa; phylum Chordata; class Amphibia; order Anura; family Hylidae; genus Hyla; species Hyla sarda. The sequence goes on from NC_079191.1 coordinate 232,032,739, forward strand.
TGGAAAAATCTACAAAAGGCATCAAATTACAGATTAGACATTCTTATAATATGTCAACAAAAGTTAGATTTTATTTCCATCATTTACACTTTCAAAATAACAGAAAACAAAAAAAATGGTGTCTGCAAAAGTTTGGGCACCCTGCAGAGTTAATATCTTGTACCGCCCCCTTTGGCAAGTATCACAGCTTGTAAACGCTTTTTTTAGCCAGCCAAGAGTCTTTCAATTCTTGTTTGAGGTATCTTTGCCCATTCTTCCTTACAAAAGTCTTCCAGTTCTTTGAGATTTCTGGGCTGTCTGTCACGCAATGCTCTTTTAAGGTCTATCCATAGATTTTCGATTATGTTGAGGTCAGGAGATTGATAAGGCCATGGCAAAACCTTCAGTTTACGCCTCTTGATGTAATCCCTCGTGGATTTCGAGGTGTGTTTAGGATCATTATCCATTTGTAGAAGCCATCCTCTCTTTAACTTCAGCTTTTTCACAGATGGCATCAAGTTAGCATCCAAAATTTGCAGAAATTTTATTGAATCAATTTTTCCTTCTACTCGTGAGATGTTCCCTGTGCCATTGGCTGCAATAAAACCCCAAAGCATGACCCACCCCCATGCTTAACAGTTGAACAGAGGTTATTTTCATTAAATTCTGTTCCCCTTCTTCTCCAAACGTACCTTTGCTCATTCCGGCCAAAAAGTTCAATTTTAACCTCATCGATCCACAGAACTTGTTTCCAAAATGCATCAGGCTTGTCTATATGTTCATTTGCAAAGTTCAAACGCTGATTTTTGTGGTGAGGACGTACAAGAGGTTTTCTTCTGATGACACTTCCATGAAGACCATATTTGTACAAGTATCTCTTAATAGTGGAATAGTGTACCACAACTCCAGTGTCTGCCAGATCTTTCTGGAGGGATTGTGTAGTCAAAGGTGGGTTTTGAATTGTTTTTCTCACAATCCTGCGAGCTGTTCTGTCTGATATTTTTCTTTGTCTTTCAGATCTTGCTTTAACTTCCACTGTCCCTGATGACTGTGGTAAATATGAGAGTAAAAATTTACCAGGTTTTCGGCGCAATCCACCAAGGATGGGTCATAGTTTATTCAAAAGAATTTTTATTTGCCAAAGAAACAACGCGTTTCAGAGCTTTGGAGTCCTTCGTCAAGTAAACATGGCAGTATGACAGAACTGAGTGCAGGAGTGCTCTTTATGTTCAAAATTGGTGCCAAAGTGTAGTTAGCCCCACCCCCTGGGCGTGGCTACCAGCTCCAGGCCAATGATAGACACAAGAGTTTAACATTGTCTTACTTAATAACATCTCATATTTACCACTGTACCTACCGGCCAGGAGCACTCCTAGATCCGGGACCAGGAGGCTGCACCACCTGCATGATCACCCAAGCGCATTTGTAGTTAAGCAAGGTGAGTGGTTCACTAACACCCACTGCACACCACTTGCTTTATAACACACTGTGTATCAAATGATACTTGTCCCATGAGGAGCTCTGCCATTTTTTCCTCTCCAGAATTACGCCTTTGTTCCTGATGACTGCCATTTCTTAATTATATTCCAAACAGAGGATATTGACATCTGAAAACGTTTTGCTATCTTCTTATATCCTTCTCCAGCTTTGTGAGCGTCAACTATTTTCAGTTTCAGATTTATAGACAACTGCTTAGAAGAACCCATGGTGCTTATTGTTGGGGCAAGGTCAGATGAGTCTGGGCATTTAAAACTTTTGAGATTGACATCACCTGGTCTTCCCAGATAATGATTGGGAACAATCCATGACACTGGCAGGTCTCAGCTTTGCAAAGGGGGCAGTGCATGCTATAAATTCTGCAGGGAGCCCAGACTTTTGCAGACACCATTTTTTTGTTTTCTGTTTTTTTGAAAGTGTAAATGATGGAAATAAAATCTAACTTTTGTTGACATATTATAAGAATGTCTAATCTGTAATTGGATGCCTTTTGGAGATTTTTCCATCTTTCCTTGGCTTCTTTATACACATTAATACAAATTTTTACCTGGGGTGCCCAAACTTTTGATCCCCACTGTAAGTGGCTGCAGGTCCTAATCTATATATGATATATAGGTAGAGTAATCTCATGGGGGAGCCCAGTTAAGTATAACATTTGTGTATAGATATTATAGGAGGTGAGGTATATATTTTAAAGTACTTCAGGCACTATATAGAAATACACAGGGACCAGAATAAAACAATTGGTATAAAAGGGTTATTACTGGAATATATATATATATATATATATATATATATATATATACCGTATTTATCGGCGTATAATACACACTTTTTAGGCTAAAATTTTTAGCCTAAAGTCTTATCTGCATGTTATACGCCGATAAGCCGCTGCAGTTCAATGATTTCAAGCGGGCGCTTTAAATCAATGAACTGCAGCGGCTTTGTAGGTGCAGAGACCTGCCGTCGCTGCCGGCTTCTCTGCCCCCGGCTGTCCTGGGGTCTAGAGCCCTGCTGCCGGTCCTTCTATCCCCCTGGCTGTTGGTGCCGCTGCCCGTTCTCTCCCCCTGGCTATCGGTGCCGCTCCCCGTTCTCTCCCCCTGGCTATTGGTGCCGGCGCCCCATTGCCAGTGCCAATAGCCAGGGGGAGAGAAGCGTCACTGTTTCTGACCCCGCAGAAGTCCCCAGGAAAGGCAGGAGGAGAGAGGCCGTCACTGCCCGCTTCTCTCCCCTGCCTTTCCTGGGGTCTAGAGAACTGCTGCCGCTGCCCGTTTGCGCCGCTGCCCGTTCTCTCCCCCTTACTATCGGTACCAGCGGCGCCGACAGACAGGGGGAGAGAAGGCGCAGCGGCACCCATTGCTGGCGCCGCTGCCCGTTGCCTCCCCCATCCCCGGTTGTATAATTACCTGTTGCCGGGGTCGGGTCCGCGCTGCTTCAGGCCTCCGGGGTGCGTCCCCTGCGTCGTTGCTATGCGCTGCGAGACGCAATGACGTCACTCGTCATTGCGTCTCGCAGCGCATAGCAACGACGCAGGGGACGCACACCGGAGGCCTGAAGCAGCGCAGACCCGACCCCGGCAACATGTTATTATACAACCGGGGATGGGGGAGGCAACGGGGCAGCGGCGCCGGCAATGGGTGCCGCTGCCCCTTCTCTCCCCCTGGCTATCGGCGCCGCTGCCCCATTGCCAACGCCGCTTCTCTCCCCCTGGCTATCGGCGCCGGCAATGGGGCGCCGGCACCGATAGTAAGGGGGAGAGAACGGGCAGCGGCGCAGATAGCCAGTGGGAGAGAAGCGGCGGCAGCAGTTCTCTAGACCCCAGGAAAGGCAGGGGGAGAGAAGCGGGCAGTGACGGCCTCTCTCCTCCTGCCTTTCCTGGGGGCTTCAGAAACAGTGTATCGGGGTATACGCATGCACACACACGCACCCTCATGTTACCAAGGATATTTGGGTAAAAATGTTTACGTTATATATATATATATATATAAAGTTAATACTGTTAAATATGTAGAGCTGTCAAATAGAGGAACCCAGGATCAGGTTGAGGGTGTAGTGTGAAAACTTAATTATATTGGGGATAAAATATATATATTAAAAAGGTTCTATGTGGTTTATCACAGGAACGGGACAAAAACAGATAGTATAAGAGGGGATATTGGTAAATACATATTAATAATAACTAACATAAAAGCATAATAAAATGATAAAATGGTATTTATGCATGTAAAATGTATATAAAAGTACTGATAGAGAAATATGTGGGCCAATGAAGTGGTTATAGGGAACATTCAATCATTTAATTGAGGCCTGCGGGGACCAGGGTTTGTAGTTTGTATATCCAATAGTTTTCTCTCTTCCGGAGGGTATTAAACCTGTGTGAATTGTCTTTGGATTTACTTTCTATAGGGGTAATTGAGATTACATTGAAGTTTTGGTTGTGGTGTTGTGCTATGTGCCTGGAGACGCTATGCAGGAGAAAACCATTGGTGGCATTATTTCTGTGTTTCGTGATTCTCTCCAGTAGGCACCTAATGGTCCTCCCCATGTATTGTACACTACATTGGCATTCAAGAAGATAAATAACGTATTGTACAGTTTAATAGTGTTTTGATGGGAAAGGTTTCTCCCGTGGTTGTGGATGAGAATGTTCTGGCCCGGTGTTTTAAATTGGCACAAAATTTGCAGCGAACATGCCCACATCTATAAGAACCAGTGGTCAAGAAAAAAAACTCATGGGTTGGGAGTTGTGAGCTTGTAGACTAGTCTGCTGGGGGCTACGATATTGTGGAGTGCTTTGCCTCTCCTGTATGTGACAACAGGTTTCTGGGGAAGTGTGTCTTGTAAAAAGTCATTCTTCAGGATCGGCCAGTGTTTATGCAAGACCTCTTTAATAAGTTTGTGTTTCCTGGTAATAGTTGTAATGAAGTTAATGGACCAATGTTTCTCATTATTTTTGGTTTCTTGTACCTTGGTCAGACATTCACGTTGTGATAAATTACTCGCCCTTTTAAAAGAAGAATCCACAATGGCTTTAGGATATTTTTAGCCTTAAATCTTCTTTTTAAAATGTCACTTTGCTCTTTAAAATCACTAGTATTTGGAACAATTATACCTAATAGGTTTAAATTGTCCGTAGGGGACATTTACGAGCCATTTCTTGTAATGTGAACTGGTAAAATCAAGGTAGCTATTACTGTCTACTTTAAAAAAAAGTTTTGGTGTTGAGGGATCCCAGGCCATTGTGGAAAACAACTAAAAATTCAGCACCATAGAAGAAGCAAGCAGGAGGCACTCGTGGATGCAACACATACACTTTATTCAGGTACGGTCACAGGAGGCAATCAGTCAACATGCCGTTTCACTCTAAATGCGCTTATTCATGACCTATCCCAGAATTCTTTACCTCCACCTTAAATAAGTTGGGATATGCCCAACTTTATTAACAACAGACATCACTAGACATTAAGATGTACAAAAATAAGCCTCACACTTCCATAGTACAAAATGTATAACTTATAATGAAGATAAACCTTGCACCTATATTTTATAGCAACACATAAATAGATATGTGGTGTCCCGGTACCGTATTTCATACTGTACCTTTGTAGAGGTCCCCATAGACAGAGTCCCTAGGAAGGTCGGGGTCCCTCTTTTATAGTTATCCCCTCGTCATCCCTTAGTTGGTTCATATTTGTATAGAAATTCATATAAATATAAGTATAAATATGTATATATTCAAATGCCTACCTGTTCAGCGTAGCAGGACCTGCGGGTCATGTGATTAGGTTCAGAACTCTATGGTTTTGCTAAAGGACCTTTGGTGGTTCTCATGACGTGATCACCCACAATGCAATGTAACGGTGAGTTACAGTTGTTATGGACAAATCCAAAACGGCCAGCCCCTGCCCATATAAGGGAGCTGTGCCATCTTGATCACTCTCTTGAGTTGCTGATTCTGGATAATGTAGGACCTCTGCAGCTTACAAGACAATTTACTAGGCCAAAGCCTTGCAGCCTCAGCCTATAACAAAGCGCATATACTAAGCAATCCCCCGCTACTCTCCGCAAGATCACTGGACCTAAACGCACCCTTAAATCCAGCGGATCTATGCTACAAAATCTCTGAGAAGCTAAATTGAGCTTATTTGATCCCAACCAACTGTCAATCGCTGCTCAGCTATATCTGTAGAGACTCTGTTATCTGGACTTTTACTATTGCTGCATGTACAGAAGTTCTTCAGTAAAAGTTCCTGCAAGTTTTCAGTTAATAGGCCAATCAAGATTACAGTATTTAACCCACACCCTGGCATCACGAGTGACAAGGGTTAACAGCACCCTTTAGTATCCTGAACAGCAACACCCTAATTATCCTACACCCTACAAGGCTTTATCCCCCCAAGGTTACCACAGATACATTATTATAAAAAATGAAACAGTAATAACGACAGCTACAAAATAATAAATATGCCAAATATGCAAAAATGGCAAAAATTATTACGGGCAAAAACCAAAAGGAGCAAACCCCTCAAAAACATATGTAGTATTCATCGTGAAAAAATATGGGCTAAACTAGTAGGCGGTTAATAATCTAGGGGGAACGTACTTAAATCACTTCTGGTATTTAAACCTAGAACCCCAACGCTTCAGTACGTAAAATAATTTCAGTTTCTTTCTGTAACAGTAATTTGTTTCTATCACCACCTCTATCTGAAACCTTTTGAAAATGCAACCCCATACATTTCAAATCCTTAGTATTGTTATAATGTACCTCCTGCATACGTTTTATAAATCTTGTACTGCCTAAGCCTGTCTTTAGAGATCTCAAATGTTGCACTGACCGCATTTGAAATTACCAGCCGGTAATTGTTTTTTTTTTAACCAATTCGCATCGCTATGGGGTGCTTCATTTTTTGTTAACCTGTTTTTTACCAGTACATCACGTAGATTTTTCGTTCTTTTGAATGTAATAACAGGTCTATTGACAGCCGCATCCTTCAATAAATGATCCGCTTGTATTATGTGCCAATTTTTTGTTATTGCATTGCGTATTACACTTTCCATCGGACTGTAGTCAAACGAAAAGGTAAAACTTTTATCTGACAATTGATTTGTGTCTGGGGATTATTTTATTTTATTAACACGTTTTTTTCTTTGTGATTTTGACTGTTGGAATAAAAGTTTTTCACAAGGAAGGGCGAAAGCTCTCTCCAGAGCCTCATCCAACATTAAAAATTCCAACATCTAAAAATTCAGCATTGCCATTGAAAACACTGTGCGTAAAATGAAGCCCCCAGGAATTATTGTTAAGAGAGGATAAAAACTCTTCAAGTAAAACTGTGGATGGATTCCAGATAAAAAAACATATATATCATCAATAAAACGCTTAAAATATACACAATGTTGAAATAAATGATGTGAAAAAACAAAGGTTTCCTTGAACAGGCCCACAAATAAATTAACAAAGCTGGGTGCCACTCTAGACCTCATTGCAGTGCCTGTATTCTGTGCACAAATACGTTTTTGAAACTTGAAATAATTGTGTGTTAAAATATAGCGGAGACCTTTAAGGATAAAATCATGTTGGGCCTGGGGGAGAAAGTGGGCCACTGCGTCAATCCCCAGATTATGGTCGATAACAGTGTAGAGCAGACCTGGGCATTGTATGGCCCCCGGGCCACATACGGCCCTTTGATTGGCTCTGACCGGCCCTCGCTGACTGTCGGCCATACAATGCCCAGGTCTGACACCAGCCTGTGCACTGAGCTCCCGTGCAATGACAGGAAGAGGGAGGGGGCGTGCACTCTCTCCCCTCCCCGCCTTCTCTTTGCCGTGCAGTCTTAGAACCTCGGAAGGCAGAGGACAAACCGTGTATCCTGTCTCCCTCCGCCCCCTCCCCTCAGCTCTAAACTCCGACCGGGTGAGTGTTTCTGTGTATATATATGTCTGTGTATATATGTGTCTGTGTATCCGTGTGTATATGTGTCTGTGTGTGTTTATGTGTGTATTTATAAGTGCCTGTCTCTGTATGTGTTGTCTGTGTCAGTGAGTGTGTGTGTGTGTGTGGGGGGGGGGGTTGAGCTGCCTAATCTGGGGGATAACTATGATGCCTAATCTGGGGGATAACTATGCTCCTAATCAGGGGGACAACTATGCTGCTAATCTGGGGGACAACCATGCTGCTAATCTGAGGGACAACTATGCTCCTAATCTGGGGGGAAACAATGCTAATCTGGGGGACAGCTATGCTCCTAATCTGGGGGACAACTAGGCTCCTAATCTGGGGGACAACTATGCTCCTAATCTGGGGGGAAACTATGCTAATCTGGGGGACAACTATGATCCTAATCTGGGAGACAACTATGCTGCTAATCTGGGGGACAACTATGCTCCTAATCTGGGGGACAACTAGGCTTCTAATCTGGGGGACAACTAGGCTTCTAATCTGGTGGACAACTAGTCTTCTAATCTGGGGGGAAACTATGCTAATCTGGGGGACAACTATGCTTCTAATCTGGGAGACAACTAGGCTTCTAATCTGGGGACAACTAGGCTTCTAATCTGGGGCACAACTATGCTAATCTGGGGGACAACTATGCTAATCTGGGGGAAACTATGCTCCTAATCTAGGGGGAAACTATGCTAATCTGGGTGACAACTATGCTAATCTGGGGGACAACTATGCTTCCTAATCTGGGGGACAACTGCTGCCTAATCAGGGGGACAACTATGCTGCCTAATCAGGGGGACAGCTATGCTGCCTAATCTGGGGGACAACTATGCTCCCTAATCTGGTTGAACTATGCTGCCTAATCTGGGGGACAACTATGCTGCCTAATCTGGGGGACAACTATGCTCCTAATCTGGGGGACAATTATGCTGCCTAATCTGGGGGACAACTATGCTGCCTAATCTGGGGGACCACTATGCTGCCTTATCTGGGGGACAACTATTCTGCCTAATCTGGGGGACAACTATGCTGCCTAATCTGGGGGACAACTATGCTGCCTAATCTGGGGGACAATTATGCTGCCTAATCTGGGGGACAACTATGCTGCCTAATCTGGGGGAAAACTATGCTGCCTAATCTGGGGGAAAACTATGATCCTAATCTGGGGGAAAACTATGCTCCTAACCTGGGGGACATCTATGCTAATCTGGGGGACAACTATGCTCCTAATCTGGGGGGAACTATGCTGCCTAATCTGGGGGAAAACTACCCGGCCCTTCACAATTTTTTAGTTTCTAATGTGGCCTCATGGAAAAAATAATTTCCCACCTCTGGTGTAGAGGGAGGTAATATCGATGGTGACTAGTATGTATTCCTTCTTCCATTCTACTTCTAGAATGGAAGAGACAAAATCGGTAGTATCCTTGAGGTAGGATGTCAGGCTAAAACCGTATTTATGCAACAGTAGATCTAAGTAATGCGATAGATTGGAGGATACAGAACCAATACTGGATACTATGGGTCGACCTGGTGGATTTTTGGTGTTTCTGTGTACCTTCAGTAAATAATAAAAAATAGGCATGGCAGGTTCATGAATGAGGATAAAGTCTTTTTCAGATTTATTTAAAATTCCTGTTTGGAAACCTTCATTGGCCAAGTTTTTCAGTTCTTCAGTGTATATTTTAGTTGGGTCTGAGGGAAGTTCTCTATAAAATTTGGGGTCATTTAGTAGTCTGCTAGCTTCCTTAATGTGGTCTTCTGTGTTTAAAATAACTACACCTCCCCCTTTATCTGCTGGTGGGATCACAATATTGCAGTTCTCTGCTAGCTTTTTCAATGTTTGATGTTCGTTATATGTTAGATTATTGGAATATTTAGTGTTTTTCTTTGTGAGTTCCTCTAGGTCAGGGAAAACCATACTTAAAAAGGTGTCCAGATAGCTGTCTCTAGATTGGAGGGGATAAAAACTGGACTTTGTTTTGAGTTTGGTGTGTACTGGAGTAAGTTCTGTGGAGGTACTAACGGTAGTTTGCCTAAGCTCAACCTTGGGTTCCCCCTTTTATATTGCCAGTGAGTTTTCTTACAATGAGTTTTCTTGTGATGAAGTGGATGACCATGTTAACCAATCGACCGCTAGCTCACACCGGGAGCTCAGGCCTCTCGCTGCGTCTCCTGCTGCCACTCGATCCTAGTCTGCCGCTACCTCTGCCTGATGAATTTAGGCCTATGACACTCTTCTGTGCATGTCCTGGCACTTCTCTGCCTGACATACTTAGTGCGTATGTATATGAGGGGAGTACAATGCGCTATGATATGCTCCAAAAAGAATTTGTCTACAACACTAGCAGATGTGTACTTTTGCCTGGCCTTTCACAGTATATAGGACCCTGAGACTTTAGCAGGAACAAAATAGTATACCACTTAGATGTATGTATTTGGTATGCACCTATGAGGGGAGGACAATGCGCTACAGTATGCTTAAAAAAGTATTTGTGTCCAACACCAGCCGGTGTGTACTCACTACTCACTCTAAGAAAAGTACTAAGTTGTTTTATGGTTTTCTCAGTAGGGTTAGATGAGAGAGGTCTGTAGGTGGAGGCATCACCAAGTAAGCACTTCTTTTCAATGTCATAGGCCTCTGTGATCATTACAACTGTGCTGCCACCTTTATCAGCCTTTATGATTTTCAAATCGGGTCTGGACGCCAACCAACCAGGAGTGAGATTGCCTTTAACCTGGGCATAGACATGGGCTTTTACATCTCTTGTCACTGCTCTGACGAATAAGTCAATCGGACTACCCGTCAAAGTAGGAGGGGAAAACCTTGAGGGATTACCTCCTTTAAAAAGCAGTACCTCAATCGAGGTGGTACGTGAGGATGTATCTACAAAGTGCACAATGTGTCTAAGGTGTCCCTATCATCTAAAGTAAGCTGTAGAATGTGAGAAAAGCCTAAGGGACCCACTGCTGCTGGGACCTCTCCCTCTTTCAACGTCTCGGGGTTGTTAAATGAAGGTGCTTTATTAAACATCTTATGTAACTTAATTTTCTGGTGGCTTTATACAGATCCACCTCAAATTGGGTGTAATCAAACGGTTAACACAAATCGAAGTTGAGACCCTTGGAAAGGAGTGACGTACACTTGTCTGTAAGGGGAACGTCGGTCAGATTCACGACATGGTCAGTTACAGGAGCAGTCCTTAGTCTCTCCATGTCACTTCCTTTCTCTTCCCCACAAGGGTCGGAATGTATTTTCTTCCCTCGGCCCCTCCTGGTCTTCTCCTAAAGGGAGAGGACCTGGGAGAGAGATTTGTTGGCGGTTACTCTGGGTGCCAGGTGACTCATCAGATAATGTCTCGTCCGACTCTGAAGTCCAATAGTCTGAGGGCTGTTTTCGAAAATTCCCACGGCTCCGGTTTGAGGGATACCTCTGGCGTTTAGCAAACTTTCTGTTGTTCCACGAGAACATCTGGGTTGTGTCGTAGTCAGTCTTGTCCCGCATGAATTTCTTCCTTTTCCGTTCCTTTATTTCTCCTTGTATGACCATCAACTTCTTATCTAACTTCTTTAAGAAGGTGGAGGTCACGAACTCACTGACTCGGGTTCTGTATTCTGTTTTTGTCTTACAGAACTCAGCTGTGATGGTACTTTACTTCGGCTGGCTCCTCTTTAAAACGATACCGGTCAGTTTGGCACCATGATCCAGGTGGGCTTGCTCCCACTCAAGCAGGAAATCGGGGACGTCTTGCTATTGAGAAGGGACTTTTCAAGCCTCTTGGGGCTCGAGCACTGGCTTAATAGGACTGGATTGATGGTCTAGAACAGTCGGCAATCTTTATTCGCTAAGGTGGTAATGTGTTGTTCTAATGTTCTTACTCCCATGAATGTCAATTGATCCTTGGTGTTACATGCCAGGAAAAATGACCCTGCCTCCTCTCTCCCTGTCTGCATCCCCGGTTCAGAGTCAGTCTCCATCTTGTGTGCATCTGTATCCATACTGGCTATCTGATATGTGCTCAGGACAGAAACAGGAAAGCAACCACTAGCACAAAGGGGGGACAAGTTGGAACATACATCACTAAGCGCAAGGAGAAGCACAAGGAAGCACATTAAACTGACTCATATAATTCTGTAGCGGTGGTGCTCAGTCACAACAAGGTGAAGAATCCAGCAGTGTAAAGAAAAATGCAGTAGACGGCAATCACCGTACAGGGATGTGTTTATTCTCAACGGAGAAACATCTCACGGGTGGCAGGCAGGGGAGCAGTGGTGGAGGACAGGGCTAGACTTGTTGTGACTGAACACCACCGCTACAGGCTTATATGAGTCAGTTCTACGTGCTTCCTCGTGCTTCTCCTTGTGTTTAGTGATGTATGTGTCGGCTTGTTCCCCCCCCCCCCCCTGTGCTAGTTATAACTGTAAACCTACACTCTTCCTTCAGAAAAGAATATTAACTGACAGGTACCACACCAAATAAAGCATGTAACCTACAAGTGCTACCTGAATAAACCAAAAACCATTTCTCAAAAAATATATAAATCTTTTTTTAATTTCATTAATATTTACAAAAAATTACAAACATAGACAGACCGCTAACCCATAAAAACAATTACCACTGAACAATAGACACGGACCAGTTCCATATGATAATGTTATTCATAAATGCTACAATTAATCCACTCTTCAGTAGCTGTGACAACCATTAACCTCAATTTATACCGAATGCCATCATATAGTGTTGCTCATATAGCATAATTACCTTGACTGAACATAGTGGTAGATCGTATGGGGACCCGCATGCCTTCTTGATGGCATTTTGTAGTATTCACTAGGAGGTGCAGTATACCCCATGCATCCCTCTATATAAATGAGAGTTCCCCCAATCGGAGCACACACAGAGTCCCGGATGCGGAAATCATCTCCTTCAGCGGTCACATGACTGTGACAGATTCCGCCCTTACTTGTCACTTTTGCGTCCGACTATTGCCCGAGTACTCCATGCATGTGCATGGGAAACTCACAGTTAGAAACCAAATGTTATTCTCCATACGATCACCAGATGTCACCAGAGGTAAATTTTTTAATATATTATCCACACAATAACAATTACATACACGTCTCTCAAAATCACACAAAGTTCGAATAATACAATATACTTATCAACATGATTATCAATGGCTAGCCAATTATGGAACATCTATACAAAAAGCATATATATATATATATATATATATATATATATATATATCATATTCCATCAAATTCCGTAATTAGCATATACCATCATTAACAGTACTTTAGCATGATTGTGTCTATATTTAACCCTACCCTATGCCCCCCCCCCCCCCATATTAATATACAAATACCCGGGCACATTATGTACATACCTATAATGTCTCAACTTCTTTGGTCAACCATGGTGAGGCCTTTGGTCACATGACACTGGGGAGGGAAATGGCTTATTGAGTCCAATTGGCCCAATGACAAATTCACACTGTTGCACTGAAAATCCCCAGCAATCAACAGAATGCAGGGGAATGGGATTTTGAATACCCAATCTTGATGTAGTGGAAAAAAAATCTGCATGGGAAAAAAAAGTATTTTCTGCAGATTTTCAGATCCACAGCATACTCATTATGTTCTGTAAATGCAATAGACTTTCATAATGGATGTCACCTACTTAAGGTATATTGTGAGCTCCTGGCAAAATCTGAATGTAACACAGTCAGATTTTGTAGGAAAATTCCCTTAGACTAATATCTGAGACAGAAGTTTTAGACACAGTCTAAGAAGCCTACTGTAACTTTATCACCCAAGGGGCCCACCTAATCTGCAACCTGGCCCTGTACACAGCACCCAGTATAAGCAAGCAAAGTTGCAGTATAAAGCATGAGAAAGGAAGGGTTTCAGGAGGTAGATTTCACACCAATAAAGACAAATAAAGAAATTTTAAGGCTTAAATTGAAAGTCTACCTGTATCATACAGCGTACAAGCAGTGATGGCTCTATATATGGCTGGCAGGATATATGCTTATAATTTTTGCACTGGCAGACCCGTCCGAGCTTAAGACTTGCGCAAGACTAAGGGCATTAAATGTATGGATTTGGCATAGATTGACTTGCATCACTGGATGTACACTTTAAGTGCACAAGTAATATTTATTTCATTTTCTTATTTATGATGTTTTATGTATTATTGGATATACTATGTGTTTTATATCAACTAATATGTAAGACTTGTGTCAAATTGAATATTGTTGCATTCACTCAGCGAACCAGAGTTGTAGATTTCTCTCCGTTCCATTTTTACATTTCATTACCTCAATTCTAACACGTTTCTTAAAGTCATGAAGTATTTATAAGTTAGACAGAGAACAGTTTGATGACTGTTTTCAAACTGCATCTTTTCAGCAATGGCTTATGACACTAAGAAATCAATTGAGCCAGTGCTAATAAAATCCTTATTTATGTTTAAATCTATATTTCTCTTCTCCAGGATGAAGTGACTTAATTTCACCACTTCTGGTGAACCAATCATAGCTTAATGGAATCTGGATATATCATCCGATTTTGTCAATGAGATGCTTTGCCAGAAAACAAATGTATTTTTTGTAAATTTTTTTTTTTTTGCAAAAAAGGATGACATTAATAACAAAAGACAAGTGAATACAACTTCCTCTCTGCCCAGAGTTATAACACAGATGAACATTTGTTTTCTAAAACAAAATGAAATCTATTGTCTGATGCCATGAATAATGGTTTCTTCTCTTCTTCCAGGAAGAAAAATATATCGTTTTCAGTAATCTGTAGATAGAACTGTCATGTTTAACCAATAGGATATTTTAAACGACTCTGCGAAATGTTTGTAGCCGGGTACTGTGTCTTACTGATAGTATCCTGCATTTTAATAAGCACTGGAATGATAGTAACTTAAACATTTATGTGTTCGATACAATTTTCTGACAAGGCTGTCTTAGCTCATAAATGGGAATTCAAGACAATCCCAGTTGCTAAAAAGTTTGCTTACCGATTGTTCCACTTTCCAATGGCAAGTGCCCAAATAAGTATTAGAACTTAATTCTTTTTGTCATTCTTACATTAAGAGAACATATTTATTAATCACCAGTGTATACAGAATCCAAGGAAGAGGATCTTTGCTACTACAAGTCTGATTAGCTTCTTCTCCTAGCGATTAAAGGAAAACTGTCAGATTGCTCCCCCCACACTAACCATAGTGCGGGGGACGCTGATCAGTTTGATGCTTACTGTACCCGGATCCGCCACGCCGTTCAGCCGTAATCTTTTATTTTCGGTATATGCTAATGAGGTGCTAACTGGCACCGGCCACCGGCCGCAGCGCCGCCCAGCTCATCAATATTCCTCCTGATCAGCCAGTACCGCTGGTTAGTGCGGGGGGAGCAAGCTGACAGTTTTCCTTTAAACTAACTATATGGGCCTCATGCATCAATGTGACAGCAGCAGTGGGGGACTGAGAGTAATCTAGACATTAAAGGGGTATTCCAGGCAAAAACTTTTTTTTATATATCAACTGGCTCCAGAAAGTTAAACAGATTTGTAAATTACTTCTATTAAAAAATCTTAATCCTTCCAATAGTTATTAGCTTCTGAAGTTTTCTGTTTAACTGCTCAATGATGATGTCCCGTCACGGGAGCTGTGCATGATGGGAAAATATCCCCATAGGAACTGCACAGCTCCCGGGACGTGAGTCATCAGAAAGCAGTTAGACAGAAAACAGCAACTCAACTTCAGAAGCTAATAACTATTGGAAGGATTAAGATTTTTAAATAGAAGTAATTTACAAATCTGTTTAACTTTCCGGAGCCAGTTGATATATAAAAACAAGTTTTTGCCGGGAATACCCCTTTAAAGTTTTTGGGCCTCTTACTAACTGCCAGTACTTAATAGCCAGTACTTAATTTGGAGAAATAAATTATTTGGAGATGTTCTTATAACTTGCATTTTATTATTTTAACTCCATTCTCTGGTATATCATGATTGAATTGTGACTATTTTGACTACATGGAACATATGTAGTAAGATTATGTATTTGTCACTCTCCCAATGATTTATGATTTTTGTATCATACTAGGCTAAGCCCTGTAGCTCATTAACCTGTTAAGGATGGAGGGCGTATCCATACGCCCCCGTTTTAAAGTCCTTAAGGACTGAGGGCGTATGGATACACCCGTGGGAATTCCGTTCCCCGCCGCTAGCCGGTTGGGGACCGGACCAGGATGCCTGCTGAAATCATTCAGCAGGCATCCCGACACATCGACGAGGGGGGTCCTGAGACCCCCCATGTCGACGATCGGAGAAAATCGCATGTCAATTCAGACATGCGATTTTATCCTATTCTGGGCTGATCGGGTCTCTGGTGACCCGATCACCCGGAAAATAGAGATGATCAGAGCTGTCAGTGACAGCCCCGATCATCCTGAGGGATAGGAGCGAGGTTGCAGTGCTGCGATCTCCTCCTATCCCCTGCCATTAGTCAGAACTGAGTTCTGACCAATGGCAGTGCACGACAGGGGGTTGCCATGGAACCCCCCCATTCTGCCCACCCCTGGATGTTGGGCAGAATAGGGGGAGAAGATGGCAGCGGTTACCTGAACAGAAGATGCCGTGGGGACCGCCGATCATCGCTGGAGACTGCGGACATCAGCGGCGGAGGTAGGGAAGCGACGGTGGGGGGGGGGAAGGAAGGGGGCAGTAAGCGATATTTACTGCTGCACTTCCTAGTGGTTGCCAAACTGCAACTCCCAGCATGCCCAGACAGCCAAAGGCTGTCTGGGCATGCTGGGAGTTGTAGTTTTGCAACATCTGGAGGGTCACAATTTGGAGACAACTATTACAGTGGTGCCCAAACGGTGGCCCTCCAGATGTTGCCAAACTACAACTCTCAACATGCCTAGACTGCCCAGGCATGCTGGGAGTTGTAGTTCTGTAACATCTGTCCCTTCAGATTTTGCAATTTTCATGAAAATTTTGAAAATTGCTGCTACACTTTGAAGCCCTCTAAGTTTTTTCTAAAAGTAAAAATATGTCGATTTTATGATGCCAACATAAAGTAGACATATTGTATTTGGGAATCAATATAAAATGTATTTGGGATATCAATTTTCATTACAAGCGGAGAGCTTAAAAGTTAGAAAAATTCAAGATTTTCAAACTTTTCATGAAATTTTGGGATTTTTCACCAAGAAAGGATGCAAGTAACGACGAAAATTTACCACCAAAATAAAGTAGAATATGTCACGAAAAAACTCTCTCAGAATAATCGGTAAAAGCATCTTAGAGTTATTAATGCTTAAAGTGACGGTGGTCAGAATTGCGAAAAAGGGCTCAGTCCTTAAGGTGAAAAAGGGCTCAGTCCTTAAGGGGTTAAATGCACCTTTTGGCCCTGGATAACTTAATACCATGTTTGGATGGCATACACTGTTATGTCTGGGTACCTTATTCTTTTAATCACTTTATCTCTGTGTGATATGAGATATGTCACGTTTGTTCTACCTTGTCCTACCACAGCTTGATGTAGTAATTCATGCTTCTTTAGGGTCTGTCATAGGGCTGGGCGGTATAGCGGTTCATACCGAATACCGAAATTTTTGTGCTGCATGATATAAATTTTTCCCATTCCCCCTTGGGAATTAATGAATTATCAGCCCAGCGCAGCGCTGTCCCCACATGGGGGAACTAATCATATGTGACCCGCCAGCGCTGTTCTGCTCCCCCCACCAAATCATGTTACCTGCCAGCGCTGTTCTGCTCCTCCCCACCAATTCATGTTACCCGCCAGTGCTGTTCTGCTCCCCCCCCCCAATTAATTATCAGCCCAGCTGGGTACTACTCACATATGTCACCTGCAAGCACTGCCCTCCTCCTCTTTGTTGCGGGCTGCTGGCGCTGGAACTCTATACTGTACGCCAGTGGTCTCCAACCTGCGGACCTCCAGTTGTTGCAAAACTACAAGTCCCAGCATGCCAGTATGCTGGGAGTTGTAGTTTTGCAACAGCTGGAGGGCCGCAGGTTTGAGACCACTGCTGTACGCTGTATCCCTATGCCCAGGCTGCAAAAGATAAAGAAAATAAACGTTAACTTACCAACGTCGGCCTCATGCTGCTCCTTGGGACGGGAACGTCGGACAGCCGTCAGCCTATCACCGGCCGCAGCGATGTCCCGCCCCTGCCAGTGATAGGCTGAGCCCACTGTCATGTAAAGAGCTCTGGCTGGCTTCTTAACCTATCAATGGCCGGCGCGGGACATCGCTGCGGCCGGTGATAGGCTGACGGCTGTCCGGCGTTCCCGTCCCAAGGAACAGTGTGAGGCCGACATTGGTAAGTTAAAGTTTATTTTCTTTTTGGCTGTCCGGGCATGCTGGGAGTTGTAGTTTTGCAACATCTGGAGGTCCGCAGGTTGGAGACCACTGGCGTACAGTATAGAGTTCCAGCGCCAGCGGCCCGCAACAAAGAGGAGGAGGGCAGTGCTTGCGGGTGACATATGTGAGTAGTACCCCGCTGGGCTGATAATTAATTGGGGGGGAGCAGAACAGTGCTGGCGGGTAACATGATTTGGGGGGGGAGCAGAACAGCGCTGGAGGGTAACATCATTTGGGGGGGGAGCAGAACAGCGCTCGCGGGTCACATGATTTGGAAGGGGGCGGGTGAAAGAAATACCGTTATATACCGTGGAACCGCCATAAGTTACAAAAATACAGTGATAAACATATTTGGTCATACCGCCCAGCTCTAGTCTGTCATGATCATGTCACATAGAGCAGGGAAGAAGTGTGCTTTAACTTTCCCTAAAGCTTCTTTCCTGCCTACTTGCAATGACACCCTAAACGGTGAATCACAACTTGGAGCTGATCCATACACTGCTCTAATGTGCTGGGACATCACATTCAAAATAAGAAACAACATGAAGGGTTAACACAATAATCAACTAACAGGACTAAGAACTTAATACAAAGCAGGAATGCTAAATAGCAACAATTTGAAATATCAAAGCAAGATATAGCATACTGACAATCAGTTCAGGAACCAGTGACAAGATTAACGGTAGATATAATAAAAGGATATGCAGGGGATGAACGGGTTAACTGATGTCAGACACCATACAGGTCAGGATTACTAGAACACAATTCACTAGACAGATACAAGAAAAACTTCAAAAACCAAACTCCAAAACATGAAGGAATACGGGTAAGATTCTAAACAGGAATACTAAATACCGAACACTGGACTTAGAACCAAATTAGTCTAAACATACTCCAAGAAAAACTTCAAAAGCCAAACTCCATAAAATGGAGGAATACGGGTCAAGATACTAAATAGGAATACTGAACACTAGACTGAGAACAAGAACTATACAGGACTGTTAAAAGAACTAAACATGATTGATAACAGAATACAATCTGAACATGGGTCTAAACAAGGCACATCAAATATATACAAAGCGGAACACTAAAACCCGAGCATAGTACAAACATAACAAGGCTAAAATCTAGATACAAGATTACAGGATAAGAAGCCATGGCTGAACTCACAAAACATGTGCACAGACTAAGATGCTATGTGAAACATAGGGTAAATAGCAGCCAGGAATACCAGCAGAGCTGGGGTCTAAATAGCAGAGCAGGAGCCTATTCTCTGGAAAAATTAACACTATCCGGACCAAAGCACACAACATGCAAAAACTGGTCAGGCAAGAAAAACAGGTGTGAATACACACCAACACAGAAAACACAGAATACAGACATTACAGTTCCCTGATAAAATTGCATACAATTAGAAACACATTGAAACGATGATTGGATCTGGCATAGGCTTTATCTGTTTATCTACATGACATCATCAGAGATTGTAAATATTGGTAAACACTGTGGCCCAGATTTATCAAACTGTGTGAGAGAAAAAGGGGAGGGATTTCCCCACAGCAACCAATCACAGCTCAGCTTTCACTTTACCAGAGTTGGTTAGCTGAGCTGTGATTGGCTGCTGTGGGAAAATCACTCCACTTTTTTCTCCCACACAGTTTGATAAATCTGGCCTTGTATATATAATTTTTTACTGCACTTATTGTCTGTGTTTTTTTGTAGTCGCTATGAGTTGTGGTTACCGACTTTAATAGTTCTAACCCAATCTGTATATCTGCCTTCCAGTTTATCATTTTAAGACCCACATTTAGTAAGGTAAGGGACTGTCTCCATGGTTGGAGCCATCCAATTAAGGAGGTAGGTTCCCCAAAAGACAGGGGGAGAGTTATTGGGGGATAAGTTGAAGAGGGCACATTTTACACCACTACCCCTATTTGTTTTGCAGTATCCTCCACTATCTTTGACTCTGAGTGACCTTACTGTCTTTCATATTAAACTTATGTTTTTTAGCCTGAACTTAATACATTCTTAGTTATAGGGTATCTGAGCACCACTAGTGTTTCTTGTTGGATCTTTGGCTTCTCTTTAATTGCCCAAAATATAAAGAGAAGTAACAACTCACCAGTAGTCCTTCTTGTGCTTTTTATTCTTATAGAAAAGAGCAGGTAAATACAAAGACACAAACCTTCTCTGCACTCAGTGCTATTTGTAGTGAGCTCAGGTGACAGCTGTTTCTCACTGTAATTGGCATTCTACAGACATGCCCACCTCTTGTATGTCAGCACTAATGTAGCCGGCCCTCGTGTGACGTGTACAGTTGAGCCTGTGATAGATACGATGAATAAGATTTTCCATTAAAAGCAAAGTAAAATCCATACAAATATATTCATATCCATCCTATCATTTAGTCCAATCAATTCTTGGGCTCGTTTTTGAGATACAATATTCCTTGTGCTACAATAACATGTGCTGTCTTTTCTGGCCATTCTTGGCAGACACTCTTTCTATGCCTAGGAATTTCAATACTAATGTACCGTCCCTGTGAGTATTCTATACATGCCCTATCAGTCTTTGAAATCCTTTCCAGATTTTCTAAACATGGTATGGAGTGTACATATTGTGCTTCCAATATAAAAATACCTGCATTGACATAAAATACATAGTTTGTCATGCAACAAATAAAGTCTGTAACATTGGGGGCACCATGTACAGTTAATGTACTTGTAGTTACCTTGTATTATAGACCTATATAGCTAAGTTTTTGATTTATTGCTTTTGAAACTACTGAGCATGAGATTATCGCTCTAAAATTTTTACTACATCTGAAAGTGATAATCGGTCTCTGGATATTTAATATATCTTTTCTTGTGAATGTCGCAAGGGGGTGTAGAACGGGACCCTTGAAACAGTCTTTCAACAAAACAAAGAGACTCAAACAGGCAGATGTCAGTCAGCACAATTCAATAGTCCTTGGTTTGTTGCAATAATTCCAAAACAGATATAAGTTGCGCTTGCAGCGTGCAGTATTATGGAAAGTCACATTAGGTTCTTAACATATACTTCTGTAAAGACATGTTTTCGTTCAAATACTGCTACCATTTTTTGCAAATGTACAAGTGACAGGAGTGCCCATAGTGGTACCATTAATTTGGGTAAATCATGTGTCATTAAACTGGAAATAATTTTGACTTAGTAAGAACATAAGAGCATTGCTTGCGGTGCGGTGCCTTTCTGTTGTGGAATACCGGTATAAAGGCTTTCGACATTGAAAGACGCCAATAGAAAGCCTTCTTGCCAGTGTATACTTCCCAAAGCTAATCAAAAGTAATTAATATCTTTAATTAAAGGGGTCATTCACCATAAGGTGATTTTAGTATGTACTTGCGAGACAGTAATGGGCATGCTTAGGAAGGATCCAGACTTGCCTTGTGCCTGAATGGCTGTGTTGTCCACCATAAGGTTGTGGCTATCTTTTTGTACACTGGCTGTTTCCTGTTGGAGTTTGTTCCCTTAAACTACAAATCCCATCATTCCTTGTTTGTAAGTGTTAGGTCACTTTTCTCTCTCCAACACATTAGCCACCCCACCCATTGAAACACACCTGTGATCTCTTCAATGCAATAGACCAGTATTTTCTGACCAGAGTGCCTCCAGCTGTTGCAAAAACAGAATGATCTTCCTCCCACCTAGCAGTCGCTACACCCATTAAAGCAAAGACAGGCTCCCTCTAAACACTTGACTAGTGATGTAATGTCTCAAGCTGCACTGCAAGCTGGGAAACCCTGAGACGACAGTTATTTTGTATGCTGTTAAAAATAAACCTTGGGGCAAAAATCACAGAAGAATTGCGAGACATGAAACAGAGGTACAGACACTATAATATGAACTACACTAACTTTACAGCCCCTGTAGCATAGTCAAATAAAAAAAATCCTGGAATACCCCTTCAAGATGGAAAATTCTTAAGTAGTGGTCTCAATAACCAATCAAGGTATTTTGACAGCGACTAGTGATTCCACACCAGAGACAAGAGGTCTTCCAGGTGGGGGCAATAATGTCTTATATAATACCAACATTTGGGGTGAGTGTTTTTTTGCCATGCTTTTTGATAGAACACTTTTTTCTACATATTCCCTAAGGCGTGTTTGTAGCTTAGACTTAAACATAACTGTAGTGATCTACTGTCACTATGACGGCATTTCCCCCTTTGTTAGCTTTTGTTTCCTCCTAAACTATGGGCTATACTTTAGTGCAGACTGGGTTACTAAACTTTGCGCCTTATGTTGTGCATTTATAATGTAAATATTGTTTACATATTGTATAGTATTGTGGTCATTTAGCATTGTGTAGTATTTCAGCCACCTGCATTTATTTACTATTAGTAGGTATTGAGTATGACTGTTTCATTTGGTTGCATGGTATACAGTATATCCCTATGCATATTGTTGCATTCAGGTTCGTCTGATGTAACTTTATCTCTGCAAAATTTTGGTGGTGGTGTGTGTTTTTAATAGATTTTATGTATTTCTCATTTTTTACCTCATACTTGTGTAATAAAAGTTAGGTATATTAGCGGCTGTACACTTTTTTTTGCCCTTGTCTTTTTATTTTGTATTATTTTACCATATCTGCAAGGTAGTTGCACCCACATATTAAATATTGTTAGTAGTGCCCATACTTTTGTTGCTGTTACGATCACTTTCAGACACAGTAACAATTTGAGAGATAATCTTGTGTGCAGTGGGCTCAAAAGCAATAATTAAAAAACTTGGCTAGATAAGTCTACAATACGTGGTCTACAAGTGTGGTAACTGTACATGGTACCCCCAATTTTTTCCTTGCAAAACTATTTCCATGGGAGGGGAACAAATAATTGTTACTGACTATTTGCTGCAGGACACACTATGTAGTTTATGTCATTGTATTTATGTTAAAGGTCTTTATTTTTTATTTTATTTTTTGAAGCACGATATGTGCACTCCATAGCAGGTTGAGAGAGCCTATCTAGTCTATAAAATCTGGAAAATGAAAGCCAAGATTGATAGGGTATGTACAGAATAGTCATGGGGGTGATGCATCAATAATAAAATGCCTAGGCATAGAAAAAGTGTCTGCTAAGAATGGACAGAACCGCACAAGTTATTGCCACTTGAGGCATGTTGGATCTTAAAAACATTGCGTTGGACGTTGCTATAATTATAAGTTTAGCACCACCAATGTCTTAAAAACCTGGCTACCACCACTTTTTGACCTGTGTTGTATAGACAGTGAAGGAGTTGTGCCAGCTACTATTGCTATAATTCAGTATATGGACTGTTTTTAATAATTGTACCAAAGACTTGTTATTTAGGGAAATCTGACACTCATAGTATTTCTATACTAGCTACTATCAGAGAGGAACGCATAGAAGACCTAGACTCTTTACCCACTTCTGTTACCTATCTAATGTATCAAACTTGCCACTGCCCACAATGAACCACCTTTTATTGCTATTCTTTCTTCCCTTGTCCCTTTAACTGCCTTCACAGTCAACAATCTATCACAACCCCATAGAAACCTTACACATCTTAATAGTAACACATTCTTTGACTCTTCTCTAGCACTCTTTACCATATCCTTACTTTAGTATGTAAACACAGAAACTGTTTTCTTGAACACTACAATTTCTTTGGCTCTCGACTCATCCCTCTCACACACAAAAGAACTTAACAAATCAATAGACAGCCCTGGCACCAGACTGGCAAAGAAAAACTGAGGTAAGTTTCCATGGTTGCAGAGTAGCACTGGAAGGCAATGCACTCCAAGTAAGTCTTTATCACATACAAACAGCAAGTTCATACTGTTAACTACTTTGTTGCTGTCATATCTTCTCTGTTTCACAACCCCAACAATCATTTAACATGTTTAACTTGTTACAGTGTCCCCTTTGCAGGCCTGTATTTAAAGCAGATGCTGCCCTAGACACCTTTAACACTGAAATAGTGAGGTCCTGATCAGCTGAGACAACTGCCGTAGGATTCCTAACTGCCTCCATCCTATCGGCACTCTGAAAGTACAGGCAGCCTGTCTAAGCCGATCGTCAATAACACTGATCAATACTAAGCTGTGGCATAGCATTGAACAGTATTTTCTATCGATTGCATACAATGGTCTTCTGGGGAACTAAAGAATAGTGAAAAATAAATCTTTAACTTCATTAACAAATGTGAATAAGCCCCTTCCCTAATAAAAGTTTAAATAATGCCTAATTTTCCCATGTAAATCAAACAGGTAAGATGTATTTCAACAGTAGACTATAGCATACAAAGCACTCACCAGATGGAATCTTCACTTGATAGCAGGTGTGGGGAGGACAAGTAACAGCTGTATCGTGCTCTATGCGCTTTGTCAGGGATGATTAAGTGCATAGTGCACGATACGGACGTTGCCTGTCCTCCCCCACCCTCCACTCTCCTGCTGCTGTTTTTAATGTTGTGAGTATAATAAAGAATTTCTCTGCCATCAAGTGAAGTAAGGAGGGAAGAAGGAATGCAGGGAAGGCCAGACAGGCACTGATAGTGGGGGACTATCTTATTAGGGGCAGACAGGGTGATTTGTCAAAAAAATCGGGATCGCCGAACAGTGTGTTGTCTTCCTGGCGCTCGAATTCGGCACATCGCTGATCGGGTTGACAGGTTGCTGGGTGGGGCTGGAGAGGACCCAGCAGTCATGGTACATATTGGCACCAATGAAGAACTAAGAAGTAGGTGGAGTGTCCTTAAAAATTATTTCTGGGACTTAGGCCGCAAGCTTAAGGCAAGGATCTCCAAAGTAATAGTTTCTGAAATAATACCTGTACCACGAGCCACACCAGAGAGGAAGCGGGAGATCAGGGAGGTAAACAAGTGGCTCAGAAGCTGGTGTAGGAAGGAGGGGTTTGGGTTCATGGAGAACTGGGCCGATTTCTCTGTCGGATACCGGCTCTACCGTAGGGACGGGCTTCACCTCAAAGGGGGGGTTGCAGCTGTGCTTGGGGAGGAGATGGCCAGAAGGGTGGAGGAGTGTTTAACCCCTTAAGGACTGAGCCCTTTTACACCTTAACGACTGAGCCCTTTTTTGCAATTCTGACCACTGTCACTTTATGCATTAATAACTCTGGGATGCTTTTACCGATTATTCTGATTCCAAGACCTTTTTTTGTGAAAATATTCTACTTTAACACAGTGGTAAATTTTCGTCGTTACTTGCATCCTTTCTTGGTGAAAAATACCCAAACTTCATGAAAATGTTGAAAATGTAGCATTTTTCTAACTTTGAAACTTTCTGCTTGTAAGGAAAATGGCTATTCCAAATAAATTATATATTGATTCACATATACAATATGTCTACTTTATATTTTCATCATGAAGTTTACATGTTTTTTCTTTTGGAAGACATCAGAGGGCTTCAAAGTTCTGCAGCAATTTTCCAATTTTTCACCAAATTTTCAAAATCAGAGTTTTTCAGGAACCAATTCAGTTTTGAAGTGGATTTGAGGGGTTTTCATATTAGAAATACCCCATAAATTACCCCATTATAAAAACTGCACCACCCCAAAGTATTCAAAATGACATTCAGAAAAGTGTGTTAACCCTTAAGGTGTTTCACAGGAATAGCAGCAAGGTGAAGGAGAAAATTCAAAATCCTTCATTTTTTATACTTGCATGTTCTTGTAGACCCAGTTTTTGAAATTTTAAGGGGTAAATGGAGAAAAAGCCCCCCAAAATTTGTAAACTAATTTCTCTCGAGTAAGGAAATACCTCATATGTAGATGTCAAGTGCTCTGTGGATGCACTACAATGCTCAGAAGGAAAGGAGTGACAGTGGGATTTTGGAGAGTGAGTTTTTCTGAAATGGTTTTTGGTGGGCATGTCCCATTTAGGAAGCCCCTATGGTGCCAGAACAGCAAAAAAAACAACAACATGGAATACTATTTTGGAAACTACACCCCTCAAGAAACGTAACAAGGGGTCATGTGAGCCTTAACACCCCACAGGACTTTGACGACTTTTCGTTAAAGGGGTACTCCGCCCCTAGACATCTTATCCCCTATCCAAAGGATAGGGGACAAGATGTCAGATCGCCGGGGTCCCGCTGCTGGGGAGCCCTGGGATCCCCGCTGCGGCACCGCGCTCTCATTACAGCACAGAGCGAGTTCGCTCTGCACGTAATGATGGGCAGTACAGGGGCCGGAGCATCGTTACGTCATGGCTCCGCCCCTTGTGACATCACGGCCCGCCCCTTTCAATACAAGTCTATGGGAGGGGGCGCGGAAAGCAAATTTTGCTGAAATGGTTTTTGGGAGGCATGTCACATTTAGGAAGCCCCTATTGTGCCAGAACAGCAAAAAAAAAAACACATGGCATACTATTTTGTAAACTACACCCCTCAAGGAACGTAACAAGGGGTACAATGAGCCTTAGCACCCCACAGGTGCTTGACAAATTTCCGCTAGAGTTGGACGTGAAAATGAAAAATTAGATCTTTTTTTCACTAAAATGCTTGTGTTTCAGCATTGGGAACAAGCCTCCCAAAATTTGTAACACCATTTCTTCTGAGTATGGAAATACCCCATATGTGGATGTAAAGTGCTCTGCGGGCAAACTACAATGCTCAGAAGAAAAAGAGCGCCATTGAGCTTTTGGTGAGAGAATTTGGTTGGAATAGAAGTGGGAGGCCATGTGCGTTTACAAAGCCCCCCGTTGTGCCAGAACAGTGGACCCCCCCCCCACATGTGACCCCATTTTGGAAACTACACCCCTCACAGAATTTAGTAAGAGGTGGAGTGAACATTTACACCCCACTGGCGTTTGACAGATCTTTGGAACAGTGGGCTGTGCAAATGAAAAATTTTATTTTCATTTTCACGGACCACTGTTCCAAAAATCTGTCAGACACCTGTGGGGTGTAAATGCTCACTGTACCCCTTATTACATTACATGAGGGATGTAGTTTCCAAAATGGGGTCACATGTGGGGGGGGGGGTCCACTGTTCTGGCACTATGGGGGCTTTGTAAACTCACATGGCCTTCTGTTTTGGACACATTCTCTCTCCATAAGCCCAAAGGCGCTCTTTCTCTTCTGAGCATTGTAGTTTGCCGGCAGAACACTTTACATCCACATATGGGGTATGTGTATGGGGCTACAAATTTAGTTTTTGTCTTTTTCCTATTCTTCCTTGTGAAAATGAAAAATGTAAGGTAACACCAGCATTTTAGTGAAAAAAATTTTTTTTTTCATTTTCACATCCAACTTTAACTAAAATTCGTCAAACATTCCGTGAGGGGTGTAGTTTCCAAAATGTGGTGACACGTGGGTATTTATTGTTTTGCGTTTATGTCAAAACCGCTGTAAAATCAGCCACCCCTGTGCAAATCACCAATTTAGACCTCAAATGTACATGGTGCGCTCTCACTCCTGAGCCATGGTGTGCGCCCACAGATCACTTTACGCCCACATATGGGGTATTTCTTTACTCAGGCGTTAAAAATTTTGTGGGTCTTTTTTTCCTTTTACCTCTTGTGAAAATTAAAAGTATTGGGCAACAACAGCATGTTAGTGTAAAAAATTTTTTTTTTTATAGATATCAGCAGTCACCCCGGTCCGGTCCCCACACGGTGCACAGCGGGGACCGAAATTCCCACGGGGAGGGAAGGGCCGGCAGCAGGGCTCTAGACCCCAGGAAAGGCAGGGGGAGAGAAGCGGGCAGCGACGGCCTCTCTCCCCCTGCCTTTCCTGGGGGTGTATCGGCGTATAACACGCACATAGACTTTAGGCTAAAAATTTTAGCCTAAAAAGTGCGTGTTATACGCCGATAAATACGGTACTCGAGTAAATTCCTCTTAAAATACTCAGTGTGAACGGGGCCGTATAGTCTATTCAGGAAGGATCGGACAAAGCGGAAAGGGGGAGGAGTTTGTCTTTATGGGAAGGCCAGTCTGAAGGCCGCACTGCGGAAGGATAAATGGGAGGGAAACGATAATGTGGAGTCATTATGGGTAGAAATATATGGAGATAAAAATAAAAAAAATTCTGATAGGGGTTTGCTATAAGCCACCAACATAATGGAAGAGGCAGAAGATCAATTACTGAGTCAAATAAACAAGGCAGCAAATCAGAATGATGTGATAATAATGGGAGACTTTAACTATCCTGATATAAACTGGGAGACTGAGACCTGTGAATCTCATAAAGGAAACAGGTTTCTGACTATAGCTAAAGACAATCAGGGCCGCCATCAGGGGGGTACAACCCATACTCCTGTAAGGGGCCCGGAGCTTCAGGGAGGCTCGGCCGACCCTGTCCTTCTTTTTTTTTTGCTTGTCAGTGAGTGACTGCGTCTGTCACTCACTGACCGCTGGGGGCCCGCCACTGTCCACTGCATGCTGACTGATTGACTGACAACATACAGTCAGCCAATTAGTCAGAATGCAGCAACCACACATACCTCCGGGGCTGGCGGCCACTGCCTCTTTAAATCTGCAGTGGCTGGCGGGAGGTCCCCCTCCCCATCGCCCGCCCACGCGCCGGTAAAAAATAAAAATAAAAAAACAAGCACTTTTCACACTGCTGCTGTCCAACTTCCGCTCTGAGCTGTATACAGTTCAGAGCAGGCCATGACCTCTGCCCGGACGCAGGCGCCGATGATATAAAGCATCGGCGCTTGCCCTATGGAGAAGATAGGACACAAACCGGCTGTTGAAGATCGCTGCGTGGGACATGGTGTGTATCTCTTTTTTGTTGTTATTTTTTTGTACGCGGGGGGGGGGGGGGGGGGGAGATGTATGGGAACCACACACATCATGTTACACCAGTGTGCCTCCAGCTGTTGCAAAACTACACTCCCAGCATGCCCAAAGGCTGTCAGGGCATGCTGGGAGTTGTAGTTTTGCAACAGCTGGATGCACACCAGTTGGGAAATACTGTCCTAGCCTATTCAGCATACACATCATGTTACACTAGTGTTTCCCAACCAGTGTGCCTCCAGCTGTTGCAAAACTACAAATCCCAGCATGCCCTGACAGCCTTTGGGCATGCTGGGAGTGTAGTTTTGCAACAGCTGGAGGCACACTGGTTGGGAAACACTGTGCTAGCATATTCAGCAAACACATTATGTTAAACTAGTGTTTCCCAACCAGTGTGCCTCCAGCTGTTGCAAAATTACAAGACCCAGCATGCCCAAAGGCTGTCAGGGCATGCTGGGAGTTGTAGTTTTGCAACAGCTGGAGACGCACTGATTGGGAAACACTGTTCTAGCCAATTCAGTATTTCACAAACAAAGAGCAGTGTTTCCCAACCAGGGTGTCTCCAGCTGTATCAAAACTACAACTCCCAGCATGCCTGGACAGTGTTTTTGGCTGTCCAGGCATGCTGGGAGTTGTAGTTTTGCAACAGCTGGAGACACCCTGGTTGAGAAACACTGTATTACCCATGCTACTTTTTGAGAGATTTATTCCACCACCTGCTGCCTACCTACCTGAGTGTATTCCCACCTACGTATCTACCTGTCTTACAGTCTTCCTACCTAGCTACCCACCTACCGGGCAACCTAGTACACTAACTAGCTACCTACCTACCTACCTGGCAACCTAGCTAACTACCTACCTACATGTCTTCATACCTACCTGGCAATCTATCTATCTACCTACCTGGCTATACCTACCTGTTTATTATACCTGACTACCTACCTTGCAATCTTTCAACCAAACTACCTGCCAACCTAGCAACCTACCTATTTGGGTACCTGGCTATTTCTCTACCTAACTACCTTGCAACCTAACTGCATACCTACCTGGCTGTCTTCCTTCCTATCTTACTGGTTAGCTACCTACCACACTATCCAGGGAAATTTTTTGCATCGAAGCCCTGTGGTTTCAAGCTACGCCCCTGGGGAACAATATGAGGGGGTAGTATAGAAAGAGGAGCAATATCAAGAGGTAATATAGAAAGGTGGCGCATTATGAGCAGCATAATATACAAGGGGGACAAAATGAAAGGGGATAATATACAATGGGGGCAATATGAGGGGGATAATATACAATGGGGGCAAAATGAGGGGCATAATGTACAGTGAAGGGCAATGTGTGGGGCGTAAAATACTATGGGGGCAATATGAGGGGCATAATACCCTATGGGGGCAATGTTTGGGTCTGCTAATCTATAGGGACAATGTTGGGGCCTAATACTATACAGCTGCACAGAGGGATCAAATACTATCTGGGGCAGTGTAATACATATAGAGGGTTTGTGTACAGTTGAGGACTTTGCTGTAGCGAGGAGCCTAAAATGTTACTTGCCCCTGTGAGTATATAACTATAACCACTTATATGGTCTACAGCACCTGTGTGCAGCCGGTATCTATTTCTGTATGGTCACTGTATGGCGGATATTGGAATTTGTATAGTGGTTTTTATTCAATAACAATATAGGGGTATTAGTCAGTAGTAATGGTAGTTATCATGGTGTGGCGGAATTATATATATGTCCCTTGTATTGTGGTGTTATTAGTGATACTGGCCTGCGTATAGTGGCTTTTATTTCCTTACAGTATTCACTACAAAATGAATACAGAGTGGCGATATTATTTTATGTTTCTAAGCCCGATACAAAGATAAAATCTAGTGTTTGCCGTGGGGAGCAGGGGGGGGGCAGACTACAAGCTGTGTAAGGGGCCCCAAAATTTCTGATGGCAGCCCTGAAGACAATTATCTGTCCCAAATGGTGCAGGGCCTGACCAGAGGGGGCGCCTACTAGACTTAATATTAACCAACAGACCTGATAGAGTAACTAATGTGCAAGTAGAAGGACACCTAGGAAATAGTGATCATAATATAATACATTATAACTTTTTCTGCAATAAGGGAATCTCTCGAGGGGCCCCAAAAACTACGAACTTTAGGAAAGCAAAGTTTGATCAACTCAGAGAAACCCCTAACTATATAAATTGTAATAATGTCCTAAAAAAACAAGAATACTGACACTAAATGAGAGACTTCTAAAAATATCTTAAATTCTCACTGTAAGGATAGGTTCAGACTATGAAATTCCGCTTGCTAAAATGTATAGTGCGGTGAATGGGCTTCCGCGCTAGGACCGCGCGAACACTGCAGTCTCCAATAGACTGCAATGTGTTCCGCGGGGATTTCTACCTGAAAAAAGAGCAACGCCATTCTTCAGGCGGAAATTTCCAAGCGGATTTTCCGTTCACAAATTCTGCTTTGCAAATTGCGAAGTGTGAATTTGCGAAGCAGAATTTGTGAACGGAAAATCCGCTTGGAAATTTCTGCCGGAAGAATGGCGTTGCTCTTTTTTCAGGTGGAAAGCCGCGCGGAACACATTGCAGTCTATTGGAGACTGCAGTGTTCGCGCGGTCCTAGCGCCGACTGATTCAGTCAGCACTGGCCGCACTCGGAATCTCCGGGCGGAAATTTGGATGAATAAAAATGTTAGGGGGCAATAAATTACAAAAATAAAGCTACTAAAACAGGACGGCAGTGAAGACGCATTAAAAAGCTATAGAGAAAAATGTAAAATATGTAAAATACTGATAAAAGGTGTAAAAGTAGAGAGTAAAACTAACCCCAAAATGTTCTTTAACTGCTTCATGACCCGGGTTTTTCAGTTTTTGCACTTTTGTCTTTTCCTCCTTACATTTAAAAAATCATAACTCTTTCAATTTTGCACCTAAAAATCCAAATGATGGCTTATTTTTGCACCACCAATTCTACTTTGTAATGACATCAGTCAAATTTACAAAAATCTATGGCGAAATGGGGGAAAAAATCATTGTGTGACAAAATTTAAGAAAAAACACAATTTTGTAACTTTTGGGGGCTTCCGTTTCTACGCAGTACATTTTTGGGTAAAAATGACACCTTCTCTTTATTCTGTAGGTTCATACGATTAAAATGATACCCTACTTATATAGGTTTGATTTTGTCGTACTTCTGGAAAAAATCATAACTACATGCAGGAAAATTTATATGTTTAAAATTGTCATATTCTGACCCCTATAACTTTTTTATTTTTCCGCTTCCGGGGCGGTATGAGGGCAAATTTTTTGCACCATGACCTGAAGTTTTTAGCGGTACCATTTTGTATTGATTGGACTTTTTGATTGCTTTTTATTCATTTTTTCATTATATAAAAAGAGACCAAAAATACGCAATTTTGGACTTCGGAATTTAAGGAACTGTCCAGAGTAGGAGAAAATCCCCATAGCAAACATATGCTGCTCTAGACATTTCCTAAAATGGACAGCAGAGGTCAGCAGAGAGCACTGTGGTCATGACATCAGAGGAAATGCATTTCTTTTTTGGATTTCTCTGTAGTATACAGCCCCTAAAAAGTACTGGAAGGATTAAGATTTTTTTTAATATACAGTAAGTCATTCACAAATCTGTTTAACTTTCTGGCCCCAGTTGATTTTAAAAACAAGTTTTCCACGGGAGTACCCCTTTAACAGTAAATGTAGCTGTCGTGACCAGTGTCGGGCAGCTGCTGCCAAGGCAAATAAAATAATGGGGTGCATCAATAGGGGCATAGTTGCCCACAACAAGGAAATAATTCTACCGCTGTACAAATCACTAGTCAGACCACACATACTCATTAAGGATATGGTTGAACTTGATGGACTCTGGTCTTTTTTCAACCTTATGAACTATGTTACTAAGATTCCATATGGTGAGTGCTTCGTATGCTATATTTTACTATTGTAATACTTTTAAAACTAAAATATCAGGCAGGAAATATCAGTGTTATACAGCGATAATTAGAGATGAGCGAATCGAAGCTGACAAACCCGAATTCGTTACGAATTTAATGAATTATTAAATTTGCAAATAATCGCTTCATTAAACTCCATTAACTGCGGCCCAGGCTCCAGGGCATCTAAAATGGCTAATCCACATGTCAGTACATGGGGCCAGGAACGCAGGGAAGGCAAGGCAGGAAGGGAATTAGGCGGGATGACCCTGAATCACATGCATGATGCAGCAGCCAGTCACCCCTGTGATGTCACAGCCCTATATATTCGGCAGACATTTTGCAGCTCGTAATTACACTGCATAGAGATAGGATGGACATCACTGTGTGTGTGTTATACAGAAAAGCTAATTCCAGCAGAGTTTCCCATCCTAGTCACATCAGCGTTCTGGTGGACAGCGAGCAGTTTTTTTTTTTCACTGAAAAGGATTTTTACTGCAGCCATAAACCTCCCAGACACTTTCTGCAGCATTGTATTACAGAGAGGGGCAGATAGCTGTGTGTTGCCTCTTACATTTCAACAAGCTGCCTCAACTTCATAAACCTTAGCAGAGGAGGCAGGAATCATTTTTCACAACAAATCATCTGCTGGTTATACTAGTCTGTAGATGGTATAATACCCAACAGTCCATTCCTAATAGTCTTTGACAGAGTGAAATTTTGTGTTTAGTACACAGCTTTTTTGTGCTGCATTACTGTTGTGTTCTGCTGGTGTTGTGCAAAAATACTTTTTTTTAAGCGTACTGTACTGCATTTTTCTGCCCTCATAAGTGCATACCACATATGTACATCTAAGTAGTGTACAATTTTGTACCTGTTAATCTGTCAAGAGCCTACATACTGTGAAAGTCCTGGCAAAAGTAATCACCTCAGACACAACCCTCAGTTGGCATGGCCCGGGAGCAGTCCCTGTCCTCCCATTGCCTCTGTCCTATGCTGTTCCCTCCCCTATAGAAGTATCTTATGCTGTGGGTTCAGATCCACTATTCACTGAGGACGTCCTAATAGAGGACAGTCAGCAGCTACTGCCCAGCCAACAAGTGGAAGAGACATGGGAGGCGGTGTTGCCAGGGTTCAGGGTCCTGAAGCAGACACTGTTGAGGAACCTGAGGAGGACATCAGTGACGTGTAGACACTTGTTGATGATGATGAAGCCGATCGCAATTAGGAGCTGGGTGCAGAAGGGGCTTCATCATCATCGGGAGAAGAGAGTTGCAGGTTGCCCATGAGGCAGCAGCTGAGCCAGCAAGGTGGTAGCATGGTTGGCAGTCAGCATGGTGGCAGAAGTGGAAATTCTGGAGCCAAACGTGCCCGGGGGAGACCACCTGCTTTGCGGCAGCCTCCCTTCCCAGTAGGTAGTGGAACAGGGGTTCCTCGAGACGGCAGCAGTCGCAGTCAGGTAGTGCGGACTGTTGGTGGGAAAATCAGCTACTCAGCAGTGTGGCAGTTTTTCATCAAGCATCCGGAAGAGGTCCACATAGCCACATGCAAGATATGTCGGCAGAAGGTGACGAGTGGACAGGGTCCCAATGTTGGCACCACGGCCCTGCATCAACATATGCTTCACCACCATAAAGCAGTCTGGGAGAACCGTGGCTCCGATGTAGTGGTCCAGCCTGCTGCATCACCCAGTGGCACGCCGCTCCCTCTTTCAGGCCGCTCACTGGGTGAATGTGGTTCCTGCACAGCCAAAATACCAACTTGGACAGGTCACGCTGCTTCCTCCTCCATGCTCTCAGGCCATTGGTCCTGCGACAGTGTGCGACTCATGCAGCCACTATATAGTCTCCTCATGCTTCAGCCACATCCAAGCTGTGTCATGCAGCCACT
This sequence comes from Hyla sarda, assembly GCF_029499605.1. Classification (NCBI taxonomy): domain Eukaryota; kingdom Metazoa; phylum Chordata; class Amphibia; order Anura; family Hylidae; genus Hyla; species Hyla sarda. Next base: position 232,067,170 of record NC_079191.1, read on the forward strand.
ATATGGTCTCCTCATGCTGCCAACACCTCCATGCTGTGTCATTTAGCCACTTTATGGTCTCCTCATGCTGCCAACACCTCCACGCTGTGTCATTTAGTCACTTTATGGTCTCCTCATGCTTCAGCCACATCCAAGCTGTGTCATTTAGCCACTATATGGTCTCCTCATGCTGCCAACACCTCCATGCTGTGTCATTTAGCCACTTTATTGTCCCCTCATGCTGCCAACACCTCCACGCTGTGTCATTTAGCCACTATATGGTCTCCTCATCCTGCTAACACCTCCACGCTGTGTCATTAAGCCACTATATGGTCTCCTCATGCTTCAGCCGCATCCAAGCTGTGTCATTCAGCCACTATATGGTCTCCTCAGGCGGCCAACACATCCACAGTGTGTCATTTAGCCACTGTACTGTATGGTCTCCTCATGCTGCCAACACCTCCACACTGTGTCATTCAGCCACTATATGGTCTCCTCATACTGATGCCACCTCAAGGCTCTTTCATTGTGCCGCTCTGCGGAAGTGATTCTAAAAGCGATGCCTGTAATCTTCATGTCATTCGGAATAACAGTATTATTTCACTACCCCAGCACACTCCATATGCGCGTTAGAACAAAGCAAAGTGTTCTAACCCCTTAAGGACCAAGGGCGTACAGGTACGCCCTTGGTACTGCTCTCCTGATATAACGCGGGGTTACACAGTAACCCCGCGTCATATCACGGCGGGCCCGGTGTTATAGTGAAGCTGGGACCCGCCTCTAATAGCGTGCAGCGCCGATCGTGGCGCCGCGCGCTATTAACCCTTTAGCGGCTAAAAGTGAAAGTTGCCGGCTAGCTCAGTCGGGCTGTTCGGGATAGCCGCGGCTAATCGCGGCATCCCGAACAGCTGACAGGACGGCGGGAGGGCCCCTACCTGCCTCCTCGCTGTCCGATCGCCGAATGACTGCTCAGTGCCAGAGATCCAGGCATGAGCAGTAATGCGGCAGAATCGTTGATCACTGGTTTCTTATGAGAAACCAGTGATCAATGATGAAGATCAGTGTGTGCAGTGTTATAGGTCCCTATGGGACCTATAACACTGCAAAAAAAAAGTGAAAAAAAAAGTGAATAAAGATCATTTAACTCCTCCCCTATTAAAAGTTTGAATCACCCCCCTTTTCCAATAAAAAAAAAACACAGTGTAAATAAAAATAAAAATAAACATATATGGTATCACCGCGTGCGGAAATGTCCGAATTATAAAAATATATCATTAATTAAACCGCTCGTCAATGGCGTGCGCGCAAAAAAATTCCAAACTCCAAAATAGTGCATTTTTGGTCACTTTTTATATCATTTAAAAATGAATAAAAAGCGATCAATAAGTCCTATCAATGCAAAAATGGTACCGTTAAAAACTTCAGATCATGGCGCAATGAGCCCTCATACTGCCCCATACATGGAAAAATAAAAATGTTATAGGGGTCAGAAGATGACAATTTTAAACGTATTAATTTTCCTGCATGTAGTTATGATTTTTTCCAGAAGTCCGACAAAATCAAACCTATATAAGTAGGGTATGATTTTAATCATATGGACCTAAAGAATAAAGATAAGGTGTCATTTTTACCGAAAAATGTACTACGTAGAAACGGAAGCCCCCAAAAGTTACAAAACTGCGTTTTTTTTCAATTTTGTCGCACAATGATTTTTTTTTCCGTTTCACCGTAGATTTTTGGGCAAAATGACTGACGTCATTACAAAGTAGAATTGGTGGCGCAAATAATAAGCCATTATATGGATTTTTAGGTGCAAAATTGAAAGAGTTATGATTTTTTAAAGGCAAGGAGCAAAAAACAAAAATGCAAAAACTGAAAAAACCCCGGTCCTTAAGGGGTTAATATAGATTCGCCGCAAATAAATTCGTATCGAACCAAATTTTTTTGAAAAATTCGGCGAATCGCCCATATAACATTTTTTTAAACTTTGCTCATCTCTACTGATAATGCATGGTATACACTGGTCCTGGGGGATTGAAGAGAAGCCACAGGGAGCTGCTCAGTTTTCCCCTGCACAGCTCTCTCAGAACCCAAGAGAAAGGGGATCCGGATGGGCCTCTTAAATTAAAGCCTTAAGCAAGGACCTCTCAAACAGTAAAGAAAAATATACTCCTCCCCAATACATGTACCTCATGGGTCAGGTGAGGGGAATATGGGGTGGAGCCACAAGTCAGGTCCACGACATGACCGGCAGATGCCAGCTGCTATTAGCAGCTGACAAATTGCTGAATAAAAAGTGATCAAAAAACCAGAACTACACAAATGTGGTACCATCAAAATCTACAGCTCATGGCACAAAAATAAACCATAACAGAGCTCCATAAGTTGAAAAATAAAAATGTTAAAGGTGTCAGAAAATGGCAATGAAGAAAGTTCAGTTTTTTTCTTTTTCAAGTTTCTAAGTCATTATTTAAATTTATTTTTTACACAAAAATGTACTTGTTAAAATGAGGGTGTGTGTTATACACCAGTGCGTTTTGTACGCTGATAGATATGGTAATAAAAAATGCATGACGAATGACGTAAACGTAAAAAATGATCAAAGTCCAGAATTTTTGTCATTTCATGTATTAGAAAAAAAAGTTAATAAAAAGTGATAAAAAAAGTCCCATCAAAACAAAGAAGTACCATTAAAAACTAAAGATCACAGCGCGCAAAATTAGCTTTAATACAGCGTATACAGAAAAATAGAAGAGTTATAGCGGTCAGAAGAGGACAATTTTATACATGATTTTTTTTTACAAAAATGTATAATTTTTAAAATTAGTTAAATAAAACACAACCTATATAAATTGGTTATCAATGTAATCCTATTGACCTACAGTATAAACATAATATGTCATTTGTACTGGAAAGTGCTCTATGCCGTAATGAAAAACTTCTAAATCAAATTTGCAAAAAAATATTTTTTTTGTCCCACAAATAACACTAATTTTCATGAAGTGGCTGCTATATCAGAGCTCTGCTGTCTGTTGTCCAGGACTTCCAAGTTTGGGAATATAATGTCACATCCCAACCAGTGACTGAGCTAGGACATTTCTGTCACCGCTTATTGGATCAGCAGTTGTTTGACATCACATGAATAATCACGGAAGTGCTCGAGAGCAGGCAGAAAAGCTCTGTCATCCCAGCAGTGTGGGAATGAGGAAGGTAAGGGTGGGTTCTTTTTTTTTTACTTAACTCCTTTCTGACTAGTTTTTAAAAAAGAACTCAATCAAAGAATTTCCCCTTTACCACCATGGGGGCCAGACAGTATACAGGGATCTATATAGATTGCTGCTCACTGTTCCCCATCTAGGAGCTGGGCTGAGTGCTTTGTGCCAGTCCAGCAAGGAGATGTTTAAGTGGCGTTGCATAGCATCGCCACTTAACCTCTAAGTGGCCAGACAATGCATATTCCCATACCACTCAAGTCTTGTTCAAACCACACGTCCAAGCCATTACCACCTTCAGCTACCACACCTGACTTTTATTTGTTAATTTCTAATTCCCAAGTCAACACAAATGCTGTGTGTCTTCGTCACCTCTGTCCCATCCCTTACCTAATCTCCCCTTACCTTCCCACACAATGGGGCTCATTTACTATTGAGTCGGCTTCTGCTTCATCGGGTTCAGATTTTTCCTGACTCCTATCTCCCTTCTAATCTACTAATCTGGCGCTGAGTTGTGTTGCACAGCTTTTTTTGGGTGCATGACGTCCTTTACCAACCCAAGCATATATATTGAATTTATGGCATTGGTGTGCTCCTCACCTGAGTCGGCCTGTCTGGTCTGAGCTGTGGTCCCAGAGAAACAGCGTTGGAGCTCACAGATTAGCCGCAGGAAGACCCGCCGGCCGGCACTTCAGGGGCTAGGACGCCTGCACGTTTGCTCCTCTGCTCCCAGCAAGGCAGCCTGTGCCACAGCAGCGCCACCAGTTTGCGAGGGGCCTGGGGGGTCGAGGTAGGTGTCATATTCCGGCAGTGGGGGGTGGAGATGCTTGTCATATTCCGGGGGAGGGGGGAAACCTTTCTCTTCTTCCGGGCAGCAGTATCCATGCACGCACACCCCAGTGGCTGCCTCAGGCCTGGAGGGGGAAAAGGAGGGGAGCGCACCTGGGGGTGGGGTGCTAATGCAGATGATGACAGAACACACTAGCAATGCCACAAATTGAAGTTGCATTACAAATGTGCATAATATCCAGATCAAATTCTTAAAATAATACATTTGGTTTAACATTTATAGGACAGGCTGGAGCCTCCCCCTTGTGAACATCAAATTAACATAATTTTCGTTTTTATTAGGCAAAAGAACAGATAATAATCATAAAAAAAAAATGCAAACACATTTTCGACCTGGTCTCATGTTGTAGGTTTTATAAGGGAAAAACCCGACTAGTTTTAGTTGGATTTTTTTATAAATTGGTGGGGTTTTTGCAAATCATAGGGGAAATGCCACTTATTCAGGTTCTTGAGTGAAAATATCGGGCTGATTGGGAATGTATGTCGCGTACAGTCACACATTGTTTACGCCATGGCGCAGACTATGCGTGCCATGGTGCAGACACCGTGCGGCAATAAAGTCACAAAAAAGAGGACAAAAGACTGTCGGGAAAACATTAGTAAATGAACCCCATAATCTCCAATCCTTGTAAGACTTCCCTTTTTGCTTTCCTGCCTGCTCCACACACAACCGTCTTCAATACTTCTCTCGCACATCACACACATTCTGGACCTACTGCCCCAATCATTAGGACTCTATCCCACTTTTAAAAGCTTCTAAAGCAATCTGAAAGTCCATCTCCTCAGTAAGGTAGTGAACCTACAATAACCCTGCTGCCACTACACCACCATATGAGTAGCTTCTACCCTCATCTACTGTTTTCTTCCCCCCCTTCCCCTATAGATTTTAAGAATAAAGAAGGCAATATTTACCTATGTACGAGTCTATTACACATTTATGTTTATAATGCTTGTTCCTTGTACTTAATTTTTTTGGACAACACCCTTACATTCATGGTGCTTTAAAATAAATAATAATTCTGCAATATCTGTAAATTTACACAAAGTTATTGTTTAAACGTAACAAACACAGAAATACACAGAAGGATTGAGCAATTTCAGAAGATTCATTTCCTATACGTAATTTAGAACACATCTGTGAAGTGTACAATGTATTATATGTCAACAATTAATCTCCTTATTAAAAAGATATCCTTACACGCCTCAATTGCAATCTGTCAGTAAATATATTGTTGTGCCATTACAATGACTTTAATTAGGATTTTGTTGACACATATGGAATCACAATCTCCAGCTAATAAGATATGATTACTGATAATACGATTGGGTTTTCAACATCTGTTCTTAGTTGGAATGAGTAGCATTAGCTGAAAAAACAGAAATCCAAAGGGAAAGATTTCACTGACTTGACTTCATAATTCCTCATCTAGCAGGAAAGTTTGAGCTTGGTATTTCACTGGATTCATGCCATCACAATAACACTGGTGCAACCTGCTAAGCTCATGTATTCAAATGTGATAATGCTGCAAAAATAAATCCATAGATCTGCACACAATCAATATCACGGTTATATAAGATGGTTAGTATACAGGAAAAAAAGAAGAGATGCCAATAAAAACAACATAGAAGCATTCATAGAAGAGTCAATGGGAATATTTGTTATTATAGTACATTTGGCATAATCTGACATTAGGTTGTAAGTAAACATTGATCTGTGTTACTCATTTTCTTTGGAACCATTGGTATTAATGGGGTGAAGCTTTACACCAAGCCCCTATAATGTCATAACTTTCTAGGACTCCTTTCCATTCCACTGGACAAAGCGTGAGCAAAACATGGGTTGAGGTGATGCACTGACCTGGATGGGTATATATATCCCTGTGGTAACGTAGCACTATATATGTGGTGTTGTTTGCTCTGCATTTGCGCTTTATTTATCCATTGTGATTGTGTTAATAAAATATTGTAAATGTGTTGATATTGTGCAGTGAATTGTATACCAGTTTTTTGTATTTCCATTTCTCCATATATGACGCCCTTTTAATAAAATGTGTTTAAACCCTAAAGGACATGCGCAGTAAATGTACGGCGCTGCATAGTGTAATTTAGCGCACAGCTAAAGCTGTCAGCAGCCGCGGACCCGCCGGTAATGGCAGACATCAGCGATCGCGCTGATGTCTGCCATTAACTCCTCAGATGCCGTGATCAATGCAGATCACAGCATTTGTGGCAGTGTGACACTTATAATGACTGTTCTGATCGCTAGCGGCACTGCCACGGGGATCAGATCAGCCAAGATGACGGGCAGAGGTCCCCTCACCTGCCTCTGTTTGTCTCCCGGGGTCTTCTGCACTGACCTGCCTTTCAGCAGACCAGAGCAGAAGATTGCCGATAATACTGATCAGTGCTATGCCCTATGCATAGCACTGAACAGTATTAGCAATCTAATGATTGCTATAAATAGTCCCCTACGGGGACTAAAAAAGTGTAAAATAAATGTAAAAAAAGTTTTTAAAAAATTGAAAAAAAATTTGAAAAAGCCCCTCCCCCAATAAAGCTTTAAATCACCCCTTTTCCCCATATTAATACAAAAAAGCGTAAAAAGAACGATAAATAAGAAACATATTTTGTATCGCCGGGTGCATAAATGTCCAAACTATAAATATATAATGTTAATGATCCCCTAAGCAGAACGGCGTTAACGTAAAAAAAAAAAAAAGTAAAAAATTTCAGCTTTTTTTGTCACATCAAACTGCAATTTTTTTTTAGAAAAAGCGATCAAAAACTCACATATAGGCAAATGTGGTACCAAAACAAACTACAGATCATGGTGCAAAAAATGAGCCCTCAAACATCCCTGAATATGGAAAAATAAGAAAGTTAGAGGTGGTCCAAATAGGGCAATTGTAAACATACTTGTCACGATTCGGCTAGCTGGTCGTGGATCCTCTGTGTCAGCGAGGGATTGGCGTGGACCGTGCCGGTGGACCGGTTCTAAGATGCTACTGGTATTCACCAGAGCCCGCCGCAAAGCGGGATGGTCTTGCTGCGGCGGTAGCAACCAGGTCGTATCCACTAGCAATGGCTCAACCTCGCTGACTGCTGAGAAGGCGTGGGACAGAAGGACTAGGCAGAGACAAGGTCAGACGTAGCAGAAGGTCGGGGCAGGCGGCAAGGTTCGTAGTCAATATGGCAATAGCAGGAGGTCAGGAACACAGTATGGGTAAACACAGTAATAGCTTTCTCAAGGCACTAAGGCAACAAGATCCGGCAAGGGAGTTCAGGGGAAGAGAGGTATAAGTAGGGCAAGGAACAGGTGCAAGCTAATCAGGGTGATTGGGCCAGGCACCATCATTGGTGCACTGGCCCTTTAAATCTCAGAGCGCTAGCGCGCGCGCGCCCTAGAGAGCGGAGCCGCGCGTGCCAGAGCATGATAGCCGGGGACCGGGACAGGTAAGTGACCTGGGATGCGATTCGCGGGCATCCCCGCCGGCCATGTCAGTGCAGCGCTCCCGGTCAGCGGGTCTGACGGGGGCGCTGCAGGGAGAGAAACGCCGCGAGCGCTTCGGGGAGGAGCAGGGACCCGGAGCGCTCGGCGTAACAGAGGACGAGGACATCGGGAGCGACTGTAGAGTCTCCCTCCGGGGGACAGCGAAGTCCTGGGTATGCCCATGCATGGCAGACAGTCCAGAAGCAGTGGGAATGGGGAGGGGGGGCAGAGGGTGAGGTTTGACACGGGGCAGAGTGTCACCAGGATGGGGACTATGAGGGGGGACGGCACAGTCCTGACAGGCCTTGGGGAGACCAGGCACAGGAGGAGACACTGAGGACCGACAGACGGAGCTGGGAGCAGACGTGAGGCACTCCTTGCGGCAAGCAGGACCCCAATTCTTGATCTCCCCGGTGGTCCAGTCAAGGGTGGGAGAATGGTGCTGGAGCCATGGCAGACCGAGGAGGATTTCAGAGGTACAGCCGGGCAAAACCAAAAATTCAATTTCCTCGAGATGCGGTCCAATGTTCATAAGCAGGGGCACTGTGCGATAACGCACAGTGCAGCTTGACCCCGTTGACCGAAGAAATATAGAGCGGCTTGATGAGACGGGTCACCGGGATGCAGTACGTATCAAGCAAAGAGGCCAGAATAAAATTTCCAGAAGAACCAGAGTCCAAGACGGCCACAGCAGAGAAGGAGGAGTTGGCAGAAGGAGAAATCCGTACGGGCACAGAGAGAGATGGAGAAGCAGACTCCGTACCCAGAGACGCCAGGCCCACATGAGCAGGTTGCGTGCGTGCATTTTCCAGACGTGGAGGACGAATAGGGCAATTCACTAAGAAATGTTCGGTACTAGCGCAGTACAGACATAGATTTTTATCCCTATGGCGAGACCTCTCTTCAATAGTCAGGCGAGACCGATCTACTTGCATAGGCTCCTCGGCGGGAGGCACAGGGGTAGATTGCAAGGGATACCGAGAGAGAGGTGCCCAGGGATTAAGGTCTTTTTCCTGGCGAAGTTCCTGGTGTCTTTCCGAAAAACGCATGTCAATGCGGGTGGCCAAATGGATAAGTTCATGCAGGTAGGCAGGAATCTCTCGTGCGGCCAGCACATCTTTGATGTTACTGGATAGGCCTTTTTTAAAGGTCGCGCAGGGAGCCTCGTTGTTCCAAGATAATTCAGAAGCGAGAGTACGAAATCGGATGGCGCACTCGCCTACTGAAGAATTACCCTGGACCAGGTTCAGCAGGGCAGTCTCGGCAGAAGAAGCTCGGGCTGGTTCCTCGAAGACACTGCGAACCTCAGAGAAGAAGGAGTGTACAGAGGCGGTGACAGGGTCATCGCAGTCCCAGAGCGGTGTGGCCCAAGACAAAGCCTTCCCAGACAGGAGACTGACCACGAAAGCCACCTTCGACCGTTCTGTAGGAAATTGGTCCGACAACATCTCCAAATGTAGGGAACATTGTGACAGAAAACCACGGCAGAGTCTAGAGTCCCCATCAAATTTGTCCGGCAGGGACAAGCGGAGGTTAGGAGCGGCCGCTCGCTGCGGAGGAGGTGCAGGAGCCGGCGGAGGAGATGGTTGTTGCTGTTGCAGCTGCTGTAGCTGTGACTGAAGTTGCTGTAGCTGTGGCTGAAGTTGCTGAAGCTGTGACTGAAGTTGCTGTGTCATGGTGGTCAAGTACGACAACTGGTTTTCTTGTTGGGCGATCAGTCGGGATTGCTGGGCGACCAGCGTGGATATATCAGCGATACGTGGCAGCGGCACGTCAGCGGGATCCATGGCCGGATCTACTGTCACGATTCGGCTAGCTGGTTGTGGATCCTCTGTGTCAGCGAGGGATTGGCGTGGACCGTGCCGGTGGACCGGTTCTAAGATGCTACTGGTATTCACCAGAGCCCGCCGCAAAGCGGGATGGTCTTGCTGCGGCGGTAGCAACCAGGTCGTATCCACTAGCAACGGCTCAACCTCGCTGACTGCTGAGAAGGCGTGGGACAGAAGGACTAGGCAGAGACAAGGTCAGACGTAGCAGAAGGTCGGGGCAGGCGGCAAGGTTCGTAGTCAATATGGCAATAGCAGGAGGTCAGGAACACAGTTTGGGTAAACACAGTAATAGCTTTCTCAAGGCACTAAGGCAACAAGATCCGGCAAGGGAGTGCAGGGGAAGTGAGGTATAAGTAGGGCAAGGAACAGGTGCAAGCTAATCAGGGTGATTGGGCCAGGCACCATCATTGGTGCACTGGCCCTTTAAATCTCAGAGCGCTGGCGCGCGCGCGCGCCCTAGAGAGCAGAGCCGCGCGCGCCAGAGCATGACAGCCGGGGACCGGGACAGGTAAGTGACCTGGGATGCGATTCGCGGGCGGGCTCGTCCCGCTATGCGAATCGCATCCCCGTCGGCCATGTCAGTGCAGCGCTCCCGGTCAGCGGGTCTGACCGGGGCGCTGCAGGGAGAGAAACGCCGCGAGCGCTTCGGGGAGGAGCAGGGACCCGGAGCGCTCGGCGTAACAATACTGATTTTGTAAAAAAAAGATTTTTTAACAGCAATGCAATAATAGAAATGTATGTAACCATGGGTATCATTTTAATTATATTGACCCAGAGAATAAAGAAAACATGTAATTGTTACCGAAAAGTGTACAGTGCGAAAATGAAACCCCACAAATTAGCAAAATTTGGATTTTCGTTTGTTTCATTACACAAAAATTTTTTGGGGGGTTGTCAGTAGTGATACCCGCTGTGATCTGTTCTTACCTGCAAGAACTACTACTCCTAACATGGAGCGACTAGGTTTTGTCGGGCGTTTTGAAAATCCAGCCTCTGAGCCCGAAATTGCTGACAAAGGCCAAAAGGATTAAAAAATGACAAACTGAAAAACGCCAAGTGAATCTGGCATTTTGCAGTTTACTATTGACTTGCAGCTGACAATTGGACGCAGCGTTTTTTCACTGAAAAAACGCTGTGCGGGAAAATTGGCATTTTTTACGGCGTTTTTGCAACAAAAAAAAACTCAATGGAATTCCAGCCTTAAAGTCATACAGAAAACAATTACTTAAGTTATAACTGCTAAAGATGATGCTACAAACTATTGATTTATGGAGTGTACTTAGTTTTTCACACGTGGCGTTTCCATTTTAGCTTCCTTTTTGTTAAATAAATAATGACACGGTGCAATCTGTTGTTTTTCATCCGCATCTGAGATGCATTTACCTAATGTTAAGACCTTCTAAGGACCAGATGTTTTGGGCTATGTCCTGATATGTAAAACCACAGAGGATGTGCATTCTTTTTCTAATAACTGTGAGTGGCAAATACACTGAGATATATCTGATGCCACTGTCTGCAAGCGAGGATATGATTGTTAAAAATCCGACATTAGAGACAGTCTGATTATCTGCCAAGACATTAGATATTAGTAATAGGAGATGATAACTGGACCCCCGAGCAGCCAGGAGTTGTCTCTCAACTCTCAGATGGTGCATTAACTTGCAGCTTGCAGTAGGCCGAGATAATTAAGCTTTGGAGAACAAGAAGAATTTTACATTTGATTTATGGAAAATGGCATCCGGTCTGTCACTGTAAGTGTAATGGTTCCTAGAATCTGAAAGAGCAGCCGAAGCACTAATTTAACCCTCGATTGGCATTATATATTTACAGTCATAAAATGCCTCATATTAGTAACCCTTATGTGAGGCACATGGTGGTTAATACTGTGAGGTACATGATGAGGCTACTTACTATTATGCTTGTTCACACAACAGATTTGTTGCAGACATTTCTGAAATGAAAATCAGTACTACTCATCTGAATTGGGTTGACAGTGCAAAAAGCACATGGATTTCTGCAAGCTCCATTTAGATAAATGGGACCATCACAGAAAAGTTTGTGTGAACGCAGCCAGGGTATGGCCGCATGCTGCAGCAATACCATGACAATTTTGACACAAATTTGCTGCAGATTTGCCAATGTGGATTTAAGAACACATATGCTACAATTTTAAAGAAAACTACTCTGTGTGGAAAATACACAGTTAATTCACAGTTACACATTGAATTATTAATTAAGGATCTCCATGTGCCTTACATTATTTACCTTTTAACTTTAGTAAGCAAGCCCCTTTGTCCCCATCAGTAACCCCCATGCACCCCAAGGGGCTTAGTACTAGTGTTGGGCACGAATATTGGCATTTAAAATTTTTATTGTGAATATCGCAAATTTGCGAATTCGCGAATATTGCGAATATATTCATTGATAACCTCTGACAAGTGTATTTGCATCATTCTAATTGCCCTACAAATGAAAAGAAGGAATATGCGAATATTCACATATGCGAATATGCGCATATGCGAATATTCGCATATGCGAATATAACGAATATGGGAAATTCATAAATATATTCGTGATATATAGCGAATTCGAATATGGCCAATGCCGCTCATCACTACTTAGCACAAATGAAAAGCACATGATATTATAAAATTACTTAATATTAATGTCAAGCAGATTATATTATACATTTTGTAATTCCATGTACATTAATCCTCCTAATTTCTTTGCTTCACCCCTTCCCTTCCCATTTATTACAAAGTCTTAAAGCTGTATTAACCAGATTCAGGTACATTTTTTGCCATAGTCTGCGACAACCACTGTAATCAGAAGCAATGAACACACAGCAAAATACACATTTGACATTGTTATAAGGGTTCTCTAGTAGAGCCCTGCATTGGGTTTGGGAACCTGCAGGATCCCAATCTGGAGGCAGGAGGGGGTCAGGCGCTATGCCTGCGGGTCTCGCAAATCTCGCACACCACAGACCCAGCCTCTATGACAGCCTGCAAATTTATAGACACCCCTGATTTAAAGTGGTCGTGGTGTAAGCAGCCTGTTGAGGATCTGCTGGACGGGCTGCCACCTCTTTAAATCAGTGAGACGTGGCGGCTGCTGGCACTGACATTTTAATTTCCCCACCCACCTCCTCTTCCCCCTCAAACGATCTTCTTGCTGTTGCCTGTCCTGTGTCCTCTTCTGGGCTCCTGCAGGCTCAGGTTAAGGGTAATGGCGGGTCAAACGTCTACTGACAAGTGACGTCCTCCCAATCCGCGGCATGACGTCAGGGGTGTCATTCATCAGTGCAGTGCAGAGAACGTCAAACCTGCCATGACCCTGCACCCGAGCCTGCGTGAGCCCACCAGAGTATACTGGGCAGGTAACAGCAAGAGGATCAGACGGAGAAGGAAGGGGGAATGTTGAAATGGCACAGTGGAGGGGGGGGGCATGTGAAAATTGCACAGGGAGATTAAACTAGCACGGGGGGTGTTAAAATGGCATGGGGGATTGGGGATGTTAAAATGGGACTGAGGCATTAAAATGGGACAGAGGGTGGGAGGACTTAAAATGGCACAAGGGTGATCAGATGGGCATTTTAGCAGGAGCAGGCGGGATTGGACAAACATGTTAACAGGAGCGGGCGAGATTGAAAACATTTCTTGCATGAGCGGGCGGGAGTGGAACATACACTTTGCGAGAGTGGGCAGGAATGGTCAAAAATGCAGTGGGAGCAAGATTAAAAAGACAGTCCCACACAGGGCTCTATTCTCTAGCCCCTTTCTTGCAGCCAATCTGATAGTGGCCATTGTGAGATATTGTCTGACACCAAGCAGCAATAACTGTTCTGTCTTATTGTCTTATGTTCTCAGATATGTACCTAATGCCTTTTGCGCCTCCTAGTGAGGTGCTGTATCAGCAGTCCAACCACCTCACCTCCCCCACATGCGTGCATCTACACTTTACCCCTCTCCCTTCCCATACAGTTAAATGAAGTGACTGAAAATTGACATCTTCTCTGTTTGGCATTGTCCTCTTCTCCTTCCCTTCTGGCTGAGATTGCTATGACAACTTCTTTCAGACAAAATCTTGTCTCTTCAGCGTCTGCAAGACAAACATGTTAGGCTTCACATTCTTCCAGTGCCCGCCCCACTTCTACACAATCTCCCCATCGATAGGCCCCAAACTGTAATAATGCTCTCTTTGGTATCCTGCACAATAAAAGTGGGTAGAATAGTAGGTCCCCCATTAAATAGGCATTAGGAAGATAATTATGTCCCACAGCAGTTAGTTTCCTTACTAGATAGTCCCCCTATAAGCAGGAATATAGGAAGACAGGTAAATGCATCATTAGGTAGTCAGATCAACCCCCCAAGTAGGTAAATATGTTGATACGTAGGCAGCCCGGTAGGTATCTAGCCAGGTAGGGAGGTAAGTAGGTAGCCAGATAGGTAGCTAGTTTTGTAGGTGTGGGTATGTAGCTAGGTAGGTAAATAGATAGGTAGCCAAGTAGCTGAGGAGATAAGTAGGTAGGTAGCTATGTAGCTAGGTAGGTAGCCAGGTATGTACGTAGGTATGTAGGAAGGTAAATAAGCAGGTGGGTACATTAATAAGTAGGTAGGTAGGAGGATAGCTATGTAGATAGGTACAACCAAAGGATAAGTTAGCCAGCACTATTGATTCCAAACTATTATATGACCTGGCTTACAGGTGCACGCTGCTGGGCTAAATATACAGCAAAAGGAGAATACAGCAGCACACTGCTAGCACAAAGATATAGATAAAACATGAGTATATAGATACAACATGAAAAGCTATACAGCTATGGTGCAATAAATGGACATATTATTATGAAGTTATGAAATAGTGAGGTACTTAGCTTGCAATTTGGCGGCCAAATAGGTTGGATCGTCCCACCACGGTAAGGTGACCTCATTGGGACGGACCCTACGCTATGAATATGCCTCTGTGTGATCAGTTCAGCAGGCATTGCAGGATCTGAAGCATCCAAGACACCTCACATACACCTGATATAGGTGGGTGGGGTTCAAGAGCCAACATTTTGATTCCAAACTATTATATTGACCTGGCTTACAGGTGCATACATATTTAGCCCAGCAGCGTGCACCTGTAAGCCAGGTCCATATAATAGTTTGGAATCAATAGTGCTGGCTAACTTATCCTTTGGTTGTATTACACATACGGGGGAGTGGCTACCTCCATGTTGGCTCTTGCACCCCACCCACCTATATCAGGTGTATATAAGATGTCTTGGATGTTTCAGATCCTGCAATGCCTGCTGAACTGATCACACAGAGGCATATTCATAGTGTAGGGTCCGTCCCAATGAGGTCACCTTACCGTGGTGGGACGGTCCAAGCTATTTGGCTGCCAAATTGCAAGCTAAGTACTTCACTATTTCATAACTTCATAATGTTATATGTCCATTTATTGCACCATAGCTGTATAGCTTTTCATGTTGTATCTATATACTCATGTTTTATCTACATCTTTGTGCTAGCAGTGTGCTGCTGTATTCTCCTGTTGCTGTATATTTAGCCCAGCAGCGTGCACCTGTAAGCCAGGTCCATATAATAGTTTGGAATCAATAGTGCTGGCTAACTTATCCTTTGGTTGTATTACACATACGGGGGAGTGGCTACCTCCATATACTCATGTTTTATCTATATCTTTGTGCTAGCAGCGTTCTGATGTATTCTCCTGTTGCTATGTAGGTAGGTAGCTAGGTAGGTAGGTAACTAGGTAGGTAACCAAGAAGCTAGGTAAGTATCTATATCAGTAAGTAAGTAGCTAAATAGCTAGCTAAGTATGCAGGGGGAAACATAGCCAAGTAGCTGGGTAGATATGTAGGTAACCAGGTGACTAGGTAAGTAGCTATGTAGACAGAGAGGTAGGTACATGAACAGGTAGCTAGGTACGTAAGTAGGTAGCTAGGTAGGTAGCTATGTGGGTAGGTAGTCAAGTAGCTAGGTAGATAGCCATGTAGGTAGCTAGGTAGGTAGCCAGGTAGCTCTGTAGGTAGATAGCCAGGTAGCCAGCCTAGTAGGTAGCAAAGTAGATGGCCAGGGCGGTATCTTTAACACTGGCACCTGAGCACTACATCTTTAAATGGGCACTGTCAGATTGAAAAACTTTTTATATGTTGTACATCTTGGCAAAACATTAACCTTCCTAGTATACTTCATAAGAAAATGTTATTTCCTTTTTTTTATAGCAATCATGACTGAAAAATAAAAATAAATAAAAAAAAACACCCCATACCATCCAGAAAATAATTTTGTCTGGCTGCAGCATCATTGTTTTCCAAGCCAAACCACAGGCATGGTCATAGTCTAGTAAGTAAAGGGTGGGACTCGCACTCCTCTGTGCTCACTCCTTTCCGATCAGACTGCAGCATGCAAAAAAGGGAGGAGAGGATTAAATTGCAGCCTGCAGTGATTGGATGAAAAAAACTAGGAGGAAGATAAGTCATAGAGTGTGGACACGCCCCATTCAAAGCACAGAATAACAAAGCAAGTGAGCAACAGATAGAAAGAATTTGTGAGAAATCAAAAAATTATGTACATGATCAGGATTAGGTACCGAACCACATATTATTATTTTTTGTGGGATATGACAGGTATGCTTGAACACTGGCTACCTCTGTATACGATCTATAGATGATTTTTTAAATTACTTGGAGACAGGTCTTCTATGGATGTAGTTTTCAGGCTCTATATAACGGACTTTTCTTTTAAATATCAAAATACCCAGGAACAGTTTACCCCTAAACTGGTAAACCTGTGTTCACACCTGCATCACCAATTGCATTCCTTGTTGTGTGACAGAAGACAGAGACCAACAGCACTCTATATACACATTGATTGACTTATAATAGGGGGGTTTTAGGTCCCTTCGTGGTACTTGCTATTCGTCAATCTTATATGTTTCTATTGCGAAATGGTAACATACCCCTCCAAAGATAAGAATGAAAATTCTTTGCTCTGCTAATGATAACTATAGAATCACCAAAATATTCAGCACAAAACCCATGGGAGTGTGTTCCACTGTATTTATGGAAGGAAATCTAATAAAAAGCAATAAACACTAAGTAAACTAATACACAAGCTGTTAGATTTCTTTTTAAGTGTTTTGTTCGTCTGCCATATATACACCAAATGGCATATTAAGCCACTAACAGAAAATACATTATTTATCTTAATTAGCTACCCCACAGTGGTTGGTGAATACTAGAAAATAATATATTCTTTTTCATAACTTAGCCTATTTTAAATGAAATGTACTTACAGTACACACAGAACATATTACCCTGTAGCTTAATCTATATATATATATATATATATATATATATATATATATATATATAAAACTCAACGTGTGTGTGTGTGTGTTTGTGTATGTTCCAGCATCACGTCCAAATGGCTAAAGATATTAACATGAAACCTGGTACACATGTTACTTATATGTCAACAACAAACATAGGATAGGTGATTTAACCCTTACTCACCCCCATTTGCCAGGGGCGGGGTTTATGTTTAAAGTCCCATACAAGTCAATGGGAAATATATGTTACTGCATAACTTCCAAACGGCTTGAGATATTTCAATAATACTTGGTCACATGTTACTTATATGTCCACTTAAAATATAGGATAGTTAATTTAACCCTTAACTACCCCCATTTGTTAGTGTCAGGATTTTTGTCCCATGCAGATCAATGGTAAATGTATGTTCCCACATAACTTCCATACGGCTGGAGATATTTCAATACCTGGTACACATATTACGGGTCGGGATAGGAGGATGGGATAGGAGGATGGGATAGGAGGTAGGGATAGGAGGTCGGGATAGGAGGTCGGGATAGGAGGACTGGATAGGAGGTCAGGATAGAAGGACCAGGATAGGAGGACGGGATAGGAGGTCGAGATAGGAGGACGGGATATGAGGACGGGATAGGAGGATGGGATAGGAGGCCAGGATATGAGGACGGGATAGGAGGTCAAGATAGGAGGTCGAGATAGGAGATCGAGATAGGAGGTTGGGATAGATGGACTGGATAGGAGGACGTGATAGTAGGTCGGGATAGGAGGTCGAGATAGGAGGACGGGATAGGAGGTCGGGATAGGAGGTCGGGATAGGAGGTTGGGATAGGAGGACGGGATAGGAGGTCAGGATATAAGGACGGGATGGGAGGTCAGGATAGGAGGTCGTGATAGGAGGTCGTGATAGGAGGACGAGATAGGAGGACGGGATAGGAGGTCGGGAAAAGAGGTCAATATAGGAGGTCGGGATAGGAGGTCGGGATAGGAGATCAAGATAGGAGGTCGAGATTGGAGGACGGGATTTGAGGTCAGGATAGGATGTCGAGATAGGAGGTCGAGATAGAAGGACGGGATAGGAGGTCGGGATAGGAGGACGGGATAGGAGGACAGGATAGGAGGTCGAGATAGGAGGTCGGGATATGAGGTCGGGATATGAGTACGGGATGTGAGGATGGGATATGAGGTCGAGATATGATGACGGGATTGGAGGTCGGGATATGAGGACGGGATATGGGGTTGGGATATGACAACAATATATGAGGACGGAATATGAAGTCAAAAGCTTCCTCCCCAACAAGGATTAGGAAGGAAAAACCGGGCAACATCGGGTATTCAGCTAGTCTATATATATAAAACTCAATGTGTGTGTGTGTGTGTGTGTGTGTGTATGTGTGTGTGTGTGTATGTATGTGTGTATGTTCCAGCATCACGTCCAAACGGCTGAAGATATTGACATGAAACTTGGCACACATGTTACTTATATGTCAGCAACAAACATAGGATAGGTAATTTGACCCTTACTAACCCCCATTTGCCAAGGTTGGGTTTTTTGTTTAACCCCTTAAGACCCAGGCTTTTTCTGTTTTTTCATTTTCAATTTTTCCTCCTTAACTTTAAAAAATCATAACTCTTTAAAATTTTCACCTAAAATTATATATAATGGCTTATTTTTTTGCGTCACTAATTCTACTTTGTAATGACATTAGTCATTTTACCCAAAAATCGGGAAAAAAATCAATGTGCGACAAAATTGATAAAAAAAACACTATTTTGCAAGTTTTGGGGGCTTCCGTTTTTACGCAGTCCATTTTTCGGAAAAAATGACACCTTATCTTTATTTTGTAGGTCCATATGGTTAAAATGATACCCTACTTGTATAGGTTTGATTTTGTATGACTTCAGAAAAAAATCATGAATACATGCAGGAAAATTTATACATATATTTACACTGTGTTTTTTTTATTCTTGGAAATGCCGGGTGATTCAAACTTTTATTAGGGGAAGGATGATTGAAAGGGTTAATGATTTTTTTTAAACTTTTCTTATGCAATATTATAGCTCCTATAGGGGGCTATAACATTGCATTAACTGATCTTTTATACTGATTGATGCATCTCCATAGGAATGGATCAATCAGTGTTTTCGGCGATTGAATGCTCAAGCCTGGATCTCAGGCTTGAAGCATTCATTCGGCGATCGGACAGCGCAGGAGAAAGTAAGACAACCTCCTCCTGTGCTACAGCTGTTCGGGATGCCGTGATTATACCGCGGCGATTCCGAACAGCTCCCTGCATCATATCGCGGCGGGCCCAGCGTCGTAGTGAAGCTGGGACCCTCCGCTAATAGCGCACAGCGCTGATCGCGGTGCCACGCGCTATTAACCCTTTAGCCGCGCGCTCAAAGCTGAGCCCCACGGTTAAAGGGTTAATAGCGCGTGGCACCGCGATCAGCGCTGTGCGCTATTAGCGGAGGGTCCCGGCTTCACTACGACGCTGGGCCCGCTGCGATATGATGCGGGGACACCGTGTGACCCCGCGTTATATCGCACGACCGGGACCCAGGACGTACCCATACGTCCTGGGTCTTTAAGAGGTTAAAGTCCCATACAAGTCTATGGGAAATATATGTTACTGCATAACTTCCAAACGGCTGGAGATATTTCAATACCTGGTACATATATTACGGGTCGGGATAGGAGGTCAGGATAGGAGGACGGGATAGGAGGTCGGAATAGGAGGTTGGGATAGGAGGTCAAGATAGGAGGTCGGGATAGGAGGACGGGATAGGAGGTCAGGATAGGACGTCAGGATAGGAGGTCAAGATAGGAGGTCGGGATAGGAGGTCAGGAAAGGAGGTCGGGAAAGGAGGTCGGGATAGGAGGTCGGGATAGGAGGCCATGATAGGAGGTCGAGATAGGATGTCGAGATAGGAGGTCGAGATAGGAGTATGGGATAGGAGGACGGGATAGGAGGTCGTGATAGGAGATCAAGATAGGAGGTCAAGATAGGAGGTCGAGATAGGAGGATGGGATAGGAGGACGAGATAGGAGGATGGGATAGGAGGACGGGATAGGAGGACAGGAAAGGAGGACGGAATAGGAGGTCTGGATAGGAGGTCGGGATAGGAGGTCAAGATTGGAGGACCGGATAGGATGTCAAGATAGGAGAACAGGATATGAGGATGGGATAGGAGGTCAGGATAGGAGGTCGGGATAGGAGGACAGGATAGGAGGACTGGATAGGACAGGAGAAGAGGTCGGATAGGAGGTCAGGATAGGACGTCAGGATAGGAGGTCAAGATAGGAGGTCGGGATAGGAGGTCAGGATAGGAGGACGGGAAAGGAGGTCAGGAAAGGAGGTCGGGATAGGAGGTCGTGATAGGAGGTCGAGATAGGAGGTCTAGATAGGAGTATGGGATAGGAGGATAGGATAGGAGGACGGGATAGGAGGGCAGGATAGGAGGTCAGGATAGGAGGTCGGGATAGGAGGTCGAAATGGGATAGGAGATGGGATAAGAGGACATGATAGGAGGACGGGATAGGAGGACAGGATAGGAGGTCGGGATAGGAGGTCGGGATAGGAGGACGTGATAGGAGATCGAGATAGGAGGTCGAGATAGGAGGACGGGATAGGAGGACAGGATATGAGGTCAGGATAGGAGGTCGAGATGGGATAGGAGATGGGATAGGAGGACGGGATAGGAGGATGGGAAAGGAGGACGGAATAGGAGGTCTGGATAGGAGGTCGGGATAGGAGGTCATGATTGGAGGACGGGATAGGATGTCAAGATAGGAGGACAGGATATGAGGACGGGATAGGAGGTCAGGATAGGAGGTCGGGATAGGAGGACAGGATAGGAGGACTGGATAGGGCGGGATAAGAGGTCGGGATAGGAGGTCAGGATAAGAAGTCGGGATAGGAGGTCGGGATAGGAGGTCGGGATATGGGGTTGGGATGACAACAATATATGAGGAAGGGATATGAAGTCAAAAACTTCCTCTGTGGATTTTCCTTCACAACAAGGATTAGGAAGGAAAAACCGGGCAGTGCAGGCTACTCAGCTGGTTATTTATATATAACTCAATGTGTGTATGTGTGTGTGTGTGTGTATGTTCCAGCATCACGTCCAAACGGCTGAGGATATTAACATGAAACTTGGCACACATGTTACTTGTATGTCAACAACAAACATAGAAGAGGTGATTTAACCCTTACTCACCCCCATTTGCCAGGGTCAGGGTTTTTGTTTCAAGTCCCATACAAGTCTATGGGAAATAAATGTTACTGCATAACTTCCAAACGGCTGGATTTATTTCTAAAATACTTGGTTACATGTTATTTATATGTCCACTTAAAATATAGGATAGTTAATTTAACCCTTAACTACCCCCATTTGTGAGGGTCGGGGTTTTTGTTTAAAGTCCCATGCAAATCAATGGGAAATGTATGTTCTCACATAACTTCCGTATGGCTGGATACATTTTAATAATACCTGGTACACATATTACTTATATGTCAAATAAAAAGATATGATAGTTAAATTAACCCTTATCTACACCCTTATATAAAAGATGGGTTTTTGTTTCATGTCCCATGCGAGTATATGGGACTTATGTTCCACTCTGCATCTCCTGGTGAATGTTTCAATGAGGATGACATATGAGGAATGGATATGAGGGCTGGATAGGAGGTTGAGATATGAGGTCAAGATATGAGGACGGGATATGAGGACAGGATATGAGGACGGGAGAGGTCAAGATATGAGAGCAGGATTGGAGGTCGGGATATGAAGTCCAGATATGAGGGTGGGATGTGATGTTGGGATATGAGGTTGAGATATGAGAATGCGATATGGGGATGGGATATGGGGTTGGGCTATGACAACAATATATGGGGTTGGGATATGACAACAATATATGGGGTTGGGATATGACAACAATATATGGGGATGGGATATGAAGTCAAAAGCTTCCTCCCTTGTTGATTTTCCTCCCCAAGAAGGATGAATAAGGAAAAACCGGGCAATGCTGGGTACTCAGCTAGTATTTAATAAAACACATTTTTGCTTCACTCTGAATTTCATAAATCATAAACACACTCACAAAATGAAGAATCTATGTATATTTTCACAGTCATACTATTTGAATATAAAAATGTTCATGCTTTTCAGGATAAGTTCACAACATATAGGTCTCAGCACAAGTAATGTGCAATGGATATGTTTATTTCCACAACCAAGAAAGGCATTTTTAGTTCAAACACATGCTATAAAAATGTGGAAATAAGTTGCCCGGTTTTTCCTTCCTCATTCTTGTTGGGGAGGAAAATCAACAAAGGAAGAAGCTTTTGACTTCATATCCCATCCCCATATATTGTTGTCATATCCCAACCCTATATCCCGTCTCCATATCCCATCCTCATATCCCGTCCTCATATCCAGTCCTCATATCTCGACCTCATGTCTAGACCTCATATCCCGACCTCTTATCCCGTCCTCATATCCCTTCCTCATATCCCGACCTTAGATCCCGATCTCATATCTCGACCTCATATCTCAACCTCATATCCCGTCCTCATATCTCAACCTCATATCTCGACCTCCTATCCTGTCCTCATATGCCATCCTCATATCCTGTCCTCATATCCCGACCTTAGATCCCGACCTCATATCTCCACCTCACCTCATATCTCAACCTCCTGTCTTCATATCTCGACCTCCTATCCCGTCCTCATATCCTGTCCTTATATCCAGTCCTTATAACCCGACCTCATATCCCATCATCATATCCCATCATCTTTTATATAAGGGTGAAGATAAGGGTTAATTTAACTATCATATCTTTTTATTTGACATATAACTAATATGTGTACCAGGTATTATTGAAATATCTCCAGCCGTAGTTATGTGGGAAAATACATTTCCCATTGATTTGCATGGAACTTTAAACAAAAACCCCGACCCTCACAAATGGGGGTAGTTAAGGGTTAAATTAACTATCATATATTTTAAGTGGACATATAAGTAACATGTGACCAAGTATTTTCGAAATATCTCCAGCCGTTTGAAAGCCATCCAGTAACATATATTTCCCATAGACTTGTATGGAACTTTATAAAAAAAAAAACTGACTCTGGCAAATGGGGGTGAGTAAGGGTTAAATGACCTATCCTATGTTTGTCTTTGACATATAAGTAACATGTGTGCCAAGTTTCATGTTAATATCTTCAGCCGTTTGGACGTGATGCTGGAACATATACGCCACTACAAGCAGACACACTGCGATGTGCGAGTGGCCGTGTGCATGCGCAGTATACTCACACATTGCGGCAGCTCTCGGCCTAGTTCATAGAGCAGGGGAATCGGGCACAATGTGTGCGAATACACCGCGCATGCGCAGCGACTCGCACATCGCTTCAGTGTGTCTGCTTGTAGCGGCGTATTACCGCTCCGAGCAGGCACCTGGAAAGGCAGCATACAGCGGTCCTTCAGCGGTGGATCCGCAGCGTAATACGAGCTGGGGATACGCTCTTGTGAACGTACCCTTTGCCTCTCTATTACTGCCCTTGTCTCAGTGCTTGTTCACATCAATTATTCCCTAGGCGATGTGTGCATGTCTGAATACCAGCAAAAAACTTTTTGACCCCTTAAGGACACATGACGTACTGGAACGTCATGTGTCCACTCCCGATCTATAACGCGGGGCCACGGCGTGGCCCCGCGTCATAGCGGGTCGGGCCCGGCCTCTAACAACGGCCGGGACCCGTGGCTAATAGCGCGCGGCATTGATCGCTGTGCCGCGCGCTATTAACCCTTTAGACGCGGCGTTCAAAGTTGAACGCCGCGTCTAAAGTGAAACCGAAAGCATGCCGGCTAGCTCAGTGGGCTGTTCGGGATAGCCGCGGTGAAATCGCGGCATCCCGAACAGCTGACAGGACAGCGGGAGGGCCCCTACCTGCCTCCTCGCTGTCCGATCGCCGAATGACTGCTCAGTGCCTGAGATCCAGGCATGAGCAGTCATGCGGCAGAATCATCGATCACTGGTTTCTTATGAGAAACCAGTGATCAATGTAAAAGATCAGTGTGTGCAGTGTTATAGGTCCCTATGGGACCTATAACACTGCAAAAAAAAAGTGCAAAAAAAAAGTGAATAAACATCATTTAACCCCTTCCCTATTAAAAGTTTGAATCACCCCCCTTTTCCCATAAAAGAAAAAACACAGTGTAAATAAAAATAAAAATAAACATAAATGGTATCGCCGCGTGCGGAAATGTCCGAATTATAAAAATATATCGTTAATTAAACCGCACGGTCAATGGCGTGCGCGCAAAAAAATTCCAAAGTCCAAAATAGTGCATTTTTGGTCACTTTTTATATCATGAAAAAATGAATAAAAAGCGATCAATAAGTCCTATCAATGCAAAAATGGTACCGTTAAAAACTTCAGATCACGGCGCAAAAAATGAGCCCTCATACCGCCCCATACACGGAAAAATAAAAAAGTTATAGGGGTCAGAAGATGACAATTTTAAACGTATAAATTTTTCTGCATGAAGTTATGATTTTTTCCAGAAGTGCGACAAATTCAAACCTGTATAAGTAGGGTATCATTTTAATCGTATGGACCTACAGAATAAAGATAAGGGGTCATTTTTACCGAAAAATGTACTACGTAGAAACGGAAGCCCCCAAAAGTTACAAAATGGCGTTTTTTTTTTTCAATTTTGTCTCACAATGATTTTTTTTCCCGTTTCACCGTAGATTTTTGGGCACAATGACTGACGTCATTACAAAGTAGAATTGGTGGTGCAAAAAATAAGCCATCATATGGATTTTTAGGTGCAAAATTGAAAGAGTTATGATTTTTTAAAGGCAAGGAGCAAAAAACGAAAATGCAAAAACGGAAAAAACCCCGGTCCTTAAGGGGTTAAATGGATACTACTGTTTACGTACGGTGTGCAGGTAGCCTTTAATACACCAAACATTGCATAGGCAAGGTCACAGGCTCAGTTTGCACAGCACAAAGTTTAAGAGGCTCAAATGTAAGGCTTTGTCCAGTCTACAAAGGAGGAAAATGCAGAAAAAGTCATATGACCTCTTACATGACACGATCTAACAGGTGCTACCCCATTGTAGACACAGCCCATATTATTTATTTTAAAAAAAGGACAGCATCCTTTCTGTATATACATTGCTCTCGCACCCAGCCAGCAAAATGTAAAGTTAGCAGCGATGCATACAATGTATTCATTGCAACTTAACACTGCACAGGAGTAGTAAATTCAGTGATAGTGATTTATGTGTGTTGTATTACAGATTTTTACCGTACAGATCTGTACATGGCTTTGAGGAGGGCCCCTAGAAATGTATTATGTGCAGGTCCCTAATATACATACAAAAGATGAATGCCTCCTAATGAAAGCAGAGTAGGTATACTACTAACATAGACTAGCTACTGTAGAAACAATAGAGAATTAAAAGTATATGAAGGAGGTGAACATAGTGTAACCCTCCTCATATTATTGCCCAAGTATTTCCAAAGTAGATGTATATTTATAGCCCATTTCTCATCTCCATTTACAGGAAAAAAAAATTAACTGACAAAAATATGATATTATAATAAACAACACAGCAATGAAAAACTAATTAGTAGTTAGGAAAACCTGGAGGAACAAGAGGCTACTTTCTAAACACATAGCTGCTATTTATAAACATAACCTAAGGGTACAGATCAAAAGGGAACGCCGAGAAATCAAATTAAATCTAAGGTTGTGGAAGATAGTTGAGGTTACTTTAAATGCATTAAACATGATCTCAGCAAAGTGTTTTAACTTTCATATTTCTTTTAAGCTGACATCTAATCACTTCTGGGTTTTCTTGATGCTGGAAAATTGCTAGACAGAACAGCCATTATCACCTTTTATAGTGACATTGTCTCAGTCAAGCAGGATATACACTGCTTGCTGTTCACACTATATAGTTCTTATGGGTTCAAGGCATAAGAAGCTTAACATATTCCTCCTGTTGAAAATGATACTTTACTGCACAGCATTTTATACAGGATTGTAAAAGTTAATGAGCGCTCATGATCTATGGCTTGACAGGGCATCTGTTCTCATCCTATAATGACATAATATCCACCCAAGTTTGTTGTGCAAAGATAGAAATACAAAATAATGAAAAACAAAACTGTACATTACATGATTATGTGAACATTTCCTATTTGGGGAAAGTTATGAAATTTTATGAAATAATGATAAAATTTCTTCTTAATTCACTATGGTAATTTTTAGATTGATACTGTATATGCAGTCATTTTCACAAAGGATGTTGGTAAAGTATTTGGCATCCCTACCCCCATACACACATTCTGGCATGTAACATCACCGGCGCTTAGCATGATAGCAGGACGAACAGTGGCTAGCCTAGTCCCTAGCAATGAGAAAGCGCTAGCTCAGAGCAAAACACTGTCACCGAAGGGCTTGAGAAAGCGCCAGCTCGGCGAGAAGCACTGTTGCCTGGCATCCTTCTACCTCCCCTGCCTAAGAACATCTGCCACTCTTCGATGCCACCTCCCCAAAACCCTTCCCATCCCCCACGATAGCACTAATAGGGTATATAACAAAAAATAATAATGACAATAAGAAATAAAAAATAAATAGACTTACTGGACACTTTGTTAGGTACACCTGTTTAATTGCCTTTTAACACAAATAGCTAATCAGGCAACACATGGAAGCAACTCAATGCATTTAGACATGCAGATGTGGCCAAGAGAACTTGTTAAAGTTTAAACTGCTGATAATATTCCTCCTTGTGTACTGGAATTATTGGTCTATTGGTCTTCGTATACAGGATGTGGTCAGTAACAGGATAATGGTAATATGTATAGTGTCCATACATATTGCCATCATACACCCCACCCTCCCCCCAAGTGACAATAGAGTGATAGATATCAGCTTTACAAAGGTGCTACAGGTTATATAAGTGATTATTAGAGTTGAGCTAATTTTTGAAAAGTTTGGTTCGCCGGACTCGCTGAACTTTTCGGTTCGGCTCAGTTCGACTCGAACCAGCAATGAAATAAGCCCCTAAAGACATTTAGAACACTGCCTAACAGCTCTAAACCCTTGTCTAACACTATTAGGAATGTATTCAAGTAGTTTTAAAGAGTTTTTAAGGCTCAGTTATGGCAACATGCGGTAACCCATGGTAACTAATACAGCTCGCCCAATTTTTAGGCTCATTCACACCAAAATAAAGCAGCATAAAGTATCCCTCGTTGTCGGTAGATGTAACTAACATACAGGATGAGATGGCGGACTGGTAGTAGTAGGAAGGTGGTGGCTTTTAAATTAAATTTGAAAATGTTTTAATGAAGTATTTCAATTTTGAAATTAAAATAAAATTCAATAAGATTGTTCCAGGACTGGTGATGCTGACATGCATGGGTTGTGTATGCATAGATCTGGCTGAAACTACCAGCAGAACATGTGATAGTGGCTTACTGGAGGAAGTTTTAGTATTCTGCATAAAGCAGCAGGTTGACACACCTTTAAAGGAAAACAGTCACCCTGGCTGGGAGTAGCAGGTTTCCAAAAAAATCTATTTGCATTTGGCCAGCAGCCCTTTGCTGGCTGCAGGGTGTTTGTAAAAGTAACTGCAATCAATTTGAATTTTACCCAAGCCAGCCAGGTGGTCCAGGCCTGGCTGGAGGTAGCAGGTTTCCAAAAAAAATCATTTTGAATTGGCCAGCAGCCCTGGTTGACCGGAGGGTGTTTGCAAAAGCATCCGCAATCAATTTAAATTTTGCCCCAGCCAGGCGGCCCAGACCTGGCTGGAAGTAGCAGGTTTCTAAAAAAAAAATCTATTTAAATTTGGCCAGCAACCCTGGCTGGCCGCTGGATGTTTGCAAAAGTAACTGCAAACAATTTAAATTTTTCCCCAGCCAGCCAAGTAGCAGGTTTCCCCCAAAAAATCTATTTGAATCACACTGAGACCACAGCAAGAGAGCAAAAAAATTTTTGGGGCCATGTATGTCCCAGCCAGGTGGCCCAGGCCTGGCTGGGGAATCCCACTGAGACTATAGCAATGGAGCAAAACTATTGTTTGGCCATATATTGACCATGGCCATAGCTACTACTCCACGTATCAACCATGGTATGCACTGTTCTGCATACAGAAAAGTTCATGGAGTGACCCACCCACTCTGCCACATAATTGTGCAAAGCGGGGACAGCGTTCCTTGCAAAATAATGGCGACTAGGTACGCGCCACGAGGGCTGGGCATACTCCATTGGCTGCCTGAAGGCCGTGGAGTCAACAAGATGGTATGGGAGGACCTGCGCTACCAACAACTTGGCCAGGTATGAATTGAGGCACACTACAACAGGGTGACTGGGAGAATACTGTTGTCTGGAATACATGGATTCTCCTGTGGATAACTGACAGGATCAGGGAGGTGGACATGACACAGATGACTTTTCCTCATGTTGTGGGGCTTCTTGTTTTTCCCATGCAGCCTTGTGGTGACGCTCCATATGCCTACATAGAGACAAAGGGGGAGATTTATCAAAATCTGTGTAGAGGAAGAGTGGTGCAGTTGCTCATACCAACCAATCAGATTGCTTCTTTCCTTTTACAGAGTCCTTGTTAAAAATGAAAGACAAAAGCTGATTGGTTATTATGGGCAACTTTTCCCCCGGTAGGTTTTGATAAATCCCCCCCAAAGTCAGAGACAACATATTGCCACGTTCCGTGCATGAGGTAAGGTAAAAGAAGTTCCACACATCAGAATATTGGACAGAAACTGCACCACCTGAATGTGCTCCTCCTGTGGATGTTTTTTTAACAGAACCTGAACATGCTGCAGCATCGCCGTCACCTGAGCTCATCAGACCAGTGGCCCTAAACCTATCATGTTTCACAGGTTTTCTTCCCCTACCTTGGCTACGCTCTTCTTGGCAGACACTGCCTCAAACCTCCAGCTCTGAACATGTCAGCTCATGCACAGGTGGTTCCCACGTCCTGTCCAACACCACATAATCGTCAACATCAAACTCCTTATCGTCCACGACACTCTTCTTGGGCTCCTTGCTCCCCCCTCAGGATAGCCAGCTTGACGCCTTTACGGTATTCCCACCATGCCTACCACCACCAGTCTAGCTTGTGCTGGGCTTGACCACTGATTCTATCTCCACCACCTCACCAACACACTTCAAAACTTGACTGTCCCCGCACAACTCTTCCTCGTGGCTAGTGCTATCCTTCTGTGTAGCAGTAGGGGGTAGGCAAAGCCAGAGATGAGGAAGCACAGCATCAAGGATGGACCTTTCCCCTTCTCCATGTGAGTGTTGTCACGAAGAAATCCACTGACCTTGTGGCTTACCATCATATTGTCAGAGTCTTCCTTCTCAGAAGTCGTATGACAGAAATATTCCAGAAAAGCTGGATCATCCTCTGAAACCACATAACCTCTCTCAAACAGTGAGAACTTGGGATAGGTGACATGGCTGCCACTACTACCACACAACAACTGGCTGCTGTTGCTGCTACCTGTACTAGTACTGTCATGTACAGGTCCTTTGATATAATATTACAAAAATATTTTATATCATTGTCTAATCTGGTGATTCAGTCATAGAGTTGAGCAGCATAGGCCATATTCAAATTTGCGATATTTCGCGAATATATGGACGAATATTCGTCATATATTCACTAAATTCGGATATTCGTAATATTCGCATTTTATTTTCGCATATGCGAAAATTTGCACGCCAGTCTCACACAGTAGTATTAGAGCCTTCTTTACACCACACAAGCTGGAAGCAGAGAGGGATGATCACTGTGATGTGTACTGTGAAAAAAAAAACGAATATTCGTAATTGCGAATATATAGTGCTATATTGTCGAATATTCACGAATTTGCGAATAAGCGATATTCGCAAATAAAATTTGCATTGCGAATATTAGCGAGCGACACTATTCAGTCATCCATGGAGTCTGGGCTGATGGTATCTGCCAAAGAAAGGGCACAGCTCAAGTATGGATCATTTTGGGTTTTCAGGTGGTGGGGAACATCCCTCCAATGTAAATATGCTGCTGCTGCCATTGCCTTTTGAAGGAGTAGCACTGACAGAGTCAGTGGCGAGAAGGTGATTGCAGTTGGAAAAGCATTGCAAGTTTTCTCCTTAGCATTATTCTATAAAAAAATACCCCATGTTGTTTAAAACCGAGCGTTTAAGAGTGTGGCTATCCAGTACTCGTCTCTTTGCTTCATACTAACAATTTGACATAGCAAGCAAGCAACAAAGCATACAGCTTGTCATCCTTGCCAGATTTTCCAAGGCTCCGTCTGGTTTTGATTCCATCCTATACTGCCATTGTTGGTCATCATCACTGTCATGTTGTGTGGATGCCTCATCCCCTATCCCATCAACTGATTCTGTCTCGATATCCTCCTCAGACAATGCTTCCAAATACTCATCCAACTCCTTCTCAAGATCCATACTGCAAAGAGCTAGACGTGACCCTTTTTCTACTCCCTGTTGTTGCTCTGGAAGAAATATCAGCAGCATAATATTGTTCATTATACTGTTGTCCCTGCCACAAAACTTGTTGCCTCTTCAAAAGGCCTGAGCACGTGACACATGTCTCTGATCAGCAGCAATTTACACTGGCTGCAATAGTTGTCCATCTGCTGCATCAGTTACTTCTTTTCACTGCTGTTAGAGGTGATTCATCAAGTGTAAGGTTGAGTTCCACAGTTGTTGATTAAGCAGTGTGGAGGAAAACCATTTTGGAGCTGTAAGTCTAGGGGAGTTTGCTTAAATGCATAATAAAGAGTAAAACAAACACAAATTGTCCTGGACATGGCCAGCACATCTTTCAGGCCTACATACATTTTTAACTGTCACTGAACAAACACAATTGGCTAACAGGCAGTTGCGTAAACTGGATCCTATCATAGCCTAACTACACCAAAAAAAGAAGATACCAGTATACTGATTTGAATACAAAAATAGTGAATAAACTTTATTCAAGTGCATTATAAAATCATACATAAAATACAAGGTACTATACAGATGAAAGCTACAGAAAGAGGTAGTGATACTGAATCCACAATGGTAGACAGTACGGACGGCAGGGATACAGTCCACAGATGTCAAATTGCAACATGCCCATAAATAGTAGAAATAAATAATGAAACATACATATAATGAGTGTATAAAGCTGGTATATGTCCTCAAACGGGCTATGAGTAAAGTGCAAGTAACTAATTGTATAGCACCTAGCCCTGTTCAGAGGTCAGTCAGCAGCATTATATAATAAAAAAGAGGAGAGCATGAAAGATAGCATAAAGTAACAAATACCTGCCATACACCAATAGGGGAGATCACTACCTGTACCCCAACGCGTGTTTCGCGTATGGGCTTCGTCAGGGGGCGAGATACATTTTAAATTTTTAAAAAGAGTCTTACGACCAGATTTTGCCCATGTGCCATACACAGAGAAAGTGTCATTCCACCTAGACAGAGCACAGTCACAATGTTCTTGACATTATTAGCAACCAGACTGCCTTCAATCTCAGATTACGAGAAGACAGACAGCATTTATAGTCTTTTCTGGTGTCTCCAACCCAACACCTATACAGCCTTCTAATTGGCTGGGAAATGCATGGAAGGCATTATTATTTGCTATACTGAGTTCATGTGCTCCTCCTACTTCACAGGCATTCTGGGATACCCTGGCATCATATCTATGTTCCTCTTTCCTTTTGCTATTCTCACATAGTGCCAAAACCTATATGTACAAGAAAAGTGGTGCAGCTGCCCATAACAACCAATCAGATTGCTTCTTTCATTTTTTTAAATGCAACTGTACCCCTCTTCTTCTACACTGTGTTTGATAAATTTCCCCACATGTTTCTCCTTACTTCTCCTATTTTATCATGATTATATGTTATTAGGTACAGCAGAAGTGAACTGGCCAATGTTCGCCTTCGTAACAAACCAAACATTTCCTAAAGTTCTGACCAAAAACCACCAAAAAGGGGGTGAATTATTTTTTTGGGGGGAAATGGCTTATTCACATTTGAATAAACTTTTAATTACTGATGACTGATCAGTAATATCGGCGATCTACTTCTTTGGCCTGCCAAAAGACCATAGGAAGATCAAAAGAGCGGCCCTGGAGCAGGTGTGCAGAGCTAAGGCTCCCTATGCCGTGATCAGTATTGATTACATTATCTAAAGGTTAACAGCAGGCATCTGGTGCGCTAAGTACCAGGAGGGCAGGGTGTACAGGTACATCCTATGTCCTCAAGGGGTTAATGATATTGTATGTTATGTACAAAATTATTTAAAAGGAGTAAAAAAAAACTCATAACAACAAACTAGTTATATCAAGGCTTAACCCAATTTAAGATGCTTTAACAAGCATTAGCTACAATTAATCATATATACTGTAGTCTATATACTACAGTGCTGGTATACTTGGGTATTTTGCTGTTTGACATTTGCAAAGATTAATGGATTTTTTATTCTAATGCTCTTTTTTTTAGTAGTTCTCAATGCACTATTCTCAATGTAAAATTTCAAGAGTTAATAAAGAATATTGAAATTAGTACAATAGGTCAGGATGCAGTTTTGTAACCTGTATAAAAGGGCTCTGGTTATAGCCTTGACATTTTACAGTGTATTCGCAGAAATCCCTTCTGTTTGCAATTCTCTTATATTTTCAATAGGCCGTACATTATTTCCATTCAGTGTTATCTTCTCCAAGCTATTAGCTTTAACAAACTACTCTTCCTGGAACTGCAAATCTTGCTGCACATTTCAAGGCTTGTGTGCACATTTATTGTAAATTATAAAAAATAAAATAAATAAAATTGCAGTACATCTACCTAGGCGAGTGTTTGTCCCTTCCTTATTCATTCATAGCAGCAATCCTATCAGACAGGAGAGAGCACAGAGGAGTCCTATCAGACAGGAGAGAGCACAGAGGAGTCCAATCAGAGAGGAGAGAGCACAGAAGAGTGCTATCAAACAGGAGAGAGCACAGAGGAGTTCTATCAGACAGGAGAGAGCAAAGAGGAGTGCTATCAGACAGGAGAGAGCACAGAGGAGACCTATCAGACAGGAGAGAGCACAGATGAGTCCTATCAGACAGGAGAGAGCACAGAGGAGTGCTATCAGACAGGAAAGGGCACAGAGGAGTCCTATCAGACAGGAGAGAGCACAGAGGAGTAATATCAGACAGGAGAGAGCACAGAGGAGTATTATCAGACATGAGAGAGCACAGATGAGTACTATCAGACAGGCGAGAGCACAGAGGAGTGCTATCAGACAGGAGAGAGAACAGAGGAGTAATATCAGACAGGAGAGAGCACAGAGGAGTACTATCAGACAGGAGAGAGCACAGAGGAGTCCTATCAGACAGGAGAGAGCACAGAGGAGTTCTATCAGAGAGGAGAGAGCACAGAGGAGTAATATCAGACAGGAGAGAGCACAGATGAGTACTATCAGACAGGAGAGAGGACAGAGGAGTACTATCAGACAGGAGAGAGCACAGAGGAGTACTATCAGACAGGAGAGAGCACAGAGGAGTAATATCAGTCAAGAGAGAGCACAGATGAGTACTATCAGACAGGAGAGAGCACAGAGGAGTCCTATCAGACAGGAGAGAGCACAGAGGAGTCCTATCAGACAGGAGAGAGCACAGAGGAGTACTAACAGACAGGAGAGAGCACAGAGGAGTCCTATCAGACAGGAGAGAGCACAGAGGAGTACTAACAGACAGGAGAGAGCACAGAGGAGTCCTATCAGACAGGAGAGAGCACAGAGGAGTCCTATCAGAGAGGAGAGAGCACAGAGGAGTCCTATCAGACAGGAGAGAGCACAGAGGAGTCCTATCAGAGAGGAGAGAGCACAGAGGAGTAATATCAGACAGGAGAGAGCACTGATGAGTACTATCAGACAGGAGAGAGCACAGAGGAGTCCTATCAGACAGGAGAGAGCACAGAGGAGTCCTATCAGACAGGAGAGAGCACAGAGGAGTCCTATCAGACAGGAGAGAGCACAGAGGAGTGCTAGCTCACTCTCACTTACTGGACTTTGTCTATGCCTGTGCTTCAGCTTGGACAAAGCCATGATTTTACAAGCCATGATTAGAACATTTTCTTGTGAAGTATATTAGAATGGTTAATGTTTTGGCAAGAAGTACAACATATAAAAAGTTTTTGCATCTGACAGTACCCATTCAAGCAAAAAAAAAAAAAAACTATGATAAATGTCCCCCAATCTTTTTTTTTTATCTCCCTAATCTGCTCAATAACCCAAAACTACTCTATCCTAAAATGGGCACTGTCAGATACAAACATTTTATATGTTGTACATCTTGGCAAAACATTAAAGGGGTACTCCGATGGAAAACTTTTTTTTTTTTTTTTAAATCAACTGGTGCCAAAAAGTTAAACAAATTTGTATATTACTTTTATAAAAAAAATCTTAATCCTTCCAGTACTTATATCTGGTTTTCTTTATTGTTGAATCTACCTAAGCCTGACATTTCCATGTGATACTACTGTAAGTCCTAAGCAGCATGCCCACTGTCTTAGAGTTATGCTAGACACAGATCTATTTTTTATTCCCTTTCACGTTCTTGTCAACTACACTTAAAAATATCTTGAGAATCAGTCTTTCTTACTGTTTACAGCTCTAAATCTTATTGTTTCTCCGATTTATTCTTACCTTGACTACTGCAATGTTTTTTTAATTGGCCTTCCCTTCTCTAACCCACCACTACATAACACATCCCCTACATTTAGAGATTGGCTGGTGACTGATTCACCCACCTCTATGTAATCTACCCTATTTATTCAACATGGCTAAACCACTGTATAAATAACATTAATTAACATTATCATCTGGGATAGGTACCATACGGGGGAAGGAGCAGCGTGACGTCATGGCTCCACCCCTCGTGACATCACGGCCCGTCCCCTTAATGCAAATCTATGGGAGGGGGCGTGACGACCGCCACGCCCCCTCCCATAAACTTGTATTGAAAGGGGCGGGCCGTGACATCACGAGGGGCGGAGCCGTGATGTAACGATGCTCCGGCCCCTGTATTGCCCGTCATTACGTACAGAGCGAACTCGCTCTGTGCTGTAATAATAGCGCAGTGCTGCAGCGGGGATCCCAGGGCTCCCCAGCAGCGGGACCGCAGCGATCTGACATCTTATCCCCTATCCTTTGGATAGGGGATAAGATGTCTTGGGGCGGAGTACCCCTTTAATACAGAAATAAAGCCAGCGCCACACAGGCTCTATGGCTACTATTTGGTTGTGGTTATGTGAGGATTTGCAATAGGATGATACAAATATTTGACAGGTACTACTGCAGGGGTCTCAAACTCGCGGCCCGCGGAACAAAAGTTTGTGGCCCGCACCAGGGATATGTGATTTGTATTGCCCGACGCCCGGGACTTGCAGTACCGGGCATCGGGCAGGTGGTTTCTTCAGGCATTTAGCCCTGCTTCTGGCAAGCAGTGCTAAATGCTGGAACGCTTCACTTACCCCGCCCTCCTCCTCCCGTTCTCCGGTTGGCCGCCCCAAGTCTGATAAGGGACGTCACGCATGTGACGTCCCTCCGCAGACCCGCACAGGAGGACTCGTCACCGCCGCCGGAGAGAAGCGCAGGACAGGTAAGTGTGTCTGTGTGTGTATGTGCATGTGTGGGTGTCTGTCTGTGTGTGTGTTTGTGTGTGTGTGGGGGGGGGGGGAAACGACAATGCTACCTAATGTAGGGAACCTGCTGCTACCTAGTGTGGTTAGCCTGCTACTACCTAATGTGGGGAACCTGCTTCTACCTAATGTGGGGAACCTGCTACTACCTAATGTGAGGAATCTGCTGCCTGCCTAATGTGGGGAGCCTGCTGCCTACCTAATGTGGGGAAACCCCAGAAGTAGATCCCCTCATCATCCGTCAGCTCATGCTATTCCCACATGGGGCTAGGCGGAATGGGGGGGCATGAGGGGTGCATGATGGGGTCATTGTATGTGAGGGGCGCATGATGGGGGCATTATATGTGAGAGGCGCATAATGGGGGCATTATATGTGAGGGGTGCATGATGGCGGCATTATATGTAAGGGACGCATGCGACCCAGGCTCACCCAGCTGCTACCTCCAGTGGCCCCCGGATAATTTGAGTTTGAGACCCCTTTACTACTGCATGGGTACAAAGTACCTGATACATCTTAACTTGAAGTTTGGGGCTCTATATTAAAGGAGTTTGGACTGCTAAATCAGCACAAACATTGAATTTAATTGTTATGGTCAAGTAATAAGGAAACAGAGATTCAAATATAAATTTCAGTACTATCCATTTATACTTGGCAGATACAACTGGAGTACTGTATAGTATAAAAGTACAGTTGCGACCAAAAGTTGACACTGAAAATTTAGTTTTCACAAAGTTTGCTTCTTCACTTTATTTTTAATTTTTTTTTAGTAGGGATGTCCCTGACACAAATACTTGTATTGGTGCCAATACACATGCAAATGTCCCTGATACACATCCAAATACCTACAGACAAAAAAGAATCCCTCTCACCTGTCCTCTGCTTCTGCACTGAGGCCTCTTCATTGTTCATGAAGTTATACGTAGTGGTGCAGGACCTGCCAGGAAATTAAATGATGTCATTGTGTGGGGTGCAGGAGGAGGTAAAGCACCACTAACAAAGAAGAGGCCTCAGAGCAGGAGCGGAGGGAAGGGGAGTGAGATTTGTATTATTTTCTTTTGGAGGGAATTTATTGGGGAAAACTACTTTATGGGGACATCTACCTAATAGGAGGTTCCCTACCTACCTGACTAACTACTGGGGGCTTCTACCTAAAAGGGGAGGGTTCCCTACCTACTTACCTGGGGCTTCAACCTCATAGGGTCGATCTAATTTGATCTTTTAGTTAGGTGTTTCTATGGCATAATGAAGTTTTAAATGGGCACTATCATTTGAAGGCATGTAGATAATAACATTATATGTATATATGTAATATTCATTGGTCAAAAAAGTGTATATTTTTGATTTAAAAAAAAATGCTGTCTTGTCCCTGCAGCTATTAAATGATTGTATAAATAAAACAAAAATCCGAAACCTCCAGGACCTTACCAGAAATACTGGTGGATGATTGTGGTAAAAAAATACAATATAAAAATATGAGGAGACCATGCTTCAAATCCTTAATACATTTATTTACAGAGCATAATTAGAATAAAAACATGTATCGATCCTAACACAGGGGTAGGAACCAAAAAACTGCAGGTACACACTATTACTGCACTTATAATATAATGACATAACATATATTAACCCCTTAAGGACCCAGGGGTTTTCCGTTTTTTGCATTACCTTTAAAAAATCATAACTCTTTCAATTTTGCACCTAAAAATCCATATGATGGCTTATTTTTTGTGCCACCAATTCTACTTTGTAATGATAATAATGTCATTTTAACCAAAAATTTACGGCAAAATGAAAAAAAAAATCATTGTGAGACAAAATTGGAAAAAAAAAAAAAAAAAAAAAAAAAAAAAAACGTATATACTCGAGTATAAGCCGAGTTTTTCAGCACGATTTTCCGTGCTGAAAACACCCCCCTCGGCTTATACTCGAGTGAACTCTCCATCCGCAGTGGTCTTCCCTCCAGAGGTTTCAAATCTACAACTCCCAGCAAGGGAGTTGTAGTTTTGAAACCTCCGGAGGTCCGCAGGTTGAAGACCACTGCGGCCTTCGACATCATCCAGCCCCCTCTCACCCCCCTTTAGTTCTGTACAGTACTCACCTCCGCTCGGCGCTGGTCCGGTGCTGCAGGACTGTCCGGAGAGGAGGTGGTCCGGTGGGATAGTGGTTCCGGGCTGCTATCTTCACCGGGGAGGCCTCTTCTAAGCGCTTCGGGCCCGGCCCTAGAATAGTCACGTTGCCTTGACAACGACGCAGAGGTACGTTCATTGCCAACGTACTTCTGCGTCATTGTCAAGGCAACGCCTCTATT
The DNA here is from genome assembly GCF_029499605.1 of Hyla sarda. NCBI lineage: Eukaryota > Metazoa > Chordata > Amphibia > Anura > Hylidae > Hyla > Hyla sarda. The sequence continues at coordinate 232,104,920 of NC_079191.1, forward strand.
CCGGGCCGGAAGCGCGGAGAAGAGGCGCCCCCGGTGAAGATAGCAGCCCGGAACCACTATCCCACCGGACCACCTCCTCTCCGGACAGTCCTGCAGCACCGGACCAGTGCCGAGCGGAGGTGAGTACTGTACAGAACTAAAGGGGGGTGAGAGGGGGCTGGATGATGGGGCTGGATGATGTCGAAGGCCGCAGTGGTCTTCAACCTGCGGACCTCCGGAGGTTTCAAAACTACAACTCCCAGCAAGCCCGGACAGCCGATGGCTGCCCGGGCTTGCTGGGAGTTGTAGTTTTGAAACCTCTGGAGGTCCGCAGGTTGAAGACCACTGAGGGCGGATGATGAGAAGAGGATGATGAAGGGGGGGTGTGGGATGATGACAAGAGGATGATGAAGCGGGGGGGATGATGAAGGGGGGGGGATGATGACAAGGGGATGATGAAGGGGGGGTGTGGGATGATTACAAGGGGATGATGAAGGGGGTGGGGATGATGACAAGGGGATGATGAAGGGGGGTGGGGATGATGACAAGGGGATGATGAAGGGGGGATGTGTGGGATGATGACAAGGGGATGATGACAGGTGATGATGATGAGGGTCTGGATGATGAGGATGTTAATGACGGGTCTGGATGATGACAGGGGGGATGATGTATTTCCCACCCTAGGCTTATACTCGAGTCAATAACTTTTCCTGGGATTTTGGGTTGAAATTAGGGGTCTCGGCTTATAATCGGGTCGGCTTATACTCGAGTATATACGGTATGTAACTTTTGGGGGCTTCTGTTTCTACACCGTACATTTTTTGTAAAAATGACACCTTCACTTTATTCTGTAGGTCCATATGATTAAAATGATACCCTACTTATATAGGCTTTATTTTGTCGTACTTCTGGAAAAAATCATAACTACATGCAGGAAAATGTATACGTTTAAAATTGTTATCTTCTGACCCCTATAACTTTTTTTGCCATGTATGGGGCAGTATTAGGGCTAATTTTTTGCACCATGATCTGAAGATTTTATTGGTACCATTTTTGTATTGATCTGACTTATTGATCGCTTTTTATAAATTTTTTCATGATATAAAAAGTGACCAAAAATACACTATTTTGGGCTTTGGAATTTTTTTGCGCGTACACTATTGACCGTGCGGTTTAATTAACAATATATTTTCATAATTCGGACATTTCCGCACCCGGCGATACCATGTTTATTTTTATTTACACAGTTTTGTTTTTTTTTAAATGGGAAAAGGGGGGTGATTTAAACTTTGGGTTAAATGATCTTTATTCACTTTTTTTTACCTTTTTTTTGCAGTGTTATACTATAGCTCTCATAGGGGGCTATAACACTGCACAGACTGATCTTTTACATTGTTCACTGGTTTCTCATAAAAACCATTCATCATTGATTCTGCCGCTTGACTGCTCATGCCTGGATTTCAGGCACTGAGCAGTCATTCGGTGATTGGACAGCGAGGAGGCAGGTAGGGGCCCTCCCCGTGTCCTGTGAGCTGTTCGGGATGCCACGATTTAGCAGAAGCCATCCCGAACAGCCCCTGAGCTAACCGGCATTGTTTTATTCTCAATTTAGACGCAGCGTTCAACTTTGAACGCTGCGTCTAATGGATTAATAGCGCATGGCACCGGTCCCGGCCACTGGTCCCGGCCGTGGCCCCGTGTTATAGAACGGGAGCAGATTCAGGGCGTACAGTTACGCCCTGGGTCCTTAACAGGATAAGATATCAATAATATAAAATGCTGGATAAAGGTGGTAGATGAAAATTCCAGTTAGGTATCACTTAACCCGGCATCTAATACACCGGCACAGATGGCAGCAGAGGGTTAAAAGTTCGTAGCTATCAGCCTTAATGCTCATAGTCACACAAGATATGTGTCTAGAGGAATGGCATATAGAAGCACTTTATGATATTCTCACCAGATGTATCGTGGACGTCATGTATACTAGGTCAGCTCTGACAGAGGGAGGACGGCTGGCACCATCAGCGACGGGCCGTGTGATGGATTATAACATGCCATCAACACTGAACTGCTGCTGCACTCGATGTTGGTTAACAGAGGATAGACACTTGTTGCTCCGATCAGCAAGACCGGAGCTCTTGCTAAGTGGCATCTGACGTCAGAAGAAAGTACACATAGGGTGAGATGTTGGGAGCAAAGGCTGGCTGATTGAATGGAAGCACAGGAGTGGAATGCTGCTATTCAGTCCGGGCAACAAATAGATTGCTTTACCAAAGTTGGCAGACAATGGAAAACTTCTTGCAGTAGTAGTGCGTCTTAGCGGTCCACAACTAAACGAGTTTCAGGGTACTAATACACGACTCCTTCCTCAGTAGTGTGGTACAAGCACAAAGGAAAAAGCAAACTACAGGGTGGGCCATTTATATGGATACACCTTAATAAAATGGGAATGGTTGGTGATATTAACTTCCTGTGTGTGGCACATTAGTATATGTGAGGGGGGAAACTTTTCAAGATGGGTGGTGACCATGTCGGCCATTTTGAAGTCGGCCATTTTAAATCCAACTTTTGTTTTTCCATAGGAAGAGGGTCATGTAACACATCAAGCTTATTGGGAATTTCACAAGAAAAACAATGATGTGCTTGGTTTTAACATAACTTTATTCTTTCATTAGTTATTTACAAGTTTCTGACCACTTATAAAATGTGTTCAATGTGCTGCCCATTGTGTTGCATTGTCAATGCAACCCTCTTCTCCCACTCTTCACACACTGATAGCAATACCGCAGGAGAAATGCTAGCACAGGCTTCCAGTATCCCTAGTTTCAGGTGCTGCAGAATGGGCAATACAAAAATTGGAACATGACCCTCAGTTTACACAGATTTTGTTCAGTGATGAGAAAACTTTTATGTGAATGGTGAAGTTAAACAAAACCACCGCTATTGGTCTGACACCAACCCACATTGGATAGATCCCTCCAAGACTGTTGGAACACAAAAATTGATGGTATGGTGTGGTATATGGGGTACAAAGATAGTGGGGCCATTCTTCATCAATGGAAACCTCAAGGCCACTGGATATGCGAGATTGCTACATAATGATGTGTTTCCCTCTTTATGCACTGAAGCTGGCATGTTCCCTGAGTTTTTCCAGCAAGATGGTGCACCACCACATTATGGGTGTCAGGTCAGAGCATTCCTAGATGAACAGTTTCCTGAAAAGTGGATTGGTCGTCGTGGGCCAGTTGAATGGACCCCAAGGTCTCCCGATCTGACCCCCTTAGACTTTTATCTTTGGGGTCATCTGAAGGCAATTGTCTATGCTGTGAAGATATGAGATGTGCAGCACCTGAAACTACGGATACTGGAAGCCTGTGCTAGCATTTCTCCTGTGGTGTTGCTATCAGTGTGTGAAGAGTGGGAGATGAGGGTTGCATTGACAATCCAACACAATGGGCAGCACATTGAACACATTTTATAAGTGGTCAGAAACTTGTAAATAACTCATGAAAGAATAAAGTTACATTAAAACCAAGCACATCATTGTTTTTCGTGTGAAATTCCCAATAAGTTTGATGTGACACATGACCCTCTTCCTATTGAAAAAACAAGAGTTGGATTTAAAATGGCCGACATGGTCACCACCCATCTTGAAAAGTTTCCACTCTCACATATACTAATGTGCCACAAACAGGAAGTTAATATCACCAACCATTCCCATTTTATTAAGGTGTATCCATATAAATGGCCCACCCTGTATATATATACACGGTCTTAATAGAAATAAAAATAGAAATAAAAAAGAAAGAAATAATTTTTAAATATATAAGTATGAAATAAAATAATTTAAATGTTATTACCAAAAAATACTAAAGAATAAAATAGAATATATTAGGATAAAAAGAAACTATATATCACAGAAGACAGTAGCTGAGAATATAGCTAGATGCAAATCCGAGCCAACCAGCATCACCAACTAAAATACAGGGACGCAGGGTGGGTTGGAGTGCATCAACTCCAATCCTTCTTGACTACCTGAAAAACAACAAAAGTTAGGCTTGATGGATCTTTATTATGTACAGTAGAAAAGGGTAAGGTACTGCACTGTACATATTAAAGATCCGTCAAGCCTAACTTTTCTTGGTTTTCAGGTAGTCAAGAAGGATTGGAGGGGTGGTAGTTATATGATTAACCCCTTAAGGACGCAGGGTTTTTCAGTTTTTGCATTTATGTTTTTTCCTCCTTACCTTTTAAAAATCATAACCCTTTAAATTTTCCACCTAAAAATCCATATTATGGCTTATTTTTGGGTCACTAATTCTACTTTGTAGTGACATTAGTCATTTTACCCAAAAATCCACAGCGAAACGGAAAAAAAATCATTGTGCAACAAAATCGAAGAAAAAAAACGCCATTTTGTAAGTTTTGGTGGATTCCGTTTCTACACAGTACATTTTTCGGTGAAAAATGACACCTTATCTTTATTCTGTAGGTCCATACGGTTAAAATGATACCCTACTTATATAGTTTTCATTTTGTCGTACTTCTGGAAAAAATCATAACTACATGCAGGAAAATTTATACGTTTAAAAATGTCCTATTCTGACCCCTATAACTTTTTTATTTTTCCACGTACAGGGCGGTATGAGGGCTCACTTTTTGCACCGTGATCTGAAGTTTCTATTGGTACCATTTTTGTTTTGATCGGACTTTTTGATCACTTTTTATTAATTTTTTAATGGTATAAAAAGTGACCAAAATTAAGCTTTTTTGGAATTTTTTTGCGTGTACGCCATTGACCGTGCGGTTTAATTAACAATATATTTTTATAGTTCGGACATTTACGCACGCGGCGATATCACATATGTTTATTTTTACTTACACTTTTTTTTTTTTTATGGGGAAAGGGGGGTGATTCAAACTTTTATTAGGGAAGGGGTTAAATAATCTGTATTAACACTTTTTTTTTTTGCAGTGTAATAGCTCCCATAGGGACCTATAACACTGCACACACTGATCTCTCATGCTGATCACTGGCGTGTATTAACACGCCTGTGATCAGTGTTTTCGGCGCTTGACTGCTCCTGCCTGGATCTCAAGCACGGAGCAGTCATTCGCCGATCGGACACCGAGGAGGCAGGTAAGGGCCCTCCTGGTGTCCTGTAAGCTGTTCGGGATGCCGCGATTTCACCGCGGTGGTCCCGAACAGCCCGACTGAGCAGCCGGGATACTTTCACTTTCGCTTTAGACGCGGCGGTCAGCTTTGATTGCCGCGTCTGAAGGGTTAATACAAGGCATCACCGTGATCGGTGATGTCCTGTATTAGCCGCGGGTCCCGGCCGTTGATAGCCGCCGGGGCTGACCCGATATGACGTGGGATCACTGCGTAAATATACGTCCTTCGTCGTTAAGGGGTTAAGATGTCTGGAGCTGAAAGCAAAAAAAATTATGAGTTTGACACCATAGAACAGAGGCATCTAAACTCTAATTTTGAATTATTTGTTGTTGTTTTTTATAGCTTGATGCACTTGGACCCACCCCGCATCCCCCGATATTTTGGTTGGTTATGCGGGCTGGCCCGGATTTGCATCTAGTTACAATCATGGCTGTAAATGTAGGCACATTTGAAATTTAAAAATTTGCCATTTTGCTAACTTTGAAGCACTCTGCTTGTAAGGAAAAGGGACATGTCAAATAAATTACATTCCGATTCATATACAATACGTTAACTTTATGTTTGCATCATAAAGTTGACATGTTTTTACTTTTTGAAGACATCAGAGGGCTTCAAAGTATAGCAGCAATTTTCCAATTTTTCACGAAAATTTCAAAATCTGAATTTTTCAGGGACCAGTAAAGTTTTGAAGTGAATATGAGGGTCTTTATGTTGGAAATCCCCTATAATGGACCCCATTATGAAAACTGCACACCTCAAAGTATTCAAAAAGTTTGTTAACCCTTTAGGTGTTTCACAGGAATAGCAGCAAAATTGAGGAGAAAAATCAAAATCTCCATTTTTTGCACTGACATTTATTGTAGCCTATTTTTTTTCATTTTTGCAAAGGGTAAAAGATGAAAAGGCCACCCAAAACTTGTAATTCATTTTCTCTCGAGTAAGGAAATACCTCATATGTGAATGTAAAGTGCTCTGTGGGTGCACTAGAGGGCTCAGAAGGGAAGGAGCGACAATGGCATTTTGGAGAGCGAATTTTGCTGAAATGGTTTTTGGGGGGCATGTCGCATTTAGGAAGCCCCCATGATGCCAGAACAGTAAAAAAAAAAAAAAAAAAAAACACATGGCATGCCATTTTGGAAACTACACCACTCAAGGAAAGTAACAGTACAGTGAGCCTTAACACCCCACAGGTGATTGACAAACTTTCATTAAAGTGGGTCGTAAAAATAAAAAAATATTTTTTTCAAAAAAAATGCTGGTGTTACTCCAAATTTTTCATTTTCACAAGGGGTAACAGGAATAAAATCTACCAAAAATGTGTCACTCCATTTCTTCTGAGTTTATAAATACCCCATATGTGGATATAAAATGCTCTGCTGGCGAACTACAATGCTTAAAAGAGAAGGAGCGCCATTGAGCTTTTGTAGAGAGAATTTGTTTGTAATGGGATCGGGGGCCATGTGCGTTTATAAAGCCCCCATGGTGCCAGAACAGTGGACAACCCCCCCCCCCCCCACATGTGACCTCATTTTGGAACCTCTCATGGAATGTAACAAGGGGTACAGTGAGCATTCTGTGAGGGGTGTAGTTTCCAAAATGGGGTCACATGTGGGGGTCCACTGTTCTGGCACCATGGGTACTTTGTAACGGTGTGTATGTAGTGTTTTACTTTTTATCTTGTGTTAGTGTAGTGTAGTGTTTTTAGGGTACATTCACATGGGTGGGGGGGGACACAAACGTTCAGCTGTTGAAAAACTACAACACCTAGAATGCACTGACAGACCGTACATGCTGGGAGTTGTTTTGCAACAGCTGTAGGCACACTGGTGGGAAACCACTGAGTTAGGAAACAGACTAGCTCAGTGATTCACACCCGTGTGCCTCCAGCTGTTGCAAAACTACAACCCCCAGCATTTACGGTCTGTCAGTACATTCTGGGAGTTGTAGTTTTACAACAGCTGGAGGCACACGGGTTGGAAACACTGAGTTAGGAAACAGACTCTAGCTCAGTGTTTCCCAACCAGTGTGCCTACTGCTGTTGCAAAACTACAACTCCCAGTATGCACTCACAGCCGAAAGGGATACTAGGAGTTGTAGTTATGCAACAACTGGGGAAGAACAGTTTGAAGACCGCTAAGTAGTGGTCTCCAAACTGTAGCCCTCCAGATGTTGCGAAACTACAACCCCCAGCATGCCCAGACAGCGTATGCCGCTCTCTCACTTCGGAGCCCTGTCGTATTTCAAGGAAACAGTTTAGGGCCACATATGGGGTTTGAATAAACTATGTAAATAAAAATAAACATATGTGGTATCGCCACGTGCGTAAATGTCTGAACTATAAAAATATATCATTACCGTATTTATCGGCGTATAACACGCACTTTTAAAACTTAAATTTAAGGCAAAAAGTCTGCCTGAGTGTTATACGCCGATAAGTATTCTGGTCACTGATTTAAATTAAAGCTGCCGCAGCAGCGTCTGCTTAAGTATTAACAGCACTAAATCAGTGACCAGCGGCGTCTCCTCCCCGCTGTCACTTGTTTTCTCCCGCATGATCCACAGGTACTGGTGTGGTGGATAGTGCGGGAGACGCTGATTAAAATGAGCCCTACCTTGCCCGGATCTGCGCTACCTTTTAATCAGCGTCTCCCGCACAATCCACCAGTACCTGTGGATCGTGCGGGAGACAAGTGAGTTTTACTTTTCATTCCCCCTCCCTCATCTTTCCCCCTTTCCCTGCTTTTTATAGTTTTGTTTATTTTCCTCACCTGGCTGCGCTTCGGCAGGTCAGGTCAGGCGGCGGGTCTTGCGGGGTCAGTGAAGCAGATGAGTTACGTGATCTACCGGCTTCTCTGTGCGGCATCACTCACGTCACTTTTCATTTCCTGTAGTCGCCGCCAAAAAGTGACATCCGTGATGCAGCACAGAGAAGCCGGGAGAGGACCTAACTCATCTGCTTTACTGACCCCGCAAGACAGCCAAAGCGCAGACAAGTAAGGAAAGGGGAAGAGTGGTCTTCAACCTGCGGACCTCCAGATGTTGCAAAACTACAACTCCCAGCATGCCCGGACAGCAGTTGGCTGTCCGGGCATGCTGGGAGTTGTAGTTTTGCAACATCTGGAGGTCTGCAGGTTGAAGACCACTGGATGCCATAGGAGGAACATGAAGGGGGGATGATGAGGGGGGGGGAATGATGAGACAGGGGGGAATGATGAGACAGGGGGGAATGATGAGACAGGGGGAAATGATGAGACAGGGGGAAATGATGAGGGGGAGATGAGACAGGGGGAAATGATGAGGGGGGAATAATGAGGGACATGATGAGACAGGGTGGGGGGATGATGAGGGGGAATGATGGGGAACATGATGAGACAGGGTGGGGGGATGAGGGAGAATGATGGGGGACATGATGAGACAGGGTGGGGGGATGATGAGGGGGAATGATGGGGGACATGATGAGACAGGGTGGGGGGATGATGAGGGGGAATGATGGGGGACATGATGAGACAGGGTGGGGGGATGATGAGGGGGACATGATGAGACAGGGTGGGGGGATGATGAGGGGGAATGATGGGGGACATGATGAGACAGGGTGGGGGGATGATGAGGGGAAATGATGAGACTGGGTGGGGGGGATGATGAGGGGAAATGATGAGACTGGGTGGGGGGGATGATGAGGGGGGAATGATGGGGGACATGGTGAGACAGGGGGAAATGATGGTGGGGGAGGCACTAAATGCTTAATGTCTGTATGGTTAGTGGTGGTCTATGACAGGGGGAAATGATGAGACATGGGGGGGGATGATGAGACATGGGGGGTGCGATGAGAGGGGTAAATGTGGCACAGGGACTGATAAAAGGGAAGGAATGATGTGGCACTGGAGGGGACGGGACCAAACTGAGGTGCAGAAGAAAACAAAGTTGGGGGGATGATGTGGCATTTAGTCCAAGTCATTTATTTTACATTTTATTTTTTTTACTTAAATTCCCCTGTTAAAATGGGAGTGCATGTTATATGCCAGTGCGTGTTATACGCCGATAAATACGGTAATTAAACCGCACGGTCAATGGCGTATGCGCAAAAAATTCCAAAGTCCCAAATAGCTATTTTTGGTCACTTTTTATATCATGAAAAAATTAATAAAAAGCGATCAAAAAGTCAGATCAATACAAAAATATTACCGCTAAAAACTTCAGATCATGGTGTGTGCAAAAAAAATTAGCCCTCATACCGCCCCGTACGCGGAAAGAAAAAAAAAAGTTATAGGGGTCAGAAGATGACAATTTTAACCCGATAACGACCATGGACGTCTAATGGCCGTTACCGGGGTATGACACATTCTCCCGACTCGAGCCTGCGTCATACCGGCCAGCCCCCAGCTGATTCCTGTAGCTGGGGGCCGGCGTTAATAGCAGACATGCGGCAATCGCCGCGGCCGGCTATTAACCCTTTAGATCGCCGCTGTTAAAGTTGACAGCGGCATCTAAAGGTGCCTGTATTAAGTCCCTGGTGGTCCAGTGGGGTGTATCGCCCCCCCGCAGAGCGATCGCGGGGGAGCGATCCACTACTGAGGTAGCCTGAGGGCTTACCTCTCCTGCTGCGGCGGCTCCGGTGCTCTGAATGATAAAGCCAGGCTTTATCAATCGAGCGCAGAGCACACAGATCATTGTGGTTTTATGAAACCACAATGATCTGTATGAGGAATCTAATGATTCCTCCTAAAAGTCCCCTAAGGGGACTAAAAGTGTAAAAAAAAAAAAAAAAAGTTTAAAAACACACACATTAACCCCTTCCTTATTAAAAGTTTAAATCACCCCCCTTTTCCCAAATTCCATATAAAAAATATGTAACCATAATAAAAATAAACAAATGTGGTATCGCCGCGTGCGTAAATGTCTGAACTATAAAAATATATCATTAACTAAACCGCACGGTCAATGGCGTACACGCAAAAAAATTCCAAAGTCCAAAATAGCGTATTTTTGGTCACTTTTCATACCATAAAAAAAGGAATAAAAAGCGATCAAGAAGTCCAATCAAAATAAAAATGATACCGATTAAAACTTAAGATCACGGCGCAAAAAATTAGCCCTCAAACCACCCTGTACGTGGAAAAATAAAAAAGTTATAGGGGTCAGAAAAGGACAATTTTAAATGTATAAATTTTCCTGAATGTAGTTATGATTTTTTCCAGAAGTACGACGAAATCAAACCTATATAAGTAGGGGATCATTTTAATCGTATGGACCTACAGAATAAAGATAAAGTGTCATTTTTACCGAAAAATGTACTGCCTAGAAACAGAAGCCCCCAAAATTTACAAAATGGTGTTTTTTCCTCAATTTTGTCGCACAATTATTTTTTTTCCCGTTTCGCCATAAATGTTTGTGTAAAATGACTGATGTTATTCCAAAGTAGAATTGGTGGCGCAAAAAATAAGCCCTCATATGGATTTTTAGGTGCAAAATTGAAAGGGTTATGATTTTTAAAAGGTAAGGAGGAAAAAACGAAAGTGTAAAAACAGAAAAATGCTTGGTCCTTAAGGGGTTAAACGTATACATTTTCCTGCATGTAGTTATGATTTTTTTCCAGAAGTACGACAAAATCAAACCTATATAAGTAGGGTATCATTTTAATCGTATGGACCTACAGAAGATAAGGTGTCATTTTTACTGAAAAATGTACTACGTAGAAACGGAAGCCCCCAAAATTTTCCATTTTGTCGCACAATGATTTTGTCGCAGATTTTGGGGAAAAATTACAGATGTCATTACAAAGTAGAATTGGTGAAAAATTGGTGAAAAAATTTAAGTGCAAAAATGGGAAAACCCTGGTCCTTAAGGGGTAATATTAGATTCTGGGCCAAATCCTAGCAACCCATTCTTGCCTAATCAGTGCCTGTGTTTTTGTTTGAGGTGTGATCACAGTTTCTCAAAGGGATTGAGATACGGGGAGATTCCTGATCATGGACTCAAAATTTTTATATTTTCACATGGTCACTTACATATCAATTTTGCCATGTGACATGATTCTCCATCATCCTGGAAAAAGCATTGTTCATCACCAGAATGCTCCTGAATTTTTAGGTATAGTTGGCTTTGGAGGAGGTTTAGATACCAGAAAATGCCATGAGCATGTCCAAAAAGACTGGACCTGGCCTGGGTGTCAAGAATGACAATAAGAAACTATTTTACCCTGTCCTTAGAATCGATGGGGGCCTCAGTGGTTGAACCTCCACCAGCCTAAACCCACAACTTGTAACATAGATTTTGTACAGTACCAATATGATATGACAATTAGCAGGCCTTCTCTACTAATACCATAGGATTTATACACACACATTTCTGTTGGAAAAATCTGTCGCAAGGGTGTGTAGTATGTAGGTTTTGCTACATATTCTGCATGGATTTCCATAGTATGTGGATGCGATATTACAAACCTCTTCTTTTCCATCACTGTATTCCACCACAGATTATACCAGCGCAAATCTGCAACACTTTACCCATGTGTGCATTTCTCCTTGTAATAGTAATATGCAAATGAATCATTGTTTGGAAAGCCATAGATTATTCAAGTTTTCATTTAACACTGCCACAGAATAGCAGCTATAATAGCAATAATATTCATCTTTTTATCTACTCTTCTATTCCTATTTATCTAATTGGGTTTCTACGCATGAATTTTCCCTCAGTGCAATGTTTATCAGCTTGACAATCTACATTTGCTGTATGGACATGTTATCTCAGCCTAGACTCTGTATTTAGCAAAGAGAGAGGCAAAAAGTCACTCCTGGGAGTTTCAGAAAGATATTAAACCATTTGCATTTATAAATCAGGTTTTTCTTCTCCAGAAGCAATCCAAATGATATGTCAACTCAAAATTAACAATTTCTCATCTGCCCAAACCTTTCTAATTTTATGTATGAAAATGACTTGCAATGATCACCTCATATTTTAGCAGCAGCATACATGCTTGTATTAGACATAAATCCAGATTCTTCCTAAAATGAATGAGTTTGCTTTTGAACAATGCAGAAAAACTTTTCAGAAACCAATACAGTAGGTAGTTAGCTGGAGGGCAACCATTAAAATGTGCTAACATACATAATACTTCTTATTAACACTAGTGAATGCTTTGATTATAAACCAAAAGAACAGTGCTTTGCCTGGCCCGCTGTTTATTTATTAGTATGGCCATAAAATGACCACTCCAATGTATTGTATTTACACCAATTATCCTCTCTATTTAATATGACTGAAGCTTAGTGCTACTGCTCTTATCTTTTCAATTAAAGAGCCTTTGTGGCAGCTGTCAATGATTTGTGATCTTTAGTTCAACATTAACAACCCAACATTAAGGACAAAAACAAATAACTGTTGAATATGGTGACAGTATCAAATGCAATTTATAAAATATTTTATTTTTGTAAGCTTATTTGTACAAAAATACATGGGAGATACTTTGTACAACAAATGTATGAACTAAACAGACCAAAAGGTGTAATATTAAAGGACTGACAGGAGTAAAACATAAAACACGACTGTCCATTTCCTGACCAGCTATAAAATGATAAACAGATGAAGCGATTTCTAACTAGCACTTTAGTTGCATTGTTCAGTAGGAGACTGGCCTGCTGCACAATGAAAATAAAGCGGTATTAACAAAATTAAAAAGGTACGGCTTTGGAAATGGCATGATAGGATTACAAAACAATTCACTTTTACAGCGTATGTACACTAAAATCGTAAAAAGTGCAGCGCACAATTACAGCTGCAGATTTTACAACATATGAAACACACACACACACACACTTTCTCAATAAATGAACCTTCATAAAAATAATAAAACAGATTAAAATTAAATTGATAAAGTATTTAAAGACACCACACAACCTGAAGATATAAAACTAGCCTCACACACAATGGTTTTCTTCCTCGTAAACTGCAGCTGGTTTCTCCGGCTGTAATCAGAAAATCATGATGCAACAGCTAAGACCGGCTTTTTTCTCCTCCTTTTCAAATCACAGATCGACACAAACAACATTTAATCTACAAGAAAATAGGTACTTTACAAATCTTTGAAAGTCAGCCCTGCCCGTGGGCAGTATCTAGCCTGTTTTCCTCTTGACAGATTTTTAAATTGGTTCTGCCACCCCGAATTGCGCATCAGTAGTCAGATGAGTTTTTCGTTCTTCATTATGCCATTGTGTAACCATAGCTTCCACAGTGCAATGCCACAAGAAGCCTGTCCTTAAGGATTTCCTTACTCGGGTATTCAGGCAATTTAAGCATATTGATACTGAAAGACACAAACAAGCAAAGCCAGCATTACATCTAAGACTACAAATGATAGTCAACAGTTGTGAAATAAATCAAAGTATAAAGACAAAAAAAAACATGTACTGTAAGGTTATACGTTGCTGCCTACAACGTTTTTAAATGTAAATATAGAACATACATAAAAAATAAATAAATAATTTCTCGAAAGATGGCACCACTTCCATATTGGCACTGTATGCTCTTACTGTTGCATTAAAGTGATTCTGTAGGACTGTGATGCAGCAGACAGAGCTAAGCAGATTGGTATATAGCTTTCTGGGAAAAATTATGGTAAAATTTCTAATTTATTAATTTAACCCCTTAAAGAAGACCTATGGTCACTCACCCTCTGACACTTGAAAAAATCTGCCAGAGGGCCGGAAATGTGATTATGATAAGTGTTGTGTTTGGTGACGTGAAGGGCATGAATGGTTTATGTTCGGAGGTGTGTATATAATGCTGGTCACGCTCAGTGAAGAGGATTTTGTAAGATTATGGCCATCACTGAATCAATCCCCCAGACAGTAAATATTAAGGCCAAACACAACACATATAATAACGTTCCCGCTCTGAATCGTCAGTAGGGCTAAAAAAGCACTATCTTTCATATTGGGGGACAGCTGGTCAATTGAAATGCTGTAAAAAACGTATGTGATCCTTTATCCTCTACATAATGGTAAAGTTTACACTACAGGAATTTAGGTGCACTACTGTGGTAGATGTATACAATGACATTGGCTATCCCTCAACACTGATGTTAAAATTGAGAAATTAGCCAGTATATCCTTATATGAAGGACATACCTGAGCCCGCACACCAACGCCAAGGTTTCTCAAGTGGGACGGGACCTAACACTAACCTACCTGTGCGTGATAAGCAAAACCAGGGGCGAGTGGGCAAATACAGCAGCATTAGGCCGACTCGCAGCCTGCTCCCAGTTACCTCCAGTGTGACTGGGCACACATGCAATGGGAGGAGGGAGACAGACTACAAGCCCCACCTAAGTTGGCTGATATGTGTGCCGGCCTCACAGGTGAACCTTAAAGGACATCTATAGTGCAAAATAACTTAGCCCCTTTCCGAAGGATAGAGGATAAGTTATAGATCGCGGGGGGTCCGAGCACTGGAGGATGCCTGCAACAGACTACAAGTGACACAATGGCATCCTACACCATATCAGCCAACTTAGGTGGGGCTTGTAGTCTGCCTCCCTCCTCCCATTGAATGTGTGCCCGGTCACACGGGAGGTAACTGGGAGCAGGCTGCGAGTCGGCCTAATGCTGCTGTGATCGCCCACTGGCCCCTGGTTTTGCTTATCACGCACAGGTAGGTTAGTGTTAGGTCCCGTGCCACTTGAGAAACCTTGGTGTTAGATGAAGGACATACCAGAGCCTGCACACCAAGGATATACTGGCGAATGTCTCAATTTTAACATCAGTGTTGAGGGATAGCCAATGTCATTGTATACATCTACCACAGTAGTGCACCTTAATTCCTGTATTGTATTTTAATTGTTACACATCCACACCGTTTTTCTAGTGGAGGATGCTATTGTGGCACTTATAGTCTGTTGCAGGCATCCTCCATTGTATGCATTTTTATGCAGGGGATCGCCCTTAGCAACGGACTACAAGGGCAGGATCTGCGTCCCCAGTATATATGCACAACTGCATTAGGGGTTGAGCACCTCCTGCCATTTGAGACCACGTCTTTGTTGTTGTTTAAAGTTTACACTAACTAATTTTGGAGTGACCATAGGTCCTCTTTAACAGTTAAATCAGCCACCTGGGAGAATTACATTTTTCCCCTTTTCCATAACCCTTATTCTTCCATCTACAAAGCCATATGAGGGCTTGTTTTTTTATGGGACCAATAGCACTTTGTAAATGACACTCTTCATTTTACCATAAAATATACTGCCAAACTGTAAAAATATTCTGTAGTAAAAATAAAATGTTATCTTTATTCACCAGGTTGGTACTATCAAAATTATACCCAACGTGTAAACTTTTGCAGTGTTTTACTACTTTTAAGAAATTGGCACAGATCAAAAAAATTCCTTTAAATCTCCCTATTGTTATTTTTTATAGAGCTGTGTTAGGGCTTGTTTTTATTGCCATGTGATCTGTAGTTTTTAGCTTTACCATGTTTGAGTAGACAGAACTTTTTGATCACTTTCTAGTCCAATTTTTCCAAAATGCGACATGATAAAAAAAATTAAAAAAAAACGCAATTGTGTGATTAGTATTTCTATTTAGTGTGGATTATTTTGTCATGTGTTATTAACTTTTTTAATTTGGAAAATTGAAAAAGGTAGTCATTTTAATTGTGATTTTTTTTTTAAATATTTTTAAAACTTTTCAAATTTTTTTTTTTTATGTCCCCTTAAGTGACCTGTATGAACAAACATTCAATGCCTTATACAGCAATTGAATTATTGGTAATGACAGTTAATGGTGGCAGCGAACATTGCTCAGTGACAGGTATTACGGTACCCACTCAGCTGCTGAAGGCAGGCAGGTGCCTCTGGGTATGGAGTGGATGAGAGTCCCAAGCCCTTTCCATACACAGTAAATGGCCCCATATTGTAAATAAATCTCATGGGTTGTTAAGGGGTTGACAGGTAAAATCCACTCGAAAAGATCTCCTGATGGGTCATAGATACATGTGACACATTGGTAACATCTACACTCTCCAACCGTGACCAGTTCGTAGAAATAAAAATGTCACACCTCTTTGCGTATGGCTCACATAATCCAGTTTAGAAATTTAGAGACACTGGGGGACATGTATCAAAGAATTTACACAGTTTTTGTGTGTAAATTCTAGCGCAAAATTTTGTGCAAGTTTTTTTTGCGTCTTTTTTTTGCATACATTCTGATACAGCATTTCCTCCTTATGTCGAGATACGGGGTACCTTGGAGTGACATCTATAGTAGGCACGGATTTATTAACTGCGTACTTTTCCTTTACACGACAAAATTTTCTGCAAGTACCTTTTTGAACGCAAATATAAGCAGTCTTGGACTGCACTTAGCGAGATGCTCTAAATCATCGATGTCATTTTTCAGAGCGGATTGCAGAGATTACTCTGCTTCTGCCACTAGTCATATTATCTCTGTGATACTTGAAATCTTTCCATGTACCTTTTAATAACAATGTAATGATTATGGACACTTGTGATCAACCGTTCACCAGCAGTCTAACCCAATACACCCGATAATACACCGGGTTATAGTGCGGGTGAAATACTTGCCAACACAATTCACACTGTGTAAAATTCAAACTTCCCGCTGTTCTTGATGAGTGCAGGAGAATGTGTTTTAGTCCAGGGGCTGAGGTGCAGATCGCAGCAGGTCATTCTGCAGAGACCCGCTGCGATCCGCATTTATGAACTTAAAAAGCCGGCGGTACATGCGGCTCCACTGCGCTGCCCGCGGCTCCTGTATACACTGTCATAATTTATAATCCCCACCGCCGGGATACAGGAGCTCTGATTGGTCAATAGCTATCCACCAATCAGAGCTCCCCTCTCCCGGCGGGGATTATGAATTATAAGAACTGTATATAGGAGCTGGCGGGCAGTGCAGTGTAGCCGCATGTACCGCTGGCTTGTATAGTTAATAAATGCGGATCGCAGCAGGTCTCTGGAGAATGATCTGCTGCAATCTGCCCCTCTGCCCTTGGACTACTACTCCTATCATGAGTCTGTCCCATGATGGGAGTAGTTGTAGTACCGCAGCGCTGAGGGATGGCACTAGCACATCCCACGGCTGCGGGACTTTATAGGACTACTACTCCCATCATGGACAGACTCTGTACTCCCATCAGGGACAGACTCTGCCCATGATGGGAGTTGTAGTCCAGGGTCTGAGGTGCAGATCGCATCGGGTCATACTGCAGAGACCCGCTGCGATCCGCATGTAAGTAAGGAAGCCGGGCGGTACATGCGTCTACATCGCGCTGCCCGTGGCTTCTATATACACGGACATAATTCATAATCCCTGCCGGGAGACGGGAGCTCTGATTGGTCAATAGGTATTCTCAAATCAGAGCTCCCGTGTTCCAGCGGCGGCGATTATGAATTATGACAGTGTATATAGAACCCGCTGTGATCCGCATTTATTAACTATACAAAGCGGCGGTACATGAGTCTACACTTCGGCTTCTATATACACTGTCATAATTCATAATCGCCGCCGCTGGAACACGGGAGCTCTGATTGGTCAATAGCTGTTCTCCAATCAGAGCTCCCGTGTTCCGGCGGGGATTATGAATTATGACAGCTGTATATAGAAGCCGCAATGTAGACGCATGAAACCGCCGCATTGTATAGTTAATAAACGCGGATCGCAGCGGATCTCCAGAGAATGATCTGCTGCGATCCGCATTTTAACAAGCCGGGCAGTACATGCGGCTACATCGTACTGCCCGCGGCTTCTATATACACCGACATAATTCATAATCCCCGCCGCTGGAACACGGGAGCTCTGATTGGAGAATACCTATTGACCAATCAGAGCTCCTGTCTCCTGGCGGGGATTATGAATTATTACAGTGTATATAGAAGCCGCGGGCAGCGCAGTGTAGAGACATGTACTGCCCGGCTTCCTAACTTAAATGCGGATCTGCAGAATGACCCGGTGCGATCTGCCCCTCAGCCCCTGGACTACAACTCCCATCATGGACAGAGTCTGTCCATGATGGGAGTAGTAGTCCTAAAAGTCCCGCAGCCTGGGGATGTGCAAGTGCCATCCCTCAGGTACAACAACTACTTCCATCATGGGACAGACTCTGTACTAACCCATATTTCTTGTTTTACTTTTCTTCTCATTTCAGATACGTGAATGCGGAGGACTACGTCAGATTCGGTGGGCTGCGACGATGATCAGCAATTTTTTTTATTCCAATAAAATGGTTAACGAGGGCTGTGGGGGAGTGATTTTTTTTTTTTTATAATTTTTTAAAATTAATGTTTCATGTTTTTTATATTTGAATTTTTAGGCTTAGTAGTGGAGGCCATGTTATAGACGGAATCCATTACTAAGCCGGAGCATAGTGTTAGCCCAAAAATCAGCTAGTGCTAACCCCCAATTATTACCCCGCTACCCACCGCCACAGGGGTGCCGGGAAGAGACGGTACCAACAGGCCGGAGCGTCAAAAATGGCGCTCCTGGGCCTAGGCGGTAACAGGCTGGCGTTATTTAGGCTGGGGAGGGCCAGTAACAATGGTCCTCGCCCACCCAGATAACGTCAGGCTGTTGCTGCTTGGTTGGTATCTGGCTGATACTGAACATAGGTGGAACTCTATGCGTTTTTTTAAATAAATAAATAAAAAAAACGTGTGTGGTTCCCTCATTTTTTCAGTATCAGCCAGATAACAACCACGCAGCAACAGCCTGATGTTACCAGAGTGGGCGAGGACCATTGTTACTGGCCCTCCCCAGCCTAAATAACACCAGCCTGTTACCGCCTAGGCCCAGGAGCACCATTTCTGATGCTCCGGGCCTGTTGGTACCGGCTCTTCCCGGCACCACTGTGGCGGTGGGTACCGGGGTAATAATTGGAGGTTAGCGCTAGCTGTTTTGGGGGCTAACGCTAAGCCCGGCTTAGTAATAAATTCTGTCTACAAGACGCCTTCCACCAATAAGCCTGAAAATTCAATGAAAAAAATAACACAACACATTGGAAAAAAACATTTATTTAAAAAAAACTCCCCCACAGCCCTCGTTAACACTTATTGACATTTAAAAAACCATTGTTCATCGTCGCAATCCACCAAATATGACATAGCCCTCCGCATTCATGTATCTACATTTTCGAAGAAAAAAAAACAACAAAAAGTTTTGTACATTTTGTTGTTTCCACACCCCAGCAAAAACGCAAGAAAAACTGACAGAACAAAGGAAAAAGCTGAGACAGTTTTTCTGGCATTTTTTGCTGATGGACAAAAAACCTCAATGGAATCCGACCTCAAAGCAATAGAACAAAATCCCTACGTCCACTTTTCCTGTGAGGTAGAAAAGGAGTGTACGGTAGAGCGAGGGGGAAAATTCTATATTTGCACAAGCTTTATCAAAGGAGTGTACAGCCTTAGTAAATTCTGAGCAAGAGTGTACAATAGACAAGAAGTGTAAAGGGATAGAACTGTGTCTACAATAATGATAAATTCCCCCAACTGTAACCAAAAGTTCATTTAAGTCAATGGCAAGAAAAGAACAGTCACATGTTACTATGACATTGAGAATCATTTTGACTGGATATAGTTCTACTCCCTCATTTCAGCAGACTGATGTCCTAAGAAATGCCATAGTAATGGTGAGGCAATTCCATGTTTCACCCCTATTTCCACATAGACTGTATGCTCTGGTGAGCAAAACCCTCATGTTTAAAGAGTACTTGTCACCAAATAAAACTTATAATTTAGTGTTCCTTGTGTAATTAGCAGACACTTTCCCATTCACTTGCTTTTAAAATTATTAACATAAATATGTATAAAATGGTTCTGGTCCCTGCTGCAATTAATACAGTGAGTTTGGTCTCCTTCCGGCCTGGTAAAAGACCAAACTCAGGAAGTGTTTCTCTGCTCTGAGCTTGATTGACAGCTGCACAGAGCCTCATTGAAAGCTGCAAAGAGCCTCACTGAAAGCTGCACAGAGCTTTAGGTCTTCTATTCATCACAGCACTGCACCCATGTGAGGGCGGAAGTGGTCCCCCAGCAGGCTTCAGTGATGTCATGCCTGCTGGGAAATGTGCACTTTCTCCTGCTGGGAGATTGCCTGAGGTATTTTAGAAAAGTTTATTTGGTGATAGGTACTTTTTAAATTATTAATAATTTTGGTTCTCAGTAATATAGGATTTGTTTGTACAGTAACCTGTGAAATATGTTGGCACTTTATAAATTATTACTATTCTATAGTGCCTCTTAATGGTAAAAAGGAGCTTTGTACTTAGGGATAGCCTGTAGTATGGATGAGCAAATCAATTAGTTGATCTTTGGAATACAGCTGTTAAAGGGTAAATCAGTCTGACTAAATCCATAAAGAGCAAGCAACAGTCACAGAAGTAAAACCAAAGAGGGAGATAAATTGTGAGTGATGTGAATCCTTGTATCTCTATTAACAGAGGAGCATAAAAGGGATGCAGTTCTGTTTGTATTACAGCTGCACACCCGGCCTAACACACAGGGAGCTATAAGGCTAGGTTCACACATCAGAATTCTGCTTGGAAAGTCCGCACAGAAATTCCGATGCAGCAGAGTCCCGTTGAATTCAACAGGATTCTGCTGCGTTGCGCACACGGCGGAAGTTCAGTGCCAGATGTTTCCGGCACGGAAATTTCATTTTCTGTGTCTATACAAAGAATGAACACGTTCATTTTATGTGCGGAGTCTGCATGAAATGCATAGCAGTCTATGAGACGGCACATTCCATGAAGATTTTCCGTGTGGACATTCAGACATGTGAACCTAGCCTACTACTTTCAGTTTGGTTAGACCCACGGTCGGGCTTGGACTTGTGGCAGTAATTTAGAAGCAATCAATGCATTTAAGGGCCTATGCACACTACATATATTATGCTCTGAATGAATTTTCGTAGTGTTCATGGGCCCTAACAAACAATCTTATCCTGCACACAATTCACAATACAGATGACCTATCTTATATTGCTGATAATATAACACCCCACATTCAGCAAAGCCTAGGTACACATGCTGCACACTCTGTTTTCCCCTCCATAGTGGGCCCTCCCAGCTCAGAAGCAGATTACTACTTTTCCAAATTATATATGAAAAAAAAAAAACATTACTATTTTGGCCTCCTATTACTTTATCAGGTTTTCCAAGAATTAAATCCCTGCTCACTCTGATTCAATGGCTGACAGTGTATATGATTCCTGGAATCAACAGGTAGTGACAGCGTAAATTACAAGATATACTGAGTAATTTCCCATAAAACTATACATCAATCTACTTTTGGCAAGAAGGCACAATTACATCTACACTTAAAAGGCTATTTGAAAGAAGACCAGATACAAACCAACATAAGCTGGCTTTCTTGGAGCATATTGCCTTGGATTTTGCCCAGAAAGGCAAAAAAAACCTTTGAAGGGGTAATGTGGTGGAAAAAAAAAATGTAAATCAACTGGCAGAAATTAAAACAGTTTTGTAAATTTCTTCTATTTAAAAATCTTAATCCTTCCAGTACTTATCAACTGCTGTATGCTACAGAGGAAGTTATTTTCTTCATAATTTATTTTCCATCTGACCACAGTGCTCTCTGCTGACACCTGTCCATTTCAGGAACTGTCCAGAGTAGGAGAGGTTTGCTCCTGCTCTGGACAGTTCCTGACACAAACAGAAGTGTCAGCAGAGAGCACTGTGGTCAGCCTGAAAATAACTTCACAACTTCCTCTGCAGTAGCAGCTGTAGCAGCTGATAAGTACTGGAAGGATTAAGATTTTTAAATAGAAGTAATTTACAAATCTGTTTAAATTTCTGGCACCAGTTAAATGTAATAAAAAAATTTTTTTCACTGGAGTACCCCTTTAATAACATTTCATTTGCGATGGAAACATGATTACATGTTCACTTAATTGTGGAAAGCAATAGACAAAGAATATTACTGATACTATTAATTATTACTATAAAATTACTATTGCAAATGCACCAGAATTCGGGTACAATATGTGCCAATAAAGCCATGCACAAGCTGTGCACCACTTTTTGCATTTGTGTGTTTTAGGCTTGTGTCACAAACAGCATATTTATGGGATACTGCCACCATTTTTTAGCTAAAGCCAGAAGTGGATTGAGCAGGAAGGAGAAGTATATAGGGGGAGATTTATCAAAACCTGTGCAGAGTAAAAGTTGCCCAGTTGCCCATAGCAACCAATCAGATTGCTTCTTTCATTTTTTAAAGGCCTTGTTAAAAATGAAAGAAGCGATCTGATTGGTTGCTATGGGCAACTGCACCACTCTTCCTCTACACTGGTTTTGATGAATCTCCCCCATAGTCCTTTCTTTATCTCCTGTTCTAGCTTTCTTTCAAAAACTGCTGTGGTAGTTAAAAAAATAAAAAATAAAGAAAAAAGAAAAACTGAGGGTGTGACATCAGCTTTAGATGTTTTCTTCTTTTGGGGCCAACGAGGCTTTGCCCACCCAAAAGGGGTATAGCTCCAAATGCAACATTGTGTGCCAAAATTAAAATCAAATCTTTATATATACAAAATAAATGTTTTCACTTTAACATGAAATGTAAGGTGTTATATAACTAAACATACCATGTACTAGATGTTGGTAGCAGATTTGGTGTGTATGCCACAGCAGCAATGGTGAAATTTTGTAGCCCACTTCCTCCCATGATAAATGCAAAACCGCCATGAGGCACTCTGGAGCTAAACAAAAATTGACAAACAAAGCATGACTTATTACATATGTACATGTCTGATAAAATGTAATGAAGGCAGCATGTGAATTGTAGACATAAATGCATATTGTTATTGCTGCAACCCATGTGTAACATGAAACTACATGAAAGAATTATACAAAATGTCATAAACAAGAAGGAAATAAATTGAAACCCAGTCAGCTAAGAAATGAAGCAACTTACAAATCAAACACTGAGCATTTCTGGTTACAAATGTTTACTTGAAAAGATCTACAAAAGTGTTTTTTATGATGCAGCTATTACTTCATCTAGCATATGACCTGCATTGTCTATGATGAGATTATAGAAGAAACATTTGCAACATGCAGCTCAAGAAGTAAAAGTGACCTAAACCCGGGTATACTGTACACTGTAACATATCTACTGAACACAAATGTTATTGCAAGAATTAAAACTGCCAAACAGGAGTCTTTATATCATTATATAAAACATTTTTTAGGCTTCTTAGAAAAGCTTTTAGTCACTATCAGGCGAATAAAAAAACAAAACCTACACATAGCATATACTGTATAGTTAGCAGGTACATCAACAGACACATACAGCACATAGATGGGAAAACAAGGTGAGGACAGGACATCGCTAACATCCCCTACAAACTTTACCTGTTCTAGTTATGTAAGGAAGTTTGGTTGTTGAATATAGCTGGAAATATTTTGGGTAAAATATGTTTTGAAGTCTTTTTTTATGATTTCTCTGTTTAATCTCCATAACCTTAGTATGTATGTTTCAAGTTTTCCCAATAAATTGTAACTATAGCTCCAGTCTTATAATCTCCTGCCTCTCAGTAAGGTACAGACTGATCATTGTAGCGCCTCTGTTTATCTTTAACAGCTTACATTTGGAGTTAGAGTTATGACTAAAAGGCTAGTAATTGTAACAGCTTACATTTGGAGTTAGAGTTATGACTAAAAGGCTAGTAATTGTAACAGCTTACATTTGGAGTTAGAGTTATGACTAAAAGGCTAGTAATTGTAACAGCTTACATTTGGAGTTAGAGTTATGACTAAAAGGCTAGTAATTGTAACAGCTTACATTTGGAGTTAGAGTTATGACTATAGGCTCTGAAAAAAGTAGGCCACACTTTTCGGAATGCAAATGCGTGGGCAATGAAGTCCCTTCTCCTAGGAAGGAGGAGGATCTCCCTTTTTACTTACCCATGATTAACTCCTTAAGTACACAACAAACTTTTCAATTTTGCCCTTTAGGTTTTTCTTCTTCACTTCTAAAAGCCATAAATCTTTTATTTTATTTATTCCATCTACAGTCATCTGAAGGCTTTTTTTGCAGTCAATTTTTTCTTTGTAATGACATCCTTCATTTTAATGTAAAAATACTGAGAAACTGAAAAAAAATTGAAAAATGGAAAGAACGCAAAGTTGGAGGGGTTTTATTTTTTACACTGTTCAGCGGGCAGTAAAACAGACATGTTAGCTTTATTTTGCATGTCTGTACTATTAACAGTTTGTAGATTTGTATACAGTTTTGTTTTACTACAAAAAATACTACTTAAAAAAATGCTTTGCCCATATTTTGATCCCTGTAACTTTTTAATTTTTCTGTAATCTATGGAGATGTGCGAGGGCTTCCTTTCTGTGCAGTGATGTGTAGTTTTTATTGGCACCATTTCAGCATACATTGGACTTTTTGATGGGCTTTTATAACACTCAGCTTTTTTTTTAATTTTTTTTCTAAAATGGGACCACCAGTTTGACAACCAGAAAATTACAGTTCAGTGTACAAAATTATATACAAAGTGTGCAAGGGGAAGTGCTCTAATACGTAACTTTTATTTCTACTTGTTAAAGCTCAACAAATAGTATTGTGAACCCACAACCTATTAAAATACAAATGCCAGGGTAATTAATATAAAAGGTAAATATAAATGTGCTACTGAGATTATAATAACTGTTCTAATGCGTTTCTGTAACTACAGTAACACCTTCAGGCGATATACCAGTCATTAGCACAGACAACTATACATATAGAACACCGGTGAAGTGTACAGATCCCTGCATGCAGGATACTCCTCACACAGGTCCCCGCGCTACATATATCCAATAGGTTCAAGGGAGGAGTGAAATACTTAAGCACCTATAAGACCATAAATCACCAAAGGTCTAGTGCACAGGAAACATGCAGACAGACAATAATGGTTATGCACATAAATAGCATGAATAGATGGCCCATAGTATAGATGTTCAATCCTGGACTGCTGCACTTATAGACCTAAAGAGATGAACCAAACACTGCACAGGTTTCCTCCCACAGGTACCCAATGCGAGTGTACAGCACCTCATAATCTGTGTGTGCAATATAAATAAAAATATACATTATAATACAAATATATGTGTATTTATTGTATGATGAAATAAAACACCTTTACTTTTTTCACATGGATTGGAGTGCTGCTGGTCTTCTCCTCTCAGCCGCCACAAAACTCAACCAGTAACCTACCCCAAACTCTTTTTTTTCAAGGCATCCCTTACACACAAAAGACCTCCGGTCTGGTCAAACCCTTATCCCCCTCTGTTACACAGTCCTCTCATTAACTCACTCCCTTCTGAACAGATCCCTCAATAACTTCCATTCTAATCTAACTTACAAATGATCTTGTCCACTGCTTTCTATCAGAATAATTGGAAAATGAATCAACCAACTAATTGATTCTTTAGTTACAGCCCTAGAAATAACCACTTATAGTCACATTCACATTACAGGAGTGAAGAGAGTC
The DNA here is from genome assembly GCF_029499605.1 of Hyla sarda. Classification (NCBI taxonomy): domain Eukaryota; kingdom Metazoa; phylum Chordata; class Amphibia; order Anura; family Hylidae; genus Hyla; species Hyla sarda. The sequence continues at coordinate 232,130,573 of NC_079191.1, forward strand.
TGATTATGACAGATCCTAACAATCGGATTTAATGTAATGACCTCTATGGTACATCAGAAGGTCAATTTAGACTGATCTGGGCACTGTGCTACAAAGATGCCTTGATTAAAAATATCCAGAAATAATGTGTTTTGGGGATAAATTCTTCTTCAGATCAGGGCAGTATATCCATTTTTGTAAATTATCTTTCATCTCACTTATATTTGTTGTTAGAAGAAAAGAACAATGAAAGACTATCTGAACAAACACTCATCAAGACTTTTTAACTTGACATTTCATTCCCAAAAGGATTAGGTGAGATGTTAGATGTGAGCATTAAATATATCGTAAGATTTACACCTTCCGTTGCCATTGCCTTTCGGCTGCTTTTCACTTTTATAGACATGACTATAATCTATGTTTAAAATAAAATTGCCTATTGCTGTACAGCAGCCAAGGGAAGGTTAAAAGGTAATGGAAACCTACGCATTTCAGTGGTCGGCCACAGCATTAGTGAACACATTTTTTTTTGTATATACCAACTGAACAACTACAAATTTTAGCAATATTACTAATTAGTAAACAACAATCAGCAATAAAAAGAATTACTAAGGGTAATTGACCATGTAAAGAAAATGATAGAAGTAAGGATTAGAATAGATATTTTTCTGGTTAGCACATAAAGGTAACATTTCTATGTCTTTTTTTGACACAAACATATTTATCATTTAGGACTCATAAAAAGACTTTTACATGTATCTATATGCATACCACAGTGCTGCTTCATAAACAATACAACTATCAGAATTCAAGCCATTCTATTATTACTGTGAGGCAGACATACAGCAGGAGACAAAGGCATCTCAGTTATTCTTGAAAACATTCAGGAATCTTAAAAGCTGCAATCATAAATGCATTTGTTTTACCAGATCCATTGAATTAATTTTATGGTGTGCAGCCAGGGAAAGGAATGTTTGATTTTTTTCACTGAAGTGGTACTAAAGCTATGCTTAGACAGAGATTAGATCGTAATGAAGAAACACGCAGGAATAGACTGTGAGCCAGAGGAAGGAGGCAGATTTATTTGCTAATAGGAACATACATAAAAAATGTAACATTGAGGCAGCTAAAAACACAGTTTCCTCTTACTCAAGGGTCTGGTCTTCAGCGATCGGCAGATTGGTATCCACATAATATAAATATATATATATATATATATATATATATATATATACACACAAAGTAAATATTATGTAAATGTTGTTGTAAATAAAGTCATATGTGTAATATTACTTCTAAAAAGACTTAAAGGGGTTTTCTCACAAAGCAAAGTTGGTAGTAAAGTCAGTGTGAATCAGATGGCACCACATAAAATGACCTTTCCCATAATTCCTCTTGCTTTGCATACATTCTAAAGACTAACTCGCAATATAAAGTGAATCTGAGCATGCCTGCCCATCATAGTGGATGTGTTAACTGGTAGTCACTAAGGGCAATAGGGGAAAACAAGGAAGACATATAGATGCTTAATAAGTATAGCTCTCTCATATACAATTCACACACTCATAACTTGGTGTGAAAAACCCACTGCGAGTTTCACAGCCACTCACTTCAATGGATTTGCAGTTAATCTTCAAATCTGCCACTATTGTGGATTTTCTGTGGACCCATTGAAGTGAATGGAAGCAGAACTCACAGCAGGTTTTCCACATGAGCATAAACCTACACTTAAACAGAATATACTTTTCATTTCACATAATGCATCTGTTTAGTAAATAGTAAAACCCCTTTAAAGCTTACAAGGCAAACACTACTGAACAAACAAAAGATCAATGTGTGTCTAGACTAGACAGAAAGATAGAATTTGAGGTTTCAAATGTAAATTGAACAACATAAATCCTGAAGGCAGAGTCTTACATACCTGCCAGTTACAAATTGCAAAAGCAACACTCTCTCCTCTTGTGTTAGTTCTTGTACAACCTCCCAGAACCACTAGAACCAAACAAAACAATGTTAAATTAATGGGGAAAGCGCCCCAGACATATATACCTTTAATACTGTGTTTTGGCCACTGTGGTACTTTACAGTACCTCAACATCATGTGACATTGTATACAGGATTTTTATAAACCACCATCCACTAACTCTGTATTTTTTTTTTTTTATCTTTAATAAAAACTGCAGAATGACCTAAGTACAGTGAAATCTATCCAAAAAACCACCACCCTCTTGTTCATGCAACATATTTTAAATTCCAAATACATTATACACTCTGGTCATTTTCTATGAGAATACACCCCCATGAAAGACCACTTCTCAAAGAGGTTTCACATAAAAAAAAGCCCATTAAAGGCATATTTGTGTATTTTGGAACTGTGTATTATCCACAGGAGTAGTTTTAGAAATAATCTCATTTGTCCACCACACAAAATTGTATTTTTTATCAGCATTTTGAACCACTTCTGACACATATGACTGTACATCTTTATTCAACAACTTTACTACTCAATGCCATTAGAACAGTCAGATATTACTTCATGGGTTCCTGGATAAGAAGGGAGAATAACTCAATAGAGATTTCACCAATGGCCATATGAGAACCTTTGAAAGAAACAATGATCAGCATTGAGCCACCATGCATTGAAGGGAACCTATCATAACGTTTATGCTGCCTGAACCATAAGTCATTGGGGGCAGTCCCCAATGCCTTCTCCCTGCCCCACCAGCATTGACCAATAGATTTCTCCCTATACAAAAACTCTCCTAAAGAAGTAACATATTCCCTTAAGTCCGATAAAAAAAAAATGCTATTCTGCTAGTCAGTTGGAACCCTGCTCTTTACTGACAGAGGGACAACAACTCTAGCTGGTTAAAGCCATCTAATGGATCTAATAGAGATCCTTCCTTGGTTACTAAAATCCTCAGTCATGCCCTAAGGCTCTTTAATAAGTCAAACATTGCCTTGCAGGAATGATACTTCCAAAAGGAGGCACCAGAGAGAGACTGGGAGACCTACTTTGCATATCTTTTTTTCCAAAATTCCTAGTAGAGATGTGCGGAGTTACAGTAATTCGATTCGTCACGAACCTCGCGGCTCAGCGTTTGCTTACTTTATCCTGCATAAATGAGTTCAGCTTTCAGGTGCTCTGGTGGGCTGGAGACTGTCTCCTAGGACTGTATCCACCTTTTCCAGCCCACCGGAGCACCTGAAAGCTGAACTCATTTATGCAGGATAAGTCCTCAACTGCCGAGCCGAGAAGTTCGTGACGAATCGAATCACTGTAACTTCGCTCATCTCTAATTCCTAGTGAAGCATAAAGGACCCATAAGTCTTCAGACACCTTTTGATGGTCTTTTGAAGAAGAAACATAACCTCCCAAAACATATCTCAAACTGCAGAAATCTAAGCCATAGTCTTCGATTTGTGGCATATTTTTTTTTTATTGCCACAGAAGTGATCCCAGTCTTAGCTCTCTGAAGCAGGTTTAAACAGAATAAGTGGCATGCCACTTATCCATATTTACATAAACAATAAAACATGTAACAGTTTTCAGATGTATTTGGCCACAGAATATGTATAAAAAAATTGCTGCATTATAATGTGTATCACTTTTTTGTAATATGACACAAAACACTTGAGTTAAATGTGTCATTAAAGCAGTTATGCACACAGAATCGCTGCACTCTATAGGCACTCTGAGTGCTCCCGTACTACACAAATATTTTCTTCTAGTGGCATTGCTTCAAGGAGACCATGACCTAGTACTATGGCATCTAATGATACATGCCATCATTTTTTTTCTGTCCAAATCATATGAAATCCCACAGAAAAACAAATATGAGGCTCAGTAAGGCCCCTTAAAAGTCTATGGATGCTTGTTTGCCTCCATATGATATCCGAGATCCATATAGGCTCTTGGGAAATCTACAGACACAGTAGTAGGCTGGTGTGTTAGGCCTTAATCCCACTCACCGTGAAAGCATAACAATCTCAAAGAATATTTAGATTTAAAAAGACATATCTGTTAATTGTATAGATAAAATTATTACCTTAATGACTTGATCATCTTTATCATAGCCACTAGTATATTCTGTATTCTTTATCCAATCATTCACGTCTATTTCTGGCATGCCGGACAGAAGAAGTTCCTTAAATTACAAAATCATCAATAAGTCATTTACCAAATGACTCAAATAAAATGTCTAGAAATGTTTACAGAGTGAAGGAGGTGAACAGCGAATGCACTGTGGGACTTCATTGTTAAGGAACTGTGTCAGACAAGTGACAGGAATGAAAGCTGCTGTTCTACATGCTACATGGATGACTCTACATCTCACTGACACCATTTACTATGCAAATAATTAAACTAAATATGTGCACAAACTGTACAATGCACCCATCTTGTTTCTTGCATAAGATGATGATTGATAGGTGAAATTAGTATTAGCCTCTATTGTGCTGATGGAAAATATTGATGCGATTACAAAGACTAACACGTACCCAGCTAAGTAACCACATCTTGGCTGAATGTAGAACATCACTAGTGACCCAAAAAAAGAGCTTACTGGTGCACAACCCAACATAGCGAGCCTATTTAATAATTCAAACCAATGTGTTATTCCTAAAACAAATACATGCTATAGCTCTAGAGCTTTCCTCCTTCATTGCCTCTGAAATATAAAACTGCAATAACAGCAGTGACATGCACGTTACTGAAATATCAAAGACTAAAAAAAAAGGTACATATATATTTTATTTCATGTATATGTGTGTGTGTGTGTGTGTGTAGCAAATTCCAAAACCTCTGAGCCGCAGCTTTAAAACGTACACATTCAGATGTTTAATTATACAGTGCACCTCTAGCCTTTCTATTGCAAACTAATTCCAGAATAAAATGTGCGCTATAATCCAGATAATAAATGTAAACAATTAATAAGTGTCTTATTTGTCCCCCCGTGAGTGCCACAATGTGCTCTAGAATTGTATTAGGAAATTAAGAGAACTGACTGTGCATATTTATCTTTTGATAGTTAATAATGTGTGTCTTTGCAATGTGCAATGTGCAGTAATGCTGGCTTCCTATCTTGCAATTACAGAAAAGCTTATTTGCATTGGAGCTCTTCACAGCACATTGGATTTATTTACTCTGTAGATTACATTTAGAAGACAATTTAAAATATGCACAGAAAGATAATTGCAGATAATACATTATTAGTAGTATTGTGTATATGAGTGCTAGATGCCAGCGGAAAAAAATCAGCAATGCAGTGCTGTGCTAACCACCATAAAGCCAACAAAGGAAAATACAGGTTGTGTAACAAAACACGAGGCTTGGGCAATTTATGGGCTGATTATAGCAATTTAGAAAAAAAAGAATAGAAAAGAAATAACCTACATTTATTCTTTCAAAGCACTGTTGTTTATATCCTAACATACTATATGTCGTCTTCAATAGCAGCAACATACAGTTTAAAAGATAGGATCTTTCAATCACAGTACATTTTTATGTAGAGTGGGAAGAGGGGTCGTTGAATTCACCAATGATCTATAAAAAACTGCACATGGATAAAAGAAGGCATAAACTCCTAAAATCCCACCGTATCTCGCAAATCAACAATTGAAGTGGAACAAAAAATATGTTCTACAAAAGGAATATCAGTTAACTGGTCTTATAGCTTCCTATTTTAGAGGCACAAGGATATTCTGTGGATCCAGAAGGAAGAAGTATACTTCCTTTATATTTCTTATCCCCTCCATTGCCACTCCTGGCTTTGGCTTAAAAAGAAAAACTCAAATGGGCACTGTCCGATACCAAAACTTTTTATATGTTGTACATCTTGCAAAATTGACAATACAATAACCTTTCTAAAATACTTCATATGAAAATGTTATTTCTTATTTATAAAATCATGGCTTTGTCCAAGCTGAAGCACAGGCATGGACAAAGTCCAGTAAGTGAGGGTGAGCTAGCACTCCTCTGTGCTCTCTTCTGACTGATAGGACTCCTCTGTGCTATCTCCTGTCTAATAGTACTCCTCTGTGCTCTCACCTGTCTGATAGGACTCCTCTGTGCTCTCTCCAGTCTGACAGGACTCCTCTGTGCTCTCTCCAGTCTGACAGGACTCCTCTGTGCTCTCTCCAGTCTGACAGGACTCCTCTGTGCTCTCTCCAGTCTGACAGGACTCCTCTGTGCTCTCTCCAGTCTGACAGGACTCCTCTGTGCTCTCTCCAGTCTGACAGGACTCCTCTGTGCTCTCTCCAGTCTGACAGGACTCCTCTGTGCTCTCTCCAGTCTGACAGGACTCCTCTGTGCTCTCTCCAGTCTGACAGCACTCCTCTGTGCTCTCTCCAGTCTGACAGCACTCCTCTGTGCTCTCTCCAGTCTGATAGCACTCCTCTGTGCTCTCTCCAGTCTGATAGCACTCCTCTGTGCTCTCTCCAGTCTGATAGCACTCCTCTGTGCTCTCTCCTGTCTGACAGTACTCCTCTCTGCTCTCTCCTGTCTGATAGTACTCCTCTGTGCTCTCTCCAGTCTGATAGCACTCCTCTGTGCTCTCTCCAGTCTGACAGGACTCCTCTGTGCTCTCTCCTGTCTGACAGCACTCCTCTGTGCTCTCTCCAGTCTGATAGCACTCCTCTGTGCTCTCTCCAGTCTGATAGCACTCCTCTGTGCTCTCTCCAGTCTGATAGCACTACTCTGTGCTCTCTCCAGTCTGATAGCACTCCTCTGTGCTCTCTCCTGTCTAATAGTACACCTCTGTGCTCTCTTCTGACTGATAGGACTCCTCTGTGCTATCTCTTGTCTAATAGTACTCCTTTGTGCTCTCTCCTGTCTGATAGGACTCCTCTGTGCTCTCTCCAGTCTGACAGGACTCCTCTGTGCTCTCTCCAGTCTGACAGGACAGGAGAGAGCACAGAGGAGTACTATCAGACAGGAGAGAGCACAGAGGAGTACTATCAGACAGAGCAGTGCTAGCCCACCCTCACTTACAGGACTTTGCCCATGCCTGTACTTCAGCTTGAACAAAGCCATGATTTTATAAGCCATGATCTCTAAAAAAAAAAAAAAAAAAAAAATGAAATAAAATTTTCTTATAAAGTATTTGAGAAAGGTTAATGTTTTGCCAAGATGCACAACATATAAAAAAAGATTTTGCATCCAACAGTGCCCATTTAAGTGTTGTTTTATACCACCTCACAAAATTATTTTATTTAACAGTATTTCATTCCATGTTTCATGCAGCACCATAATGGAAAACTCTATTCCAGAACAGCTTAGGCCTACCATATCTGATCCGTGATAATCTAAATTTTGGCACCCTGCTGATCAGCTAAATAAAAAGGCAACAGCACTACAGCAAGCAACAAGACTGATTTAATAAATACTAGGCAGAATGCTATACTCTTGACTGTGGCTGTGCCTAGTACTGAAGCTCCATTCCTTTCACTTAAAGTGCAACTGTAATCATGTTTTGGCCGTATCCCCTAACCACAGTGTGTGTATTATGTGTATAACATGTATTCAGCATTACTTTTAACTTTTTTATTAAAGCTTTTATCACCCCAAAAAACGCTTTTCTATGCAGCCAACAACAGTCGGAAAGGCGTGGCCAGGGGTTCATTATGCCCCGCCTATCCCCTGTACATCAGTGCTGGGACAGTTGTGTGATTGACACACAGGTCCCAGCGCATAATCCCCTTATCTTCTTTATGTGGGTGCCGACTTGAATTCTCAAAACAAGCACTCGATGCACCTGTGCACTGCTAAAGGCGGGGACGTGAACTTTCAGTCTCTGCCTCTAGCAGTGTATAGGCGCATGTAGGTGGCAGACATCAGGAGCGAGCGCTCGCTGGGTGAGTGAGTGCTTGCTTTCAGAATTCAAGTCGGCACGCACATAAAGAAGATAAGGGGAGTATGCACTGGGACCTGTGTGTCAATCACACAGCTGTCCCAGCGCTGATGTACAGGGGGGATAGGCGTGAGGCAAAGCCAACCCCTGGCCTCGCCTATCCGACTGTTGATGGTTGCACAGAAAATCTTTTTTTGGGGTCATAAAAGCTGCAATAAAAAAGATAAAAGTATTACTGAATACATATTATACACACAATACACACACTGTGGTAAGTTGTTTGTGCCCAAACTTCATGACAGGTGCGCTTTAAACCCTGGAGAATGCAGCGATTGTTCTTTTTTGCATTTTTTTTTTTCCCCCCTCACTTTTAATAGCCCTTTAACTTTTCACCTACTAGGCCATATAAGGGCTTCTTTTATGAGCTACTTTTAAAAAAATTATAACTTTATGTAAGAAAATTAGCATGGTTAAAATTTTAGTCCCCATAGGAGATTTTTACATGCAATATTTCGATTGCAAACACTGGTCAATGCTTTGTCATAGCATAGCATTGATCAGTGTTATTGCCAAAGCAGCCTGGAGAAGCAGCGTGACAAGAGTATGTCATGGAGGTAGGGGAGGGACCTCCAGCCGTCATGTCAGTTGCAATCTGGTGATTGCACCAGAAATGCCAACCCACTGGCAATGCTATTTTACCAATTTTAGATCCCACTTTTAATTTCAAATGCGAGATCTAAAGGGTTGTTAACCATTGTACGGCATTAGCAGTGTGTCCAGGCAGCATGCAGCAGCCATTATTCATCAACTTATTCAAGTCTATTAGCGTGCACAGGGTGTACATGTATACCCTGTGTTGCCTAAGGGTTAAATGCAAGGACAAAAATTATAGCATCCCAATTTGCAAGTGCTAATATATATTTAAAGCATGAGTAATTTTAAATTGGAATACTGCTATAAATTAAAATAGAGGCTCTTAGAGAGACATCCCACCATGGTCTTTATCAGAAAAAATTCTTACACTATACATGTGCCCTTCCTGGGATTGCACTAAGCCTACGAATTCTGGACATATAGGAGCTATGTATTCATGCTTAAAACCAACCAGGAGGATGGGTGGTATGCGCAGCCATGACTGAGGCAGCCACTCCCCACTTGCAATGCAAAAAACAAAAAATTGGTCAGAAAATTCAAAAGAAAAATTATAAACATGCAGGTTCATGCTGCCATGGCTGAAATACAAGTACAAACACAACATTTACAGCAGTAGACTGCATGTGCTAATACTTATGTATAAGGTGAGTGATTGTACTGTATTTCAGCCATGGCAGCATGCACCTGATATTTATAATAGTTCTTTTGTATGTGCTGACCAAATTTATGCCTCTCACTTGAGTAACCTGAGCTCCTTCATCTGCATTACCAGGCACGGCCACAACCAAATGTATGGCACTGCAGAAATGTATGGCTGCGCTGATGCCACTGCAGATCCTGCAGACGGCAGAGGTGACAAGCAAAACTGATGGACTGATAGTCCATCAGTTTTCCTTTTTCTCTTTGAGGCCACAAAATGCACATGAGGAAATCAGTCATCCACAGCCTGCACATGACCAAGGATGACAAGAACCTATGGGTGTATGAGCAGGGAAAAGGGTTATATATTTATGTGTAAAAAGGCACCTATCTACATAGTGGAGGATAACTGATTAATGGGGAAAACTATCTACCTAGGGGATAATACTAGAGGGGAAACTACCTAGTGGGGAGCAATTCTGCACTTACTAGGGGGGCAACATCTACTTTACTAGGGCCAACCATCCCCTCACTGTATGTACCTCCTTTTCTGGGAACCTAAAAGGCAGATACGTGCGGTCACATAAACAACTAACTATGCTTCCAAGCAATGTAAGACACAAACTCCATACTGACCTACTCCGTGCCTGCTTTCACTCCATACAATATCCCACTCTCGAAAATATACAAAAACATAGGGATGCAAATATTCTTCTCAATACCTAAATACATGGACAGGCAAAATGGCAGTTAACTCCAGAAAAAGTGACTGTGGCTATTGCTCAGACGCACATGCTCACAAGACATTTGGTCCTGATGGGTTTTCAAAAGAATATTACTCTTTAAACTGGTCCTCCCCCATATCTAACAGCTATTTTCAACATACCGTAATTTTTAAGTGTCATATCATAACCCTGAATTTATGACCAGAAGAACTATTCTTCAACCAAAGCCAAATAAAGAATTGATACTCCATATGTCTTATCAACCCAATGTCCACATTAATCAAGATTATAAATGGCTTCCAAAAGTCCTGTTCAATCACCTCCTATCCATTCTACTGAAAACTCTATCAAAGTTCCAAAAGGGAACTTTGTGTAATAGGCAATCTACAAAAAAGTGTCTGTTCAACCGTAACAGTTGATGTCTTTAAGCCTGGATGCTGAAAAGGCCTTCAAACCAAGTGTCGTGGGCCTTGTACCCAAATATAACAACTAAAAATATTAGTTGTCTCATAAAAATACGGCCTCATATGTCTTTAATTTAGTATCTGAGAGAAATCCTTATTACTTCACAGCTAAAGGCAGTAGCATTGAAACTACTGGGAAACTACTACAGCAGCACTTTGATGGGGGGTTAAATCTTATAAGCATTTTATAATTGTGAACTTTTCATCAAAAGCTTTAAATACCTTGTATCCATGTTACCTTTCTATAAGGACATGCTGGATAAAGTATTTCTTTAGAGAAGTAAACAGAGTGGGGGAATCCTTGTATATTTAAAGCTACTAAAAGTGTGTGCAATTGGATTAGTGGTGAGAGGGTAGAACCAGAGATAACACATACAAATTAAGCTGACAAACCCAGGCCATGTCATGAAGAATAGTACAAGTGGAATAGATATAAAGAACAAAAAATATTCAGAAAACTATACAGGCATTTTGTAAAGTGCCCTTACTCTTAATTGACCATCTTACCTGCAATAGCATCATTGACACTACAAACCTGTAATTCCTTCCTCCAAGAATATACTTTCTTTTGGATCATGAAAGTACTGAATATAAAAATTTAAATAGAATAATTTTTTTCCCTTAAAATAAAGAATATTAATAGTTCCAGCTATAGACTATATAACACATTATGTTAGGGGTGCAGGTATTCTATTACATGAAAAAGTATAAAAGAAGGGGATAAAAAGACCATCATCAGCAGGGACTGTGAAAAATGTTTACCACTAATAGATATAACACTAGCAATTTAAAAGGAATTTATTCTAAAGAAGAATAGAATGCCATTTGAATGTATTAAAGCAATAGTAAACAGTAAAAAGCTCACCAGCTCATATTCATCAAAAAGCTGTATTAAAGAAGGTGGTATGAACATATGAAACCCCTGCAAAAATCCATTGATTTGTGGCTGAATGGCTCTTGTCATGCGAAGTTCAGTAACAAGCTGGACATATTCTGCCTGAGATAGAAAAAAAATGATTAAAAAGAGAAAGAGAGAGCGAGCCATCCAAATTCAACGTGTCTGCTGTGTGTTTGATTACTAAAGTAACCCTTCATCTAACATCAAGTACGGCTTTGTCTTTTTTTTTTTTTTTTTTAAATAGAAAAAAAAAACTATCAAACTAGATTCTGAGACACATTCTTCAGGAAAAGGGCTCCTCCATCTTGCATCATTTCATGTTCTTGTTGCCAGTAACAAGGCTTAAAGGCTGCTGCATATTAGGTACCGCATTAATGCGTACAACAAATTATTTTTTTTAATCATTTTTTTAAACACCATTGCAAATTACTGAACATACACATAAATGCATCCTAAATATTGTATAATAAGATTAGTTTTGTAAAATTGGCAGATATTAAAAATAAGCACAAGTGCAGAGGTACAGTGACATCTAGTGGAAGGCAAGAGTCCTTACTAACCCAAGGAATACAGCACACTTCAGAATGGTGCAATATGCTCTAAATATGCTTTATGAATACACGTATACTGTAAACTCATTCCACAAAACTCTAATCTGGGCATTATAGATTCTGTGGCTGAAACATACTGCCTGATAAAGAAAGACTGTAAACTGCATTAAAGTTCCCAACTGTTACAAAAGTGATCTGTTCTTTTTTGCACAGCTTATAGATAGCGTTCGATTGGTTAAGTAAATAAATCCTGCATTACAAAGAGGTAATTGTTAACATACTGTGATCCTCCTGAATTCAATCTGGGTATCCTAAAGGGTTGCTTATGAGTATTCTTTTAACAGCATTTAGGTGGCACCATTTGTAGAATACATTGGGAGAGATTTATCCAAATCAGTGCCCAGGAACAGTGGAGCAGTTGCCCATAGCAAACAAGGAGATTCCAGCTTTAATTTTTCAGGGATCCTTTTGAAAAACTAAAAGCTGAAATCTAATTGGTTACGATGGTCAACTGCTCCACTGTACACATTTTGAGAAATCTACCCTGACACAGAAACCATCTCAGGTCCCTTTTTCTATGATATGCACATTAATAAGTCTGCATTACAAGAAGTTGGCGTCACTCAAACTGCAATGCAAATTCCCACTGAAATAAAATTATGACGTGTCTTCGCTCTGACTAGAATTCACTAATAAATATGTACAGTATGGAGGGGAGGTTCTATACAGAACGGAAGCCACAACAGTAATAAACAGCAATATTTGGCATTTTTTAATTGGAATAATAGCAGAAAAGAGAGGGGGGGGTAGAGTTCTAAGAAGAATAGTTGTTTTTATGGAAAATGCATGTTTTTACTAAAACAGATATATCAGAACAAAAAAAAACAAAAAAAAAAAAAAAAGCACATTTCTAATCCACAAATAGAGAAATCACAACTAGACTTTTTTTTAACTACTATAGCCTAGGGCCACAACGCAGTATAGGCTATAATTTTTTTTAATGATATTCTGATATACCTTGGGCTCAAAGAAAAGCAATACTAAACATAACTATAAATGACAGGCTATGGATATGTGCACAGTAACATACCAGAAGTCATTTAATTGGAATATAGATAGAAGCAACGAGCTACTGATAAATGTATATACATCCCACACCCTAATCACTGTACAGCAACGCCCCCAAAAAATTCACACAGGTGTACAAATACACAAAAAATATATATTCACAGTCATTAATAAAGAGTTATGCATTTGTATATGCCAGAGGAAGACCTCAATTGCTGCAGCACAGTCATGGCCAAAAGCTTTGAGACTGACACATTTTTTGTTTTTCACAACATTTGCTGCTTCAGTGTTTTAGACATTTTAGTCAGATGTTTCTGTGGTATACTTAAGTACTGTTTATAGGCCTGTCATAGGTTTTACATTTATTTTTTTTTTTACAAATATATAAAGTTTTGGCAAACACTCAGTATTTATATTGTTTTCTGTTATTATTTAGGACTCCCACAATTTGCCCTGACATGAGGGATATCAGTTTCTGGGCCAATCTCTAACCAGTACTTGGAGTTTTCCCCAATATCTGTGTTTCTGTCTGTCAACCCAAAGCATAGTTCTTGCAAAAGACCTTGTTGGGGTCGAAATTTTGTAGGTTTTCTGCTATGAGGAATACATTGTGTCACTTGTTCTTACCCACCCACCTCTTGGTTGTTTTACAAAGGACTTTTTGGAATGTTGGGGTTCTGTGGACACAAAAGCTGGTGACTTTGCATTCAGCTGGATCTTAAATCATCAGGGAGTGCTGTATATATCTAGGTTTCTCCCAAATCATTCTTCATCACCAAAAGGAATAAGCTACGTATACAAGGTCCTGCCAAGATACAACCACTTTATGGTAACAAAAAAGAAAAAGGTTGTCCCTTTAGACTAAAGTGCTGTAAAACGTATCACTTTCTTTTTTTGGTCATCACCAAATTGCTCCTGGATCACTGGGTGAAGTTGCTCTTGGAGGATGTTTAAATAATAGCAATGTCAAGATCATCTCTTAAAAAGAATTCAGCTACTGGATTGGTTTCATACCAGTGCAGAGCTTGCTCAGGAATGGCAGCAGGCAGGTGAGACAAATGCTTTCGGAGACAGGAATGGTGTGAAAAAGGTCAGCAAAGAAAACACTTCTCTGCAAAAGAAACATCAAGAACAGACTGGCATTCTACAGAGATTGGACTATAGAGGACCGGGTAAAGATTTTTTTTTTCCGATGAAGTCTCTTTCAGACTGTTTGGGATATCTAGAAGAGTATTGTCTGGAAAAGAAAAGGTGGGCACTACCATAAGTCCTGTGTGATGCCATCAGTAAAATACGGCAAAAAAAAGGTACCTTTTCATCCAAGGGAGTGGACTCACAATTTTGCGTAAGAACACTGCCGTACGATCAAGGAGCAATTTAGTGATGAACGATTTTTCCATCACGATGGTGTCATCTCTGTTAGATATGTCATAAACAAGTTCTGTATCAGTAAAATGAATACCATATTACTCTATGGGTAATGGATACCACAGTTTTTTTGCATAGTCTTGCTAACCAGTGATGACAATTGACTTTGTAAGGATGCACACTATTTACAAGGGTAATGGTAACACCAAGACAGGAGAGCAAACAGGTCCTCTAAGTAAAGACTAAATGAGATTATATGACACTGCCACTGGGGAAGGGTCCACCACCTAGGGACCTACAAAAACCTTTATCTGGCCCTGCCATCCACCACCTTAATAATGATTAATGCAGAAAACATGGTCACAGCACAGATATTCCAGGTTCAGAATATCTTACAGCTGTAGTTTTATTTCACTTTCCTCTTTAATTATTAATCAGGAACTACATACAAAAAAGCAACTAACTCCTTTACTAAGGAAACTGAAGAAGCTGTGAAGCTATTCTCCCATTTCCTATATAGAGATAGAATAAAATAAAGAACGGCTTTTTAGCATTGTTTTAAGTGGCATTTTAATGATTTTTTTTTCTAGAGACCACAGAAAAATAAAGCTAAACAGGAACCCAAAAAAAAAAAAAAAAAGTGCAGTTTTATAGGGAGAGACAGTGTTCATTTAAGCTAGCATCTTTAGGGTCTATTTACACATACAGTTTTCTGCGCAGACTTGATGCGCAGGATTTTCTGCTGCAGATTTCAGTGTAAACTGAATGACTGAACACAGCTTGAAATCCTGCGCATCAAATCTGCGCAGAATACTGTACGTTTAAATAGACCATAAAGATGCAAGCTTAAATAAACACTGTCTCTCCCTATAAAACTGCACTATTTATTTTTTTTTTGGTTCCTGTTTAGCTTTATTTTTCTGTGGTCTCTAGAAAAAAAAAAAATCATTAAAATGCCACTGCGGAATTCCCACGGAATTCTGAGAGCAGAATTCCACAAGTAAAATTCAGCGCTGTGAATTGTAACATCAGTGTGAATGGGTCTTCCGTGAGACCCGTTCACACTGCGGAAATTCAGCGGCGGACAATACCGCCTCTGAAATTGTTCTGCACAAAGAAAGAACATGTAAATTTTTTAAGCGGGATTCCGCGAGTACTACATAGCCGTCAATGGTGAAAGCGCAGTGCCCCGCAGTCCTACCGCCGAAGTATCTTCAGCGGCCGCCTGACAATCTTCTGAGATTCTGCAGTGTGAACGTACCCTAACAAATAGCATTTATATGTTGCTCACTTGCTTTGTTATCTTGCATTGTGGAGGGGGCCTCTCCCTCACTGTGGATGACTTATCTGCTCTGAGTCTGGGAGCAGCCTGGCAGTCTGCAAATCACTGCACTCTGTAACCCTTTTCTCTCTGGTTTTATGATGTACATGTTACACAGAGAAGATTATTGGAGTTTGCCTACCTGCAGTATTCCTGAGAAATGATGGTGAGTTTATAACAATATTAAATGCGTAAATATAAAAATAGATCTTTCTAAATTAGTGCAAGGATTTTAGTGATACAAGCACAGTAGTTTATGCATACATTTTCTATCTGTTCCTAGTAAAGCTGGATGCTAATCAACATAGCTGTCACTATGTGTGTCATTCAGCTTTCACAGACTCCTAAATGACTGATCAGCTTCTTTGTCATTCAGAAGTCAGAGAGAGTGGGTAGGACTTCGTGGGTGCAGGAATTCCGGTGCTGATCAAGCCAAGGAGCCATGGAATTAATAGTACCAACCATGAGGTTTATTAACAACAATGCAAAGCATTTCGCTGTGCATGTGCACTGCCTCAGCTTCACTGCCTGATGAAGCTGCGCATGCACATCGAAATGAGTAACATTGTTGTTAATAAACCGTATGGTTGGTACTACTACCTCCGTGACTCCTTGCCTTGATCAGCACCGGAATTCCTGCACCCACGAAGTCCTACCCACTCAGTCATCTCAAGTTCCAGGAAGGCTGCAGTTGGCAAGTTTAATCCATATACGATTACCATTGTTGTGTATGTTGTTACACAACCTCCTTTGTTAAGCGGTGATTTACCCTCCCCCTCCTCTGTATCCTTGTTGCAAGCGATACTCCACAAGGAGTGCCTTTGTTTTTCTCTATTCAGGAGTAAGAGAAATCTTTGGCTGTTCAAGCATGCTGGGAGTTGTAGTTTTGCAACAGCTGGAGCTGCAGTGTTTGTAAAGCACTGTGTTAGAGAAGTGTTGCCTTTAGCTGTTGCAAAACTACAACTCCCAGTATGCCCACACATCCTTTGTCTGTAATTTTGCAAGAGCTGGAGGCACACAGCTGAAGAATGCAAGCTCTAAAACAGAGTTTTACAAAGATTGTACCCCCAGCTGTTGCAAAACTACAACTACAATTGATAAACCTCTACATTGCAGTTTATCCGATGGAGAGGGGGGGGGGGGGGGATAAGTACAGCCTCTTATGTTAAGATTGAAACATAAAGAGCAGTTTTGACATTATGTTTTGGTCATGTAATAAAAAGCAACAGATATAGATATTTTAAGAATATTAAACCTTGAAATTACTAAAAAAATGTAAAACTTGTCTAAAAGACTTCTGACACAGTCCAAACAGTCATGAATTTAAAAACCAACCTGCTCTGGGTTATGACCATCTTTGGTTGGTGAACTACTAAAAGGTTCTCTATTGCATACAAATTATTAAAGTAACAAGTTTCACATCTACTGATACTGGATGGTGAGACAAAAAAAAGCAAATATTTTGGATAATTTGCTTTGCCAGACAGAACAGGACAGTAAGTGCTTGTAGTGCTTATTTAACACAGAGGTTATTTGTTCCAGAATTCTAAGCTTTTTACAATAAAAGCTGTAACAATACTGAAAGGATTTACCAAATAGTTCTTACCCACAGAACAGAATCAACATTCATCATTACAAAGGACCTAGACTGCAGGAGATCTTAAATCCTGCTAAATAAAGCCTGACACTAGACATCTTGCTACACTAGCATATATGTACCAGCGTTCACAATACCTTACCTAAAGAAATCCCAGTTTTTTTTTTTGCTGCGCTTTTCTCTACAACGTTTGTGTCTTGCAGATGCGAGCATTTCACAAGGTAAAAAGAAATTGCCGGAGCTACCCTCCAGCAATTGTTAAGAGGTCAGCACTCTACAGACTAAAGAAAAACATGCAGCAAAGATGTTTACAGTGCGAATTCAAGCAGGTACGGAACACAGCATCTATTTCAACGAGATTTGTTTTTATCAATTGCTTTATCAGAAGCGCTATTAACTGGAAAATGAGTGCACCAAGGATACAAAGCGCGTTTCCACATTCATAGTTAATTGAACGGCTGTCTAAACCCGAATCAGCATAGCAATTAAAACTGAAGACTCATCTCAAAATGATATCCTTGGAATAAAGCATGTACTTATGTGCTGTGTGATCTAATTTCCTTCAGACTTACTTTAGTGCACTTACTGTATTTACAGTGATAGCAAGGTTTATGGTGTGTGCATGGGTCTATCTACCCATCCATCCACTCAATAGAACATATTCTTAAACTGAAGACCATGATTACAATATTTGTTGTTCCCTTTCTGGTAGCCATTTACAATTCTCACGTGTATGCTGTATTGGAAGGCATATCAGATAATGAAATGTGCTGTACCAAGATCCTTGGTGTAAAAAAAGGACTGCACCAACCAGGCCAGCAAACAAAACTATTGCTGAACAGCAGAAGTCTTTCCCGGAGACTTGCAAGAGGAGAATGTAGGTGGCGATCATAAAAGTGCAAAGTGAATGTCAAGGCTGATAGTATAAGAAGCTAAGAAATCAATGCAGACTAGTAAAGTAGAAAGGTTTCTAAATCAAATATCTTAGAAATACTTTTTAAAGATATTATAAGCTGTAAACAAATGCAAAAATATAGTATAACAAAAAAAGAATTAAAAAAATTATATTCCTTGGTTCCCCTAGAAACTGAAAAAGATATAATCTATCGACACACATTACATTACATTTCCATTCATTTGTGTAGTGCTGCTGTTGTCTGGGTTAATAGTTTCCATGAAGAACATTTCAAATCATTACT
Organism: Hyla sarda; assembly: GCF_029499605.1. NCBI lineage: Eukaryota > Metazoa > Chordata > Amphibia > Anura > Hylidae > Hyla > Hyla sarda. Next base: position 232,148,886 of record NC_079191.1, read on the forward strand.
CTAATGTCCTTCCATTATAAGCTGGGCCATTAAAATAGGATTACAAGGACAGAAGCAGCGTTGTAAGTATAAAAAAAAGTAGGGTGAGTAAAATAAATAAATAAAGGAATGAAGGGAAACTGGTGAGCAACACGCTTTAAAATCTATTTTCCATATGTATATTTGTATATAAAGATTGAGTATATGGTTAAACATTCATTACATTCTCTTCCCAGAACAACTCCAGCCTGACCTGTAACCGTCACGATTTCTTTAGTCTGTGTCAGACAATGCAATTATCACTTTGTCTTATAGCAAGGTGATCTAAATGTTCCTTAACACAACCAATGCTTTATTTATATATGACACATCATTTATAGCAGTGAATTTCCCAGCATTTGTACACATGAAAGAAAAATAGCATACACACCATTACCTAGCCTTCAGCCCTAAATCACCCAAGTCTTCAATCATTTATCATTGTTCTGCTTCCCCCCCAAGACAAAAAGTGAAGACATTTACTGAAACATAAGGCTGGGTTCTCCCTTGAAGTCAATCTGTGTATTTGTCATAGGAAAATGGATGTTCATAATTAAAATTGTGGCACGGACCAGAATCTAAACATTTTTCTGCGCTGACGCTTTATGACAAATGATGGATATAAGCACCACGACACAGAATGCATATTACTTCTGCTAAACGCAGCTAATAAATGGAACATTGTCAGAATTTTCCGTCAGTGCTATGCTGTTGGGATAACATGCTGCTGATTAAATAGAAATATTAATAGGGGGAAACGCGGCACCCAAAATAACATCAGAGCTTCCAGTAATATGGAGTGCCACCACTCGACATCGTGCACGGCATTAATGTATAATTTATTGGAACAGCGGAACTCATCTTGATGGGCTGTTATCTGTTGCAACTTCTCTGCCAGTTACTTCTCAGTTGAGCCAAAAGCCTGCAACCTCACAGCTCATGTTGAGGGAATTCCAATGAATGAAACAGTTTAGCACTGTTAATAATATGATGGATTAGTAATGTCACTGACTAATGGCAGCAGAGAGGCTCCTAAAAGGAATGGAATTTTCCGTCCAGATATCATACCCTAGTGGGATAGATACAGTAATTTCGGACCGATATCAGAGCGTGAAGTGTATCTTTCCAGAGACAGTTTACAAGCACATCTTGACTCTGATCTCATCACTCACCTTGTTCTCCTGTGTAACAACTATGCTTGCCCCTCCTGGTTTTAAGGGCACTTCTTCCATGGCTCCAAACACATCAGTCTCCACGGAGAAAGTAAGTTCCAGTCCCAGGTCACTAATATCATTATCTAAAATCCACTGCAAGTTCTTTGCGTATTCTGGGTCAATGGAGGCCACGTCCTGATAATTTACTGGGATACCTGCAGTATTAAAGCATGCAGATATTTAGGAGGCGATTTCTTCCCATACAATTCCCTAGTCTGTGCATTTACAGTACAAGGCTGCCCTCTTCAGTTGACTTAACGTACTGCAGTTAACTAAAATAAGGGCTGACTGCTTTGTTTACTCAGGAATAATTCACATACAACTTAATGGCTGGTTGTGCTTAGTTTTCTATTATCTGTCTATGCATAATATTGGTACCAGCCACCTTCCTATAAACAGCAATGAATACACAAAAACAGAATATTGTACTTTACATGTGTTTGTGTTGAACCAATTACAAATGACTTTGCTTGTGTGAATTTTGTTATTTTTTGGTAAACAAGAGGACTTTGCTCAGTAACAATATTTTATCATTGCCTTCCTGACATTTTATGGCTGTAATTTGGTGCAAATTTCTGCACAACTGACTATGAAATGCAGTGAAGACATGATGGTTTAAACCCCGCCTTACACTATGGAACTTTTTCCAGAATTTTCTTTCAAATACAGTACAAAAATAGAAATTATTAAATCACATTTTTACAACAAAAAGAACATACTAAATTGCCATTTACAGACATTCTTTCTTATGTAGAGTAAAATAGTAGAAATAAAGAAATAGGCACACAGTGTCTACATGCCTTGTACAGCTTGTCTAAAGGGTTTTTATATTATGGCATTAAACAAATAGAATGAAATTAAAATAACTTTGCAATAAACTTTATTTAAAAATGTTGAACCCTTTTATATAACTACCGGTATCATCATTGCTCCTTTCCAGGATGTGACCCGTCAATCAAAACTAGACTGCAGCCTTTCCTCTTACATGGCAGAATATAGTTTTAACCCCTTAAAGCGGTACTCCAGAATTTAAAAACTTTGTATCCCAAAGTACTCCTAAAAGGAAACCGCCTGTTTTTACCTTCATGGCCAAGCCCCATTCTTTTTATCTAGCATGGGTCTTTAAGTTGTAACAACTTTGGAATGCTTTTGCAGTGTGACGCAATTCTGAGAATGTTTTTTCTTCGTAACATATTGTACTTTATATAGTGGAAAATTTTTGTGAAAAACACCACAATATTCTCTAAAAGGGGACCAGTCTCTCAGTAAGAAGCTCCGAAAAGACCCAAGTACCGCACTTGGGCATCTTAGGCGCTCCCATAGACATGAATGGAATGTGTAACGCATACCTGTCATTTGCAAAAACTTTTTATATAATGTAGATAACATTATATATACCGCATATTTGTAATATACATTGGTTAAAAAATGTGCATGTTTTGGGGGGGAAAAATGCTGTCTTGCAGCTATTGCCTATGCGTCATTGGCTGGGACAAAATACAGGAATTGTGGGCAATTATCTGTATATTTATAACTAAACCAGTTCACAGTGTGCCTCAGTTATGCATGACCCAGAGCGACAGACTTCTTAGTATTGTTTTTGGCATCCTGATTGCCTAGGGGTGGGTCCCAGATGTGGAACACGCATCTATCAGTTATTTATAGCAAATCCTGTTAAAATGCCTAAAAAACACTGGATATGGGAATAGCCCATGGGGAGCCTAACAATGTAAAAAAGGATGGATTTTTCAATAAAATTTGTGCTACATGAAAGTTACACAATGTTAATAGGAAACACCCTTCAAAAAAAGCTATATTTCTACAGCAAAATATGTATATACAGATAGCTCAGCACCAATTTCTAACATCAAGAAAAGTAGAATTGTGTGAATCCATACCAAGGATGTGCTTATAAAATGACCGGGTGAAGTAAATGTTGACCAGCTGTCTGTGATAAAGTGCAAGTCCCAGGATCTCACCAGCAAAGCGAAAATAGTTCAAATGGTCTGGATTGACAGAAGAGTTACTATTTGGCTGGAATGTTGTTCCTATTTAAAAATACAAACAAAAAAAAAGAGAAATAAGATGCAAATATAAAAAGCTTTTCTGTTTATGTTAATGTGACCACACCGATTTCTCAGTAACCTACCGTCTGCAGATTGTGTGAATAGTGCATAGTCAGGATTGATGATTTCAGAAGACAGAATATCAAACCATTCCCGTACAACTCCTTGACCCTAAGACAAATTTATACAAGTAATATTAATTTTACAATATAAAAAAGATAATTTTTTTTTTTATATGATAAAGTGGTAGCCTTAAAAATGTGCAATCATGGAAGAAGGTGGTAGGTGTAGTTTTTGTTAAGGGGGGAATTCCAGGGCAATTTTTCCTATATAATTCTGCTATCAAGGTTTAAAAAAAAAAAAAAAAAAAAAGAGCTTCCTATATAGCTTTCCCAATCTCTCATCAACTTCTTTCTCACAGTGCCAGTCCCCAATGTCAGCTCTTCCTGTTGTCTGTGTCAGTACAAGGAAATGGCCTCTCTCACAGCAGCAGTGTCTAGCCTCAGCCAGCAGTCAAATGTGTGTCAACAATAACACAAGAAAGTGCTGACAGAGGGGACTGACACCATTAGATTGGCGGCAGAAGATCAGGAAGATAAGTATAGGTTTTTTATTTAATTTTTTTATTTTTATTCCAGCCTGAGAAGAATTACATACAAATCATAGTCCCTGGAAGATTTCTTTATAGTTTTGTGATAACTGTGGCCATTACTACTACCAACTTTTCACTTGTATGGACTGGTGGTTGCAGTTTTTAGCCACATAGACCTTTCTGATGAAGCTGGGGTTCCAGTGAAACGTTATAGACATAGGCTATGAACGTTTTTAAATAGCAGCACTACAGTCTCCTTACTCACAACCAATAATAGCACTAAAAAGTGGAGGGGCCAGACTATTATAGTGCACCCGGTAGGACAAGTGCCGTTGTCAGTTACACTATAGGAAGACTGGAGCTGTGTTTTTAATCACTGTGTGGTCCTGACATCTAGTGGGCAATCTGCTAATTGCTCCTTATTAGTTTATACTCAATTTTAATTGATATTAATAAAAGTTACATTTTAGTTGGGAGGGACCTAGTTTAGGGGAAACCCCCAAAGGGGTGCCCTAAAGTTATTGTGATATGAAGTTCACAGAAAGCTCCATTAGCTTTTACTTGTCACACATTTATGGATCAATATATTTTAGGGCTACCAACTTATCAGAAATTCACTTCACAGCCTGAGTGTTACGATACAACAGATTGTATTGAATAAAGCCAAGATTTATCAAACTGCCTGAGGACAGTTTTCCTAATTACAGCTCAGTTTTCAAAATGAAAGCTGAACTCTGATTGGTTACGATTGAGAAAAAAAAAAAAATAGATTGTCCTCACTCAGGCAGACTGGTAAAACCGAGCCAATGTTATAGCAGTAACCTAATGTTTCCATAAGTCAACGTTTCCTTTGGGTATCTTAAATATGTCCCAGATTTAACTATGATATAACTTTGTACTCACACCTGTCACCCTTAAGATTAACCCCTTAACCCCTTAAGGACCCAGCCAATTTTCAGTGTAGGACACGGCCATTTTTTGCACATTTGACCACTGTCACTTTAAGCACTAATAACTCTGGGATGCTTTTACATTTCCTTCTGATTCAGAGATTGTTTTTTCGTGAAATATTCTACTTTATATTAGTGGTAAAATTTTGTCGATACTTTCTGGGTGAAAAATTCAAAAATTTGATGAAATTTTTTTTTTAATTTTGAATTTTTTTTTACTTTGAAGCTCTCTGCTTATAAGGAAAATGTACATTCCAAATAAATTCTATATTGATTCACATATACAATATGTCTATTTTATGTTGGCATCATAAAGGTGACATGTTTTTACTTTTGGAAGACATCAGGGCTTATATAGCAGCAATTTTCCAATTTTTCCAAAAATTTTAAAAATTGAAATTTTTCAGGGACCAGTTCAGTTTTGAAGTTGATTTTAGGGGCCTTCTTATTAGAAATACCCCATTATAAAAACTGCACCCCTCAAAGTATTCAAAATTACATTCAAAAGGTTTGTTAACCCTTTAGGTGTTTCACAGGAATAGAAGCAAATTGAAGGAGAAAATTACACTGGCATGTTCTTGTAGATCCAGTTTTAAAATGTTTGCAAGCGGTAATAGGAGAAAAAGCCCCCCAAAATTCATAACCCAATTTCTCTCGAGTAAGGTATGTGTATGTCAAGTGTTCGGCGGGCGCAGTAGAGGACTCAGAAGGGAAGGAGCGACAATGGGATTTTGGAGAGTGAATTTTGCTGAAATGGTTTTTGGGGGGCATGTCGCATTTAGGAAGCCCCTATCGTGCCAGAACAGCAACAAAAAAAAAAAAAACACATGGCATACTATTTTGGAAGCTACACCCCTCAAGGTACGTAACAAAGGGTATAGTGAGCCTTAACACCCCCCAGGTGTTTGACAACTTTTCGTTAAAGTCGGATGTGTAAATGAAAAAAAAAATGTTTTTCCCCCCAAATTTACAATTTTTACAAAAGGTAATGGGAGAAAATGCCCCCCCCAAGATTTGTAACCCTATCTCTTCTGAGTATGGAAATACTCAGAATACTGTTAGGATGTAAAATGCTCTGCAGGCGAACTACAATGCTCAGGTGAGAAGGAGTCACATTTGGCTTTTGGAAAGCAAATTTTGCTGAAATGTTTTTTGGTGGGCATGTCGCATTTAGGAAGCCCCTATGGTGCCAGCACAGCAAAAAAATAAATTAAAAAAAACAACAAAAAAAAACACATGGCATACTATTTTGGAAACTACACCCCTCAAGTGTAGTAACAAGTGGTATAGTGAGCCTTAACACCCCACAGGTGATTGACGACTTTTAGTAAAAGGAGTACTCTGGAGCGCTGGTACTTAAAAAAAAAAAAAAAAAAAAAAAAGTTTACCTCATCTGATAGCTATTTCAAAGACCTTTCCAACGATACCTCATTTGTCAAATTTGGCCCAGCCATTCTCTTGTAATTGCCACCTGTAGCAGTAAGCAGCCATGTCATAAAGACTACATTTCCCATGACTCCCTGCGCCAGCTTCCTGTTAGCTGCTGCTTTCTCCCCCTCCTCCCCCAGGAAATTATAATAAATTATAATAAAGTGACGCCCACAGCTCCTTCCCTTGTGTTTATCTCCTCCCATCCTCCCCCTCCCAGCTCATCAGCCCTCTCTACCCTCACGACATGTACTGATATGCTGCGGCCACAAAAATGCCTCCCATCGCTACCATCACCACTAGCGGGATCCATGTGCCCACTAGCGCAGTGTTTCCCAACCAGAGTGCCTCCAGCTGTTGCAAAACTACAACTTCCAGCCGAAGGCTGTCCGGGCATGCTGGGAGTTGTAGTTTCGCAACAGCTGGAGGCACCCTGGACTAGCGGTGTCACAAGAATGCCTCCCACGAGCGCTACCATGACCGCTAGCGGGGTCCCTGTGCCCACTAGCATTGTCACAAGAATGCCTCCCGCGAGCGCTACCATCACTGCTAGCGGGGTCCCTGTGCCCACTAGCGGTGTCACAAGAATGCCGAGCGCAGCTCTGTTCCCTGTCAGCTCTCAGCTTCATGCGCAGCTAACATAGTACAACGCAGGCGCAGCACAACGCAAATAGTGTAGGGCTAACGTAGGCAGCGATAGGAGCATAGCGTTAACACTACGCTATTTGCGCAGTACTGCGCATGCGCAGAATAAATTAACTTTGGGGGAGTAGCCGACTCTGGGCTGGGAGGCCGGCACAGCCCGCAGTGACTCATGGGAGCGATGAGTCACCGGGCGAAGATGGAGCCGGATCGTGAAGAAGACGCGGTCGAGCGTCATAAGAGGACCCAGCTTCCGGCCAGATGGAAAAGCGAGGAGAAGTCCGGGAAGAAGCCGACATGGACAACGTGAGTACATTACAATGCTATATAACTGATTCATGCTTCATTTCGCCCCTAATAGGTTACCATCGGAGTACTCCTTTAAAGTTGGATGTGTAAATGAAAAAAAAAAAAATTTTTACTAAAATTGAGCTTTTAAAGAGTGAATTTGTTTGGAATGGAAGTCAGGGGCCTTGTGCATTTACAAAGCCCCCCGTGGTGCCAGAACAGTGGACACCCCACATGTGACCCCATTTTGGAAACTACAGCCCTCACAGAATTTAATAAGTGGTGCAGTGAGTATTTACACCCCACTGGCATTTGACAAATCTTTGGAACAGTGGGCTGTGCAAATGAAAAATCACATTTTTCATTTTCACGGACCACTGTTCCAAAAATCTGTCAGACATCTGTGGGGTGTAAATGCTCACTGCACCCCTTATTACATTCTGTGAGGGGTGTAGTTTCCAAAATGGGAGCTTTGTAAACACACGTGACCTTCAATTCCGGTCAAATTTTGGGGTATGTTCTTACTCAGAAGAAATGGGGCTACAAATTTTGAGGGGCCTTTTCCTATTTTCCCTTGTGAAAATGAAAAATTTAGGGTAACACCAGCATTTTAGTGAAAATTTTTTTTTCTTCTTCATTTTCCCATCCAACTTAAACGAAAATTCGTCAAATACCTGTGGGGTGTTAAGGCTCACTATACCCCTTGTTACGTTCCGTGAGGGGTGTAGTTTCCAAAATGGGGTCACATGTGGGTATTTATTTTTTTTTGTTTATGTCAGAACCGCTGTAAAATCAGCCACCCCTGTGCAAATCACCAATTTAGGACTCAAATGTACATGGTGTGCTCTCACTCCTGAGCCTTGTTGTGCGCCCGCAGAGCATTTTACGCCCATATATGGGGTATTTCCGTACTCAGGAGAAATTGCGTTACAAATTTTGGGGGTCTTCTTTTCCTTTTACCGCTTGTGAAAATAAAAAGTATGGGGCAACACCAGCATGTTAGTGTAAACATTTTTTTTTTTTTTACACTAAGCCTGGTGTAGCCCCCATTTTTCTTTTCATAAGGGGTAAAAGGAGAAAAGCCCACTAAAATTTGAAGTGCTATTTCTCCCGAGTACGGAAATTTCCCATATGTGGCCCTAAACTGTTTCCTTGATCATCAGGTAGGGCTCCCCAGTAGGTAGACAGGCCCCCAGAAAGACATTACCCCCAACAGTGATGGGGATCATATCTATCTGGGGCCTCTATACCTACTTGGGAGCCCTACCATATGGGGGTCATATCTATATGGGGGCCTGTGTATCTACTGAGGAGCCCAGCCAGATGGGGGTTATATCTATATGGGGGCCGATGTACCTACTGGGGAGCCCTATCAGAGGGGGTTATATCTATATAGGGGCTGGTGTACCTACTGGGGAGCCCTACCTGATAGGGGTCATATCTATCTGCCGGGCATTATATGTGAGGGGCGCATGATGGGGGCATTATATGTGAGGGGCACAGGATGGGGGCATTATATGTGAGGGGCACAGGATGGGGGCATTATATGTGAGGGGCGCATGACGGTGGCATTATATGTGAGGGGCGCATGACAGAGGCATTATGTGTGAGGGAGAGCATTATGTGTGAGGGGCGCATGACGGGGGCATTATGTGTGAGGGGCGCATGACGGGGGCATTATGTGTGAGGGGCGCATGACAGGGGTGCATTATGTGTGAGGGGCGCATGTGGCCCAGCCTCACCCAGCCTCTACCTCCAGATAATTTGAGTCTGAGATAATTGGGCATTTACAAAGAGTGGTGTGAATTCTGAACTATTTTAGAGCACAAAAGTTACTGTAATAGTTGCAGACATTTGCCAAATTTATCAAACGGCTTACGGCTGATAAATTTTGCTGATGCAACTTCGAAAAAAGTTGCAGATTCTGCGCGGATGTGCGACTTGTGTGTGAAAAGTTGCATATACCCTGACTCAAAAGTCGCACAGAAAATGTAGGGCAGGGCTGACTTGACCTGAAAAAAACGTCTGCTTCTAGAATTGACAATTTTTGTGACAATTTTGAACATTCCGCAAACAGTCGGTACTTAGTGAATCAGTGCCCACTGCACAAAGTGCTTTAAATGGGTAAAAATCTAAGAAGACTTAAGCAATTGTCGCACAAAAAATTGCACAGACTCATTGTGCAATATTTTGTATGACAAACAGAAAAAAGCCGTTTAAAAAGCTTTCTAAATGTCTTGATAAATCCCCCCCTATATGTATATTTGTAATATACATTGGTTAAAAAATGTGTATATTTTTGGGTGAAAAAAAATCCTGTCTAGTCCCTGCAGCTACAGTGGGGATCAAAAGTTTGGGCACCCCAGGTAAAAATTATTATTAATGTGCATAAAGAAGACAAGGAAAGATGGAAAAATCTCCAAAAGTCATCAAATTACAGATTAGACATTCTTATAATATGGAGAAGAAGGACAACAGAATTTAATGAAAAGAACCTCTGTCCAACTGTTAAGCATGGGGCGGATCAATCATGCTTTGGGGTTATATTGCAGCCAGTGGCACAGGGAACGTCTCACGAGTAGAAGGAAAAATGGATTCAATAAAATTTCAGCAAATTGTGGATGCTGACTTGTTGCAATCTGTGAAAAAGCTGAAGTTAAAGAGAGGATGGCTTCTACAAATGGATAATGATCCTAAACACACCTCGAAATCCAAGGGGATTACATCAAGAGGCATAAACTGAAGGTTTTGCCATGGCCTTCACAATCTCCTGAAAAGAGCAGTGTGTGGCAGACAGCTCAGAAATCTCAAAGAACTGGAAGACTTTTGTAAGGAAGAATGGTCAAAGATACCTCAAACAAGAATTGCAAGACTCTTGGCTGGCTACAAAAAGTGTTTCCAAGTTGTGATACTTGCCAAAGGGGGCAGTACAAGATATTAACTCTGCAGGGTGCCCAAACTTTTGCAGACACCATTTTTTTGTTTTCTGTTATTTTTAAAGTGTAAATGATAGAAATAAAATCTAACTTTTGTTGACACATTATAAGAATGTCTAATCTGTAATTTGATGCCTTTTGGAGATTTTTCCATCTTTCCTTGGCTTCTTTACGCACATTAATACAAATTTTTACCTGGGGTGCCCAAACTTTTGATCCCCACTGTATATCTCTGTGCAGAGACAACATACAGGAAGTTTCGGCAGAAAAGCAGGGCCTGGACTAAGGACAGGCAGGGCTCTGAGGGCTCTGTGGAGTGAGGCTCTGTTACATTCTCCTGACTCGCACATTAGGGTTATTGATAAGCGAAGGTTGTAATTCCCACCACTGGAATTAAATAACAAACTCAGACAGGATCTAAGATCTGTATAGCTTGGAAGAAAGAAGAGACAGAGGGGATATGATAGAGACTTTTTAATACATAAAGGGAATCAACATGGTAAAGAAGGAGAGCATATTTAAAAGAAGAAAAACTACCACAAGAGGACATAGTTTTAAATAAGAGGGGCGAAAGGTTTAAAAGTAACATCAGGAAGTATTACTTTACTGAGAGAGTAGTGGATGTATGGAATAGCCTTCCTGCAGAAGTGGTCACTGCAAATACAGTGAAGGAGTTTAAACATGCATGGGATAAGCATAATATCCTTCATATGAGATAGGGCCAGGGACTATTGATAGGATTCAGAATATTGCGCAGACTAGATTGGCCAAATGGTTCTTCTCTGCCGACACATTCTATGTTTCTATGTCTATGGTACCATATTAGCAGGCAACATGAAAAAGAGGGCAATGCTTTGGAATTTTTTGTTTTATATATTCTTATTCAATATCTTCATGTAAAAACTGTTTAAATGCCAGCAGGATGGGTGAGCCCATTTTCCAAGCTCACACACTTTTAACACATTTTCTTGTATGAATTTGTACATAGAAAAAGCTGTCAACTGCACTTTGTAGTTGAGGGAAAGTGGGATCACAGGCTCTATCTATGAGCCCTTGCAGCATATATGAATACATGAATCAAATTCTAGGAAACTATAAATCATAGAGCCCAGAATATACTGATCTATACTATGATTGGAGATCATGAGGTACTGGACAGATGTGCCTTAATATACTATGAAGTATGACATACCATGCCTTCTTCCCCATGAAACCGCACAGCAATCCCCTGCTTGAGCTTGTCACTATTTGATTTAAAGACCACTTCACAGCTACTCCTAAAAATAGAATCTAAAGATGTAAAAAGATTAATCACACTTTCTGTAAAACCAACATTTTACATATGAAATTGGTTCATACTTTAGAAACCCATACCTCGATGAACCAGCAATATGTCATTCTCACTGACAGGTCTGTGCACCATATCAGTGTCAGGCTGCCCCGCATGTAGGTGTTCGTAAAACCATTCGCAACGCTCCTTAAAAGACTGAAAAATAAGATAAAATAAATTCAGATTTATGTCTTCAATGCACATACAGCTAAGTCAACTCAGTACAAAGTACATGTTCAGTTACACACACAAAAAATAAAATTAACGCCTATGGCTTTTGTCCTTGTTATACATGCTCAGATTTATATCCAAATATAGTCTTCTGTTATGGCAGGCATGTGTCATTAGGATTGGGATGCTGAGCTGTGATTGAGCATGAACCGAATAAACTGTTATTGGCATAAATCCCAATACAGTGTGAACTTTATTAATTGTTGACAATTTAAACCAATATTATGTCACTTATTGAGCAATAAAACGCATTGATAGGCTCTGTTCATCTATGTCACATTCTGAATGCCAAAATAACTTTCAAGGCTGTATACTGTAACATACACATTGGCCTTTTGGATTACAGTTGACAGATTTATATCTGGATGTTTTACTGCTGAATAATATAAGCTATTGCATTTATCTGGGCCACAAAAAGCATACACTATAATATATCTTTTTTTTCTCATAAAAGTTAAGGGCTAAAAGTTTAAGGTTTTATGCATATGTTTGAACAGCATTTGTTAGACCAACCAAAAGAAAAGAGAAAAAGTACCACATCTGTTGAATGATTCCTACTATATGCGTTGTATAGCGTGCCAGACCCGAATCACAGGTAAACTGCAGTGACTAGTTAGGAACCAGATGACTAACGAGTTGTCATTATCATATGGCGCATGATGCAAAAACCTCCTTGACTGTGGACTGCACGACCAGCCAGTGCATTCCATTGCTTATCGTCCAAGTGAGTAGTTAGGTTTTCTGCAAAATTTTCCCTTTTTATTTTATCTGCTGGGTGTAAATAATCTGTTTTGTCATCTGTTATTTGTTTTGTATGTACTGTGACAATTGTTTGTTTACAATAAATATTCCTTTCTTAAGTTTTGCCTTAGTCTGGAAAAGACTCATGTTACCTGATTAAATGATTTTTAATAGTCTGTAGAAAATCCCATACATGTGGTTAGATCATGTGGTTTGTGTTTTTTTAATTGTCTTCGTGGTGGCAGTGATACTTTTTTACTACTACTACTTTGATACAATTTTTTTTAATCCTTATTTCCAGTCTAGTGCAGACAAATAGCGATTTTGGTGGTAAATTCCTGACACACGTCAGAATACCTTATATCAGAAAATACTGTATATACAGCGGGGATCAAAAGTTTGGGCACCCCAGGTAGAAAGTTGTATTAATGTGCATAAAGAAGCCAAGGAAAGATGGAAAAATCTCCAAAAGGCATCAAATTAAAGATTAGACATTCTTATGATATGTCAACAAAAGTTAGATTTTATTTCCATCATTTAAACTTTAAAAATAACAGAAAACAAAAAAATGGCATCTGCAAAAGTTTGGGCACCCTGCAGAGTTAATATCTTGTACTGCCCCCTTTGGCAAGTATCACAGCTTGTTTGAAGTATCTTTGCCCATTCTTCCTTACAAAAGTCTTCCAGTTCTTTAAGATTTCTGGGCTGTCTGTCACACACTGCTCTTTTAAGGTCTATCCATAGATTTTCAATTATGTTGAGGTCAGGAGATTGTGAAGGCCATGGCAAAACCTTCAGTTTACGCCTCTTGATGTAATCCCCCGTGGATTTCGAGGTGTGTTTAGGATCATTATCCATTTATAGAAGCCATCCTCTCTTTAACTTCAGCTTTTTCACAGATGGCATCAAGTTAGCATCCACAATTTGCTGAAATTTTATTGAATCCATTTTTCCTTCTACTCGTGAGATGTTCCCTGTGCCACTGGCTGCAATACAACCCCAAAGCATGATTGATCCACCCCCATGCTTAACAGTTGGATAGAGGTTATTTTCATTAAATCCCGTTCCACTTCTCCAAATGTACCTTTGCTCATTCTGACCAAAAAGTTAAATTTTAACCTCATCGGTCCACAGAACTTGTTTCCAAAATGCATCAGGCTTGTCTATATGTTCAATTGCAAAGTTCAAACGCTGATTTTTGTGGTGAGGACGTAGAAGAGGTTTTCTTCTGATGACTCTTCCATGAAGACCATATTTGTACAAGTATCTCTTTATAGTGGAATAGTGTACCACAACTCCAGTGTCTTTCAGATCTTTCTGGAGGGACTGTGCAGTCAAATGTGGGTTTTGAATCTGTCTGATATTTTTTGTGCTCTTTCAGATCTTGCTTTAACTTCCACTGTTCCTCATGACTGCCATTTCTTAATTACATTCCGAACAGAGGATATTGACATCTGAAAACGTTTTGCTATCTTCTTATAGCCTTCTCCAGCTTTGTGAGCATCAACTATTTTCAGTTTCAGATTTCTAGACAACTGCTTAGAAGAACCCATGGTGCTGATTGTTGGGGCAAGGTCAGATGAGTCTGGGCATTTAAAACCTTTAAGATTTTAATCACCTGGTCTTCCCAGATGAGGATTGATAATCCATGACACTGGCAGGTCTCAGCTTTGCAAAGGGGGCAGTGCATGCTATAAATTCTGCAGGGTGCCAAAACTTTTGCAGATGCAATTTTTTTAGTTTTCTGTTATTTTGAAAGTGTAAATGATGGAAATAAAATCTAACTTTTGTTGACATATTATAAGAATGTCTAATCTGTAATTTGATGCCTTTTGGAGATTTTTCCATCTTACCTTGGCTTCTTTATGCCCATTAATACAAATTTTTACCTGGGGTGCCCAAACTTTTCATCCCCACTGTAACTACATACTGCAGACAGAGCCCGAAACATAATATGAATGGGCCAAACATTTATAAATTCTTGCTATGTTTATTATGCATTTTTAAATAATGTTACATTTATATGATACAGTAAAGTATGCTTTACATAATGTACTCTACAGAATATAACGTAATACTGATGTATTGATCGTGTGAGTGCTGTGATCATTTGATATGTGATATCCTCATGAAAACACTGCATGACAAAAGTCCAAGCAGCTGTAATGTTAGTATGGAAAAGCTATACTTAAATGGGTTCTTGTTTATTTAAAACTGTAGCAAATGTGAAAACTTAATAGGTGATTAAAACTTTCAGGAAATACAGCGTGTCTTCTAGTAAAAGCCCACTAGGTGGTGCTACAACATTGGTTGTGCAGCTATCTTATTTCTCGCTATGCAGGGTCAGTGCCTAATCTCTACCACTGCATAGTAGCTCCACACTCTTACACCTGCTGTATTCCTGTCTAAAATGTAAATAGATCACTCTAACGCTTCGTTTGCGAACTTTGCATCTCAATACTTTTGTCTATGCAGAATTATTGTTTAGCTTTTTCATAAAAATTAGCAGAAATTTTTAAAACCCTGTTTTCACCTTCTCATTATGGAGAATAAAGTGCAGATTGATGGGGGAAAGCTTTATTTTATTTAGGGCAAGCCCTTAACCCCGTACGCAGGGTTTTTCAGTTTTTGCATTTTTGTTTTTTCCTCCTTACCTTTTAAAAATCATAACCCTTTAAATTTTCCACCTAAAAATCCATATTATGGCTTATTTTTTGTGTCACTAATTTTACTTTGCAGTGACATTAGTCATTTTACCCAAAAATCCACGGCGAAACGGAAAAAAAAATAATTGTGTGACAAAATCGAAGCAAAAACGCCATTTTGTTACTTTTGGGGGCTTCAGTTTCTACGCGGTGCATATGTCGTACTTCTGGAAAAAATCATAACTGAATATTTTGTGTGAATGTGTGTGAATATTTTATTGCTGGATGTTAGAGATCTTTCCCAACATTCCATTTGAGAATTCCCCACAGACACTCAATAGGTTTTATGTCTGTAAACATGCTTTGCCAGTCCATCATATTGTTTGTCTTGGAGGTGTGTTTGGGGTTATCATTATATGTAATACTGGCCTGTGGCCCAGTCTCTGGAGGGAGGGGATCATGCTCTGCTTCAGTATTTTACAGTACATGTTGCCATTCATGGTTCCCTCAATGAACTGTAGCTCTCCAATGCCAGCAGCACTCATGCAGGCCCAGACCATGACACCCCCACCATCATGTTTGACTGAAAGCAAGACAACTTGCCTTTGTACTCCCCACCTAGTTGACGTCACACACACTTGACACCATGTGAACCAAATAAGCTTCCGGTTCCAGGCTTTTTTTCTGGGACGACAGCCATGCAGACCAATTTAATACAGAGTGTGGTGTATGGTCTGAGCACTGACAGGATGAACACCCCTCCTCCCTTCAATCTTTGCAGCAATGCTGACAGTACTCTATTTCTATACATCTATTTCCTAAAGACAACCTCTGCATATGACACTGAGCGCATGCACTCAACTCCTTTGGTTGACCATGGCGAAGGCCTGTTCTGAGTGGAACCTGTCCTGTAAAACCACTGTTTGGTCTTGCCCAACGTGCTGCAGCTTAGTTTCAGGGTCTTGGCAATCTTCTTATAGCCTAGGCCATCTTTATGTAGAGTAACATTTATTTTTTTCAGATCCTCACAGAGTTCTCTGCTATGAGGTGCTATGTTGAACTTCCAGTGACCATTATAGGAGAGTGTGAGAGCGATATCCCCAAATTTAAGACACCTACTCCCCATTCACACCTGAGACCTTGAACACTAATGAATCACATGAAATCAGGGAGGGGAAAATGGGTAATCGGGCCCAATTTGGGCATTTTTACTTAAGGGTGTACTCACTTTTGTTGCCAAGGTTTAGACATTAACAGCTGTGTGTGGCGTTATTTTGAAAGGCCACAACATTAAACAATGCTACATAAGCTGTGCACTCACTACTTTACATTGTGGTAGTATCATTTCTTTAGTGTTATCACATGAAAAGAAAATATTTACCAAAATGTGAGGGGTGCATTCACTTATTTGAGATACTGTGTACCACATGTTCTACTCTGATAAGGCACCTTTCACAATATAAAGTTGCTCCGTTAAAAGACCTGTTATAAACTTCAGTTAGAAAAGCCTTAATAAGGGATGTTAAACATCTGTTACAAAATCCTATTAAAGTCTATGGGGTTTTTTGATTATCCGTTATAACCCGTTATAGCCCGTCATGAATAATGGACGTTATTTGTGATGGAAAGAAAAAAATGGCACATGCACTAATCTTTCAGTCACAAGAAACAGATGAATTAACAGCCGTTATTTTTAACATTGAACTCTATGGCAAACGGATGAGCCTTTATGTCATCTGTTTGCACCTGATTTATAATAGCCGTTATTACTTCTGAGCATGCTCAGAAGAGGTGAGATCAGCAGACTCCTGCAGTGCTGAGGGACTACTACTACTCCCATCATGGGACAGACTGTTCCATGATGGGGGTTGTAGTACAGGGGCTGAGGGATTGATCGCATCGGGTCTCACTTCTGAGACCCCTTGCAATCAGAAGTTATTAAACAGGGGAGCTGCCGGCATGGTACACTCCCCTGTGATGTTTGATGTATTATACTTTCTTTTTTTAATTCCCCGCCGGGAGCCCTGAATAGCCGGTACTGAGGAGCCAGGGCTCCCAGCGGGGTTTTCAAATAGAAGCACTGTGGTGGGGAAAGATATATAGAATTGCTGGGGGGGGGGGGGGGGGGCTCCTCCATACCAGCCATTCAGGGCTCCCGGTGGGGAATTTTAAAATGAAACTAAAATACATCGCAGGGGAGTGGAGCATGTCGCCCGCTCCCCTGTTTAGTAACTTCTAATTGCATGGGGTCTCAGAAGTGAGACCTGTTGCGATCAATCCCTCAACCCCTGTACTACAATCCCCATCATGGAACAGAGTACAAACACTAACATAGCTTCCCCAGTCACCGGCAGAGTCCAGCAGCCGGGGAACTACTACTCCCATAATGGAAACAAGTCTGTATTAGTAGTAGTAGTAGTAGTCCCGGCTGTGGGAGTCTGTAGGCAGAGGTGATAAAACGGCCATACACGAGGGATGTTATGACATGTCTTAACGGATGAATACACACGTTATTTTGACGGAAGTTATTCAGCCATTAGCACCCATTATTTCATCCGTTTATACATCCATTTTTACACAGAAAACAGATGTTTAATAACGGACGAATGTCCATTGTGTGAAAGGAGCCTAAGTAATTGAAAATAATTTAAAAATGTTATGAATATTAATAACTTCGGGACAATGAAAGCTAACAAAACATGTAAAAATAAATATTTATTTACAGTAGAGAGGAATGTAAAAGAACTATACTTGAAAGAACTATTTTGATTTTTAGCATAAACAAGGCTGACATTTTTTTTTTTAAACATAAAAAAAGGAATGACAACTCTAACAGGCAGTTGCACAAAGCATTACTGCAGTATTCTTTTTATACAGCACATCTTGTATGCTATTTTAATGATAAGGCTCAAATGGGATCTCTGGATATCCGCTACATGTACACGGATTTACAGCACTCTGACATTACACATATTGGGTTATACTTCAAAGCTAGAAAGATTTCACAACTTTATTTACATTTCTTTTTAAGTTCTTGTAAGCTGCCAATTTTGTCACAGAATAAAATTGGTGAACAATGTACGGTATATAAGTCTGCAGCTGGAATAGATCATCGTACTAACTAACCGCCAAAACAGTGCCTGGAGAGACCTACAGAGAACTACAGAACAACACAGCCTTATAGACCAACAAACACTAAACATCTACAAAACAGACCAGCAATTATTTCCATATCCTCCATCTTTTTTGTCTCATATTAAAATTAAAACTAAGAAATACAGTACATTCACAGAACACCGAAAATTCTTCTATACATGTTGAAGGAGAGCAATTTCACTTTAAGCACCACTGCTCTATGTTCTTTGCATGATTTCTACAAACACAATACTGTTCATATTCAATAAAAAATGTATTCCCAAAAAAATTCTGCATTCTTTAACACCAAAAGAACACAGCAAATTTTAGCTTTCACATTTTTCTTTTTCCTCTTCGCCTTCTAAGAGAAATAACGCTTGTTTTTTTGCAGGACAAATTGTTCTTCACCAAGTCACCTTTCATTTCACTGTACATTATACGGCGAAGCAAAAAAATTAAAAATTGAAATTGAAATTCCCAAGTAGGTTTAATTTGAGGTGACCAAAAATTATCAATTATGTTGTTTTTTTTTTTTTCTTACATTGTGAGATCATAAACATTATATTTTAACAGTTCGGACACTTGAGAACTTTTTTTTTTCCTAATGGGAAAAGGTGGGTGATTTTCATTTTTATTAGGGAGGGGGGGGGGGGGGAGGGTATATATTTTTTTAATATTTGTTTTACACTTCTTAAGTTCCCATAGGTTACTTTTACATGCAACCATTAGATTGTAATGTACCATTGTGTAATATGTAATAGCCTGCACAATGTTCCATCTGGACCTCTGACCGCCATTTGGACTCATTGGATTCTCAAAGTGTGACTGCGGGGGTCCGATGAGTCCAACCAAAACTACTGGTACCTCCATTTTCCCTAAAGATGCCATAATCAGCATTGATTACATCATCTATATGATCTAGATTATTAACTGCTGCTCCTAATGTCTAAAGGGGGGCCCTGCTGCTGCTAATGTCTAAAGGGGGACCCTGCTGCTGCTGATGTCTAAAGGGGGGCCCTGCTGCTGCTGATGTCTAAAGGGGGGCCCTGCTGCTGCTGATGTCTAAAGGGGGGCTCTGCTGCTGCTGATGTCTAAAGGGGGGCCCTGCTGCTGCTGATGTCTAAAGGGGGGCCCTGCTGCTCCTAATGTCTAAGGGGGGCTCTGCTGCTCCTAATTTCTAAGGGGGGCCCTCCTGCTACTAATGTCTAAAGGGGGACCCTGCTGCTGCTAATGTCTAAACGGGAAGCCCCTGTCTATAGGGGGGCTGCTGTCTACAGGGGGGCCTGCAGTCTATAGGGGGGGGGGCTGCTGCTGCTAATGTCTGTAAGGGGATACTACCTACTAGGGATCAACCGATATCGTTTTTTTAGGGCCGATACCAGTAATCGGTGGAGGATAGCCGATAATTTATACCGATATTCCGGTATAAGTTATCGGCTATTTATCCCCCCGCGAAACCGCTGCAGATCATTGATTTAAAGCGGGCGCTTTAAATCAATGCACTGCAGTGGCTTTTGCGGTGCCATAGGCCGCCGCCGCCGCCACCACCCGCTTCTCTCCCCCTACCTGTCAGGTTGGTCCTGGCCATCCATCATTCCTGTAGTGTCCGGCGGCATTCCGGGTGGAGGGTGAACCGGTCCGGGCTGCCCTTCTTCTCCGGGGGTGCTCTTCTCCACTCCAGGCAGGCTCCGGCCTAGTAACGCAGCATAGACTGCGCTGCGCAGTGACGCCCGTGCGCAGCGACGCACCTGATGTCACGGCGTAGCGGCGTCTATGCAGCGTACTAGGCCGGAGCGTGCCCGGAGTGGAGAAGAATGACAGCCCGGACCGGTTCACCCTCCACCCGGAATGCCGCCGGACACTACAGGAAGGATGGATGGCCCGGACCACCCCCATTACGGGTAAGTTTAATTTTTTTTTTTAATGACTCGGAGGGTGGGGGAGGGGCCCGACCGGTATAGCGGTATGGGCAAATATCCATACCATGGGAGAAAAAAAAACGGTATCCGATTCATACCGGAATACCGTCCAGCACTACGGTGGGTCGCGGGGGCGGTCGCGGTGCGGCGGGTGGTCGCGGTGCGGTGGGGGCGGGGCATTATCGGCAAGGTAATTGCCGATACCGATAATGCCCAAAATCGTGATTATCGGACGATAATATCGGCCATACCGATAATCGGTCGATCCCTACTACCTACTATTAAAGGCAATATTACAGCAGAGTCACCTGCACTAACTTGTATTTACGGGTAGATCGTGCAGGTGACCCGGTTTCTACCGCTGCTCACCAGTTGTACATCGGTCTCGTAACCAATGCAAATTCCCTGTTGTGCCCAATGGAGAAGAGAGGAATCTTGGCTCATACTACAGCAGCCGCTTCCATTGTACACAACAAGGACCCACATATAATATGGTAAACCGCGCCAGAAACCGCGTCACCCTGCTGTCAGATTCCCTTTAAAATATAAGTACTCGTACTTGGTATCGGTGAATACAAGAATTAAAGTATCGGTACTCGTACTCGGTCTTAAAAAAATGGTATCGGGACATCCCTACCTCTGTCTATGTCAGGAACTGTCTACAGCAGGAACGGTTTGCTATGGACATTTGCTCCTGTTCTGGACAGTTCCTGACATGGACAGAGGTGTCAGCAGAGAGCACTGTGGTCAGACAGAAAATAACTACACAACTTCCTCTGTAGCATACAGCAGCTGATAAGTACTGGAAGGATTAAGATTTTTAAATAGAAGTAATTTACAAAGCTGTTTAACTTTCTGGCACCAGTTGATTTATAAAAGTAAAAAAAAAAAAGTTTTCCAGCAGAGTACCCCTTTAAGGGTATGTACAGACGAGCGGATCCACAGCGTATTTTACGTTGCAGATCCGCCGCCGAAGGACCACCTACAGGGTACCTCAGATGTGCATGCTCAGAGCGGCAATATGCCGCTACGAGCAGACACACTGCTGCGTTGCGTGAGTCGCCGTGCATGCGCGGTGTACTCGAACACATCGTAGCCGCTCCCCCTGCTCCCTGAGATAGGCCGATAGGAACGATGATGTGCGAGTATACTGCGCATGCACGCGGTGACTCTCACATCATTGTGTCTGCTCGTAGCGGCGTATTGCCACTCTAAGCAGGCACATCTGAGATACCTTGTAGGGGATCTTCGGCATTCAATCCGCAGCATAAAATACGCTGTGGATCCGCTAGTCTGAACATACCCTAAGTGTTTTATGCTACCATGCAAGACTGACCACCAGAGGAACAAATTTAATTGTGGCAACATAGTATAAATGAACATGGTAAGAAATTGTTAAAAAAAAAAAAAAAAAAAATCTAATATTTTAAGAGAATAGAACACCAAGACTAAAAACAAGTGTGCTTCATGGTCCGTTCCTAAGCTGGAAAGGCTACTGTGTCGCCACAAATTTAGCAATGAATGGGTGACAGACATTAAAAGCAGTGGCCTAGATTTATCAAATCGTCTGAGACAAAAACTGGTGTGATTTGCCCAGAGCAACCAATCACAGTTCAGCTTTCAGTTCTCAAATTGCTACAGTAAATAAAAGCAGAGATGTGATTTGTTGCTATGGGCAAATGAGAAAGTTTTGGTCTCAGACAGATTGGTAAATCACTTATCAGACATCCATAAACTGCAGTAAAATTGGCGCGCTTTTGCCATGTGGTAACTGGTCACGTAGTAAACTAACCGTGGCATGTGTTTTTTTTCTTCCTATTCAATGAGAAAACTGCTTGCACAATATATTTATGCCCCACTCCTCAAAAATAGTAATGTTAAGGTCATATTCATAAGTTATGAATATTTGGATTAAACTGATCTTTCCATACACTAGAAAAGAACACTCATGCATTGGTATAATTTGCTGGTAATCGCACAGTCATTGGTGTAATTTGCCATGAATCAATCACTAGTTCATTGGTGTAATTTACCGTAATTTACACGCTCATTAGTGTAATTTGATTTCTACTAATTTCCAGTTCAATTGTTATTGCTGGAGAGGAATGTACCTCCTAAAATTTCACAGCAAATGTCCTATTACATTTCCCCGGTATAAATGAAGAGGGAAACAGATTTCCATATTAAAATTTCATGGTACATTTCAAACCTTTGCTCATCATTTTAAAAACGAGTCAAATCCAATTAATACTTTTTGAAGTAAGACAATTTGGATGTTTGGAGTCATAGGTGATTGACTGATTTTATTTATTTTTATATAAAAGATAGAAGATAACAAAACAATGCTACAGAGTTCATAATTTATCTGAATACGGCAATCTAGGTTGTAATATTACAAACCATTTACAGAAGTGGTCATAATAAATTATACATGTCCCACAGTATGGCCACGATTCCTTTAATTAAAAAAAAAATATGACATTTGTGAAAATAAACTATACTAACCTGAGCTTTTATGATGTGCATAAACCTCGACATCAGTTCAGGGCACTCCAACAAAAAATGAAAGTGGTCAAATATGATTGTAGGATTTCTGAAAGAGTAAAAAATAAGTTAGCATTCCCTTATAATATAACATTGTGTTTTCCAAACAATGTTTTTTCCAGCGGTTGCAAAACAACAACTCCCAGCATGTACCAACAGCCTTGCAGTTGGAGACACGCTGTTTAGTGACAATAACCCTTTTTTCTGCGTTTTCCTATAAGTCTGATTAAAGAGTATCTGCCATAAAACCCTATTTTCTTAGCTCCGATTATATTCCCTACCTACTCCTAATGCCCCTCCTGCCCTTGATTTTTTTTAGAGCTTTAAAAAGCTCTGTATCATACCTTTCTCTTTGCTCACACTGTGTGCGCATTCGGCAGGAGAAAGTGGGTGTTCCCCAGCAGGCACAAGTCACTGAAGCCTGCAATAGCTGTGCCTCGTCATGCCCCGTGCGCACTTCCTAAGTTTGGTTTCCTGCCAGGCCAGCAGGAGACCAAAACTAATTGATTGACTTGCAGCAGGGAACAGAGCCACCTAGTGGACGTTTTTTCAATCACATTAAAAACATATAAAATATTGAAAACAGCAAGTAAATAGCAAAATGTCTTATAATTACATAAGGAACAATATATTAAAAGTTTAGTTTGGTGACAAGTACTCTTTAAGCATTACTTTACACCTTTTATAAAAGTATGGTCCATTTGATATAATAAGGAGTGACTATCAATTGAACAGCTCTAAATAGAAAACACTGGCTTTTTATTTTGTTTTGCTATCTCCATGCCATCTCATCATCATAATAGAATAATGTGTCTTAGAAGTCTGAGTGTCTAATTTTGGCACAAGGGAAAATGGAGAAATTCTTTCAGGAAATATTACAGAATGTTTCCCCTCACCTTGGTGCCATGATCCATTCCTCCTTTTGATCTAAAAAGACGTAAGGGAGAATGGCTTTACCATACATGTTGTGACAGAGGCCAGAGTAGGAACTGTTTAGCTATATTACTGTGCTGGAGAAAAATCTGTTTCAAGAAACACAGTTACAGATGTTGCCTCATTTCATGCAATATATAGGATATATATAGCAAAGGGATCTCGCCGCAAAGGGATCTCACCGCAGCACACAAAAGGTTTCCAAGTAGCAAAAAGGTGTTTATTCCATCCCAAAAAAAAGTGTTACAAAAAGCAGCAACATTTTAACTGGCTTACCCAGTCATTATCAAGCAGGACCGGATGAGCCGGTTGAAATGTCGCTGCTTTTGCAACACTTGTTTTTTTTTAACGGAATAAACACCTTTTTGCTACTTGGATAACTTGTGTGTGCTGCAGTGTGATCCCTTTTCTGTATTCAAGCTGGAGTGGTTTGTGTCTAAACTCGAACTGTTCTGCACCATTTATTACTATATCTGCTTTGGACTGGTTGTGCTGCTTTTGTACAATATATATAATTGAAGTGACTCTCAAAAACTTATGGAGAGCAATTACAAAGACTGATAGAATTACAGTAGTGACAGGGTAGTGAATATTATGGTGGGAATGGGTGTCCAACTTGCACTTGTATCAGTAACCAGTAAGTATGGCCTATTTTTTGTGATTTTTTTTTTTTTTTTGGGGGGGGGGGGGGGCTATCGAGTGTCTCACAACTTTATGAATCTTTTATTTATGCAAAAGTTGGCTGAGCTACTGAACAAATCAAGTACTTTTACCTTGTGTCACCCATATTATCTCTTGTAAACAGGGCCCCTATTCTTCTTGTACAGTGGGGATCAAAAGTTTGGGCACCCCAGGTAAAAAGGTTGTATTAATGTGCATAAAGAAGCCAAGGAAAGATGGAAAAATCTCCAAAAGGCATCAAATTACAGATTAGACATTCTTATAATATGCCAACAAAAGTTAGATTTTATTTCCATCATTTACACTTTCAAAATAACAGAAAACAAAAAAATGGTGTCTGCAAAAGTTTGGGCACCCTGCAGAATTTATAGCATGAAATGCCCCCCTTTGGCAAGTATCACAGCTTGTAAATGCTTTTTGTAGCCAGCCAAGAGTCTTTCAATTCTTGTTTGAGGTATCTTTGCCCATTCTTCCTTACAAAAGTCTTCCAGTTCTTTGAGATTTCTGGGCTGTCTGTCACGCACTGCTCTTTTAAGGTCTATCCATAGATTTTCAATTATGTTGAGGTCAGAAGATTGTGAAGGCCATGGCAAAACCTTCAGTTTACACCTCTTGATGTAATCCCCCGTGGATTTCGAGGTGTGTTTAGGATCATTATCCATTTGTAAAAGCCACCCTATTTTTAACTTCAGCTTTTTCACATATGGCATCAAGTTAGCATCCAAAATTTGCTGAAATTTTATTGAACCCATTTTTCCTTCTACTCGTGAGATGTTCCCTGTGCCACTGGCTGCAATACAAACCCAAAGCATGATCCACCCCCATGCTTAACAGTTGGACAGAGGTTCTTTCATTAAATTCTGTTCCCCTTCTTTTCCAAATGTACCTTTGCTTATTTCCGGCCAAAAAGTTCAATTTTAACCTCATCGGTCCACAGAACTTGTTTCCAAAATACATCAGGCTTGTCTATATGTTCAATTGCAAAGATCAAACGCTGATTTTTGTGGTGAGGACGTAGAAGAGGTTTTCTTCTGATGACTCTTCCATTAAGACCATATTTGTACCATATTTGTTATAAAGTATCTCTTTATAGTGGAATAGTGTACCACAACTCCAATGTCTGCCAGATCTTTCTGGAGGGATTGTGCAGTCAAACGTGGGGTTTGAATTGTTTTTCTCACAATCCTGCAAGCTGTTCTGTCTGATATTTTTCTTGGTCTTGCAGATCTTGCTTTAACTTCCACTGTCCCTGGACTGCCATTTCTTAATTACATTCCTAACAGAGGATATTGACATCTGAAAACGTTTTGCTATCTTCTTATAGCCTTCTCCAGCTTTGTAAGCGTCGACTATTTTCAGTTTCAGATTTCTTGACAATTCCTTGGGAGAACCCATGGTGTCGATTGTTGGGGCAAGGTCAGATGAGTTTGGGCATTTAAAACCTTTGAGATGGACATCACCTGGTCTTCCCAGATGAGGATTGATAACAATCCATGACACTGGCAGGCTATAAATTCTGCAGGGTGCCCAAACTTTTGCAGATGCCATTTTTTTTGTTTTCTGTTATTTTGAAAGTGTAAATGATGGAAATAAAATCTAACTTTTTTGTTGACATATTATAAGAATGTCTAATCTGCAATTTGATGCCTTTTGGGGATTTTTCCATCTTTCCTTGGCTTCTTTATGCGCATTAATACAAATTTTTACCTGGGGTGCCCAAACTTTTGATCCCCACTGTATGACTTTATGATTAGTTTGGTACTCTGAGGGTACATGTGCAAACAAAATGTACAAAGTTTAAAGTAAATTAAGATTATTACCATGTGTTTCTACAGTAGAGTAGGCAGACAATTTGCCTGACGAAAATCATGTGATTCAAGACTTTATGATGTAAATTGCCTAACTAAGATGATTATCTAGCTGTGGTCTAAGGGTGCGTTCACACTGAGTTAATCAAGAGGAATTCACGCTGAAAAATTTACGTGCAGAAAAAGAATTTTCTATTCGCGCAGAATTCCCGGAATTCGCGTGCGGAAATGGGGGAGAAAGAAGTGAAGGGTTTTTCAGCCATATCCACGCAAATTCCGCGCGAAAACGATGTTGGGAGCAGAAATGTATTTTATCATTGACTACTATTGATTTCTGCTAGCGGATTCCGCTTGAAGAATGAACATGTTCTTTTTTCAAGCGGAAAGGAATTCAGCATCGGAATTCCGCTAGCAGAATTTCCGATGTGTGAACAGGACAGCAGAAAAAACATTAAAGTCAATGGGCAGAGATGTGCATTAATTTGGAGCGGAGAATTCAAGAGGAATTACTCGAGTAAATTCCTCTTGAATTACTCAGTGTGAACGCACCCTTACAGTTTCTAATATGCATGTTGGAACCAGTCACCTGTTTAATGCTGGCCATACCGCAGGCAGCATGAAACAGATGCAGCGAGGGGGGTTACAGAACACTACCGTGCAGCGGTTCTGGCAGCATGAAACAGGTTTTCTTTATGTAAAGAACAGAACCGATCTTTTAAAACAGGCAGAATTATAACCTACCTTGTAACAAAACACTTTAGAACATCATCATGTTTGCAGACAAATTCAATAAATCTTGGAGAAGTCATCCTACATAAGAAAACACACACACTTACAACTTTTAACATAAGAATTACTTTTCCAAATGCCCCCAAAATTTGTAATCCTATCTCTTCTTAGTATGGAAATACACCATCTTAGGATGTAAAATGATCTGCGGGCGAATTACAATGCTCAGAAGAGAAGGCTTTTGAAAAGCAAGTTTAACTGAAATGGTTTTTGGGGGGCATGTCGCATTTAGGAAGCCCCTATGGTTCCAGGACAGCAAAAAAAAAAAACACAGGGCACACTATTTTGGAAACTACACCCCTTAAGGAACATAACAAGGGGTACATTTAGCCTTAACACCCAACAGGTGATTGACGAACTTTCGTAAAATTGGGACGTAAAAATACAGAAAATTATTTTTTCAATAAAATGCTGGTGTTACCCCAAATTTTTCATTATCACAAGGGGTAATAGGAGAAAAAGCCCCCATAATTTTTTGACCCCATTTCTTCAGTGTATGGAAATACACCATACGTGGATGTAAAGTGTTCTGCGGGCAAACTACAATGCTCAGAAGAGAAGGAGCGCCATTGGGCTTTTGGTGAGAGAATTTGGTTGGAATGGAAGTCAGGGGCCATGTGTGTTTACAAAGCCCCCATGGTGCCAGAACAGTGGACCCCCCCCCCCCCCCCCATTTAACCCCATTTTGGAAACTACACCCCTCACAGAATTTAACAAGGGGTGCAGTGAGCATTTACACCCCACTGGCATTTAACAGATCTTTGGAACAGTGGGCTGTGCAAATGAAAAATTACATTTTTCATTTTTACGGACGACTGTTCAAAAAATCTGTCAGACACCTGTGGGGTGTAAATGCTCACTGCACCCCTTGTTACATTCCGTGAGGGGTGTAGTTTCCAAAATGGGGTAACATGTGGAGGGGTCCACTGTTCTGGCACCATGGGGACTTTGTAAACACACATAGCCTTCAATTCCAGCCTAATTCTCTCTCAAAAAGCCCAATAGCGCTCCTTCTCTTCTGAGCATTGTAGTTCGGAAGCAGAGCACTTTACATCCACATATGGGGTATTTATATACTCAGAAGAAATGGGGTTACAAATTTCCTAATACCCCTTATGAAATTTCCTATTACCCCTTGTGAAAATGGAAAATTTGGGGTAACACCAGCATTTCAGAAAAAAAAAAAAAATTCATTTTCATGTCCAACTTTAACGAAAATTTGTCAAAGCCCTGTAAGTTGTTAAGGCTCACTATACCCCTTGTTACTTTCCGTGAGGGGTGTAGTTTCCAAAATGGGGTCACATGTATTTTTTTTTTTTGCGTTCATCTCAGAACCGCTGTAACGATCAGACACCCCTGTGCAAATCACCAATTTAGGCCTCAAATGTACATAGTGCGCTCCCACTCCTGAGCCTTGTTGTGCGTCAGCAGAGCATTTTACGTCCACATTTGGGGTATTTCCGTACTCAGAAGAAATTGCGTTACAAATTTTGGGGGTCTTTTTCTCCTTTTACCTCTTGTGAAAATCAAAAGTATGGGGCAACACCAGCATGTTAGTGTAAAAATGTTAATTTTTTTACACTAACATGCTGGTGTAGCCCCCAACTTAACTTTTTCATAAGAGGTAAAAGGAGAAAAATCCCCCCAAAATTTGTAACGCAATTTCTCCTGAGTACGGAATATCCCATATGTGGCCCTAAACTGTTGCCTTGAAATACGACAGGGCTCTGAAGTGAGAGAACGGCATGCGCATTTGAGGTCTAAATAAGGAATTTGCAATAGGGGTGCACTTTGTTACAAGTATGGGGCTTGTCTCCACCAAAATCCTACAGCAGTGTTTCCCAAACAGGGTGCCCCAGCTCTTGCAAGACTCCCAGCCTGCCAGGACAGTCTATGGCTGTCTGGCAATACTGGAAGTTGTGGTTAGGGCTGGGCGGTATAAGGTTCATACCGAATACCAAAATTTTTGTGCTGCACAATATGAATTTTAACCCATACCGCAATACCGGTTTGGCCCCTCCCCACAAATTAATTATGAGCCCAGCGATGCGCTGTCCCCATCGGGGTAAATACTCACATGTCACCTGCAAGCGCTGCCCTCCTCATCCTCCTCTTTGTTGGGGCCGCTGGCGCTGACACTCTATACTGTGCGGTATCCCTATGCCCGGGCTGCAAAAAATAAACAAAATAAACTTTAACTCATCTCCCTTTGGTCCAGTACCAGCCTCATCTGCTTCCTGGGGACGGGAATGTCGGAGAGCCGTCAGCCTATCACCGGCCGCAGCGATGTTCTGCCTCAGCCGGTGATAGGCTGAGCCCATTGTCATGTAAGAAGCCGGCTTCTTACATGACAGTGGGCTCAGCCTTTCACCGGCCGAGGCGGGACATCCCTGCGGACGGTGATAGGCTGACGGTTCTCCGACGTTCCCGTCCCCAGCGTAAAGCAGACGTCGGAACATGCGTTAGTTTATTTTGTTTTCCTTTTGCAGCCTGGGCACAGGGATACCGCACAGTATAGTATAGAGTGTCAGCGCCGGCCGCCGCAACAAATCGTAGGATGAGGAGGGCAGCACTTGCGGGTAATTATTTACCCCGATGGGGACAGGGCAGTGCTGGGCTGATAATTAATTTGGGGGAAGGGAGGGGAGGAGGAGGAAATACCGTTATATACCGTGGAACCGCCAAAATTTACAAAAATACAGTGATACACACATTTGGTCATACCGCCCAGCCCTAGTTGTGGTTTTGAAACAGTTGGAGGCTCTGTTTAGGAAACACTGCCGTATGAGACGTTTTTCATTTTTATTGGGGGAAGGGGGTGTATATGTAGTGTTTTACTTTTTATTTTGTGTTAGTGTAGTGTTTTTAGGGTACATTCACAAAGGCGGGGGTTCACAGTAAGTTTTCCGCTGGAAGTTTGAGTTGCGGCGGAAAATTTGCCTCAGCTCAAACTTGTAGAAGGAAACCCACTGTAAACCTGCCCATGTGAATTTATTCTCTACATTCACATGGGAGGGGGGCGCCCAAAACCTTCAGCTGTGGCAAAATGACAACTCTCAGAATGCACTGACAGACCGTACATGCTGGGAGTTGTAGTTTTACAACAGCTGTAGGCACACTGGTGGGGAACCACTGAGTAAGAAAACAGAAACTAGCTCAGTGATTCCAACCCGTGTGCCTCCAGCTGTTGCAAAACTACAACTCCCAGCAGGTACGTCTGTCAGTGCATTCTGGGAGTTGTAGTTTTGCAACAGCTTGGAGGCACACGGGTTAGAATCACTGAGTTCGGAAACAGACTCTAGCTCAGTGTTTCCCAACTAGTGTGCCTACAGCTGTTGCCAAACTACAATTCTCAGCATGCCCAGACAGTCAGGGATGCTGGGCGTGTAGTTCTGCAATATCTGGCCCTTCAGGTGTTGCAGAACTACAACTCCCAGCATGCCTGGACAGTCTGGGCATGCTAGGAGTTGTAGTTATGCAACAACCGGGGAAGAACAGTCTGGAGGGCTAAATCTAGCCCTCCAGATGTTGCAAAACTACAACTCCAACCATGCCCAGACTGTCCAGGCATGCTGGGAGTTGTAGTTCTGCAACATCTGAAGGGCCAGATATTGCAGAACTACACGCCCAGCATCCCTGACTGTCTGGCCATGCTGGGAATTGTACTTCTGCAACATCTGGAGGGCTACAGTTTGGAGACCAACGAATAGTGGTCTCCAAACTGTGCCACTTCAGATGTTGCAAAAATACAACTCCCAGCATGCCCAGACAGCCTTTGGATGTGTGGACATGCTGGGAGTTGTAGTTTTGCAGCTTTTAGAAGGCCACAGAGAAGATCACTTACCGTGATCTTCACTGCAGCCTTCTCCGCCTCACTTCGATCGGTACGCCTTAACCCCTTAAGAACGCCACTTGTTTTTACCTAAAATGACCAAGCCCAATTTTTCAAATCTGGTATGTGTCTCTTCTTTTTCCTTTTCTCAACAAAATCCTTTTTTCACCTTTTTTGTGTTGCCATGTTCTGACAGCGATAACTTTTTTTTATTTTTCGTCCAATGCCATGTGTGAGAACTTTTTATTATCGGTACCATTTTTGCAATTCATGCTACCTTTTGATTGTTATCATTGTAATGACAAACTTGGCAATACCTACTATATAAAGGTTTGGGCGTTTTTTTTTTGGGGGGGGGGGTTGGGGTGATAATACAGGGTTTTATTAGGAAAGGGCCATTTATATTTTTTGTTACACTATTAATTTATTGCAAAATATTTTATTTTTGCCTCAGATACTCCTCTTCCTGAGTAATGGATGACAGAATGGGCAAGCATCAGACCAGAGGGACATGTGAGCCAAACACAGAAGCTAGACAGATATAAAAAAATAAAATAAAAAAAAAGACATGGAAAGTATCTGCAAGACCTAGTGAGTAACATACACAAGCATTTTTTTCTGTGATATGACAGATACACTTTAATACTTGAAGGCTTTGATAAGGTCAACCAAATTATAATAAAACTGAGGACTTTTATTCCCAATTTCTCCAGAAATCAGATCATCAGGAAAGTAGAGTGACTTTTCCAGGATTAAGAGGAGATTTATCAAAACCTGTGCAGTGGAAAAGTGGAGCAGTTGCTCATAGCGATCAGATAGCTTTTGTTTTTTAGAGGCCAATCTAAAAATAAAAAAAGATTTGGTTTGGCAAATCTTACTTTAGGTTCACTCAAATCTAGTCATTAACCCTATATGATTGGGGTGTTTTAGGCCTTTGTGACAAGAGCAGAATTTAACCATTTAGAATGTTGCATATAAAAGAAGGTTGTTTTTTTGTTTTTGTTTTGTGGAGAGGGGGTTTGGCTTGTCTACACCAGTATTTTTATTTATTTTCTGGTGGGGCACATTAGGATTTCTGAATAATACTTATTTGCCATTTCTCTCTTCTTCGGAGAACATTTTTTGACAGTTATACAACTTTATAAAAATGACTTTTTTATTATTATTCCCCAAGCTAGTCTCTGCTGGGCCATTTGGAGTGACTCTGTGCTGCAGAACTATTCTCCCCGAAGTGGGATTGACTGATGAAACTACAGGGTTGTGGCTGCTCCACAACCCAATAAGGTGAGCAGTAATTTCATTGCAAGATACATTATATGTTGCCTTGTATGGTATCACCCACTGTGGCGCTCCGCCCTTTTTTCTTTTTCTCTCTCCCTACTTTATAAAGTTAATATTGTAAAATAATTAAAAAATAAATAAATAAAAAAATCAGCAAAGAACAGAAAGGTCTCCAAATGCCGAACAGTGTATAATTCCTTGTCTATAGTTTAAGTTGTCCTTCCAATTTGTATTCTGATTATATGAAGTACACAACATTTATCACCCAAATAAAAAGAAAAGACACAAACCCTTGAGGCATCTGGCAAGAGCAGCACATATAGAAGGCTTGAATGACAGCACTGAGCCTGTTTGCTGTCATTGAGATAACATCCTGACCATCTGCAACAGCTTCCTGCTTCCCAGCATTTTCACAGTTTGCGAAGTCTGTACTGCTTGGCGATACTGAAAGATGGTCTGTGCTTCCATTCTCTCCAATAGTTGATTGATGATCGAGAGAAATATCTTGTTGATCCAGTGGATTTTGCTTGAGTAAAATGCAAGTGATGTTGGAAGAGTCTTTCTTGTTTTTTTTCAGTTCAGTGGCAATGAGGACAAGCCATTCATCTAAGGAATGCCAAAGTAGTTCTAAAGGCTGCAATAGAGACAGTGACCTTAAAGCAAAGACGTTTCAATCATCTTATTTAGAAAGGAACTAAAATATAAAAAGTTATATATTAAGATCCCAAATTGATACTATAGTTAATATTTTGACAAATATTGCAGCTAATCCTTTCCCGATTTCAGAGTTCATTTGCACTGCCACTACTAAAAAATATAGGGATACCTTTGTAGTGTAAATGGGCAACCCTAACAGTTCCTTGGTGCACTGGGGCCAGTTGCCCTTACCTTCCTTCTGTAGCCCTGCCTGACCACCAAGCCCTAGCCATGGCTTCATGGCACTGCTGATAGGGTGGGTCAGGCTCATTGTACAGGAGTGGTCTGGGCAACCGCCCCAGTACACCCAAGAACTGTTAGCATGGCGCATTTACATTAGAAAGGTATCAATATATTTAAAGCAGGGACAGGGCACTTTCCCATTCCCTGCTTGCAGATTTCTGCATAAATAATGACCATCTTCATTCTTTTGGTGAATCAAAAAAAAAAAAAATGTTCCGATGCAAATGGGTGAACGGAAGAGCAACTCACACCAGTGTTAGATTTGTGTAGCAAAATTCCACATAGAGATCCTGTAGTGTGAACATACCAAAAAACTAAATTAATGTTCATAGTGATATACGCAATTGTACATATTTGTTGGACACTTTTCAAAATGATAAAAAAAAACTAAAACCTAAAAAAAAAAGGCCTGAACACCTGTATTTTAGTGCCACTCGAGCCAGAATTAGATTAGTAAATCCCCACAGTATTTTGTTTCCTTTGACCCCTTAAGGACACAGCCCTGTTTTTTTTTTTTTTTTTTTTTTTAGTTTTTTCCTCCTCGCCTTCTATAAATCATAACTCTTTTATATTTTCATCCACAGACCCATATGAGGGCTTATATTTTTGCATGACCAATTGTAGTTTCTAATCACATCACCCATTTTACCATAAAATGTACGTCCAAACCAGAAAACTATTATTTGTGTGGGGAAATTGAAAATAAATTTTGCTCATTTTTGAAGGTCTCGTTTTCACACTGTACAACTTGCGTTAAAAATGACATGTTTTCTTTATTCTGTGGGTTAATATGATTAACATGATACCCATGTTTGCATACTTTTTTATTACTTTACTGTTTTCAAAAAATGTTTTTTTTACTAAATAAGTAGGTTTGAAATTACACTATTTTAACCACCATTAACTTTCCAATTTTAATCATTGTTTTTGGAAATTGATGTGACAAAAAAGCAGCAATTTTGCATTAACACTGTTCACCGTATGGGCTCTTTAACATTATATTTTGATAATTCAGGCACTTACACAAGCGGTAATACCAAATATGTATATTTTTTTTTACTCTTTTTGGGGTAAAAAAGGGAAAAAGGGGCCTTGTAAATTTTTGTTGGCAGAGGGGCTTTTTCACATTTTTTATATTACTTTTTTTTTTACTTTTATTTTTAACTCTCTCTGTCACCATAGGGGACTGTCTAAAGCAATCCTTAGATTGCTTATACTGATCAGTGCTATGCATAGCACTGATCAGTATTAGCGGCAATCTTCTTTTCTGGTATGCTGGAAGGCAGACCAGAGAAGAAGACCCTGGGATGGTGGCCAGAGAAGGTGAGGGGACCTCCATTTGTCCGCCATCTTGGATGATCGGATCACCACGGCCATGCCGAGGGTGTGCTGATCATCCATTACAAGTGCTACATGGCATCTGTATTGATCACAGCATATCAGGTGTCAATGTTGGACATTAGCATAATAGCTGATGTCCGCCATTACTGGCAGGTCCCTGGCAGCTGATAGCAGCTGGGATCTGCTGTGAATGAAGCGAGCCTCGCTGTGGTGCTCCCTTCATGTACAGGATGTAAATGTACGTCCTGGTGTGTTAGGTACCAGGACACCAAGATATACATTTACGTCCTATGTCATTAAGGGGTTAAAGGGCAATACACATTTTAAATAAAGTTAAGTAATATACTCCAATTCTTATAAACACATCCTATTGGGAAATATGTGAGAGGAAAAAAGGAAGATTAATTCTCCTGAAACCACCATAAGTAAGCATTTTATCATGCAAAACAAACTCTTCTATCTAAAAAGAATGTGTTGCCCATGGAAGTCAAGCCCTATAAAAAAAATTAAATCTTATTGGTTTCTATGACTTACACTGACACATTCTAATTACTTTTATGCAAAAAGCCCACTGTATGCAATGGAATGAATTATCTACAGGGTGGGCCATTTATATGGATACACCTTAATAAAATGGGAATGGTTGGTGATATTAACTTCCTGTTTGTGGCACATTAGTATATGTGAGGGAGGGAAACTTCAAGATGGATGGTAACCATGTCGGCCATTTTGAATCCAACTTGTTTTTTTCAATAGGAAGAGGGTCATGTCACACATCAAACTTATCAAACTTATTGGGAATTTCACAAGAAAAACAATGTTTTAACATAGCTTTATTCTTTCATATATTTAAAAGTTTTTTTGTTTACAGCCATTGACATGTCGCCGAGGTTAACACGTGAGGAGCGGATAGAAATTGTGTTAATGTGTGGTGAACGCATTAACTGGGGCATTGCAGCAGATTTCAATGCAAGACACCCGATGAAACCATCCATCTCCCATGCTACAGTTAGCAAACTACTTGCTAAGTTTCGTGAAACTGGTTCAGTGTTGGATTTGCCAAAATGTGGATGCATGAAATCTGTCACTAATGAAGAAACATCAGTGGCTGTCCTAGCGTCATTCAGCAAGAGCCCACAGCGTAGCACTCGCCGCATGTCACTGGAGAGTGGCATTTGTCGAACATCCCTTCGGCAGATATTAGCTACTCACAAATGGCACCCTTACAAACTCCAGCTACTGCAGCATCTCAACGAGGATGATCCAGATCGGCGCACTGAATTTGCAGAATAGGCAAAACAAAAATTGGAACAGGACCCTCAGTTTACGCAGAAGATTTTGTTCAGTGATGAGGCAAACTTTTATGTGAATGGTGAAGTTAACAAACAAAACCACCGCTATTGGTCTGACACTAACCCACATTGGATAGATCCCTCCAAGACTGTTGGAACACAAAAATTGATGGTATGGTGTGGTATATGGGGTACAAAGATAGTGGGGCCATTCTTCATCAATGGAAACCTCAAGGCCACTGCATATGCGAAATTGCTACATGATGATGTGTTTCCCTCTTTATGCACTGAAGCTGGCACATTCCCTGAGTTTTTCCAGCAAGATGGTGCACCACCACATTATGGGTGTCAGGTCTGAGCATTCCTAGATGAACAGTTTCCTGGAAAGTGGATTGGTTGTCGTGGGCCAGTTGAATAGCCCCCAAGGTCTCCCGATCTGACCCCCTTAGACTTTTATCTTTGGGGTCATCTGAAGGCAATTGTCTATGCTGTGAAGATACGAGATGTGCAGCACCTGAAACTACGGATACTGGAAGCCTGTGCTAGCATTTCTCCTGCGCTGTTGCTATCAATGTGTGAAGAGTGGGAAAAGAGGGTTGCATTGACAATCCAACACAATGGGCAGCACATTGAACACATTTTATAAGTGGTCAGAAACTTGTATATAACTCATGAAAGAATAAAGTTACATTAAAACCAAGCACATCATTGTTTTTCTTGTGAAATTCCCAATAAGTTTGATGTGTCACATGACCCTCTTCCTATTGAAAAAACAAAAGTTGGATTCAAAATGGCCGACTTCAAATGGCAACCATGGTCACCACCCATCTTGAAAAGTTTCCCCCCTCACATAAACTAATGTGCCACAAACAGGAAGTTAATATCACCAACCATTCCCATTTTATTAAGGTGTATCCATATAACTGGCCCACCCTGTAGATTCTTGAACAATCTTCATGACCAGTTTTTTTTGAGACCTCATAATCACTTCTGAGTAACTTCTGAGTAAATTGAACTAAGTACCATTATTGTTATATTCCAAAACTGCCTTCTATCTAGTGAGATTGAAGGATTTGCAAATGTTAAATGAGTATATTGTGGACATTAATTTTTTGTTACAGTCCAGCTAGACAGTTTCTGAATCATTAAAGGGGTACCCCGGTGCTTAGACATCTTATTCCCTATCCAAAGGATAGGGGATAAGATGCCTGACCGCGGGAGTCCCGCCGCTGGGGACCCCCGTGATCTTGCATGCGGCACCCCGTTTGTAATCAGTCCCCGGAGCGTGTTCGCTCCGGGTCTGATTACGGGCGATCACAGGGCGGGCGGTGTGTGACGTCACACCTGCGCCCCCGTGTGACGTCACGCTCCGCCCCTCAATGCAAGCCTACGGGAGGGGGCGTGATAGCTGTCATGCCCCCTCCCATAGGCTTGCATTGAGGGGTGGAGCGTGAGATCACACGGGGCGCAGGCGTGACGACACACCCCGCCCGCCCTGTGATCGCCCGTAATCAGACCCGGAGCGAACACGCTCAGGGGACTAATTACAAATGGGGTGCCGCGTGCAAGATCACGGGGGTCCCCAGTGGCGGGACTCCTGCGGTCAGGCATCTTATCCCCTATCCTTTGGATAGGGGATAAGATGTCTAAGCGCCGGAGTACCCCTTTAATGTACATGCAAATAGAAAAGGACAAGTAAAACTTTTTTTTTTACAAAACATGTTAATAAACTGAAATAAAAACACATTTGAGAGACCAAATGACATGGTATAAAATCAATCAAATCAGATTATTATAAATGTGGAAAACAAACAAAAATGTGCACCCCAACTTGGGAATTAACAAAGTCTTTAGTTTAGGTAATACAGGATATTCATGATTTACATGTCAGAACATGAATAAACTGATCCTACAAGATTACTGAAATATTGAATATTTCATGGAGCAAAACAGAAATTCCAAGTTTTGTTCACACAAACGCTATGGTAAAAGCTACTTTTTTTGGGGATGCAGAAAATGAAGTTCTTTCATGCACATAAATGAGAAATGACTCCACCCTATAAATGACTGGTACCATACTGCAAAAAAATTTATGTAATTAAAATGCAATTTCACCTAAAATATTTTCCAGGTTGTATTTGCACACTGTAATCCTCCCCCAATCTGTTCTCAATAGGTGTAAATATATAGATATAGCATTGGGAGAAAAATGTAGGTGTTGCTTACACTCTAGTAGTAAGACAGTACATTTAACAAAATCAGAGAAAGTTTTATTAAATGTCCAATGGATTGGACTGTTAAAGGCATTTACACATAGTAAAAATATTTTTTTGTACTTCAATTGCATTCCATAGCCAGTTACCTTGGGGTTAAAACCACAACACCATGCTATCATGTAGAGAAATATGAAATACCACAAACAGGTTTGGAGTTAGAAATTCACTAAAACATACCATGAGACTTTGTTCTGAATATTAGCTTACTAGTGTTAGAAGACCCTTAAAGTAAATTATTAGAAATGCCTTTAAATTGCTTAAATACCCAACTAATTCAATGTTTAAAACCAAGTGGGTTGCAAAACTAAAGGAAAGCTCCATTTTGGAACAATGTATCTCTTAATTTCAGTTTGTGTTGATCTCTTACATATTCTGATTCAAAATGAAGCTTTACTTTAAATGAGAAAGGAAAATATTATGACAAAAAAGAAGAGCTTTAGGAGAAGAGTTCAAGAACATATAAAATGGCATTTTGATTGACAGATAAAAGGGGAGTCATTGGACTAAACTGAAAATGGACATGCATGATATTAACCAAACTTACGTCCTGTTCAGTAGGGGGGTGATAAATGAATGCATGCTTTGTCACATTCATCTCGTTTACGTCTATCTTCCTAAAAACGTCATATACTTTTCTGACCTTGAACACCTGGTTTCTTGGTGTTTTGTTTCCATTGTAGCCCATGTCATTTCCATTACTCGGGGAAGCAGGTCCAAGGCGAAAAACGTAGCAGAATATCCGCACAATCCGCAGCAGACTCTTCATTTGAGCTTCATAACTACTGGAGATACTATTAATAGAGAGGTTCATAAACTTCTACTTCCTTTAGAACTATATTTACTTGTAAAGCAAACATCAATTGTATCTCTACATGGCAAAACAGCATTAAGATATTGATTGCTAGACAGTACAGTTTCGAGAAAAAGTGAATACTTCTAAAATGATAAAAACACACATACTGTTCATATTAAGTGAAAGAGCAAAGAAAGAAAAGCAAGTTAAAATATGTCAGTTACTTCTCTAAGGTTGCATTCACATCTCGTTTGTGCAATACTGTTGCCGTATCCAGTTTCTGTTAAAAAAACGCATGTCACCGAACCGGACCGAAACGTATGCAACCGTATATGCCTCCTCACGTTTTTAAACTGTATACGGTTTAAAATCGGATATACGTTTGCATACGTTTTAATATGTTTTTCTTGAAAAAAATATATACGGTTTTAAAGTTTGTCAACATTTTAAATAAAGTTCTTCTTGTTTTTATTGAATTTCTATAAAAAAAAAAAGAAAAAGATTAAAAACCGTATTGTGCAAACCGGAGGTAACTGTATGCACATACGGTTACATACGGTTACCATAGAACTCCATTTTAAAATAACCGTATACAGGATGGATGCGGTTTTTGACCGGGACACAAAACCGTAGTAGACTACGGTTTGGTGTACCGTTAAAAACCGTATACAACCGTAAATTATGCAAAACGTACACAACCTGATGCTACGGTTGGCATACGGTTTACAATGAAATGTCTATGCATACGGTTTGCACTACGGTTCGATACGGTTTTTTAAACCAAACCGGATACGGCAACCGTACTGCAAAAACGAGGTGTGAATGCAGCCTAAGATCTAATTGGCAACATTTGGTTCAGTTATGGAGAGGAGACTAGAAATTTGGGTTTTACAGGGGCACAAACCTGTTCTTCTCAAGAAAGATTGGTTACTGTGAACAATGCCTTGATACAAACAGCTTTCAGAACATGGACATCTGCAAGGGGGAACAAGAGGAGAAAATGCACAATTTTGTCACCCTCCTCTGTAATTTGTGTTCTCCTGTCACCCTCTTGCAACCTGTACATGCTGAGATCAGTGAGATCTTCTCAGCATGCACAGGATGCCTGTAAGTACGTATGTACCTATTTATCTAACTTGGGAACTTACCTAATGGAGTGGGAACTATCCAAATACTGGGGGCTTCTACCTAATAGGAGGGAATTGTCAAGTTAAAAAAGCCATCTACCTAATAGGGGGGAATTACCTACTCAGCAACACCTAATCCTCCTATCCTACCCCCACCACACTCAATCGTATGAAGAGCCCCAAGGGAAGCATTTTTTGGGGAACTGAAGTTAGGGAATAGGAAGAAAATGTGCAGAGCCTAAGA
This sequence comes from Hyla sarda, assembly GCF_029499605.1. Taxonomy (NCBI): domain Eukaryota; kingdom Metazoa; phylum Chordata; class Amphibia; order Anura; family Hylidae; genus Hyla; species Hyla sarda. The sequence continues at coordinate 232,188,901 of NC_079191.1, forward strand.
TGATTGACTGGAAGATTCTGCAGACCGTGGGAAGAAATCCTCATGGCAGTCTGAACCAAATGAAGAAGAAACGTACAACTTAGGTGCTTTTTAAGTAAAATGCCGAGACCCGATTTTTATCGGAAGGAAGCTACGAATTTTGAGGAACTATGCTCTGAGGGTGAAACACCACAACATGTTTTATCTAAGATTTACAAATTCTGGCTTTCGGGACGGAGTGAACAACGACCATCATTTGGGGTTAAGTGGGAACGGGATCTAGGAATTCAGTTATTAGATGAACAGTGGGGTAAGATTTGGACATTGGCACATACTGCAAGAATCAAATTACAAGATGGTGACTAGGTGGTACAGGGATGTGGAATTCCTATCGCCTGACGCCCGGGACATGCAGTTTCGGGCGCCGGGCAGGTGAATTTGTCCGGCCCTTAGCCCGGCTTCGGGCAAGCAGGGCCGGACCTGACAAGCGTGGCAGCGATCTGCAGTCTGTATGGAGCCCCCAGCTGTAAAAAAACTGTGTCCTCCGAAGCAGAGCAGGGGAGATGAGAAGCTGTGTATTTGTCTTCTCTCCCCTGCTCTGCAGACGTGCGGGGGTGGATGAGGGGGGCGTGGCTTCTTGCTCCCCGTGCAGACCTGCGTCCTCTGCCTTCGCTCCCCCAGCTCTAGCTTCGGACAGCTGGGGGGAGGAGGCACGTCTGCACGGGGAGATGCATGCGGCGCTCACAGGGGAGTATGGAGCGGGCTCCGGATTCCTGCTCGCTCCATACTCTGCAGCCCCCGGCTGTTCTCAGTAGCCGGGGGCCGCCGCTAATAGCCAGCCTGCGGCGATCGCCGCAGGTGGCTATTAACCCTTTAGATCCCCGCTGTAAAAGCTGACAGCGGCATCTAAAGGGACATGCTCCCTGGTGGGTTAGTGGGGTGGATCGCTAAACCCCCCCCTCCCCCCCCCCCCCCCCGGAGCGCGATCGCAGGAGGGTGATCCACTATAGAGGTAGCCGGAGGGCTTACTTCTGCTTCCTGCTCTGTCATTGATAGATCCTGGCTGGACCAGGCTCTATCAATGGATCACAGAGAACACAGATTAATTGAGTTTAATAGAACTCTATTCATCTGTCTGAGGAATCTAATGATTCCTCATAAGTCTAATAAAGTGTAAAAAAATAAATAAATAAAGTTTAATAAAAGTTTGAAAGACACACATTAACCCAGTGGTCTTCAAACTGTGGCCCTCCAGATGTTACAAAACTACAATTCCCAGCATGCCAGGAGAGCTTTTGGCTGTCCGGGCATGCTGGGAGTTGTAGTTTTGCAACATCTGGAGGGCCACAGTTTGAAGACCGCTGCATTAACCCCTTCCATGTTAAAAGTTCAAATCATCCCCTTTTCCTATATAAAAACATGTAAACATAATAAAAATAAACATATTTGGTATTGCTTCGTGCGTAATTGTACAACCTATTAAAATATAACATTATGTATCCCGTATGGTAAATGTAAAAAAAATACCAAACCCCAGATTTGCAATTTTTATAATATCCCAGAAAAAAAAAGTAAAAAAGCGATTAAAAAGTCAGATCAATACCAAAATGGTACCGATACAAAAAACAGATTATGGCGCAAAAAATGAGCCCTCATACAGCCTGGTATGCGGAAATAAATTAAGCTACAGGGTTTAAAAAATGGCAATTAAAAAAATTTGAAAAAGTTCAGAATTAGTAAAACATGACGTAAACGATACAAATCTGGTATCGCTGTAATCAGGCCGGCCTAAAGTATAAAACTAACATGTTGCCTCAACCACAAGGTAAATTGTGTAGAAAAGAAAACCACCAAATCTGCAAAATTATCTTTTACTATTTTGTGGTGTCCCGGTACCGCATCCTATACGGTACCTGTATAGAAGTCCCCATAGCCAGAGTCCCTAGGACGTCGGGGTCCTTCTTATCTAGTCCATCCCTTGTCACCTCTCATCTAGGTATTAGTTATCTAGCAGTTATTTAGGATTTATATAAATATAATTGTACAAATGTATATAATTGGTTAATTACCTGTACGGAGCGTGGCAGGACGTGCAGGTCACGTGTTCAGGTGAACTCTATGGTTTTATGCTTGAGGACCTTTGGAGGTCCCTATGACGTATTTTACCCATCACTCCCTGTGACGGTGAGTGACAGTTACTTGGACCAATCTAAAACGGCCCTGCCCATATAAGGGAGCGGCGGCCATTTCTCGCTCTCTTGTTCCTGCGCTTCCAAGCAAGGGAGGATTTGTGCTGCTGTCATCAGTGAGTTAGGCCCGAGCCTTGCGGCGACGGCTGATATCTTCTAAACTGTGAGTGTCATCAATCCCTAGCACTCTGCAAGATCACAGACCATATCTAACCCCTAAATCCGGACGGATCTTCGCAAATTACCCTAAATTCAGAGACTTATATGAAAAGTCAAGGTCCGCAACAACTGTCAGTCACTGAAGTGCATAGAGACTGTATTAAAGAGACTGTTACTGTTCATTGGATGTACCGAAAGCATTTAAGTAAAGTTTATCCAAGTTCAAGTTCAACTACCTTGTGGACCTTCAGTCATTTTATGCATGCACCTATTGTTAGTGGGAAGGGCGGTGATAGGCCGGAGAATTACCTCAGCATACTAGCCCTCAGCCTGGCGTCACGAACTATAGGGTTAACCTTGACCCCTCATCTACCGAAACAGAGAATATGTTATTGAAAAATTAAAAGGTATCCTTATAGTAGGTAGTTATGACTATTATAGAGCGAGAAGGAAAAAATTAGTGTAAAAGCGAAAATTGGCCCGGACAAGTGGATCCTCATGAGGGACAAATAGATTTTGCTCCATTTTAGTCCCGTGGACAAGTAGTTTTTTATAAAATTTCCACACCCCTGTGGTACAGGGTCCCAAGAATAATACGTGGCAGGGGACATAGCGATAGTGACGGGAAATGTTGGGGAATTCATATCTTCTGGTCATGCCAAAAGTTGAGAAGTTTTTGGGAAAAAGTAAAAGAGGGAATCTGGAAAATAATAGGTGAAGATGTACCACTTACTCCTGCATTTTTTCTACTGCAACATAACGATAGACCGCTAAAGCAATACAAAATTTCTCTGTTGGGATATCTAGTGATGTCAGCAAGGAACTGCATCCCGGTGCTATGGAAACAAGAGAAAGCTCCTACAGTGGCATTGTGGTTTTCCAAAGTTAATGAGATATTTCTAATGGAAAATTTGAGGTCAGGGAGACAAGAATCTAACAGAGACTTTTTTTTGTACCTGGAGAGATTGGGTGCAATTTCAAGAAGGGGGAGACTTTGCATCCTTCATGAGAACCCCGGCTTAGGGTAAGTGGGGGGGGGGGGGGGAGGAGAGAGAAGGTAGGGGGTGGGGTGGGTACGGATTAGGGGGAGAAAAGGGTGGGAATTAGGAAGAGGTTGCCTTCTCGAGGGAGTACGCAGAAGTGTTTGAATATAATGGAGATTCTATTAGTTTATTTTAGCTGAGGGCAGCACCAGTCTTAGAGCAGTCAGGTTGTGTGAAGTCTGGGGGTTAAGATTATGTTTGTTATAATCTATGTTTTGAAATGTTGTATTTCTGCTGGAAATGGAAATGAAAAATAAAGAATTAAAAAAAAAAAGATCAAGAAGAAAACGACACATAAGAAGACACAACCCATGAGTCACTAAATGTAACCAGTGTGTAATCACCTATACCAGGGGTCTCAAACTTGCGGCCCGCGGAACCCATACTCTACCATGGTGGAGCGGAAGCTGTAAGCTCCCGCTCCTCCATTCACTAACCTTCCTCACACGCTGCGAGTACACAGCGTGTGAGCCACGGGGACGCGATCCACAGCAGCCTGACGTGATGATGTCACATAATTGCGTTAGCGCCTGGAGATCCTGTTCCCACGACTTGCATACTGTAAGTAAGACGAGTATGCTCAGCGCCCATTAGGCACTATATCGTACAGGAGGAGGAGGAGGGGGGGGGGGAATTAAAAAACTTGGGGGTCCAGAGAAAAGGGAATATTGAATGGGCCACAGCACAGGGGGCATTATATATGAGGGGCGCATGACGGGGGCATTATATGTGAGGGGCGCATGACGGGGGCATTATATGTAAAGCTGTATATGGTCACTGTATGGGGGATATTGGTCTGGTGACAGCTTTTTTAAATCAGTATCGGTATTATTTAGTCACTATATGGGGATAATGTTAGCGGTCCCTTGTATAGTGGTGTTATTGTTCTGTATAGTGATTTTTATTTCTTAACAGTATGATAGAATCATTTAGTCATTGCAGTAGTAATATACCATCCTGGTGCGGAGGTATTATTTTATATTTCTAAACCCAATCCCTGTGTACATAGCCATTCTCTTATATAGACTTGCCATTTTATGCACAATACTTTGCCTTGCCCCTCTATGCAGCAACATCTCGCAGCTTGCACATCTTTTAAATTACTAGTGTCAGTGAAAGCATCAAGTTCAAGTTTCTCCTTAGGTCTTACATAATCTAGTAACACCTCGTTAGAAATTACAACACTCGAGGGGTTTCTCAACCCTTTACATGCCTGAGCTTTATGTGATATTGACTATACCCCTCCCCTTTAGGTCAAAAAGAGACAGAGCATGAATGACACCTAACCTTACCACCCCGCCGCCCATCAGAAAAATGTCTTCATTATTTACAATGTGTGTTATAGAATCACACAAAGCTATTTGCAGAAAAGCCTAATCCCAACTGTGAAGCACAGCAAAAGGAGCATCATGGTTTTAGGCTGCTTTGCTGGCTTCTTTCCCCTAAGGTAGCAATGACTGTAAAGTATAATAAAATACTTACAGGAGAATGTAAGGGCAGCAGCTCATGACCTCAAGCTGAAGAGACCGTATAGAAAATTGTACATGAACATCTAATTTGTAGGCCTCAATTACCAATATTCATTATAAAAAATACCTCTTTTCATAAGCTTCCAGCATTAGAAATCTTATCAGGGGAAGGGGGCGTGTCCCTCATTTGTGGTGGTGGGAGGTGATTGGTGTGTCTGCTCATGCAGCCTTGTCCATGAATCATCTCTTGTCCATGAATCATCTCTTGTCCATGACTCATGAACAAGCTTGATGCTGCTGCAGGACTGGTTAGTGCCCTAGTGGTGGGATTTTCAGGGGCAGTTTTCAAAATATTCAAAACATTTTAAACAACCATATTAAAAAGGTTTTTCATTTTCATCATTAACAACATATAAAAAGTGGTTAGATATTATAGTGCTGATTTAAGAGGGATCAATGGGTTTTTTAAATTCAAAAGTTAGCTTGCCTTTGCTCCTTGCATTGTGTATGATTACTCCATGTGCTCAATACAAGATATAGTACAACTGTATGCTATCAGGATAATTAAAATGTGGTTGTTAGTGTGATTTAGCTAACATTAAGACCAGATTTTTTTAGTATACAATGTAGAAACCAGCTAATTCCAGAGGGTTCTCCTTACTTTTAATTGAAACTGTAACTATGTTGCAATGTTTAGAGGTGAACATTTTTTTAAATAACTTGAAGCTGCCTTAGGGTTTAAGCAGACGGCACATGCTTCATTCATTCTCTAATGGAGCACAGAAGAGACCCGAGTACTGAACTCTAGCATCTCCAGCGCTCCTATAGAAATAAATGGAGCAGATGTCATCTGCAGAATGTGCTTCTCTCAGAGTGTCGTGTTCCCGTTCAGGTGATAGCAAAGGGTCCCAACCATCAGACACTTATTCCCTATCCTGAGGATAAGGGACAAGTTGTCTTCCACCAGATAAACCCTTTAAATTTCCCTCCAATTCCCCTTTTATCTACAATTATTTCCTATTCTTCCCCCCATAGTTATATCTGTACTGCTCTTATTACTGTACAATAGTTTTAAGCACTGTGGTTTCTTTAAAGAGATATTACCCTTTAACTTATCTAGTGGCTTGAGACCATACACTGTGTGTACAGAGTATTGTGGGACGTGAAAGGAAGTGACCGTTTCTATGACCATACAAAGATGTGCAAAGAAGCATATATAGTAAGTGACTAGAGCACCTTGCAAGCGGTATATAGAGGAGAAAGGCTCCAGGAGGTCAACAGCAACAAAGCAGGACAGGCAAGAGCCAATAATAACTTTGAAGCAACCTGATTTTGGTGATTAGGTGTACATCCAACTTTCCAGCCCTGGTGTACAGGCCACTTACATGCATATTTGAAGAGTGCCATTAAAGGTATGCCCCAGACATATGCAACTACATACCTATACAATTACAATGATTATTTTTGTAGAATCAAAGACATAACCCACATAACTAATGCGTGTCCACAGCCAAATGTAGCCAATAAAACAAAACCAAGTTTCTTAAAGTAGATCTATAAATACACAATAAAAAAACCTTGAAAATAACGTTCACAAACAGAGCATGACAACATGACCATGTAAAATGTATGCATTGCATAAATAAACTTCTACACAGATGTAGTGACTCGAAATGTAATTATTCACAAAGTAAATTCACAATAGGCTAAATATATAAGGACTTTTGGCTGATGATAATCTATGAATATGATAAATCAATATTAATAAGTTTTTTAGCCTCAATATTACCTTAAGAGTTTGTGACCATTTGTAGTAGCAACTTCAGCAAGGCTTGTAAGTATTTTGAGGTATTGGCTTTCACTTTGCTGTGACAAATGTTCAAGGACCTGCCGTAACTATGAGTAAGAACATTAGTTTGAGAAACATAATGCACTGAAGTAGACAGATTCTCTAAATTGTTTCACTTTTCAAAACTGAAAGAAAGAAAACTACTGTGAGAAATGTCTTTAAATGTTTCCAAGTGTTATAAATCAGTGCTTAGAATGTAATTAATAGACATTCTTCACTAACGTGACACAAGTAACTGCAAAGTTGTTTTAGTCTGGACATTAGCATTCTTTAAAATGTGAAAGAAATAAAGAGACTAATGCAAACTATAATTGAGATGTAAATTTTAGAACATTGGCCTACAGCATGAAGGAAATTTGCCTCCAAATGTCATTTATTTTATTTTTCTGCACATTGCTAGTACTAACTAAATATTATACTAAGACTATGGACAGACTTTTCTAGTCTCCCCCTCTATTTCCCTGGAGGGAACCTGTCATGAGATTTTACCATATATAATGCATGATAATTAATTTTTTCTGCACGTATGCCAAGGTACTATGTATGGTAAAATCATTTTCCTCACCATTCCCAGTAGACATTTCTTCTGCAGAGATGGGCTGGATATGAAGTTAGAAACGGTACCTTAGCAGACCGGTAAATAGTGCCCTGTCCGGGTAGCTATACTTACCTAGTCCCGTCTGTTGAGCTGTAATCATGCCCCCTCAGCACAAATGACAGCCCGGCACGCCTGCATCATCGCACTGCTTTGTCTGCTTAGGGAGATTGCAGGCTGGCTATCAAGATGAGGGGGCATGATTACAGCTGGAGGAGACTGGGCTAGGCAAGTATACCTCCTCGTCCGGGGGACTACTCACAGGGCCGGTGGGGAACACTTTTTAACTTCACCAGTGGACAGGAACGTCCCCCAGGCATAGTAAGGAGAAGATTTTACCATACAATGCGTTGCCACAGGTTAGCTTAAAGGACTTTTCCCCATGGAGCCTAAACATGGATTTGCAAATAAAAAATCCAGCCTAAGGGTACCTTCTGATGGGCAGATCCACAGAGTATTTTACGCTGCGAATCCGCCAATGCTGGACCCCTACATGGTGCCTCAGATGTGCCTGCTCAGAGCGGTAATACACCGCAGACACACTGAAATGTGCGGGTCGGACACACTGCTGTGATGTACTACTGCTGCGCATGCGCAGTATACTCACACACAATTGTGGCTGCTCCCTGCCTAGCTCCGAGCAGGCACATCTGAGGAACAAAACTAGGGATCCATCGTCGGCGGATCCACTGCATAAAATACGCTGTGGATCCGCCCGTCTGAACGTACCCCTAAGGATATGTTCACACAGGAGGATTCACAGAAAGTCCCCCCCGTGTGTAGAGCGGCGTCAGGTTTTCCTCAGCAAAATATTTGCAACAAATTACATTGACTTTTATGGGGTCTGCTGCAGATTTTTCACTGCGGAAAACCTGCTGTGGCCAAAACTTGAAGTGGGAAACTTTAAACCTGTCTGCGTGAACGTACCCTTAGGCCGCAATCACACGACAGAAGTTCCACATATCTGCATGAATTCTGCATCCGCATTGGTTCTGTGCAGAATTTCGCATTTAAAAAAAATTAAAAAAAATTTATCATTGGCGGAATTGGTGCGGACTTGGTGCGGAATGTATGCAGAATTTCCACATGGATTCCGCAGCTCAGTAAAAGATAGACTTTATTTAATTAAACAGTCAAATGGTATTCCGCACGAATTCGTTAGAAAGTCAGCCCCATTGACTTTAATAGAATTTCGCAGCCAAAGTCCGGAAAAATATAACACCAGACCTAGATTTTTCTGGGCCGCGGAAAACACAATTTTAGAAGTGAATTCAGCATGCGGAAATTCTGCTGTAAGAATGACAGTGTGGAATCCCATTAATGTTAAAGGGCAATAAATTCATGCGGGATTCCATGTGGAATTTCCGTCGTGTGAACGCGGCCTGTATTCACACGTACAGAATCTGTGGAAATTTGATGCAGTTGGCAGCCTCAGGTCCTATCGAAGTGAATAGATGGTGGGGCTGCAGTACCCTAGCACCACTATATACTTCATGTGCTGGACAGCTGATTAGGAGGGATTTTGGTCATCAATCAACTATTGATAGCTTATCCTTAAATAAGGTAACTTTGGACCATGTTTTGGTAAATGCGAAGGAGTAAAATTGCATTGTTTTGTATTTTGTCGTCTTTTATGAGGGGGCTGAAATGGGAATTAATGGTGAGGTTTAATGACAGTTAAATAATTTTGATTGCAACAGTATGAGTGGTTTGCAGAAATCCACGTAAATGCTGCAGAAACCACTCCATTAAGATGTATAGGACTCATCTTCAGTCGCTATAAATCTTGTGAATGTACCTACCCTTACTAATTAAGCTAATAGGTAATTAATTATTCAGTCCATTTCCCACCTGAAATTTGACATGTGACAATTTTAGATTCTTCAAGCCCTTTTCACACTCACTTGTGACCAAACACATAACTACTCTGTGTTTCAAGGTTCCAAACCTTTTAGAGACTTCAAATTAAAATTGATGCCTAGAATAATCTAATAGATAGATAAGACAGATGTTATTGAAACAAATGAATTGGTATCCCTGAGGGTAATGTTCAGGGCACATTCAATTTTACTACAACTGTACCATATTTTCTCGAAGATCTTCATTCTGAGTCATCTGGATCAACGTCTGAAAAAGTCTGGGATGATGCTGTATAAGCACGTCACAGGTTTCTCCATAACCCCCCTACCAGAAAAAACAAATCACAACATCAAAGTCTACACAGTTCACTATTCAACTTCAGCATATGCCACTGTATGACATATGTAACAGTTAGTAAACCAGATATTTATATGAAATTTATGAGAAATTTTTATTCATAAACCACATATGTAAATATTATTGAAATCAGAAGTGAACAATTTAAAAGTTTTTTTTTTTTGTTTTTTCATACACCAAACCCTTTTTTTTACTTTTCAAAACATACTGAAGTCAAGTGAAAGATTAGCCACTCAGCTATACAGTGGTCCCTCAATGTATGATATTAATTGGTTCCAGGAGAACCATCATATGTTGAAACCATCATATGTCGAGTACATATGTCTATGTAAAAATGGTAATTGGTTCTGGGGCCTTGGAACCATTGTAAGTTGAATACATATCTCTATGGGAAACTGGTAATTGGTTCTGGGATGACCATTGTATGTGGAGTGTATAACAAACCAGGGTGCCTCCAGCTGTTGCACAACTACAACTCCCAGCATGCATGTACAGCCATTGACTGTCTGGGCATGCTGAGAGTTATAGTTTTGCAACAGCTGGAGGCACACTGATAGGGAAACATTGATGTATGGGGTGTATAGTGTGTATATGTATTGTATGTGATGTGTGACATCACATACAGTACTGTACAGTTCTTTAAATACCTTCAGGGGGGACAGAATGTCCTCCATTACGATCCTGCCGACTACAGCTCTATAGGAAAGGAAGGGGAGGGCAGCCAGCAGCTCATTGGATGCCTGCAGCAAGATGCTGCAGGCTATTGGCTATGGCTGCACTGGGGGGGGGGGGCTTACACGGAGCTCACAGGGGAAGCCTGCGTGAGTTAGCAGTAACAGGAGCAGAACGGGGCACATTAAACAACTATCTGTCAGTTGCTGAAGTTGTCAGCGCTGTCAGATAGCTGTTTGTACCATGGCCCCAACACACAGCAGCATCATATGTCGATGCTGCCTTCAACATACGATGGGCTCTGAGAGGCCATCATATGTTGAAATGATCATATGTCGGGGCCATCATAAGTCGGGGGGTCACTGTACATTGATTTAAAATAAGATTATGCCAAAGGCTGTCCAGGTCTTGCTGGAAGTTCTAGTTTTGTAACAGCTGTCACATTGTGTGGAAAAACACTTCCCTAAGGCTATGTTTCCCCACAGTTTTTCTGGCTTTTTTTTCTTTTTTTAAACTGCCACAGCAGTTTTTGGGCCAAAGCCAGAATTGGACCCATGAGGAAGGAAAAGTATAAATCCTTCCTTTATATTTCCCAATCCTTTTGAATACATTCCTGGCTGTGGCTCAAAAACTGCAGTGGCAGTTTAAAAAAAGAAATGCCGGAAAAAAACCTGTGTGGAAACCTAACCCTAACCTGTATATATTGGTTTACAAACAAAACATAAGCAAGTGATGTTGCAGTCCTGATAAAGAAAACATACCTGCACACAAAGATCCAGTGGAGTAACACCATTCTTATCTGGCAGGTACTTTGCACCACGCACTAATAATATCTGTGCTGTATCTCTTTGTCCATGGCTGCAGGAAACAAAGAAATCATTTGTGCTACAAGTTGTATACTTGATGGATTGTTAATTATAATCTGACCAGAAGCCATGTGAACAGAAAATCTCAATCTATCTCCGATTATTTTTCCCTGTTACAAACTACTGCTGGAGGAAAAATTAATTTTATGTTATCTTATCTTCCACAAGAAAAGCATTTACTATAATTTCCTTTCAGTGAACAGTCGGAAAAACTGTAATGTAAAAGAAAGACAATGTACTAATCTAACACCAATGCTCCACTAGCATACTAAAATAAGAGAGAGAGAGATTTATTGGGCAAAAAGATGCAGCCAATTTTCAACATATCTAAGTTTAAAGAAGGACTCTTTAGCATAGGCCATTATTAGAGAGCAATATAAAGTGTATGTGTATGCCTCGTGCGTATCTATTTTAGCTGATGTGTCATGCATGGGTTGTCATCTTGATTCCCTTAATCCCCACTAATATGGTTTACTAAGGGAAGGTCACACATAATGCATCCGCAGCGTATTTCACACTGCGGATGCACTGATGCCAGTCCCTAGAGCTTAGGAGATTTTTTTTTTGATATGTACTTTCCTGGAGCACCCTTTAAAAATAGCTACAACCGGTGGCCTGCATGTGGAGCTGAGCGGTCGCACTACTGCCGAGCTCCCGCTCATCCTGTGCATTTATCCTGTAATAACCCCCTGACTCACGGTACCTTTGACCGGAGGGTGCTTTGGGACTCTTGGGACGTAGGCACTGCTGGCGGTGAGGAGTACGGATCCATCCCGGCGCAGATGGTGAGGCGCACACTGCGAGCAGGACCGGGCTGCGGCGGTGCTTCTGTGGAGGTGGCCTTGGGACCGGAGTCTGCTGCTGTGCTCTGGTGGTGCCTGGAAGAGGTGACAAGGTGCCTTGAGGTGTCCCCACATCTCTGTGGGACTTGGAAGGCTCCTGGACTACAAGGCTAAGGCTGCCATTGCTTAGCTTCGTGGGCGGGGCCTTGCTCCGGGCCTGGTTGCCAGGCAACCCCCTCTCTCTGGGCTCCTGAGATGGCTGGGGGCTACTCCTGGGCTGCGGCGCTCTCCCGACTGCTGGTGGAGGAGACTTCCTGCTGGCTGGCCTCTGTTCCTGCTGTGGCAGTGAGTAACAAGTGCTATACTCTGATATTAACTCCCTCCCTGCTGGACTGTGCTGCTGTTCTGTGAGGGATCTGCTCTTCCTATTAACCCCTGAGGTGCTGGACTGTGCTGCTGTTACAGTTGGGGTTCTGCTGTCCCAGTTGGCTACCTTGGTGCTGGACTGTACTCCTGGACTGTGAGGGGCCTGTGGGCCTGTGGTGCTGGACTGTGCTAGTGTCGTTGTGGAGGCCCTGCAAATTCAGTTCCTTCCCTCTGTGCTGGACTGTGCTGTTCTTCACTCCCTCTGTCCTGGCTGGGGCTCCTGCTAGTGCACGGACTCTGCTAATTTACTTAACTCCCTCTGTGCTGGACTGTGCTGCTGTTGCTGTGAGGGCTCTAAAGCTGCTGACTGGCCCATTCCTGCTGACGCATTTCTTGCTGTGGAACCACTTGCTATCCAATATACTACTATGGGAGGCTCCAGGGGTAGATCCAATCGCAACAAGTCAGGCGTTGGGGTGTTTTTTCCTCCTATGGATGATGATGCTTCTTCTGATGACTGTCTCTCTGAGGCTATTGGTTGCTCCCAGAGGGAATCTGTGCCCCAGACCCCTCTATCTACTGAAGTGGCGGCCAATGCTGCTAAGGCGTTAAATCAGTTCTCCAGATCTGAACGGCCATCGGGCAGTGCTGTGCCTTCGCCTCTTCCCTCTCCGGATAAGATAACATATGATGGGGCTCTCCTGGACTTGCGCTTTACAGAGATTCTGTCCACTATTACCTCCTGTCATACATCTATGATTTCCAAGGTGGACGAGCTTAGTCAAGAATTCGCCATCCTGCGACATGAGAATCAAAAGCTACGGAGGTGAAGAATAGGGCCTCTACGGTTGAGGATACCCTATGCCCAATTCCTCAACAAATTTCTGATATGCAGCGGCAGCTCCGTGGTGTGGTGGATAGAGCGGATGACTTTGAAAACCGATTACAGCGCAACAACGTTAGGCTGGTGGGCCTTCCCGAAAAGGCAGAGGGTTCGGATCCCGTAGAGTTCTTGGAGTCCTGGCTGCGAGAGTTGTTGCCCGTGGACACTTTCTCTCCCTTCTTCACTGTGGAAAGGGCCCATAGGGTCCCCGCTAGACCGGGGGGGCCCCCACGACCATTTCTAGTGAAGATTCTCCACTTGAAGGATAGAGATGTGATCCTGAGAGCTGTGAGGATGAAAGGGGAGGTGCTCTTTGGCGATAGCAGGGTCTCCTTCTACCCGGACTTCTCCATGGAATTGAGGAAACAGCGCACACAGTTTACCAAAGTCAGGGCCACACTCCGTTACAAGGGGTATCGGTATGCCATGCTGTACACGGCCCGGTTGCGGGTGGTGTATGGACGCACCACCAGATTCTTCACTTCCCCTGTGGAGGCGCTACAGTGGGCGGAGGAGGCACTTGGAGCAGCTCAGCCACCAGACTGATTTCTCGGTTGGACTGCTTACCCTTCTTAGTTAGTTAATTAGTGGATAGGCTGTCAGTGTTAGCTGTCCGAGGTTCGAGTTTCCCTTAGGGATTCCCTGGCTAGTGGGTCAAGGGCTAATGTTTTGTTCTTTCTGGGTGGGCGGGAGGTGGCGGTTGGAAGTTGTACGTAGCTCCCGCACTCGCCTGATACGTATTTTGGTTCGGGGTATAGGTCTGCACAGGTTTAGTTAGTGTTACCCAGGGAATTGTTTTGGGGATTATTTGTTCTTCTTGGTTGGAAGGTTGTTGTCTATGTTGTTGTCTATGTTGTTTGTCCGTGCTGTCTTCGTCTCTGTGAGTGTCTGTTTGATGGGTGAGTGGGGTGTGTGTGGTCCCGGTGCTCGATCCTCCCTGATCCTGGTCAGGGGATGGTCTATCCTGGTTCTTCTTTGTGCTCTTTATCCAGATGGGGACTCCAAAAGGTGGTTAGCTGGAATGTCAGGGGGTTGAATTCCAAGTTTAAAAGGGCCCTTTGTCTTGATTTTGTTATGCGTCAGTCTCCTCACATTATCTGTCTGCAGGAGACTCACTTTACGGGTCAGAAGATCTTGGCCCTTAAACGGGCCTGGATTGTGAGGGGTTATGCTACCTACTCCACTTATGCTACTGTGCTCATTACTAAATCCCTGCCGTTGGTTGTCTCTCGGGTATCCTGTGATCAATTTGGGAGGTATGTCCTTTTGCACTGTTCTATGGGGTCTGTCTCTTTTGTACTTGTTTCTGTGTATGTGCCCCCTCCCTTCCAAGTTTCTGTACTGGAACTTCTTACTAATGAACTGCTTTCTTTTCTCTCTGACCCTGTTCTTTTTGTAGGCGATTTCAACATGGTTCCTGATCCGGTCCTCGACCGCACCACGGCTGTTGACCAGGGCTCCTCTGCGTTCAATACTTGGCGACTGGCATGGGGCTTGACCGATCTCTGGAGATGGAAGTACCCTGCAGGGTCCTCATTCTCCTTTTACTCTGTGGCCCATAGGTCGTTTTCTCGCATTGGCCTGGCTCTGGCATCCGAGGATCTTCTTCCACTGGTAAGAGCCGTTTCCTACACCTCTAGCGGGATCTCAGACCACTCTGGTTACAGGCTGAGGCGGTAGTGGAGGCTTTGGGGGAAGCTCATACAGACTACTGGGAACACAATACCGACTATCCAGATGCCTTGGTTCAGTGGGATGCCTACAAGGCCACGATAAGGGGTGCTTTTATTGCAGGGGTGGCGGGTCAGAGGAGAAGTAGGTCGGCCATGGAGGTAGCACGCTTGCAGAAGGTGGGGGTTCTAGAGGCTGAGTATATTAGGAATCAGTCACCTGAGGCCGAAAGGGAGTGGGCCAAGACTCAGCGTTCCTTGTTAGTCATCCAGAAAGAAAGGGTTCAACTGAAGTTAGCGGATAGGGAGGCTGCTATGTTTGCCTTTGGTTATTAGAACGGTAAACTATTGGCCTATTTGACTAGGGCCTCCCGCCCAAAAGCCTCTATTCCTTGTATTATGAGAAGTGATGGGGTGGTAGTTATGGCTCCGTCTGAGATTAATGCAGTCTTCCAAGGACTTTTATTCCTCCTTATATGCTGCCCCCTCTGTGCCCTGTTAGGGGGAGATTCTCTCCTTCCCGGGCCTGGCTCTTCCCTCGCTTACGCAGGCTCAGGCAGAGGAGGAGGTAGCTCAGGCTATTAAGGATCTTCCTGGGGGCAAGACTCCGGGGGTTAGATGGGCTGGAAGGTGATTGGTACAGGATGAATGAGGAGCATCTGACCCCTATTCTGTGTAAATTGTTCCACTCTATAGCTGATGCTGACTCCCTTCCTGATTCTATGAGGGAGGCGCTCATGGTGGTACTCCCTAAGCCTGGGAAGGATCCTGTGCTCCCTGGCTCTTATAGACCTATTTCCCTTCTGAATGTCGATATTAAACTTATGGCTAGAGTTTTGGCTACCCGATTGTATGGCATCATCGGTGCTATCATTCATCCTGACCAAACGGGGTTTATGCCGGGCAGGGCTACAGATGTGAATGTGAAACATTTGCTGCTTAACATAGCGGCAGTGGATAGGGGCTTTCCCTCCGGTGTGGTAGTGAGTCTGGATATGTATAAAGCCTTTGACTCAGTTTTGTGGCCGTATCTATGGGAGGTGTTGGGGGCGTTTGGGTTTGGCCCCTGATTTTGTGCATGGGTTCGCCTGCTCTATGATAAGCATAGGGCTAGGATCCGTACTAACTTAAAGGGGTATTCCAGGCCAAAACTTTTTTTTATACATCAACTGGCTTCGGAAAGTTAAATAGATTTGTAAATTACTTCTATTAACCCCTTAAGGACTCAGCCCATTTTGGCCTTAAGGACTCAGACAATTTAATTTTTACGTTTTCATTTTTTCCTCCTCGCCTTCTAAAAATCATAACTCTTTTATATTTTCATCCACAGACTAGTATGAGGGCTTGTTTTTTGCACGACCAGTTGTCCTTTGTAATGACATCACTCATTATATCATAAAATGTATGGCGCAACCAAAAAACACTATTTTTGTGGGGAAATTAAAACGAAAAACGCAATTTTGCTAATTTTGGAAGGTTTCGTTTTCACGCCGTACAATTTATGGTAAAATTGACATGTGTTCTTTATTCTGAGGGTCAATACGATTAAAATGATACCCATTACTATATACTTTTATATTATTGTTGCGCTTAAAAAAAATCACAAACTTTTTAACCAAATTAGTACGTTTATAATCCCTTTATTTTGATGACCTCTAACTTTTTAATTTTTCCGTATAAGTGGCGATATGGGGGCTAATTTTTTGCGCCATGATCTGTACTTTTTTTTGATACCACATTTGCATATAAAAAACTTTTAATACATTTTGTATAATTTTTTTTTAAATAAAATGTATTAAAAAAGTAGGAATTTTGGACTTTTTTTTCGTTCACGCCGTTCACCGTACAGGATCATTAACATTTTATTTTAATAGTTCGGACATTTACGCACGCGGCGATACCAAATATGTCTATAAAAAATGTTTTTTACGCTTTTTGGGGGTAAAATAGGAAAAAACGGACGTTTTACTTTTTTATTGGGGGAGGGGATTTTACACTTTTTTTTTACTTTTACATTTTTTTACATTTTTTTTTTACACTTGAATAGTCCCCATAGGGGACTATTCATAGCAATACCATGATTGCTAATACTGATCTGTTCTATGTATAGGACATAGAACAGATCAGTATTATCGGTCATCTTCTGCTCTGGTCTGCTCGATCACAGACCAGAGCAGGAGACGCCAGGAGCCGCACGGAGGAAGGAGAGGGGACCTCCATGCGGCGTTATGAATGATCGGATCCCCGCAGCAGCGCTGCGGGCGATCCGATCGTTCATTTAAATCGCGCACTGCCGCAGATGCCGGGATCTGTATTGATCCCGGCACCTGAGGGGTTAATGGCGGACGCCCGCGCTATGGCATCCCCGGGTCTGCTATGTTTAGGTATTTTCAGCTACGGCATGCGGTTCAGGTGCAGTTTGGCTCCCTGACCTTTACCCTGGCCTTTTTGGAGGTAGAGCTTCTCTTGGGCCCCATGGATCTCTCTAAACCTCTCACCCAGTCCTACGCCCTTCTGCAGTCATTGGGGCCCTGTCCCTTTTCTTTGGCTTTTGATAAATGGGTGGCTGATATCCCAGATTTGTCAGAGAGTCAGTGGAAGGAAGTGGAGGGCTCTTACTACTCTACTGTTGTTAGTAGCAGGGATTTGTTGATCCAATCTAGATATGTTCTGAGGTTGTACTATACCCCCACTAAGCTTAAGCGATTTGGCTGGTCTCCCTCTGACCTTTGTTTTCGATGTTCCACGCACATTGGTACCTTTCTGCATGCTGTGTGGGATTGTCCTGTTATTGCAGCCTTCTGGAGGGAGGTGATGGGTTTCCTGGGTGAGCATTTAGAATTTCCCTCTGTGTTTAGCCCTTCAGTGGATCTTTTAGGGGTTCTTAACGACTTGATTTTCAGCCCTCAACGACGGTTGTTGTTGGGTTTTCTGCTGTTTTGTGCCCGCAAGGTGGTAGTCATGACTTGGAAGGATACGTCCACCCCTCCGCTTTCTCGTTGGATAGCCTTGGTGAACAAGTATGTCCCATTATATCAGGCCCTTTATGTTAGTCGTAAATGCCCTAGGAAGTTCGATATGGTGTGGACCCCCTGGTTGTTGGTAGCAGAGTCTGCTGATAGGCCGTGTGGACTACTTCAGTAGCTTGTTAGGAGAGGTTGCGGCTTGATCGGTCTCCGGGCGTGGGTGGGGGGGGGGGGGGAGGGTACTGGGATGTATGTATGGATGTGTGCTTGGATGTTGGTTCGTGTTGGTTCCCTCTTGGGGCCTCGGTGTAGCCTCAATGTCCCTCATGATACCCTCTGGTTTACCCTGTTTTGTTAGTACTGGTTGACTGGGTGCGCTGGGTCCTTCGGGAGGTACTGTTCTTTTTGTATGTGTTATTTCGCCGATGGTGATGTTTGTTAACCTTATATGCAAAAAAATTTAGAAATACTTTTAAAAAAAAATAGCTACAACCACTATGGTCCTTGAGAACTGGTCTACCTTCAATATCTATTTATCTCCTGGTGCGTGTGGGTCGCATTCTTGGACATATGACCAAATAGAGTACACCAGCCCTTTTTATTAAACCCCTTTAAAAATTGCTTATGCCGCACTATACAAGCAGAAACAATATTCCTGAAATCTTTAAAGCGTTACTGTCATTAGAAACAACTTTTTTCCATTTACTACTTCCTTAAAAACGAAGCATTTTCCTAATATACTTCATTAAAAAATTTGGTTGCTGATGATATGAAAAAGAGAGTTTAAAAAATGTCACTAGAGGTCTCTGTATTTTTAATTTTGCAAACAAACCCTGAAAATCCAGACTTTTTGGTCCATCAAAAAAAGGACCAAAATATCTGAGGGGAGGGAGGTATGGTTATCTCTAATCTGTGCCTCAGAGCACAGACAATATGCAGACAGCTATTGTGTACTCTGGTAGAATTAGTTTTTTTTTTTAATCAACTGGTGCCAAAAGGTTAAAAACAGATTTGTAAATTACTTGTATTTAAAAATATTAATCCTTCCGGTACTTATCAGCTACTATATGCTGCATATGAAGGTGTGTAGTTCTTTTCAGCCTAACCAGAGTTCTCTCTGCCGACACCTCTGTCCATGTCAGGAACTTTCCAGAGCAGGCACAAATTCTCATAGCAAACCACTCCTGCTCTGGACAGTTTCTGACATGGACAGAGGTATAAGCAGAGAGCACTGTGGTCAGACAGGAAAGAACAATACAACTTCCTCTGAAGCATACAGCAGCTATTATGTACTGAAAGGATTTTTTTTTTTTTTTTATAGAAGTAATTAACAAATCTGTTTAACTTTTTGGCACCAGTTGATTAAAAAAAATGTTTTTCACTGGAGTACCCCTTTAAGAAGAGAAGCATTTACATGCCCAGTGACAAGCAATAAAAGGTGCAAAACTATTATTTATATGCAAAATGCTTTATCTTTGGTCATTTTTTGGCCTTATTTCCTGTGCGTATAGGTTTCACATGGCTGCTTTAGGGTTATAAAAAGCATGCATTTTGGTGGACAAAGCTGTGGAAATCCTTATTTTTTGGCACAAAATGCTAATTTTTCTTCTGTCATTGCACCATATAGTTAAGAAGGCTGCATTAGAGTTATATAGAGCATTTAGGTATGAAACTTTACAAATGTAAAAATGTTATGCAGACTTCATGACAGGGGAGGGGGAGGTGAGGAGCTCATTACGGTCCTGGAGAAACACCCCCAGTCTATCAAAGAAATTCAGAAAGACTCATCACAGTAATACATAGATCAAAAGGTATTTTACATATTAAAATGTGCAAATTATTAAGCATATAGGTCTTAGGGCACATTACTACACTGATTTAAGCATTTTTTTTTTCTTACTAATGGCAGTAACGCTTTGAATTTTACCCAAGGATGTATATCAGAAGGTACATATTAAAATTAAAATCCTGCATCCAACGTGTGTTTTCAAGTGCTTTTGCTCCAAGCAGCAAACTTTACTTGTTTCCAGAGACAATGCTAGGTACAGTCCTACCAATACATTTTACTCTCTAAATACATTCTAAGACTAAATCACTGTACTGACTTATCTGTTGTCAGCAAGCCCTGTATAAGCAGAAACATAAAAGAGGGAAAAAAACAAAAACACATTTTTAACAAGAGGAATCTAGAATGAGTAATGCCTATTTCTATTTCAGTATTATGATTTAGGATGCACTTAGCTGCAGATATCAATATTGCAGTATTTTATTAATAACAACCTTTCTAACACACATCTTACCTGCATGCAAAATACAATGGAGTAGCTCCAGATACATTAGGTCTGTTAATATCTGCTCCACTATCCAAGAGACATAACACAGTCTGTTTTAAAGAATAAAGAAATACAAGCATCAAGATGGGCTCAGTATATAATAAATAACCTAAAAAATCTTTAGTATTTGCCAACTTTTATTGTGTATAGGGGCAGAGCTATTTCTTTATTGCTCCAAACATGTCAATTAGAATAAATCCCTCCATACATTACCCTTTAAAGGGGTACTCCGCCCCTAGACATCTTATTCCCTATTCAAAAGATAGGGGTAAGAAGTTTGAGCACGGGGATCTCTCTTGCAGCACACTTCTGTCATCTAATGCACGGAGCGAACATCGGGGGCCGGAGGTTAGTAACATCACGGCCCCGCCCCCTCATGATCTAATGCCGTGGCAGCCGCGAAGCCCCCTCCCATAGACTTCCATTGAGGGGGGTGGGGCGTGACATCATGAGGGGGGGGGTGATGTCATGAGGGGGCGCGGTGTAACATCTCGATCCTCCGGCCCCTGTATCACCCATGTATCAGGCACAGAGGCGTTTGTTCCATGCACCAGCTGACAGAGGGGTGCTGCAGGAGAGATCCCTGGGAACCCCTGCAATCAGACATCTTAACCCCATATCCTTTGGATAGGGGATAAAATGTTTACAGGCAGAGTACCCCCTTAAAGACAATCTACAGCAAAGGTGTGGATTTACTCTCTGAAACAAAAGCTGTTTACTGCAACCAAGTCACTTTCTTACCAGAGAAACAAAACTTGAAACAGAAGTTTGCCAAGATTGGTTGCTGTGGGCAAATGACAGTTTTTGTCTAAGACAGATTTATAAAACGGGGCCACAATGTCTTTTAAGGCAACATTATAGTCCATTTTAAAAGAAAGGAGGGGTGCCCCGGGGGAAAACAATTTTTAAATATCAACGGGTGCCAGAAAGTTAAACAGATTTGTAAATTACTTCTATTTAAAAATCTTAATCCTTCCAGGACTTATCAGCTGCTGTACACTACAGAGGATGTTGAGTTGTTTTTTTTCTGTCAGACCACAGTGCTCTCTGCTGACACCTCTCCTGTTCTGGACAGTTCCTGACATGGACAGAGGTGTCAGCAGAGAGCACTGTGGTCAGACTGAAAAGAACTACACAACATCCCTTGTAGTATACAGCAGCTGATAGGTACTGGAAGGATTAAGATTCTTTAATAGAAGTAATTTACAAATCTGTTTAATGGTTTTCCACCGGAATACTCCTTTAAATGGACAAAAACTTTTTATGTGTTGTACATCTTGGCAAAACATTAACCTTTCTAATATACTTAATAAGAAAATTTTATTTTGAATTCTTTTTTATAGAAATCATGGCTTAAAAATCATTGCTTTGTCCAAGCTGAAGCACAGGCATGTACAAAGTCAAGTAGTCCAGAGGGTGGGCTAGCACTCCTCTGTGCTCTCTCCTGTCTGATCGGACTCCTCTGTGCTCTCTCCTATGAGATAGTACTCCTCTGTGCTCTCTCCTGTCTGACAGTACTCCTCTGTGCTCTCTCCTGTCTGATAGCAATCCTCTGTGCTCTCTCTCCTGTCTGATAGGACAGGAGAGAGAGCACAGAGGAGTCCTATCAGACAGGAGAGAGAGCACAGAGGAGTGCTATCAGACAGGAGAGAGCACAGAGGAGTCCTATTAGACAGAAGAGAGCACAGAGGAGTACTATCAGACATGAGAGATCGCAGAAGAGTCCTATCAGACAGGAGAGAGCACAGAGGAGTCCTATCAGACAGGAGAGAGCACAGAGGAGTCCTATCAGACAGGAGAGAGCACAGAGGAGTACTATCAGACAGGAGAGAGCACAGAGGAGTACTATCAGACAGGAGAGAGCACAGAGGAGTCCTATCGGACAAGCGAGAGCACAGAGGAGTGCTAGCCCACCCTCACTTAATGGACTTTGTCCATGCCTGTGCTTCATCTTGGACAAAGCCATGATTTTATAAGCCATGATTTCTATAAAAAGGAAGTAAAATTTTCTTATGAAGTATATTAGAAAGGTTAATGTTTTGCCAAGATGTTCAACATATAAAATGTTTTTGAATTTGACAGTGCCCATTTAAGGAGATAATCACAACTGGTGCAAAAGTAATAGACAGGGGTTGTTTTTTGCATGACCAATTGTTTTTCACGCCTTTCATTTTACCATAAAATGTACGGCAAAGCAAAAAAAATATTTACAGTAAGAACTGCAGCTTCATGATACTTGTGGTGGTGCGGGTGCGAGAAAAGTGTGTTTGTTTTGTTTTTTAAGTCACTCCTCCCTTGCTAAATATGTAAAGAACGCTCTTCCCTGACTACCCCTTTAACTATTTTGCTACTCATTCTGATGTACAGTTGAACGCTTTACTGCATCACATTGTATTATTTCAACTTCAGTATTGCGGATTTCTGGTTATACTGGATTTTTGCATTTATGCATCTTATGCTGCTACCCTTTATACTAGAATGGTACAGTTCAGCGGGTGCAGCAGCAATTACTGTATGACTTTACAAAAAGCATTTTATAGATGTTCATTAGTAAGGCGTTGTTCTGTGACAGATTTCCTTAATAATAAATATGAATTAAAGCTACTTAAAAAAAAAACATATTGAACACTGACCAAAAGGTTATGGGCTACAAAAGGGCAACATTTTTGATGAGTGCCACATATCAAATGGGTACTGAACTTATCTGACTCTTATCCCCTATACAAAAGCTGCAAGATATTCCGCCTCAGTCAGCAATTGGCTGAGCAGGCCGTAACTTGCTTCTCTTCAGGAAGGTGAGGGCCGTAGCAGGCCAAGGAGAGATAAGTAGCCAGGGCCCTGTACAGGAGATTACAGAGTACATGTCTCAATCTGCATTGCAATCAGCAGGCATCATGTTAAAGGGGTACTCTGGTGGAAAACATTTTTTAAATCAACCAGTGTCAGAAAGTTAAAGAGATTTGTAAATTACTTCTATTTAAAAATCTTAATCCTTCCAGTACTTATCAGCTGCTGTATGCTCCAAAGGAAGTTCTTTTTCTTTTTAATTTATTTTCTGTCTGACCACAGTGCTCTCTGCTGACACCTCTGTCCATGTCAGGAACTGTCCAGAGCAGGATAGGTTTTCTATGGGGATTTGTTCCTGCTCTGGACAGTTTGTGACATGGACAGAGGTGTCAGCAGAGAGCACTGTGGTCAGACAGAAAAGTAATTAAAAAAGAAAAGATCTTCCTGTGGAGCATACAGCAGCTGATAAGTACTGGAAGGTTTAAGATTTTTACATAGAATTAATTTACAAATCTGTTTAACTTTCTGGCACCAGTTGATTAAAAATAAAATAGTTTTCCACCGAAATACCCCTTTAAAGATCGGTCTTTGTAATGAGTCATATGGGGTATCTGTAGCTCTTACTCGTAGCTCCTACTCTCGGCAGTTTACCCAAATTTCTTGGGAACCCTTTGGGGCAGGATTAGGGACATGACTTACTAAAAGTAAAAATAAATAAATAACTAAATAAATAATTAAAACGCTATGGCATATAGTGCAATTTGCACTATAAAAGCTGAGAGGTATGCACAAGCCTAACACGTATTGATGTCTACCGTTTGGTCAGGTGACTGGTAGTAAGTCACTTGTATAGACTGGGAAGATTTTGTTTAGTTAGCACTTTGACCTGCAGGATTTACTTTGAATTTCTATGCCTGAAGGTAAAGGTTGTACATATATTTTGTGCTACATATAAGCCAAGGGAAGCCCTGTTTAATGTATACATCTGGGTCAATGTCTCTTACTGCTAATTCACATTATCTGTTGGGCTCTACTGAGCTAATCTCCCACAATACATTTATAGAAGAGCCCATACAGTTTTCTAATATACATATTTTAAAAATTCAGCTCAGATGCCTTTTTGTAATCTCCTTGGGGACGGAGCCCATTATAACCCTAAGGACGGGAGCATTTTTTGCAATTCTGACCACTGTCACTTCAAGCATTAATAACTCTGGGATCCTTTTACTTTTCATTCTGATTCTGAGAGTTTTTTCGTGACATATTCTACTTCATGTTAATGGTAATTTTTTGTCGATACTTGCATCATTTCTTGGTGAAAAATTACAAAATTTGATGAAAAAATTGAAAATTTAGCATTTTTCGAACTTTGAAGCTTTCTGCTTGTAAGGAAAACAGACATTCCAAATAAATGATATTTTGATTCACAAATACAATATTTCTACTTTAGGTTTGCATCATAAAGTTGACATGTTTTTACTTTTGGAAGACATCAGAGGGTTTCAAAGTTCAGCAGCAATTTTCCAATTTTTCACAAAATTTTCTAAATCGGAATTTTTCAGGGACCAGTTTACTTTTGAAGTGGATTTGAAGGGCCTTCATATTAGAAATACCCCATAAATTACCCCATTATAAAAAATGCACCCCTAAAAGTATTCAAAATGACATTCAGAAAGTTTGTTAACCCTTTAGGTGTTTCACAGGAATAGCAGCAAAGTGAAGGAGAAAATTAAAAATCTTCATTTTTTATACACTCGCATGTTCTTGTAGACCCAGTTTTTGAATTTTTACAAGGGGTAATAGGAGAAAAAGGCCCCCAAAATTTGTAACCCAATTTCTCTTGTGTAAGGAAATACCTCATGTGTATGTCAAGTGTTCGGAGGGTGCAGTAGAGGGCTCAGAAGGGAAGGAGCGACAATGGGATTTTGGAGAGTGAATTTTTTTTAAATGGTTTTTGAGGTGCATGTCCCATTTAGGAAGCCCCTATGTGCCAGAACAGAAAAAAAAAAAACACATGGCATACTATTTTGGAAACTACACCCCTCAAGGCACATAACAAGGGGTCCAGCGAGCCTTAACACCCCACAGGTGTTTGACGATTTTTCGTCAAAGTCGGATATGTAAATGAAAAAAAAATTTACAATTTTTACAAAGGGTAATGGGAGAAAATGCCCCCCAAAGTTTGTAACCCCATCTCTTCTGCGTATGAAAATACCCCATGTTAGGGTGTAAAATGCTCTGTGGGCGAACTACAATGCTCAGAAGAGAAGGAGTCACATTTGGCTTTAGGAAAGCAAATTTTGCTGAAATGGTTTTTGGGGGGCATGTGGCATTTAGGAAGCCCCTATGGTGCCAGAACAGCACAAAATACCCACATGGCATACTATTTTGGAAACTACACCCCTCAAGGAACGTAACAAGGGGTACAATGAGCCTAAACACCCCACAGGTGATTGACAAACTTTCGTTAAAGCGGGACGTGCAAATTAAAAACTTGATTTTAAACACTAAAATGCTGGTGTTACCCAAAACTTTTCATTTTCACAAGAAGTAACAGGAGAAAATGCCCCACAAAATTTGTAACCCCATTTCTCTCAAGTAAGGAAATACCTCATATGTGGATGTTAAGTGATCTGCGGGTGCACTAGAGGGCTCAGAAGGGAAGGAGCAACATTGGGCTTTTGGAGAGCGAATTTTGCTGAAATGGTTTTTGGGCGCATGTCGCATTTAGGAAGCCCCCATGATGCCAGAACAGTAAAAAAAAAAAAACACATGGCATACTATTTTGGAAACTACACCCCTCACAGAACTTAATAATGGGTGCAGTGAGCATTTATACCCCAAGGCATTTGACAGATCTTTGGAACAGTGGGCTGTGCAAATGAAAAATTACATTTTTAATTTTTACGGACGACTGTTCAAAAAATCTGTCAGACCCCTGTGGGGCGTAAATGCTCACTGTACCCCTTGTTACATTCCGTGAGGGGTGTAGTTTCCAAAATGGGGTCACATGTGGAGGGGGTCCACTGTTCTGGCACCATGGGGACTTTGTAAACACACATAGCCTTCAATTCCAGCCTAATTCTCTCTCAAAAAGCCCAATGACGCTCCTTCTCTTCTGAGCATTGTAGTTCACCCACAGAGCACTTTACTTCCACATATGGGGTATTAATATACTCAGAAGAAACGGGGTTACAAATTTTGGGGGGCTTTTTTCCTATTACCCCTTGCGAAAATGAAAAATTTGGGGTAACGCCAGCATTTCAGGGGGAAAACAAATTTTTAATTTTCATGTCCAACTTTAACGAAAATTTGTCAAAGAGCTGAAGGGTGTTAAGGCTCACTATACCCCTTGTTACGTTCCGTGAGGGGTGTAGTTTCCAAAATGGGGTCACATGTGGGTGTGTTTTTTTTAATTTTGCGTTCATGTCAGAATTTTACGTACACATATGGAGCATTTCCGTACTCAGAAGAAATTGTGTTACAAGTTTTGGGGGTCATTTTCTCCTTTTACCTCTTGTGAAAATGAAAAGTATGGGGCAACACCAGCATGTTACTGTAAACATTTTTTATTTTTTTTACACTATCATGCTGGTGTAGCCCCCAACTTTATCTTTTCATAAGGGGTAAAAGGAGAAAAAAAAAACCCAAA
This sequence comes from Hyla sarda, assembly GCF_029499605.1. Classification (NCBI taxonomy): domain Eukaryota; kingdom Metazoa; phylum Chordata; class Amphibia; order Anura; family Hylidae; genus Hyla; species Hyla sarda. The sequence goes on from NC_079191.1 coordinate 232,215,378, forward strand.
TTTGTAGTGCAATTTCTCGGAAATACCCCATATGTGGCCCTAAACTGTTGCCTTGAAATACGACAGGGCTCTGAAGTGAGAGAGCACCATGCGTATTTGAGGCCTAAATAAGGAATTTGCAATAGGGGTGGACCCGGTTACCTACAGTAAAACCCTACAGCAGTGTTTCCCAAACAGGGCGCCTCCAGCTGTTGAAAGACTCCCAGCCTGCCAGGACAGTCTATGGCTGTCCGGCAATACTGGGAGTTGTGGTTTTGCAACAGCTGGAGGCTCCCTTTAGGAAACACTGCCGTATGTGACTTTTTTCATTTTTATTTTGGGGGGGGCCGTGTAAGGGGGTGCATATGTAGTGTTTTACTTTTTATTATTTGGTAGTGTAGTGTAGTGTTTTTAGGGTACATTCACACAGGCGGGGATTCACAGTAAGTTTTCCGCTGGGAGTTTGAGCTGCGGCGGAAAATTTGCCGCAGCTCAAACTTGTAGAAGGAAACCCACTGTAAACCCGCCCGTGTGAATGTACCCTGCACATTCACATGGGGGGGGGGGCGTCCCAAACCTTCAGCTGTGGCAAGATGACAACTCCCAGAATGCACTGACAGACTGTACATGCTGAGAGTTGTAGTTTGACATCAGCTCTAGGCACACTGGGGGGAACCACTGAGTTAGAAAACAGACTCTAGCTCAGTGATTCCAACCCTTGTGCCTCTAGCTGTTGCAAAACTACAACTCCCAGCATGTATGGCCTGTCAGTGCATTCTGAGAGTTGTAGTTTTGCAACAGCTGGAGGCACACGGGTTGGAATCACTGAGTTAGGAAACAGACTGTGTACTGAAAAGACCAAAAGAACAGAGGAGCGCGATCCTAGTGTATTATCAAAAACATTAAAAGCAAAGTATTCAACACATATGTGCTCACCAGAGTTGGCTATGCTCAGAGCATAACATCTACAACAGCGCATCAATAGTGGGTCAGCAGCCCAGGAGAACCAGATCATCCAAGGAGGTCGGCAGGCAGCAGTAAAACAGACAATTAAAAAGGAAGAAACTTTCTCCAAAGCCAGGCGCTTCTCCCAATAAAAAGTTATCTTTATTCCGTCAGGAAAGACATAAAAAGTTGGTATAAAAAGCACTTTCAACGCGTTTCTAGCTTGGACTGAGCTCTTTATCAAGACGTGCATGTTAAAAGGAGTAAAGACACATAAATAGCAGCTCCAGTGATTGCACTGGCTGGGAAATTTGCCCGGTAATTGTTACACCCAAACACCTGGCTTCACTACAGGGTGTTCCAAGATGGCTATCCGAGAACATCCTGTGTCACATATACAAAAAAAAAACAAAAAAACAATTACTTTTCCCAATGTATTAAAACTTGACATTAATTGCAATAAAATGCAAGAATAACAACGAAACAATAATAAAAACCCATATCAGAAGAAATGTGTGAAACTACAGGTAATAGGGTTAAAGTGAGCTCTGCTTAGTCCGTCAGTAACCCTTTCCAAGAAATACTATTTGTTGTATCGCGATCGCATGTCCTGTTGACAGCACATAGCGGAGATAGTGAATGAAGTAGCAGTATGGTTCGCAGTGAGTATAAGCCTCTTCTGACTCATCTGTTAGGTGCAGAGCATTGCACCCCATGGTAGTTAGGTCCAGAGCATTGCACCCTATGGTTGTTGCATTATCTGAGGAGGTTACTGATTCCAACTTTTCCGCTGTAGATGTACAGAATTGCACGGGAATAGAGTTCAAGCGAGCACTACTCAGCGATCGTTATCTGTCTATCCCCTTACTTAGAGATACTATTAATTACATTGTGGCAGCAAGTCCTGCAGACAGGCTGACAGCGTCTAGCAGAATTGGATGAGCGGACTCCCGATGTGGTTCACAGTGGATAGAAACCTCCACTACCTGACCTAATAGGTGCAGGAGGATGTCCCCCATCACAGTAAGATTGGCTAAAGTGATGCCTGGTTCCAATATTCACTGTAGAATGACGAAGTTGAGTGTCCTCTGTAGTGGGCTGACAATAGACCTCAGTATAAGAGTATATAAGCGCATCCTCGCGAGTTGTCAGATAATCCTAGTTTAGGAGCGAGGTGTGCGCATCTACAATCTGCATACCCTATAATTAGAGTCCGGTGTTCTTGACCACCAGTGGGTCTTTTTGTTTCATTATCCGAAGTTGCCAGGTGCTGGGTAGCGTAAGAGAGGTAAGATAGTTATGTGCACATATATTACCTCGGTATGCAGTTTGATACATAACTAGAGGTAATTCTTAGTAGATGGAACATAACATTTAAGGAATATAAAGGGAATATAATAAAGTGCACTGTTGTTGCTTGTAAGTTAAGACGTATATGTCTTGTGTTCTATAAAAATTGGCCATGAGGTGGCAGCATAATGCTGCATATGAGTTGTGTTAATCTCATAGAGATAATAATGACATGAAGTCAGTGTAAAATATCTGGCTGATATGCGGACTGGATGAAAAATTAAGAGGGTAAGTAGAGCAGAAATTATTCTTAATATAATGAAACAAGGATAATATTGACTATGGGAGTAAAATCAATGATGATATCATTGTTGATAGTCCTAGCTAGTGCTGAACAATTAGGATGGAAGAATTGTCCTGCTGTGGATATAGAATGCTAACGGAGCACAGGGGTGTGGGAATATGACCTTGATTATTAGATGATGGTTTCTGTAATCTCGTTTAAACCAGCCGGGGACAGTGTTCCCATTTTGTAAATCCAAAAGACCTCCCATTTTTGGAGCAATTCAAATCTGTTGGTAACCGTATCTGGAATGTGATCAATTGGGGTTACTGTGAAAGGTCGATGCTTAAGTCGATGTTTAAGTGGTTTCTAATATTTTGTCGATGCTTGTTGATTCTGCATCTAAGGGATTGGACAGTTCTACCCACATATTGTTTGCCACAACAACAATCTAAAAGGTAGATAACGTATGATGTCTCACAGGTAAGATGATGTTTGATAGGGTGAGCGTTCCCATTAGTTCGAGATGTGACAGATGTTACTCAGTGGCTTGTCTCATGGCAACATAGGCAACGAGTCTTGCCACATCTAAAGCTCCCTATTCTGGTTCCGGTGGTAATTTTATGTTTATGCTGTTTTATCTGGCTTGGTGCTAACAAGTTTTTTTTAATGTGGGGGCTCTTCTGAACGTCACCAAGGGGGCTGCTGGAAGTATGTCCTTAAGAAATGGATCCATTTTTAGGATGTGCCAGTTATTTCTCTAAATAAATTATTATTTTTTTGTTTTGTTTGTATATGTGACACAGCATGTTCTCGGATAGCCATCTTGGAACACCCTGTAGTGAAGCCAGGTGTTTGGTTGTACCAATTACCGGGCAAATTTCCCAGCCAGTGCAATCACTGGAGCTGCTATTTATGTGTGTCTTTACTCCTTTTAACATGCACGTCTTGATAAAGAGCTCAGTCCGAGCTAGAAACGCGTTGAAAGTGCTTTTTATACCAACTTTTCATGTCTTTGCTGACAGAATAAAGATAACTTTTTATTGGGAGAAGCACCTTCCTTTTTAATTGTCTGTTTTACTAGGAAACAGACTCTAGCTCAGTTTTTCCCAATCAGTGTGCCTACAGCTGTTGCAAAACTACAATTTTCAGCATGACCAGACAGTCAGGGATGCTGGGCGTGTAGTTCTGCAATATCTGGCGCTTCACATGTTGCAGAACTACAACTCCCAGCATGCCTGGACAGTCTGGGCATGCTGGGAGTTGTAGTTATGCAACAACTGGGGAAGAACAGTTTGGAGACCGCTAAGTAGTGTTCTCCAAACTGTAGCCCTCCAGATGTTGCAAAACTACAACTCCAACCATGCCCAGACTGTCCAGGCATGCTGGGAGTTGTAGTTCTGCAATATCTGAAGGGCCAGATATTGCAGAACTACATGCCCAGCATCCCTGACTGTCTGGCCATGCTGGGAATTGTAGTTTTGCAACATCTGGAGGGCTACAGTTTAGAGACCACCTTATAGTGGTCTCCAAGCTGTGCCTCTTCAGATGTTGCAAAACTACAACTCCCAGCATGCTCAGACAGTCAGTGCATGCTGAAAGTTGTAGTTTTGCAACATCTGGAGGACCACAGTTTAGAGACCACTACACAGTGGTCTCCAAACTGTGACCCTCCAGATGTTGCAAAACTACAACTCCCAGCATGCCCAGACAGCCTTTGGCTGTCTGGGCATGCTGGGAGTTGTAGTTTTGCAGCTTTTAGAAGGCCACAGTGAAGATCACTTACCGCGATCTTCACTGCAGCCTTCTCCGCCGCACTGTCCGGCCGCCGCTCCGGGATGCCGCCTCCACCGGTCCGGGTAAGTCGGGCCATGTTCCCCCCCTCGCCGCCTGTGTTCCCCCGCTCTGTACAGACTTCCGATGAGTGGCCAGAGCGGGGGAAATGAACTCTAACCCCCCCGGCCCCCTCCTGCCATTGGTGGTCAGCCTGACCGACCAATGGCAGGGGATAGGAGGGGGTGGCAACACTGCCACCTCATTCCTATGCTTTAGGATGGTTGGAGCTGTCTCTGACAGCTCCGATCATTCTTATTTTCCGGGTGATCGGGTCACCAGTGACCCGAATGGCCCGGATCGCGGGCAAATCGCTGGTCTGAATTGCTGTTACAAGCCATATAAACATTCCCTTAGTCCTATTAAAGTGTTATTCCTATCTGGACATTCATGACACATTCAAAGGATATGCCATAAATGTCTAACAGATGCAACCTTTAGAACCTTGATCTCGAGATCAAGAGGCTTCCTAGCCCTGCCCAGTCCGGTGTCGAGCACTGGAAGTGGGAAAAAAAAAAGACAAAACAAATGTAGTTTATTCAACTCCTATTGACATTAATGAGAGCTGCAAACTACGCAGTTTATGTAACTTTAATTTCAGTAGTGTGGCTAGCAGGGCTATACTGTTAATGGCACTTCTATTAATTCCTATATATATGGAGTTAATGAGCTAGGAACCGGTTCAAGAGTCAGGACCTGCATCTAATAGACATTATGCTGTGTCCAGATGATAATACTCCTTTAAGTTAGCTCATGGATGTCACAGTATGTCCTCTTTCATTATCACGACATCAACTGTAGCCAAATTTTAAAACAAACATTGAAAATATAAAATGGAAAATCTTACTGTCTTATGTCCATTTTGACAGGCCACATGCAGTGCTGTCTGTCCCATTGCATCTTCCACATCTACATTGCTGACATGCTGCACAAGGTCATGCAGGAGCTCTGTTCGTCCATTTACAGAAAGCCAGTGGATCTAGGAAAGAAGAAATAAAAGGAAAAAATATTAAGCCACCAAAGCCATTTCCTCGTCAGTAATGAGAAGCAGTTCTCTGTCAGTAAATGTAATGCTCAGGGCTGTGGAGCCAGTAAGCCGAACTTATGTAAAATAATGGGCATATTCATCTGTTAAGACCGGTTATAACATCCATCATGTACGGCCGTTTTAACATCTCTGCCTACAGACTCCCACAGCTGTGACTACTACTACTCCCATCACGGAACAGACTTGTTTCCATGATGGGAGTAGTAATTCCCTGGCTGCGGGAGTCTGCAGACAGCTGGGGAGGCTACATTAGTGTTTGTACTACTATCCCCATCATGGAACAGAGTCTGTTCAATGATTGGGGTTGTAGTACAGGGACTGAGGGATTGATCACACTGGGCCTCACTTCTGGGACCCTATGCGATCAGAAGTTATTAAGCAGGGGAGCGGGCAGCATAGTCTTCAACCCTGCGATGTATCGTGTGTTTTAACTTTCATTTTTAAATCCCCTGCGGGGAGCCCTGAATGGCCGGTACTGAGGAGCCATTCAGGACTACCAGCGGGGTTTTTAAAATGAACATTGTGAGTGGCAGCGGCGGCTATATGTATATTAAAAGCATTGTGGAGGGCAAGATATATAGCGCTGCAGGGGGAGCAAACATATAGCCTGCAGGCGGAGCAGACATATAGCGCATTTATATTATATATATATATATATATATATATATATATATATATGCCCCCCACAGCGCATTAACAAACATATGTCCCGCCAGTGCATTTATATATATACCCCCGCAGTGCATTTATAATGTGATCCCCCCAGAGCATTTGTCATAATATGCCACTGCAGCGCTATGAATGAAAAGTATATCTATCCACAGAGCATAGTGCCAGCAGCTGGCTGCTGGCACTATGGGCTGCTGATAGATATACTTTTCATACATAGCGCTGCAGGGATTAATGTATATCGATGTGCTGGGGGGGCAGACATGTAGCGTTATCTGCCCCTCACAGCGTTTCCATATACATATACCCCTGCAGCGCTCTATGTGAAAAGTATTTCTATCAGCAGGGCATAGTGCCAGCAGCTGGCCGGCCCAATGATGCTGATAAGGAGATTTTTTTTGTACTCACCGTAAAATCTCTTTCTTGTAGCCTTCATTGGGGGACACCTTACTGATGGGTATATGCTCTTGCCACTAGGAGGCGCTGACACTAGGAAAAAAAGTCGGCTCCTCCCTGGCAGGATATACCTGCCCACTGGAAGTGAGCTAATCAGTTTTTTCACAAAGCAGTAGGAGAAGCCAACAAAGAAATACACCCCGACTAATGGGATCGCGGAGGAGTCTTGGCCGGATCACTACACATGTCCAAGGCCTGTACCATCACCAAGGCCCAAGGAACTGGAAGAGCTGCCTGAAAAGAAGGCATGCCACAGCTTCCTAGGACAGAGTCCAAGCCAAGGAGACCAACCAGTCATAGACCCCAGTGGTCCGAGCAGACCAGAGCACACTGAAGGAACATCCCGCCAGAATGGGAATGGAGGGAGAAACAAAGGAGAACCCAGCTGGGACTCTCAGGGTCTGGGCACAGGAAGGATTACTCCAGAAGACTTTGGTGTCAGTGCAGTACAAAAGGGAAGAAAGAACACACCCCTTCCAGGGAGATTGTACAAACTCCTCCAACAGAGGAGAGAGCCAAGACGGCGTGAGCAGCAGTAGATAACCAACCAAAAAACAGAAAGAGAGCCAGGCTGTAATGTTGGACCGGAAGCACACAAGCCTAGACAGTAAAAATCCCTGTTGAATGCTCTCAGCAAAAAAACAGGGGCCCCACCCGATACTTCACGTACATAGTGGGAAAATCGAGATGGCATCATCTTGGCAGCAGAAAAAAACTCAACAAAACAGTCCCTCCAGAGGAGAGAAAACAAGGGTGGTCATAAAAGGCCCCAGTGGCAACCATCGCTGTCTGGAGGAGCCACCTTGTGTCCCAAGAGGGATCGGAATTCTGTACACTGGAGCTGGGCTAAAAAACGTGTTCAGAGCCATTCCAGACAGTAACGAGTAGGTGCCTGAGCCACCCCCGGACAGAAAACCTGGAAAAAAAAAAAAAACACCTGGAGGCATAGGGAGGGGCTGAACTGACCGTCGCCCCAGCAGGCCCCATGTCAGAACAGAAGTGCTCAATCTCCGCAGAACTGCGGAAACAAAATTACCGGAAGCCAGACACCAAGGCTGCAGATGCAGACTCTGGAGATGAAGAATGAAAGGACAGGTAAAATACAGACACCGCGTGACTTACAGGTAGAAGGGGTCCCAAGAACCCACAGGTACAAACTTTGTGGAACTGCACCTGGAAGAGACACTCGACTGCCGCCGCGGCATCGGCAGACATGGGGGAGGTGACCAGGTGGATTAGAACACCATGGAAACACAGTCTGGCTATGTGGCAAAGGGACCGTGGCCACGCCGGGTCCCACATACGGAAACACACAGTGGAGTCAGGTACCAGCCTGTAAACAGAGTAGCAGGCATGCAGAGAGGGACCTGGCCAAGTAGGTAACACCGAAAACCTGTATGTGGTGCATTGTATAAGGCCCATGGGGCAACATGGGGTGACTCACTCCAAAACTACATTATGGCAGTGGGTAACCTGAACTACCGTCCACGGGGTGGAAGTGCACAGAAGTTGACCAAAAGTAGTAGTAAGCCATGTGGAAAACAGTCTGGCCGGCAGGCAAAGGATACCTGAGCATCCAGTGTCACTCCATTCAACCTCCCACAGAAAGCGGGGTACAAGAGTGCGGCCTATCCAACAGGCGACCTGGTGGTGAAGAAAACCCAGCAGACGAAGGATTGTCCGACAGGTATCAATCCCGTATACCTGTAAGGACCCTACTTCAGATCCCACAACACACCCAGAGATACATGAAACCTGGCTATATCCTCGGCAGCCCTGAGGTCAGAGACCGATGGCGGCGGAAACAGTGTAGACAGTCTGGCTGAACAAGAACACCCCCGGGCGGTTGGCGAAATGGGAACAGTCAGACAGGCGATAACTGTGCCCCTTTGTCATAGGTGGGAGGGTGGGGAGGCCTAGAAACCCAGCCCCCTGTGGAGATAGAGGGCGGCAGAGGGGCCATGGAATGCATCCCTGACATCCCGTATAGAGTCCGTGGGATATGCTGTGTCAGTTCTACGTATACCACCCACAACAGTGGGGTATCGAAACTCCAGCCGTGCAACATGTGACAGTCGGCAGAAGAAAACATGCAGACAACTGTCTGGCTTACTGGAATGGATCCAAGTGAACAGTGAGGCATGCCGTCGGGCACCTCGCACAGCAGCGAGGTACCGGAACTCCAGCCGCAGATACAACAGCCGGGAGATGTGTGACAGGCAGTGAAGTAAACCATGCAGGCCGCTGTCTGGCTTACTGGTATGGATCCATAGTGGATAGAGAGTCATTCCGTCGGGAAACTCGCACAGTAGTGAGGTCCTGGAAGTCCAGTGACAGATACACCAGCCATGTAATGTGTGACAGGAGGTGTAGGAAACCATGCAGACCACTTTCTGGCTTACTTGTATGCGTCTATAGAAGACAACGAGTCATTTCGTCGGTACCTCGCCCTGTAGTGAGGTACCGGAAGTTCAGCCGCTGATACCTCAGCCATTTGATGTAGGACAGGCGGTGTAGGCAACCATGCAGACCACTGTCTGGCTTACTGATATGGGTCCACAGTAGACAACGATTAAACCAGTCGGCACCTCGCACAGTAGCGGGGTACCGGAACTCCAGCCGCAGATATATCAGCCATGTGATGTGTGACAGGCGGTGTAGGAAACCATGCAGACCACTGTCTGGCTTACCGGTATGGGTCCATGTAGACAACAAGTCATAGGGTCCGTAGGACACACTGGGTCAGTTCTTCGCACCCAGCAGTGGAGTATCGGAACTCCAGCCACAGAAACATCAGCCGTGTGACGGGCGACAGAGGAACCCATGCAGACCACTGTCTGACTGACTGGTATGGGTCCCTAGTAGACAACGGGGCAATACTTTGGACACCTTGCACCAGCAGTGGGGTACCGGAGTACCAGCCGCTAATGAGGCAGCTGTGAGATGAGTGACAGGCGAGATCACATTTTGGCATAGTGATATCAGCCAAACCATGCCCACACAGGGATATTCCCATGTAGACCTAGAGCTGGATTTGAGGAGCCGGAGCACTAGATGCCGTAGCCTGTGGAGAAGGGATCATAGAATATGACATGCCAAGAACACCCCATGATAGGTGGCCGGCAGACATGACAGATGAGGAACCTCAAAAGAGACCTGAGTGTCTGTCAGGAACGCCAAGAGTTTGCACAAGGTACGGCGCTCAGTGGCAGGAGAGAACAGATTGCTTGAATATATCCCCGATAGTTTCCAAGGGACCGTGCATCCCTGGCAACAACCTGCCACGGCGTTTCGCAAATGCTCCATGACAGTGAGCAACAATGCAGAATTAGGTACGCCAGAGGGATACATTAAGCAGCTCATGTATAGTGTATAGCAGGTCACTGTCTAGGGTGATTGAAATAAATAAAGCAGCCCCCAATGCAGACTCTAGGAAAGGACTGCAGATATTAAACAGAGAAGTATAGATATGGCCAGCCGGCCAAGGCTGTAAAATATTAGGGTGCAATACAAGAATTGGCCACAAGAGGGTGCCAAACTACACCAAATGGTCAGAGTGACCAGGAAGAGTGTGTGTGTGTGTGTGTGTGTGTGTGTGTAAATTTATTTATTTATTTTCAACATCTTCTCCAAGGCTGCATTTTAAAATGTAATAGATGCAAAACTATTACTTTTTGGTCCACTGGGGACTTGAACGCTGCACCTCATGGTATTAACAAGAGTCAAAGTAGTGTGCCTGTCTTACACACCACAAGCCGAATTATAAGAAAAAACACACAGCGGGCAGCCTCCGGAGCGGCGACGGCACGGAGCAGCACACTTAGAAGCGCCTGATAAGCCGCCGCATAGCTCCGAAGTTAGGGCAGCAGAACAGCCCAGATAGGAGGAGCTCCCTCCGGGCCAGGGAGGCCAACGGAGCCATAGTGGCTCAGGGAGGCCAACGGAGCCACTATGAGTACTCTGAGTAAACTTTTATTAGGGGGGGCTTATTCACATGAATTCTCTTTTTTTTTAACACAACTTTTCTTTTAGCCCCCACAGGGGGCTATACCATGCAATCTTCTGATTGCATACATTGATCACTGCTATGCCATAGAATAGCACTGATCAGTGTTATCGGTGCTCTGCTGCTCCAGCCTGCTGAGCAGGCATGGAGCAGTAGATCACCGATCGGACAACCAGGAGGCAGGTGAGGACCCTCCTGTCGTCCAGTAAGCTGATCAGAACATCGCGATTCTGTCGTGATAGTCCCAATCAGCTCTGCTGAACTGCCGGGGTAGTATTACTTTCACTTTAGACGCCGCAATCCGCTTTGATCGCGGTGTCTAAATGGTTAATGCCAGGCATCGGCCTGATCGGCGGTGCCCAGCATCCTGGGTCCTGGCTGCCCCTAGAAACCGGGAACCTTGGGGTTTAACGCGTTCTCCGCTAGTGAGAACGGTTTAAACTCCGTTAACGGGACTCCGGTACGCCCTGAGTCCTTAAAGGGGTACTCCGCCCCTGGCATCTTATCCCCTATCCAAAGGATAGAGGATAAGATGTTAGATAGCCGCGGTCCCGCTGCTGGGGACCCCGGGGATCGCCGCTGCGGCACCCCGCCATCATTACTGCACAGAGAGAGTTCGCTCTGTGCGTAATGACGGGCGATACAGGGGCCGGAGCAGCGTGACGTCATGGCTCCGCCCCTCATGACATCACGGCCCGTCCCCTTAATGCAAGTCTATGGCAGGGGGCGTGACGACCGCCACGCCACCTTCCCATAGACTTGTATTGACGGGGACGGGCCGTGAAGTCACGAGGGGCAGAGCCGTGATGCAACGATGCTCCGGCCCCTGTATTGCCAGTCATTACGTGCAGAGCGATCTCGCTCTGCGCAGTAATGATAGCGGGGTGCTGCAGCAGCGATCCCCGGGGTCCCCAGCAGCGGGACCCCGGCGAACTGACATCTTATCCCCTATCCTTTGGATAGGGGATAAGCTGTCTAGGGGCGGAGTGCCCCTTTAAGGGGTTAAACAATAGACCTATTCCCTTTAAAATGAGTTTATTGTTTATCACAAGCTGTAATTTAGGATTAACAAACATTCAGGCCTATGTAATCAAAATAAATATAAATGAAATTTTGTTTTGATGTATATTTTCACTCAGTGGATGGTGTCTGCAATATGGGTCAAACATTAAAACACAAACACACACACATATTAAAATAATGGTACTTATCACTTACAGCAGTCAGACCCTCATTGTTGCAAATGTTGACATCTGCATTATATTCCAGAAGTTTGCTCATGCATTTCTTTTGCCTATAAGAATTTTGACAGCAAGTTAAAAAGATTATACACATTTCCTATATTTTCAGGGAAGAATTAGGTTTAAAAATTCTGAATACCATTTTAATAATCTTTTCAGGATAAGCTGCGATAGGTTTGTGAGTAGCAGCACTATATCTGTCCATTATATTACTTGCCAATGGCATTTTTGCACAGTTGTCCCCTCCACAGGCTCCATCTATAATCTTCAGTTGTCCCGGAGTTCTTTAAAGGGGTACTCCAGCGCTAAGACATCTTATCCCCTATACAAAGGATAGGGGATAAGATGCCTGATCGCGGGGGTCCCGGGCTGGGGGGATGGTAACGGCCCCGTGATTGGCAGTCATCAGACCCGGAGCGAACATGCGCCGGGGGCTGATGATAACGGGTTGCTGAGTGAAAGATCACAGGGATCCCCAGTGGCAGGACCCCCACGATCAGGCATAGGATAGGGGGATAAGATGTCTTAGCGCCGGAGTACCCCTTTAATGAGAAGTAATATTTTATGATGGATCCCATACACTGCATACTCATACTCTCTATGGGGAAGATTTATCAAAACCTGTGCAAAGGAAAAGTGGTACAGTTGCCCATAGCAACCAGATTGCTGGTTTAATTTTTCAGAGGACTATTTAAAGAAGCAATCTGATTGATTGCTATGGGCAACTGCACCAACCCTTTTCCTCTACACAGGTTTTGATAAATCTCTCTATATACGTCCATAGCACACCCTCAGAAGCAGCATGGAAGACATTATAAAAAACAGTAATGAGCAGCGCAAGCATTTTGTGTCTCTGCTTGCCTCATTTTAACTCTTCACCTAATTCCCAGCAACAGCGAAGGCAATGCATTTTCGGGCAGAATCTGTAGAAACATTAAACATTTAAACATGTTGTTTCTACAGACTTCGATATCAGAGTTTCTGCCGAGGAAATTCCACCATGTGAATTGTGCAGCAACAGAAGTCAACGGAACTTACAACTGAATATAACAAGTCAAAATGAGGCTCAGTAGTGTGTGTGTGTGTGTGTGTGGCCTCCACGTGCCCGTATGACCTCCGTACAACGCCTGGGCATGCTCCCAATGAAGTGGCGGATGGTCTCCTGAGGAATGTCCTCCCAGGCCTGGACTAAAGCATCCGCCAACTCTTTGACAGTCTGTGGTACAACTCCTGGACAGTCTGTGGTGCAACGTGGAGTTGGTGGATGGAGCGAAACATGATGTCCCAGATGTGCCCAATCTGATTCAGGTCTGGAGAACGGGCGGGCCAGTCCATAGCATCAATGCCTTCCTCTTGCAGGAACTGCTGACACACTCCGGCCACATGACATCTAGTATTGTCTTGTATTAGAAGGAACCCAGGGCAAACTGTACCAGCAAATGGTCTCACAAGGGGTCTGAAGATCTAATCTCTGTACCTAATGGCAGTCAGGCTACCTCTGGCAAGCACATGGAGGGCTGTGCGGCCCCCAAAAGAAATGCCACCTCACACCATTACTGACCCACCGCCAAATCGGTCATGTTGGAGGATGTTGCAGGCAGCAAAACGTTCTCCACTGCGTCTCCAGACTCTGTCATGTCACATGTGCTCAGTGTGAACCTGCTTTCATCTGTGAAGAGCACAGAGCGACAGTGGCGAATTTGCCAATCTTGGTGTTCTCTGGCAAATGCCAAACATCCTGCACGGTGTTGGGCTGTAAGCACAACCCCCACCTGTGGACGCCGGGCCCTCATACCACCCTCATGGAGTCTGTTTCTGACACATGCACATTTGTGGCCTGCTGGTGGTCATTTTGCAGGGCTCTGGCAGTGCTCCTCCTGCTCATCCTTGCACAAAGGCGGAGGTAGCGGTCCTGCTGCTGGGTTGTTGCCCTCCTACGGCCTCCTCCATGTCTCCTGATGTACTAGCCTGTTTCCTGGTAGCACATCCATGTTCTGGACATTACGCTGACAGACACAGCAAACCTTCTTGCCACAGCTCGCATTGATGTGCCATCCTGGATGAGCTGCACTACCTGAGCCACTTGTGTGGGTTGGTACTTGTGTGGGTTGTAGACTCCATCTCATGCTACCACTAGAGTGAAAGTACTGCCAGCATTCAAAAGTGACCAAAACATCAGTCAGGAAGCATAGGAACTGAGAAGTGGTCTGCAGAACCACTCCTTTATTGGGGGTGTGGGTTGTAGACTCCATATCAAGCTACCACTAGAGTGAAAGCACCGCCAGCATTCAAAAAGTGACCAAAACATCATCCAGGAAGCATAGGAACTGAGAAGTGGTCTGTGGTCACCACCTGCAGAACTACTCCTTTATTGGGGGTGTCGTGCTAATTGCCCATAATGTCCACCTGTTGTCTGTTCCATTTGCACAACAGCATGTGATATTGATTGTCAATCAGTGTTGCTTCCTGAGTGGACAGTGTGATATCACAGAAGTGTGATTGACTTGGAGTTACATTGTGTTGTTTAAGTGTTCCCTTTATTTTTTGGAGCAGTAAGTTTCCATGGAATTCTGCTGAGAAATTCTGCCAGATACAGGCTGTTCTTCCTGGCAACAGAAAATAAAGCTTCTTCTCTTAGGCCCAGTTCCCACTACAGAATTTTTGCATGGAATTTCTTCTGTGGATCCGTGATCTTTTTGCTCCATCGCAAATTGAGTACAAATAATCAGGAATCAGCACCTGAGGAGGTCAGCTCCTTTGATTGGCATGTGGACAGCGGGTGACTTAAATCCTGCTGTGATTTTGGGCAGCTCTCAAAGCACTGGCACTCCAAGCCAGGATCTACAATCACCTCCCTCTGGTATACAGCTACAAAGGCTGCCCAACATCATTGCTGGATACAAATCTTCTGCTGCCCGCACTACTACCAGTATCTTGTGTTGGGTAGCCTTGGAAGCCCAGCACACAATGGTGGTGGTAGTAGTGCATACCAAGGGCAGTTCTTGTTTTGGATCTGAAGCGCCCCACAGAGAATCAGCAGCTCTGATTGACATGTGGGCAGCGGGAGATTTAAATTCCGTGGCAATACCGGGCAGTGGAAAATGTAAATACAATGTCAGCATTAGTGGCTGTTCACCGGACGGGACATCTTTGGCGGATTCCACTGGAAGATTGAACATGTTCCATTGCGGCTTTTGATTCTGCCAGATAATTGAAGTTCCATTACAGAACTTACAAAGTGTAATCTACACAGCAGAATCCCATTGAGTGCGTGAACAGGGCCTTAGCTGTCACACAACAGGCTACAGTGAGAAGGACTATTTGAAGACTAAGAAGACAACACAGCCAAGAATGGTGAAAGGCAGTAGGAGGAGTTGGATTACCACAGTGTAGGAGAGAACAATCTCAGAGAGAAGAAAAAAATACTTACCCATTTCGAGCTGCTAAATGGAGAGGTGTGCATCCTGAAATATCTTGATAGTTTGGATTGGCTCCTCTCTTTAGAAGCAGAACTAAGCATTCCACAGAGCCACAACTAAAGAACAACAACCAAAGACCAAAAAATTAATCATTAGAAATATTTCTCAATAAAAATGTTAAGTTACATTGTAAATTAAAAAAAAAAAAAAAGAGCTTAGCCTCCCATTCCTCAGAAATTACTTCTGGACAGGTCACATAACAGGTCTAGAAAATATGCCCATTCTAGTTAATAAGGTCCAGGCCAATCTACTGTGTATTTCCATTGTGTTTGATGCAAACTAGACATCTAAATGCTGTTAACAGGCAAATGGCCCCACATCTAATAAAAAAATTAATAAAAAAAATATTACAATTAGAGAAGATAATAAACCTAAGCGATATGTTCGCTTACTTTGAAGTTTCTTCTAAGCATCTACTACTCTGAAATAATATTGTCTAACATAGTTTTTGATCTTTCTTCAACATGCTTCAGTTTGTGGCCTTTTGTGTGTCTTTGAGTAATGTTGTCTATCTGGCATCACACACTCAAGTACTTTCTTTCTGTACAAGCAACATGACAGGCATGATTCTTCTACTAAAATTTGCTTTGAAGAGAGGTTACAAATCTGTTCACCATTCTAATAAGAAGACAATTGTAGCCACTTTATTTCTTTCATTTCATAATACACATGCCTTCGGAATTATGAAAAGATCTAATAGTGGAAGACCTATAGTTACCTCTTCAGACTGTACATGTATGCATTGCTGTCAAGACTACGTATTGTTTGATTATGGTTGACAGTTGAAGTTTCTTGTAGAACCAGTTGTACCGGATACACTTTAAATAGATTTATTACTGACATTCTGTTTGTACTAATGTCTAACTTGCCTGGTCATTCCATTTAGTACATCATAAGATACTTACATATATCTGTATATTTAACATTCTTTAGTACTTTTATAGAAGAGGTATTGACTCTATACATAACCCCATAGAAATTCATAGCTGCGGGACATGCTTGTGCATGTTGTCGGATTAAGCTATCTTCTTTACTAGGGGTCTGTCTGGTCCGTCCGGAGCCTGTTCACTGTGTGAGTCCTCACTGCTGCCCACACCTCCTAACAGCTTGGTCAACAGCCTGGATGGCAGGCAATTTTTCAAAACAACCAACAATTTGTACAACTTTCTTGTAACAATTTGCTTTTCTCAGTCCAATGATGATACGCCCCTATCTAAGTCTGTCAATGAGGCAGTATGTCTTCAAGTACTTTGTAGAGGCAGTTCAACAATCTCTCACCAACAGGTACACTACCCAAACTGTCATTTCTATATGGCTACATTACTTTTTTGCAAAACAGAGAAGAGAGATGGCTCTCTGACCAGAATCACCTATACCTCAGGTGTAAAAAGATAAAACAATAAACAACACAAAAAGCTGGCACTCAAGGTCTAAGATATATCGCACAAAAATTTATAAGCAATAAGATTTATTCTAAATGGTGTATAAACAAACCTATAAAACAATTGTAGTAAAAGTACTGCGGATATCAACAGGGCCCTTGTTGGTGTGCAACAATAGTGGATAAAACTGAAAGTATGATACCAAACAAGAAATAAAATATGTTTATAACTTAATATGAAACACAAATAAAATGCTCCAGGGAATTGTAAGACATGCAAATAGGGGATAAGTGTCTGATTGCTGGGGGTTCGACCGCTGGGACCCCTACCCCAAAATCTACAGTTTAGGGACCCGGAACTGCCGCGGCTTATGCTGTGCAGCTGATGCTTGTGTCGTTGACCTTACCAAGAGGTCGACAGACACGCCCCCTCCATTCAGCTCTATAGGAGAAGTGTAAAGAAAAGAGAAAAAAAGACCCAGGTGCGCCCCTAGTGAAGCCTGTAAGAAATATGCAGAGCAAGTTAAGGTGATAATCGTTGCCCTTATCAAATGATGTTGCACAACACCTACAGTGGCATGTGGGGAGAATATGTCTGATGAGCGGCCTCAGAAACAACCTGGTTCGGGAGTCACTGCATCCGATGTGGTAGATATGCAGAGAGATCAAAAGTTTTCCTGTATTCTAGCGCATCAATCAGACCGAAGTATAAGTATCAAATGGATTTATTCATAAAAACAAAGTGTTTCGACCCTGGACTAGGGTCTTCATCAGGTTACTAACATGATGAAGACCCTAGTTCAGGGTCGAAACACGTTTTTATGAATAAATCCATTTGATACATATACTTCGGCCTGATTAATGCGCTAGAATACAGGAAAACTTTTGAGCTCTCTGCATATCTATGGTAGAGGTGAGGATGAGAACGCTGCATCCTCTGCCTCTCCCATAGAGACATGGAGGGATGTGTCTGCCGCGGCGTCATGCTGCATTTGACATGCCTCCTGCATGGGGAGAGCCTCGGCAGTTCCGGGTCCCTAAACAGACAGGGGATAAATTCTATTTGGCTGCAGTACTCCTTTAAAGCCAGCTATCAAGGAGGTCTGCTCTGAAATCGCTAAGGGCAAGAACCAGGAGACCTGCATGCTCGGATTGGGTGAGTGATACAGAGTACTACATACTCATATTTACTATTTGCAGCCGACTGCACTTTCTAATAGAGTACTACCATTTACAATACAGTAAAATTATTTCCCATTCTGGACTTTTATGAACTTATTTATCAGATGCATACTTCCTAGCAATCAAATTCTCATATGAATTTGTTCAATTGATGCAATTTGACCAACAAGACAAGTCATATGTATTTTATTTCTATTTGATATAAATTTGTATACATACCTATCTAATTTTTTGGGTTTGGTATCACACTATCAGTTTGATTCAGTATTGTTGCCACACTGACAAGGGCCTTGTTGATGTCGGCAGTACTTTTACTACAATTGTTTTAACTCCGTAAGGACACAGCCCATTTTGGCCTTAAGGACCAGGCCAATTTTCGTTTTCGCACTTTAATTTTTTGCTCCTCCCTTTCTGAAAATCATAACACTTTCAATTTTGCACCTACAGACCCATATAAGGGCTTGTTTTTTTGCATCACCAATTGTACTTTGTAATGACATCACTTATTTTATAACAATCTGCGGGGGGGGGGGGAAGCCATTTTGTCACTTTTGGGTGCTTCCGCTTCTACGCAGTGTGCTTTTCAGTAAAAATTACATATTATCTTTATTTTTTAGGTCCATACGATTACAAGGATACCCAATTTATGTAGGTTTTATTTTATTTACTACTTTAAAATAAAATAAAAACCATGTGGCAAAATTTGTATATTGAAAAATTGTCATTTTCTGACCTCTATAACTTTTTTATTTTTCCGCATATGGGGCAATATGAGGGCCCATTTTTTGTACCGTGGTCTGTAGTATTTATCAGTACCATTGGTTTGATGGAACCTTTTAATCGCTTTTTATTACCGTACTTATCGGCGTATAACACGCACTTTTTAGGCAAAAATTTTTTACCTATTTTTAAAGTCTATGTGCGTGTTATACGCCGATACATCCCCAGGAAAGGCAGGGGGAGAGAGGCCGTCGCTGCCCACTTCTCTCCCCCTGCCTTTCCTGGGGTCTAGAGCCCTGCTGCCGGCCCTTCTCTCCCCCTGGCTATCGGTGCCGCTGCCCGTTCTGTCCCCCTGACTATCGGTGCCGGCGCCCCATTGCCGGCGCCGATAGCCAGGGGGAGAGAAGCGGCGCCGACAGCCAGGGGGAGAGAAGGGGCAGCGGCACCCATTGCCGGCGCCGCTGCCCCGTTGCCTCCCCCCCATCCCCGGTGGCATAATTACCTGTTGCCGGGGTCGGGTCCGCGCTGCTGCAGGCCTCCGGCGTGCGTCCCCTGCGTCGTTGCCATGCACGCATAGCAACGACGCAGGGGACGCACACCGGAGGCCTGCAGCAGCGCAGACCCGACCCCTGCAACAGGTAATTATGCCACCGGGGATGGGGGGAGACAACGGGGCAGCGGCGCCAGCAATGGGTGCCGCTGCCCCTTCTCTCCCTCTGGCACCGAGTCAGGGGGACAGAACGGGCAGCGGCGCCGATAGCCAGGGAGAGAGAAGGGCCGGCAGCAGGGCTCTAGACCCCAGGAAAGGCAGGAGGAGAGAAGCGGGCAGCGACGGCCTCTCTCCCCCTGCCTTTCCTGGGGGTGTATCGGGGTATACACTCGCACACACGCACCCTCATTTTACCATGGATATTTGGGTAAAAAACTTTTTTTACCCAAATATCCTTGGTAAAATGAGGGTGCGTGTTATAGGCCGGTGCGTGGTATACCCCGATAAATACGGTAATTTTGTATGGTAAAGGGAGTGACCAAAAATGCACAATTTTGGACTTTGGTATTTTTTTTTTACGTATACGCCATCAACCGTGCGGTATAACTAACCTTATAGTTTAATAGTTCGGACATTTAAGCACATGGCGATACCACATGTTTATTTTTGATTACATTATTTTACCAAAATTATTTATGGGAAATGGGGAGTGATTCAAACTTTTACTATGTGATGGGCTTATTCAAAATGTAATTTTTATTCATTTATTTAGTCCCCATAGGGGGCTTTACCATCCAATCTTTTGACTGCATACACTATTCAACTTTGGCTCAGTATTGATCAGTGTTATCGGTGGTTTGCTGCTCCAGCCTGCCATGGCTGGATGGAGACATCAGAGCACCGATCGGACAGCAAAGAGACAGATAAGGCCCCTCCCACCATCCTCTCAGATGATCAGGACATCAAGATTTCACTGCGATGGTTCTGATCAGCTGAGCTGCCTGAATGTTTGTTTGTTTTTCCCCCCAGATGTTTCAAAGTTGATTGCGACGTCTAAAGAGTTAATGATGGGCATCGGCCTAATCGGTATTAACCCTGGGTCCTGGCTGCTGATAGTAATCAGGACCCACCGCGTATGAAGCATGCTCATTTGGTCAAGATGCTTCAAAACGCAGTAACGGGACCAGGGGGTACAAGTACCCCATGTATCCTTGGGGTTAATATATGTTCGTTTATGCACCATTTAGAATAAATATTGCTTATTACTTTTTGTGCCATATATCTTGGACCTTGAGCACCAGCTCTTTGTGTTATTACATAACTTTTTTGTCAAGGAGTATAGTTCTATGGAAAAAAATAGTATAGCTTATTATTAACATCTATGAGTGTAGCAAGTAGTGTTATTCAATGACTGGTAATCTTCTATGTATGAGCAAGTATAAAGGGAAGGCTATCAGTCACTTATCAAAACCCCTAAAGACTCCTACACCCAAAATGAGCAGGGATTTAAAAGGGAACCAATCCATAGATTTTAGCATATATATAACGCTTAACAACGAGTTATATATGCTAAAATCGTTATCCTCACCATCCCCAGGGGACAAGTTACACTTAACCTTTTTCAACAAAAAAATACACTGCTCAAAAAAATAAAGGGAACACTAAGATAACACATCCTAGATCTGAGTGAATGAACTAATTGTATGAAATACTTTCGTCTTTACATAGTTGAATGTGCTGACAAAATCACACAAAAATTATCAATGGAAATCATATTTATCAACCCATGGAGGTCTGGATATGGAGTCACACTCAAAATCAAAGTGGAAAACCACACTACAGGCTGATCCAACTTTGATGTAATGTCCTTAAAACAAGTCAAAATGAGGCTCAGTAGTGTGTGTGGCCTCCACGTGCCCATATGTCCTCCCTACAATGCCTGGGCATGCTCCTGATGAGGTGGCAGATAGTCTCCTGAGGGATGTCCTCCCAGACCTGGACTAAAGCATCCGCCAACTCCTGGACAGTCTGTGGCGCAACGTAGGTGGCTAGAGCACGACATGATGTCCCAGATGTGCTCAAGCGGATTGAGGTCTGGGGAACGGGCGGGCCAGGCCATAGCATCAATGCCTTCCTCTTGCAGGAACAGCTGACACACTCCAGCCACATGAGGTCTAGCATTGTCTTGCATTAGGAGGAACCCAGGGCAACCGCACCAGCATATGGTCTCACAAGGGGTCTGAGGATCTCATCTCGGTACCTAATGGCAGTCAGGCTACCTCAGGCAAGCACATGAAGGGCTGTGCGTCCCCCCCAAAGAAATGCCACCCCACACCATTACTAACCACCAAACCGGTCATGCTGGAGGATGTTGCAGGCAGCAGAACGTTCTCCACAGCGTCTCCAGACGTGTGCTCAGTGTGAACCTGTTTTCATCTGTGAAGAGCACAAGGCGCCAGTGTCGAATTTGCCAATCTTGGTGTTCTCTGGCAAATGCCAAACGTCCTGCACGGTGTTGGGCTGTAAACACAACCCCCACCTGTGGAGTCTGTTTCTGACTGTTTGAGTGGACACATGCACATTTGTGGCCTGCTGGAGGTCCTTTTGCAGGGCTCTTCCTGCTCCTTCTTGCACAAAGGTGGAGGTAGAGGTCCTGCTGCTGGTTTGTTGCCCTCCTACGGCCTCCTCCACGTCTCCTGATGTACTGGCCTGTCTCCTGGTAGCGCCTCCATGCTCTTGTCACTACGCTGACAGACACAGCAAACCTTCTTGCCATAGCTCGCATTGATGTGCCATCCTGGATGAGCTGCACTATCTGAGCCAGCTTGTAGACCCTGTCTCATGCTACTACTAGAGTGAAAACACCGCCAGCATACAAAATGACCAAAACATCAGCCAAGAAGCATAGGAACTGAGGAGTGGTCTGCAGAACCATTTCTTTATTGGGGGTGTCTGTTGTCACCTGTTGTCTGTTCCATTTGCACAACAGCATGTGATATTGAGTGTCAATCAGTGTTGCTTCCTGAGTGGACCGTGTGATTTCACAGAAGTGTGATTGACTTGGAGTTACATTGTGTTGTTTAAGTGTTCCCTTTATTTTTTGGAGCAATGTATATCAAAGCTTCTCCTGCTCTATAGGTTATTGCTAGGCTTTCATTGTTTTAGTTTATCTTATTGATGCAACTAAAGTTTAAAAAAAAAAAAAAAAAAAAAAAAAGTAGCAAATTTCTTACTTGGCAGCAATATGAAGTAAACTTCGTTTTACTCTTCCAAAGGCATAGTTAACATCAAACTTAGAATTAGAAAGCAACTCCAAAACAGACCTAAATGAATAAAAAAAATGAAAATTAATAACTTTTTATATGAGAAAAACATTCTTATATTACATTGGAAAAGTAAACTATTTTAAGTATATCCACAGTATAAACAAAGCGGCCCTAATTTACTAAGGGTGTTAGGTTTTTATTAGTAGAGAATATTTTATACTTGCATGATTCCACTCTATTTACAATGGGGACAGACAGGTCGGGAAATTTCTGACCAGCTTTTTTGGGGGGAATTTCCAGCTATTAAATGGGCTGTGCAGTGAAAAGAAACTTATCCCCTAAACTTATCCCTTTTTTCTTGCGTTTTTTCTGGCATTTTTTGCATTCAAGTGGAAATTGCATTTTTGGCCCATTTGGCGTTTTTTTATTTGTACCCAAAATTTGTTGAGAACCAAAAAAAAAAAATAAAAAAAAATAAAAAAAGAATGCAGTAGTGATGGAAATTTTTTTTATTACAAAATCTATATTTGTTTTATAACAAAATTTTTATACATTTTTTTTTCTCAATTTTTTAACATTTCTTAGGTAGTACTACTACTCCCAGCATGGAACAGACTGTTCCATGATGGGAGTAGTAGTACCTGTACTAAGACATATCGCCCCGGGTTTCAGTCATGACACTTGATGTGATCGTCCATAATATAGCAGAGATGTGGAGCAGCTCTATACAGCACTCGCATCTCTGCTCTGTACTCCGGCCGGCCAGTGATGTGAATAGAACATCACTCATTCATATTTGCTGCCCAGAGTGGGGATTGGCCGGATGGTGGCAGCCAATCACAGCTCTCAGAGGGAAATATGAATGAGTGATGTTCTATTCACATCACTGGCCGGAGTATAGTGCAGAGATGCGGATGTGCATGAGAAAGCCGCTCCACATCTCTGCAATATATATATAGGACGATCGCATCGGGTGTCAGGAGGGACACCCTGTCCTTAATTGCAGGTACTACTACTCCCAACATGAAGCACACTCTGCTCCATGCTGGGAGGTGTAGAACCTGCATTAATAGACAGATCGCAGCGAGTGTCACTTCTGAGTGTGCTCCATGTTGGGAGTAGTAGTACCTGCAGTTAAGGAAAGATCACAGTGGAAGTCACTCCTGACACCCGCTGTGATCCTCCTGAATAACGAATAGATGCGGGCGGGCACTCTTCTATGGTCCCCTGCACTGACGTATATATACACCTATTCATATTTCCCACACAGAGTTGTGATTGGCTGGAACCATCTGGCCAATCACAACGGACCATAGAAGAGCAGCCGGCCACATCTATACATTATACAGAAGGATCCCAGTGTTTTCCATGCTGGGAGTAGTAGTACTACCTAAAAAAATGTACTAAAATAAAAAAAAGGTGAAAAACACACACACTACATTTTTATTATTGTCGGCTACATTTTTAGGTCCATGCTCGAACACATAAATTGATCTCTGTTTTAAAAATGAATAAAAAATGTGTTTTAAAAAGGAAATTTCGTTGGATACAATTTTTTCCATGGTACCCTACGAAATTTTATTAAAAAAGGTATCTCCATCACTTTTTTGGATTGCTAAAGTCCAAAAAGGAATAAAAACCGCAGGCAAAAACGCCAAAGTTAAAACCCACATGGCGTTTTTCTTGGCGTTTTTTTCACTCCCATAGACTTCTATGGGAGAAAAACGCCACGATTTCAGGGGGGGAAAAAAGCCATTGGCTCAACATGCTGCGACTTTGCAAAACCGCAAAGGAGCTAAAAAAAAAAAAAAAAAAGTGAAAAAACACCTAAAGTATAAAAGAACGCCAAACTGAAAAACGGCAAGTGGAAAAAGAATTTTGCGATTTCTCATTGATTTACAGCTAACATCTGGCCGCAGCGTTTTTTGGCCGAAAAAAATTGGCATTTTTCTTGGCGTTTTTCCCCCAAAAAAACATGGAAATGCTGCAGAGGATAGGCCATCAGTTTTCATAGGTAGGGTAAACATTTGGGAACCAGTCATGTTGGAAATACAGTCTAATGTTCGGGCTTATTATGTTATAGAACAGGAGGAGCTGATCAGATTAAAATATATCATTGTGGGAAAGTTCCAGGATAACTTTGGTTTATTCATGTTAATCTCTGCTCATTCTGTGCTAAGTAGTCATGTGGGCGGTCCTACTGAGTGATTAAACGCTCTTGCTATACGCACACTTATACAGAGAGCTGTCAGTCACTGAGTAGGACCACCCACATGACTACTTAGCCCGGAATGAGCACAGGTTTAAATGAAGAAATAGCAATCCTGGAACTTATTCCACAAAACTATACATTGTCCACCTCCTCCTTCTCCATGTTGCCTGCATATTTTAGGTGACAGTTGTCCTTTAATAAACTACTATGTTCCTTTAATAAACTACCACATAACCACTTACCTGTGTTGATCAGCCATTACCATTGGCATCAAGGTGTAAACAGCAGTTTCATTATCTGCAAGACACAACAAGAAATGAATTTATTACCATTGCCAATATACGAAAACATGGACCAACCTAAATTTGCATATGCATCACCAGTGATATGTATATGTCCTCCATAATTCATAAATGTCACAGCAATGTGTACACAACCCACATATGTAAATATCACCAGTGATGTGTTTATGTCCTCTATAATACATAAATGTCACAGCAATGTGCACACAACCCACATAAGTAAATATCACCAGTGATGTGTATATGTCCTCCATAATTCATAAATGTCACAGCAATGTGTACACCACCCACATATGTAAATATCACCAGTGATGTGTTTATGTCCTCTATAATACATAAATGTCACAGCAATGTGTACACAACCCACATAAGTAAATATCACCAGTGATATGTATATGTCCTCCATAATACATAAATGTCACAGCAATGTGTACACCACCCACATATGTAAATATCACCAGTCATGTGTATATGTCCTCTATAATACATAAATGTCACAGCAATGTGTACACCACCCACATATGTAAATATCACCAGTGATGTGTATATGTCCTCCATAATACATAAATGTCACAGCAATGTGTACACCACCCACATATGTAAATATCACCAGTCATGTGTATATGTCCTCTATAATACATAAATGTCACAGCAATGTGTACACCACCCACATATGTAAATATCACCAGTCATGTGTATATGTCCTCCATAATACATAAATGTCACAGCAATGTGTACACCACCCACATATGTAAACATCACCAGTGATGCACTTCCTTCATAATACACAGATGTCACCATCTAAATACCAAATTTAATGAACGTTTCATTGGCGATATGAACACGTTCTTCGTGATATATTCACATCTACACATCTCTCGTAACACATAGGGGGACATGTATCAAAGATTTTACCCCTGTTTTGTGTGTATTTTTTTGCGCAAAACTTTGCGCAAGCCCTTTATTTGCGCAATTTTTTTGCGCACGTTTTGGTAGAGCATGTCCTCCAGATGTGGCTGAATCAGGGTACCTTGGAGTGACATCTATAGTACACATGGATTTATTAACTGCGTACTTTTTTTTTTACACCAAAAATTTTGCCGCAAGAGCAGTTTTTTTGCGCAAATATAAGCCATCTTGGACTTAACGTAGCAAGATGCTCTAAATCATTGATTCTATTTTCCAAAGAGTGGATTTAGGAGATTACTATATTTACCCGCAATTTATGAAGCTCATTGCACTTGATTGATAAATGTAGTTCTTCTGCACATAATTTAGAATTCGGGAAAAGGGGTAACATGCTTCTACTATACACAAATAATGATACATGTCCCCCATAGACCTCACTGGTGATGTGTACACATCCCTCATGATACAAACATCTCACCAGTGATATGGACACATGCTTTGTTATCATCGATATATGAAGACTTTTTGTTACTTATTTCATTGCGTGCATGCATAAACAAGCAGTGTGGAGTGCAAACAAAGGAGCAGGGGCTCCTGTCAAGCACTATCAGCTGGAGGAAGTATATTAGCATGAAACAGCAGTCCTGAGAATGCCCCTGGTCCACTGTTTGCACTCCCTGATGCCTAATTATGTATGCAGGCAATTGAATAAAGTAACAAGAAATCTTCACATATCGGTGAGTGCCATTTTCATTTCTTTTCTATTTGGATGGGTATAAGCTGTATGTATACAGGGCACCCCCGGTTACAAGAGTCGTGCAGGTCGTGAAGTGTGGAGGAGTGCCAGATCTGCGTCTTTTATTGTTTGATTGTGACATCCCTTGCTATATATACACTTCCTTCATGAAACTTACAGGTCATTGGTGATTTCAAAAACACCCATTATAAAACACCATCTGGTGATATGTACATGTCCCTCATGATACGTACATGTCACCAGCAATGTAGACGTTGCCTACATGATATATTCATGTCACCAAAGATGTGTACATGTCATTAGTGATATACACACATTCCTTGTTATACATTTACACCCTTCATGAAACCTACATGTCATTTGTGATGTGTACATGTCCTTTGAAATACATACACCTCTCCAGTGATGTATACTCGTCCCTCATAATACATACACCTCATAGTAATGTGTACATGTACCTCATGATGCGTACACATCGCCGCTTACGTTTACACATTCCTTGAAGTACATACACCTCTCCGCTTATGTGTACACATCCCTTGTAATACACCTCATAGTGATGAGTACACATCCCTTGTAATACACCTCATAGTGATGAGTACACATCCCTTGTAATACACCTCATAGTGACGAGTACACATCCCTTGTAATACACCTCATAGTGATGAGTACACATCCCTTGTAATACACGTCATAGTGACGGGTACACATCCCTTGTAATACACGTCATAGTGATGAGTACACATCCCTTGTAATACACGTCATAGTGATGGGTACACATCCCTTGTAATACACCTCATAGTGAAGGGTACACATCCCTTGTAATACACGTCATAGTGAAGGGTACACATCCCTTGTAATACACGTCATAGTGATGGGTACACATCCCTTGTAATACACGTCATAGTGATGAGTACACATCCCTTGTAATACACGTCATAGTGATGGGTACACATCCCTTGTAATACACCTCATAGTGAAGGGTACACATCCCTTGTAATACACGTCATAGTGAAGGGTACACATCCCTTGTAATACACGTCATAGTGATGGGTACACATCCCTTGTAATACACGTCATAGTGATGGGTACACACCCCTTGTAATACACCTTATAGTGATGAGTACACATCCCTTGTAATACACGTCATAGTGATGGGTACACATCCCTTGTAATACACGTCATAGTGATGGGTACACATCCCTTGTAATACACCTCATAGTGATGAGTACACATCCCTTGTAATACACCTCATAGTGATGGGTACACATCCCTTGTAATACACGTCATAGTGATGAGTACACATCCCTTGTAATACACGTCATAGTGATGAGTACACATCCCTTGTAATACACGTCATAGTGATGAGTACACATCCCTTGTAATACACGTCATAGTGATGGGTACACATCCCTTGTAATACACCTCATAGTGAAGGGTACACATCCCTTGTAATACACGTCATAGTGATGGGTACACATCCCTTGTAATACACGTCATAGTGATGGGTACACACCCCTTGTAATACACCTTATAGTGATGAGTACACATCCCTTGTAATACACGTCATAGTGATGAGTACACATCCCTTGTAATACACGTCATAGTGATGAGTACACATCCCTTGTAATACACGTCATAGTGATGAGTACACATCCCTTGTAATACACGTCATAGTGATGAGTACACAGCCCTTGTAATACACGTCATAGTGATGGGTACACATCCCTTGTAATACACGTCATAGTGATGAGTACACATCCCTTGTAATACACCTCATAGTGATACATTCACCTCTCCCTCATGATATGACAGATGACCCGTAGGAGTTACACCTGCTGAGCACTGGCCCTACACTAGGTACATCCCTCATCCCATGAGGTGCACACGTCCATTACCTTCTGGCAGCTCTACGGTGCGGGCTCGGCGCAGGGATCGGGTCAAACGGTTAAGCTGCTCCATGGCTCTCTCCATACTAGGGGAGCGCAGCCCCCACCACTATCCGTCCCCAGCGCCCCAGGAAAAAGGAGCCCGGCGAGCTGTATGGCAGCAGCTGTCACACCCGGAGTTCGGCTGCTCTCTCACTGACGGGACAGCAGGGGGAGTCACCAACAGAGCCGCCTCTCACATCCATCCTGTCACCGCTCCGTAACCCACAGCGCCGGTTATCGCTGCCGTGTGACCAACACACAGAGCCGTGCGGCTTCCGACCTGCGCTCTCTCAGCTTCCCATGAGCTGTTGGGAACTGTAGTTCATTCGCCTGATCTCAGGTGGAAAAGTACTACTACGTCCCTCCCGTCCAGACTACCATACCCAGAATCCACTGCGCGGCATGGATAATAAGGGTGTTCCTGAGATGTTTTTCTGGTTGGTGTCTTCGGTGTTTAGCCAGTCACGATATAGGGTGAAGTGCAGGAGCTATAGGCGCCCTCATACTGCCAGTCATGACGCTCAGGGGGCGCGGGCGTTCTGTTATGTTTTTGTCGATATTTATCTGGGCATTACATGTGGAAGCTGCTAAAAGCACACAGCCCATTCATTCAAGCAGCCGGATATGGTCAGTGCTCATCCTCAGAGGGTGTTTCTTACCACACGCCTAGAGGGGCGTCATGTCAGTCATGTCTCTATCACCTTTCCCCTATACACACAGGGTATTCTCTCAACAAAAAGCACGCTGTTGTATCCTGTTCATGGTGTCGTGCTACGTCAGTGTTTCCCAACAAATGTGTCTCCAGTTGTTGCAAAACTACAACTCCAGCATGCCCGGACAGCCAGAGGCTGTCCGGGCATGCTGGGAGTTGTAGTTTTGCTACAGCTGGCAGGACACATGTTGGGAAACACTAGCCCATTGACTGTAATGGACTGAACGTAGTCATTAGTGTTGGACGTGAATATTCGCATTTCAAATTTTTATATTCAACACTTAGAACGGTAATAGATAACTGGTACCTCAAAACCAGAAAGATACAACAAAGCCCTAGGTGTACTAAATTGAGTATTCGAAGCGGAAAAAACACACCAATAAGGCAGACCTAGATATAAGAAATTATTATTTACTCAAAAGTGAAGTGCCCAACATACAGTATATACAAAGATGAGCGTATTTAAAATATTAAACACAAACCACAAAGCGTGGGGGATGGGGGGGAGGGGATAAGGGTACAGGTGAATGACTACACTAGAGTTCCTACCTATCTAGGGTGGATACTCCTGAACTAAGTGTGGATAGGGAAGGGAGACAAAATGTAATGATAATAATAGTACTAAATGAGCAAACCTCTCTACCAACGCGTTTCACCCGATAATAGACGGGGCTCATCAGGGAACGAGAGGAGGCCGAACAGGTAACACAGTAAAGATAAATCAGATAGCATGATTAACCCCTTAAGGACCGGTGCATTGCCGTGGAATGAGATTTGCCATAGAATGAGATGGTCCGCCTCCATCACATCCTATTGGCTCTCTCTTGTCACGTGACATATTTAAACGTCACGCATCGATGCGCACAGCAGTGTCAGTTTGGCTATCACAGGGAGAGGATCTCCTCACCCTGTGATAGCTGAAGCTGTACGGAGCTCTCATGGCCTCTGTGGCCCGACAGAAGTTCACACATGTACGCAGCTCATACGGCTGCCTCATATACATTTACTGTTCATCCACAGCGCTATCGGGAGCCCGATGGCGCTGTCATCAGTGTGCGTCCCCGCGAGCGCCCCACTCCCGCAGCTCTACTCCCCGTCCTCCGCAGCTCTACTCCCCGTCCCGTTAACGCTCAGGGAGCGGGGAACAGAAAGTAGAGCATCGGGCGCAGGTTAAGTTATTCGCGTAGTGCTGCGCATGCGCAGTACTACTTTACCTGCGCCCGATGCTCTACTTTCTGTTCCCCGCTCCCTGAGCGTTAACGGGACGGGGAGTAGAGCTACGGAGGGACGGGGAGTAGAGCTGCGGGCATGGGGCGCTCGCGGGGATGCACACTGATGACAGCGCCATCGGGCGTAGGAATCCCCATAGCGCTGTGGATCGCTCCCTGAGCGTTCACAGGGGACGGGGAGTAGAGCTGCGGGGGACGGGGAGTAGAGATGCGGGGGACGGGGAGTAGAGCT
This sequence comes from Hyla sarda, assembly GCF_029499605.1. NCBI lineage: Eukaryota > Metazoa > Chordata > Amphibia > Anura > Hylidae > Hyla > Hyla sarda. The sequence goes on from NC_079191.1 coordinate 232,245,930, forward strand.
GCGGGGGACGGGGAGTAGAGATGCGGGGGACGGGGAGTACAGCTGCGTAGGACGGGGAGTAGAGATGCGGGGGACGGGGAGTAGAGATGCGGGGGACGGGGAGTACAGCTGCGTAGGACGGGGAGTAGAGCTGCGGGGGACGGGGAATAGAGCTGCGGGGGACGGGGAGTACAGCTGCGGGGGACGGGGTGTAGAGCTGCGGGCGTGGGGATCCTGATGACAGCGCCATCGGGCATAGGGATCCCGATAGCGCTGTGGATGAACAGTAAATGTATATGAGGCAGCCGTATGAGCTGCGTACATGTGTGAACTTCTGTCGGGCCACAGAGGCCATGAGAGCTCCGTACAGCTTCAGCTATCACAGGGTGAGGAGATCCTCTCCCTGTGATAGCCAAACTGACACTGCTGTGCGCATCGATGCGTGACGTTTAAATATGTCACGTGACAAGAGAGAGCCAATAGGATGTGATGGAGGCGGACCATCTCATTCTATGGCAAATCTCATTCCACGGCAATGCACCGGGGGTTTTTCCGTTTTTGCATTTTCGTTTTTTGCTCCTTGCCTTTAAAAAATCATAACTCTTTCAATTTTGCACCTAAAAATCCATATGATGGCTTATTTTTTGCACCACCAATTCTACTTTGTAATGACGTCAGTCATTGTGCCCAAAAATCTACGGTGAAACGGGAAAAAAAATCATTGTGAGACAAAATTGAAAAAAAAAACGCCATTTTGTAACTTTTGGGGGCTTCCGTTTCTACGTAGTACATTTTTCGGTAAAAATGACACCTTACCTTTATTCTGTAGGTCCATATGATTAAAATCATACCCTACTTATACAGGTTTGAATTTGTCGCACTTCTGGAAAAAATCATAACTTCATGCAGAAAAATTTATACGTTTAAAATTGTCATCTTCTGACCCCTATAACTTTTTTATTTTTCCGTGTATGGGGCGGTATGAGGGCTCATTTTTTGCGCCGTGATCTGAAGTTTTTAACGGTATCATTTTTGCATTGATAGGACTTATTGATCGCTTTTTATTCATTTTTTCATGATATAAAAAGTGACCAAAAATGCACTATTTTGGACTTTGGAATTTTTTTGCGCGCACGCCATTGACCGAGCGGTTTAATTAACGATATATTTTTATAATTCGGACATTTCCGCACGCGGCGATACCATTTATGTTTATTTTTATTTTTATTTACACTGTGTTTTTTCTTTTATGGGAAAATGGGGGTGATTCAAACTTTTAATAGGGAAGGGGTTAAATGATGTTTATTCACTTTTTTTTTGCACTTTTTTTTTGCAGTGTTATAGGTCCCATAGGGACCTATAACACTGCACACACTGATCTTTTACATTGATCACTGGTTTCTCATAAGAAACCAGTGATCGATGATTCTGCCGCATGACTGCTCATGCCTGGATCTCAGGCACTGAGCAGTCATTCGGCGATCGGACAGCGAGGAGGCAGGTAGGGGCCCTCCCGCTGTCCTGTCAGCTGTTCGGGATGCCGCGATTTCACCGCGGCTATCCCGAACAGCCCACTGAGCTAGCCGGCATGCTTTCGGTTTCACTTTAGACGCGGCGTTCAACTTTGAACGCCGCGTCTAAAGGGTTAATAGCGCGCGGCACAGCGATCAATGCCGCGCGCTATTAGCCACGGGTCCCGGCCGTTGTTAGAGGCCGGGCCCGAACCGCTATGACGCGGGGCCACGCCGTGGCCCCGCGTTATAGATCGGGAGTGGACACATGACGTTCCAGTACGTCATGTGTCCTTAAGGGGTTAATGATCACATACATGTTAGTTGACATGATAAGTGGGCACAATTGATGTCAATACATAATATTAGATACAACAAATAAAAGAAGAGATAGGTTAGCACAGCGTCAGTGGGTCAGATATAGTCAGTCAGGCAGTCACCAGGGGTTTGTACGGTCCAAAACTATGTTGTGCACATGGACAAAACTCCAAAATTATACCAAACTCAGATACACTATAATCTTGAAGCCATAACTTAGGGCTATATATATGGCCAAATAATACCCCAATCAATTGGACAGATGCTTCATGAATGCAAGAATAATGCACATATGTAGTAAGACCCAAGAAAATAACCATGTGGAGCTGATGATATAACGATATAGCCCCAATCAGGGAGCACCAGGACCCAGCACCCGGACTCGTAGGTGCCGAGAGGACTAAGGATAGCAGTCAAAAAACAAAAACTTAGGAGATAAGGATTACACTGGTGCTGTCAGGGTTACAGCGTAGGGAAATCCCAAAAGATGAGGGAGAAACCAATGGTGCTGTTATGTCCTTCATGGTGGCTGCTGGACCCCGATGGACGCTGCTCCCTATCCACACTTAGTTCAGGAGTATCCACCCTAGATAGGTAGGAACTCTAGTGTAGTTCATTCACCTGTACCCTTATCCCCCCCCCCATCCCCCACGCTTTGTGGTTTGTGTTTAATATTTTAAATACGCTCATCTTTGTATATATTGTATGTTGGGCACTTCACTTTTGAGTAAATAACAGTTTTTTCCGCTTCGAATACCAAATTTTTATATTCGCCATATATTCGAAATTACGAATATTCATTTTTTCCGCATATGTGAATATTTGCATATTCCTTCTTTTCACTTGTGGGCCAATTAGAATGATGCAAATACAGTGGTCCCTCAACATACGATGGTAATTCGTGCCAAATGGACCATCGTTTGTTGAAACCATCGTATGTTGAGGGATCCGTGCAATGTTAAATATAGGACGTTGTACTCACCTGTCCCCGCAATCACTGCTGCCCTGGATGTCGCCGTCCATCGCTGCCGTCGTGTCCCCGGGGTATCCCCGCCGCTCCGGAACGTCTCTGTTCCTCATCACCGCCATCACGTCACTATGCAAGCCGCTCCTATTGGATGACGGGACGGCGTGCACGGCAACGTGATGACGACGATGGAGAGCGCCGGACCTGGTATCTTGTCTATGGCCAATGCTGGACCTAACACAAATGGTTCCCAGTTCTTCGTCTGCACTGCTAAAACTGAATGGCTGGACGGAAAGCACGTGGTGTTCGGCAAAGTCGTTGAAGGCTACGAAGTTGTAAAGATCCTGAAGATGACGCCCTGGAGCGCCGCGGACAGGCGAGTGACCATCACTGGAGCTTACGGGGCACCGTAAACGGCTATCCGGCGGCAGCTGAAGCAGTCGGCTCTGCCGGATAGCCGTTTATGCCATGGCCCCGACATACAAAAGCATCGTATGTTGATTCTGCCTTCAACATGCGATGGCCTCTGAGAGGCCATCGCAGGGGCGGACAAATCACATGTGCAGCATGTTCAGCTGCACAGGGGCCCGCCACTACACATGGGCCCTCAGGCACTGGCCAAGGGCCCCCTTGAGAGAGAGGTGCAGCTGGTGAGGATCCAGGACAGTTGTCCCAATCCCCACTCAGACAAGCGCTATAATTTTTTTTTACAATCCCTGCGCTGCTCCTGCTCCGGTATCATTAGGGAGACAGGCAGTAGCGCAGGGATGAAGGGATCTGATTCATGGCTCCGCCCCCAGCACAGGTAGAGGACTGAGGCCGAGAGCGGACAGGCCTCCCAGGAGCACAGCGGCTGTGAGGGGAAGTTATGTCCCCTGTCCTGCCTCTCTTCTCACTAGCAGTATAACCTGGGGCTGGGGGGTAGCAGCCCAGTGGGGTCACTTTCCCTGCTCCGGTGTCCACAGGTCACATTACAAGAACAATTTTTGGGAAAAATCGCGGCAAAAATGGCGCGGTTTTACCGCGATTTTTCGAAATCGCGGTAAAACTGCCATTTTTGTCGCGATTTTTCAAAAGAAATTGTTCTTGTAATGTGACCTGTAGGTGACCTGTGGACCCCGGAGGAGGGAAAGTGACCCCACTGGGGCCACAACAGGTGGACACACTGCTTGTTTATTTTTTATTAATCCATTAAGGCAGTGTTTCCCAACCAGGGAGCCTCCAGCTGTTGCAAAACTACAATTTCCGGACAGCTAAAGACTGTCCGGGCATGCTGGGAGTTATAGTTTTGCAACAGCTGGAGGCACACTGGTTGGTAAACACTGAGATAGATAGATTGACTGGGCATAGATCAGTGTTTTCCTACCATGGTGCCTCCAGCTGTTGCAAAACTACAGTCCAGGCATGCTGGGAGTTGTAGTTTTGCAACAGCTGGAGACACCCTGGTTGGAAAACACTATCTATCTACCTATCGATCTATCCATCCCACAGGGTGCCTCCAGCTGTTGCAAAACTACAACTCCCAGCATACCTCAACAGCCAAAGGCCCAGGAGTTGCAGTTTTTTAGTTTTGCAACATCTGGAGGCACCCTGGTGGTAAAAAGATATTCATGTCCTATCTATCTACTGTATCTACCTACTGTATCTATCTCATATCTATCTATCTCATATCTATCTATTCATCCATCTCATATCTATCTATCTATCTCATATCCACCTCATATCTATTTATCTTTCCATCTATATCCATCTCATATCTATCTATCTATCTATTTCATATCTTTCTATCTCATATCTATCTATCTCATATCTATCTATCTATTTATCTATCTAATATCTATCTATCTCATATCTATCTATCTATCTATCTCATATCTATCTAATATCTATTGCATATCTATCTGTCTATCTCATATCTATCTATCTCATATCTATCTATTGCATATCTATCTATCGCATATCTATCTATTTATCTATCTCCTATCTATCTATCTATCTATCTCATATCTAGCTATCTATCTCATATCTATCTATCTCATATCTATCTATCTCATATCTATCTCTCTATCTATATCATATCTATCTATCTCTCTATCTCATATCTATTTATCTATCTATCTCATATCTATCAATCTCTCTCTCTCATATCTATCTCACATCTATCTCATATCTATCTATCTATCTCATATCTATCCATCTCCTATCTATCTATCTCATATCTATCTATCTAATATCTATCTCATATCTATCTCATATCTATCTATCTCATATCTATCTATCTCATATCTATCTATCTCATATCTATCTATCTCATATCTATCTATATCTATCTATCTCATATCTATCTCATATCTATCAATCTATCTATCTCATATCTATCTATCTATCAATCTATCTATCTCATATCTATCTATCTCATATCTATCTATCAATCTATCTATCTCATATCTGTCTATCTATCTCATATCTATCTATCTCATATCTATCTATCTAATATCTATCTCATATCTATCTCATATCTATCTATCTATCTCTCATATCTATCTATCTCATATCTATCTCATATCTATCAATCTATCTCATATCTATCTATCTCATATCTATCTATCTCATATCTATTTATCTATCTCTCTCATATCTATCTATCTCATATCTCATATTTATCTCCTACCTTAACAATTGATGTATGGGGGGGGGGGCAGGCACATTCTTTGCACAGGGGCCCTATGCTGTCTGTGTCCGCCCCTGGGCCATCGCATGTTGAAATGATCGTTGGTCGGGGCCATCGTAGGTCGGGGGGGTCACTGTACACTTGTCAGCTGTTATCAACAACATCCCTAGCAACCAATAGTAAAGTTGCGCACCCCCTCACTGTTTTCTTACTCAAATATACGAATATTCACATATCTGAATATAACGAATACGCGAAATTCTGGAATATAGGACGAATATTCGTCTATATATTTGCAAAATATAGCGAATTCGAATATGGCCAATGCCCCTCATCACTAGTAGTCATTAGTTGACTACTCTCTAACCAGCTCTGTAACCCAGAGAGATCCATACAATCCAAGAGCAGAAGAACATGAATCAGCAGAACAGGTGGCCATCTTTTTATTAGATAGTTGGATTAAACTCAATGGGCCTGCTGTCATTATGCCATGGCATACATTAGAAATGTTTGTTTTTTTGACAGGTTGCTGTTGTACACCTCAAGCATATTGGGGAAATGTGGTGGGGACAGTCAGAAGCGCAGTTTTTTTTATTTTATTTTTTAATCCCACTGTGCCCCAGCCGCAAAAAGTAAAAAAAAACTTTAACTCACTTTTCGCCGATTCCCCAGTTGGGCTGCTATAGCTCTACGGTCCTCCGGTCCTGGTCTTCTTCCTGCTTCCATGTGCACGAATCGTCACACTGCGATCAGCGTATCACAGGCCGCAGCGATGTCCCGCCTCGGCCGCTCATAGGCTGAGGGCACTGTCATGTAAGGAGCCTGGGCAGCAGGGAGAAGGCGGGGCCCAGGCTCCTTACATGACAGTGCGCTCAACCTATCTCCGGCCAAGGCGGGACATCGCTGCGGCCTGTGATACGCTGATGATGATGCATATAACATAATTTAGGCTACAAGCGTACCTTTCATATCACAGAAAAAAATAAAGCTTTTGTTTTATGTCTACATGTCTTTTTTATGTGACACTTTCTGTAGTTTCGAGTAAATCCTCTTGAATTCTCCGCTCCAAGATAATGCACATCTCCTCTGCCCATTGACTTTAATGTTATTTCCGCTGTCCTGTTCACACTGTGTAAATTCTGCTAGCAGAATTCCGATGCTGAATTCCATTCCACTTGAAGAATGAGCATGTTCATTCTTCAAGCGGAATCCGCTAGCAGAAATCAATAGAAGTCAATGTTAAAAAAAATCCCGCCCGACATCGTTTTTGCGTGGAATTTTCACGGAATTTTCACGGAAATGGCTGAAAAAACCTTCACTTCTTTCTCCCCCATTTCCACGTGCAATTCTGCGCAAATTGCTTGCAAATTTCCTGCGAAAATTAAATTCTTTTTTCCTCCCATAAACTTTTCGTTGTGAATTACTCTTCATTTACTCCGTGTGAACGCACCCTTTGGCTCACAAATGCCTCTGCTCTGCTCAGGAAGTGGGGGTGTCTGAGACACTCACTGAGCCTGCCCTCACTCCCCATGCATTCACTTTCTCCCTGAGTCTGCTGTGCAATGCTGAATCTCTTCATTCAATCACTGCAGGCTGCTCTTTAAAGGGGTACTCCGGTGCTTACACATCTTGTCCCCTATCCAAAGGATAGGGGATAAGATGCATGATCGCGGGAGTCCCGCCGTTGGGGACACCCGTGATCATGCATGCGGCACCCCGTTTGTAATCAGTCCCTGGAGCGTGTGACATCACACTCCACTCCCTCGATGCAAACCTATGGGAGAGGGCGTGGATAGGGGCTAAGATGTCTTAGCGCCGGAGTACCCCTTTAAGACCTGTGCTGAGGAAATGTAGCCTAGTTGCATATTAACCAATCAGATTGCTTATTTTATTGTTCAGAGACATGTTTAAAAATGAAAGAAGCGATCTGATTGGTTGCTATGGGACAACTGTTTAACTTTTCTCTGCACAGGTTTTGATAAATCTCCCCCTAAATGTGCAGCAAATATACACAAAAAAGCTGAGTAAATACAGTGACCCCCCGACCTACGATGGCCCCGACATACGATCATTTCAACATACGATGGCCTCTCAGAGCATCAACATACGATGCTTTTTTATGTCGGGGCCATCGCATAAACTGCTATCCGGCAGGACTGACTGCTTCAGCTGCCACCGGATAGCCGATTACGGTGGCCAGTGTGGTCCGCTGACGATCACTTACCTATCCTCGGGGCTCCGGCGCGTCCTCTCCGGGATCCCCTGCATCGTCGTCGCTCTCCATCAACGTCATCACATTGCTGCGCACGCCGTCCCGTCATCTAATAGGAGCAGTGTGCGTAGCGACGTGATGGTGGCGATGGAGAGCGCGGATGCCAGGGAAGCAGAGACCTTGCCGGAGCATCGGGGACACCTCGGGGACGCGACATCGATGGACAGCGACATCCCGGGCAGCGGTGACAGTCCGGAGCGGTGGGGACAGGTGAATACAACTTCCTCTAACAGTGGTCTACAACCTGCGGACCTCCAGATGTTGCAAACGGCTGTCCGGGCATGCTGGGTGTTGTAGTTTTGCAACATCTGGAGGTCTGTAGGTTGTAGACCACTGTCCTATACTTTACATTGCACGGATCCCTCAACATGCGATGGTTTCAACAAACGATGGTCCGTACGGATTACCATCGGATGTTGAGGGACCACTGTACAGTAATAAATTCTCCTATATGTCTTTACCAATAGCTACCAGCAGGTGGCAGCATTTGTTAATAATCCTGTATAGGCCTGCATTTACATTGACTCAGTCATCTTTTTAACAAGGTTCCCTGTACTTTGATTATATGCTTATTGTTTATAGGCAAGAATTTCATCGCCTGCAATGTTTCCTAAGCCTGAACCCATTCAGACAGATCTTGTACCAACTGGGTTAAACCCTGCATCTGCTCTACCAGAGCTGTCATAATGTCTATAGTACTAAGTAATGAGCCTGGGATAATGTCACCTAGGACAGGGATATATGCCACCCTGAGTCCCTCTTAACCTTTGTTTCTGCCTAGTTGACTCCCTAAAATGACAGACCCCAACTGAGTGGCAGCCCCAAAAGTGCAAAAGTGGTGGCGTCCCAATGTCAAAATAATCAACAAAACATAGTTTATTATTCTGTTACAATGGGTAAATTCTATGTACATTTCCCACCCGTAGCATCCAATCTTGGTTTTAACCCTGTGTAAAAATGACTTGTTCCCTTATGTTTTTTAGATCAGGGTATTTCCTATCTATTAAGTTATGCAGTTTGTCACCAGCTTTTCAATTTACAACAATGAATTGTATGTAGGATGTTGAATAATAAATGTACAAACTATATGGGGTGCAATGACATGGTTTTTGATATTTGCAGGTTTTCGCATGTTTTTTTTATTTTGATAGTTGCAGGTTCACGGCCCCACAGGCCTTTAATATCTATACTTAATGGGGTTATCTAATGGGAGGGGATTATTATTATTTTTCTTTAACCCCTTAAGGACAAATACAAGTAAAACTGTACGCCCCTGAAAGACCAGGCCTGTTTATTCAAATCAGGGATGTCTAACTTTATTAGAGAATAACTCTGGTAACGGTTTGCCAATCACGATAATTTTGATATTGTCTTTTTGTCACAAGTTGTTCTTTATGTACATAGTAAAAGTAAGCCGATATCATTTGTAGTTTTTTTTTTTTTTTAACAAAGCAAAAAATCATGAAATAAAAAAAAAAATATTTTTTGCTATTTTAACACTAATAGGTTGCAAATATTTATACTTTCTGACCAAATAGTTTATGATACTTATACTTTCAGATGTCTACTTTATTTTGAAAGCATTTATTTTGTATTTAATCAAAATTTTAAATGAATTAGAAGCCTAACAATTTAACTTGAATTTTTTTCATATGCTATACAAGGTGTGCAAAATTTGAAGGTGGTAGAACATAGGACCCCCCCCCCCCCCCCCCTCAAATGACCCCATTTTAAAAGCTAGACCCCTCAAGGTATTAGAAATTTGCTTTTTTTCACAAATGCATCATTTTTGGGACATATTTTTTGTACATTGCTTCTGATATTGAAAGAAATGCACCCTATATGTTATTAAGCTGCTCAGCCCGTGTTTAAAAATACCCCCGCTTAGGCCATATTTGGTTCCTTGGCCACGTGGTAGGACCCAGAAGAAGAGGAGCGTCATTTGGCTTTCAGGGCAATTCATATTTTATTACACTGTTCGTCCTGTGTTCGGTAATACCCCCGCTTAGGCCATATTTGGTTGCATGGCCACATGGTGGGACCCAAAAGGGGAGGAGCACCATCTGGCTTTCAGGATATCATTATACAAATTATAGGCCGCACTTCATCTTGCAAAGCGTTCTAGCTGTCAGAACAATACCACACCCCCAGATGTGACCCCATTTTCGAATCTATGCCCCCTAAAGTATTCACCTAGGGCAAAAGTGAGTATGTTGAGCCCTTATTGTGTAGCTAGAATTATTTCAAAGTCAGTGGAAAAAAATAGCAATTAGCTTTTTTTTTCCCCACAAATTCTTTATTTGTGGGACATCATTTTGGTAAATCGCTTTTGAAATGGAGGAAATGCCCCCATATTTTATCATGCGTCCCGGGCTGGGCAGTACCCCTACTTAGGCCATATCTGGTTGCCTGACTGCCTGGTAGGACCAAGAAGGAGAGGAGCCCCCTTTGGCTTTCAGGACATCATTATATGAATTATAGACCCCACTCCATGCCTGCAAAGATCAGAGCTGTCAGAACAATACCGCACCCCTACAAGTGTATTGGCTGGACCAGGGACCGCTCTGATCGGTCCTTGGTCGGCTAGCAGTTACATGCGGCTGTCTGTGACAGTTAAAGTTGCTGATGGATATATCCATCATGTTGTGGGAATAATACCCTCTCATGGCCAATAAATCCATCCCTGGGCGTTAAAAAAAAAAAATCTTGAAAAAACTGGCTTATTTTGTAGGAGGGAGGAGGGGGTCTTGGGTGATAGCCCCCATTTATACTGCATTTCTGCAGTATTGGTGTCCGTTGTCATGTCAAAAAAGGGATACCAATGTATTCTGTAGCAGTCTCATTCAGAAATGAATGGAGCTACTACAGTATACGTCAGCATCACTTTTTTTTGACATGATGCTGACGGATACCTCTAACATACTGCTGAAATGCAGTATGAACAGGATGCAGTGTAGGGTCACATAGAGCGCATCCGCAGCATATTTCACACCGCGGCTGCCCCCGGCAGTCACAAGTGCAAGATCACTGCTGCAGCTGGGTAGCTCCTGTTGTCTGCTCATGACTGCCGGCGGTAAATCTGCCGCTATGAGTGGACACACAAAGCTACCCAGCCACAGCAGGGAGCTCATTATTGTGACTGCTGGCGGGCATGCGCAGCATGTAATATGCTGCGAATGTGCGCCGTGTGATCCTACACTTTATAAATTTTTATTTTTCATTATATTTATTTAATAAATGTATTTTTATTTAGAAATTATTTTTACACTTTTTAAATTTTTTTACACATATTGTTATTACACTTTTATTTATTTTATATAATTTTTTTTACACTTTATGGTTACAGTTTTTTTGCACTTTTTTTTTACAGTCATATGCTGCCTGCTAGTTTTACACTGGCAGGCAGCATATGAGGATGTGCCTCTGGCAATAACTGGGGCAGACCTGGGGGTCCTTGTAAAGACCCCCGGCTGCCTAGGTAACTAGCAGCACCCTGTGATCATTGTGGGGTGCTACAGGAGAGAGACAGAGGGAGCCCCCTCCCTCTGTCAAAACTCCTTACAGCTTGCGGTCCCTTCCGACCGCGGCTGTAAGGGTTAATCTGCTGGGACCTGAAGTTTACTTTGGTCCTGGCAGTGCATCAGGGTTCCGCCTGCCGGGGATCACACACAGCACCCTGCGATCGCGCTGCGGGGTGCTGCAGGGAAGACAGAAGGAACTCCCTCCCCCTGTCACTTCTGACCGAGGCTGTAAGGGTTAAACTGCCAGAACTGAAGTTTACTTCGGTCCTGGCAGTGCGGCAGGGTCCCAGCTGTGTGTTACTGCCGAGTCCCTGCTGCAATCTCGTGCGTGCACTGGGCAGCACCCACAAGAACCATGGACTTGTATACTCGTCCTGGTGCAGGAACGTGCATCCTGCCTGGACGTGTATACACATCCATGGTCGCTAACGTGTTAGCTATGCAGATTCTGTTTGGTATAAAATAAATAAATCTCTACTCACCTCCAGTGCTCCCATGGTGCCTCCAGTGTCCTACTCTGGTCCCTTACGTGATCCTCTTCATGCTTCCTGTGCCCGATACATCACGCTGCAGCTCAGTGAATCGCTGGCCACAACATTGAGCCTTGGCATCAATGTTAAATTGCTGCACAGCCAATCACTGGCCCAGGCAGGACATCTCTGCAGCCTGCAATTGGCTGATGAGGACCACACAGGAGAGTGGAGAAGGACACGGGGCACTGCGGAAGTGCTAGTAGTAGTGCTTAAAATAAAAATAAAAACTGCCACCAGATAACCCATTTAACTTGGATGTGAGTTTTCACAATTTTTTTCCACTTAAATGTAATCAATCAAGCTTGAAGGCACCGGAAGATGTAGTTAAAACACTTAATTCAAAACACTTAAGGGGAGATTTATCAAAACCTGTCTAGAGGAAAAGTTGCTGAGTTGCCCATGGTAACCAATCAGATCACTTCTTTCATTTTTGAAAAGGCCTCTGAAAAAATGAAAGAAGCAATCTGATTGGTTGCTATGGGTAACTCAGCAACTTCGCCTCTGGACAGGTTTTGATAAATCTCCCCCTTAGTTTTTTACTCGAAAAGTAATAAAGTACATAGAGTAACGTGACAGTGATGTTTCCGCCTCACACAGCATTTATCAAGCCACCAGAAACAAAAAAAACATAAAGGCACACTTTTTGGCAAAACAGTTTTGGGAGGAATGTACTAAGACCAGTGTTCCATACACTGACCTTAAAGGGGTTTTAAAAACATATCCCATGTCCATAGTACAGGGGATAAGCATCACACACTCCGTGCATTGTCTGTGGATGCTCTATGTAGTAGGGAGAGCTGGAGGGGGGCCCCGCTGCACGGAGGAGAAAACAGCATGCACATTATGTCTATGGTAGCAGTGGAGATTTGAGACACTTATTCCCGATATTGTGGCTAACGTATATGGTTTTTTTTTTTGGCTTAGTTTTGGCTTAATAACCTCTTTAAAGGGATACTCCATTGCTAGACATGTTCTTCCCAGCAGCCCGACCCCCGCGATCTCTGCAGTGGCACCTGCACCTCATCCGGTGCATGGAGCAAACTCTGTTCCATGCCGTATGACTGGCGAACACAGCCACCATGCCTACTCCATTCATGTCTATGGGAGGGGGCAAGACGGCTGTGTACTAGTCGTCATGCCCCTTCCCATAGACATGAATGGAGGGGGTGTGGCATGACATCACAATCCCAGAAGCCCCAGGCTTCCGTGACCGTAACGCTGCAGCGCTGGCCAGGAGATCATGAAGGGTCCCTGCAGCTAGACTGCCCATGATCAGACATGTTATCTCCTATGTCTTGGGGCAGAGTACCCCTTTAAGTTAACCACTGCCAGTGCACTCTTGCACTAGATTCTTCAAGAGAAACCTCAGAAATCTACACAAGCTAGTTGATGTAGATTGTCACTACAATTAACACCTACTAACAGGCAAATTGTAGTAAATGCAGCGTTGTGACCACACCCACCATAGCATGCCTTGCTTACCAGACAAATGTGACAACTTAGAAAATCACTGTTGTCACTGGCTGGATAATACATATCTAATAATAATACATATCTAATGATAATAGCATACATATTGGCCCTGGTTTACGAAGAGTGGAGTGTAGTTTTCTTTTGTTTCCCAAAAGATATTTTTCCACTGCATTTACTAATGTTTCCCTACGCTTTGCACTTTTCCCTACATTTTGCTTTTTTACACTTTTTCTGAGCTGTGGGGTTTTCCAGAGCTCAAATCCACCACATTTTCTGTGGAAACCTTAGTAAATATGTTGGGATTGTTTTTTTTTTTTTTTTTTATGTCGGGGGGGGGGGGACACCCCTTTGTGGTGACCACACCCTCTTTCACTAGTGGCCACACCCCTTTTGGGGGGTTTCTGAGTAAAATGAAGAGTTGGTTGGGTTTTTACATCTTTTGGTGCAAATTCTGACGCAGTCACAATTTTTGGCACCATATTCTGTCGCACAACCCGACAAAACAGGTCAGTTTACAACAGTAAATCAGGGCCAATATTTACATCAGTTGTTGGTCGTACATGTAATCTTAAATGAGTCTACAAAATGTCAGATTCTTAAGAAGAAGCTTTGGTTTAGAAACTGAAATGACCACGCTCAATAAACTGTACAATGGATTCATGTTCAATAACCACTAAAATAAGCACCAATTTTAGGGCTTCACTGCTACCATAGCAACATGTTGCTATTGATTGAGCTTTTCTCAGCCTGAGCACTTCTACAAGCTTAGCTCAGAACTGTGATTCTTCTATTCTTCTTTTGTTTTATGGTATATATTTATGGTTAGCTGTATATTAACAAAGACATGCACACAGCCCTATGCAGTTGACAAAAATCTCAGTGAAATATTTTAGTTTTTTCACAGTGCACAGCTTCCTACTGTTCACACATAATTCTGGGAATTTGTGAATCGTTTTACCCTTTGAATTTATACATTTTAAAAAAATGCCACTGTGACTCTGAAAACACGCAGCAATAGGAATACAACATCGCCTAATATTTCTGCGAGCTCAGGGTCAAGATAAAATGTGTTACAGGAGATAGGAGATGGGGAGGAGGAGGAAGCAGCTATACAAGATAACCCAGTAATCCTAGCATTTTAAAAGAAATCCAGAAATGTAATACTTCTTTGGGTAGCTTGAATACACAAGTTGGATCCCTCTCTGCAGAGGTTAAAGGGGTTCTCCACCATAAGGTGATTTTAGTATGTACCTGCCAGGCAGTAATGGACATGCTTAGGAAGGATCTGTGCTTGTCTTGGGGCTAAATGGCTATGTTGTGAGATTACTATAATACTGTGGCTAGCTTTTTGTGAACTGGCATTTCCTGTTTGACCATTTTCCTCCCTCCCTCCCACACATTAGCCACTCCACCCATTGAAACATAAATGAGCTGCATCCATTCAAAGACCTGTGGTTTTCAATCAGGGTGCCTACAGCTATTGGATTAGTTGCAGATTGATCTCTCTTCTACCAAGCAATCGCTCCACCCATTGAAGCAGACAGGCTCCCTGTCATCAGCTGACTAGTTGGTCAGGTCTCGGCCGCATTGCAACCTGGGAAAAATCTGAGACAACAGTCATTTTGTATGCTGTTAAAAATAAATATTGGGGTGAAAATCACATAAGAATTGTTAGAAACCCGTCACACACAGGTACAGACCCTATATTATGAACTACACTAACTTCACAGCCCCTGTAGCATAGTCAAATAAAAAATAAATCATGGAATACTAGATGAAATTACTAAAATCTGTGAAAGAACAGTTCAAATGGAGAAAGCAATCCCAAAAATAAAACAAGATCTCTCCAGTCTAAAAACAAGCTCAAAGGGTAGGAGTAAAGAAGTTGATCAACTAAGATCCAAAATACTAGAATTTGAGGATCAGACAAGGAGGAATAATGTAAGATCTGTGGGATTCCCAGAGGACCTTGGAATGGAGGATATGAGAACTTTCCTGTCAAAATGGATAATAGACTCTTTTGGGGCCCAGTCATTTTCCCCTCTATTTTGCTTTGCACCGGGTTCCATTTGTTAGACCAGTACCAGGATGGTTAGGAAAATCAATTACCAACCTAAAACAGTTTCTGATCACTGTTTAGTGGTCACTGAGATTGATTTGGGATGATCTATTTTGGGTAGACCCAATAATTTTGCAATTAATTCTCATTGGTTATCGTTATAAGATAGGAAGGATTTAAATTACATTACAGGAAGGATTTACAGGAAGGATTTAAATTAAATTACAAATTCAAGAATTTTGGGAATTAAAATACCCCTCTGCTAGCATATTGATGGTTTGGGATAGTCTGAAGGCCTTCCTGAGGGGGCTATTATTCAGAGAAATTAATGTTAAGAAAAGGCAATTCATGATGAAAAAAAGGAGGTATTAGAAGGGGTAGAGCAGAGGGAAGACTAAATTTAAGTAGTTAAACCCTTAAGGACGCAGGACGTAAATGTAAGTCCTGGTGAGGTGGTACTTAACGCACCAGGACGTACATTTACGTCCTGTGCATAACCGCGGGCATCGGAGCGATGCCCGTGTCATGCGCGGCTGATCCCGGCTGCTGATCGCAGCCAGGGACCCGCCGGCAATGGCCGACGCCCGCGATCTCGCGGGCGTCCGCCATTAACCCCTCAGGTGCCGGGATCAATACAGATCCCGGCATCTGCGGCAGTGCGCGATTTGAATGAATGATCGGATCGCCCACAGCGCTGCTGCGGGGATCCGATCATTCATAACGCCGCACAGAGGTCCCCTCTCCTTCCTCCGTCCGGCTCCCGGCGTCTCCTGCTCTGGTCTGTGATCGAGCAGACCAGAGCAGAAGATCGCCGATAACACTGATCTGTTCTATGTCCTATACATAGAACAGATCAGTATTAGCAATCATGGTATTGCTATGAATAGTCCCCTATGGGGACTATTCAAGTGTAAAAAAAAATGTAAAAAAATGTAAAAGTAAAAAAAAAAATCCCCTCCCCAATAAAAAAGTAAAACGTCCGTTTTTTCCTATTTTACCCCCAAAAAGCGTAAAAAAAATTTTTATAGACATATTTGGTATCGCCGCGTGCGTAAATGTCCGATCTATTAAAATAAAATGTTAATGATCCCGTACGGTGAACGGCGTGAACGAAAAAAAAGTCCCAAATTCCTACTTTTTTAATACATTTTATTTAAAAAAAATTATAAAAAATTAAAAGTTTTTTATATGCAAATGTGGTATCAAAAAAAGTACAGATCATGGCGCAAAAAATGAGCCCCCATACCGACGCTTATACGGAAAAATAAAAAAGTTATAGGTCATCAAAATAAAGGGATTATACGTACTAATTTGGTTAAAAAGTTTGTGATTTTTTTTAAGCCCAACAATAATATAAAAGTATGTAATAATGGGTATCATTTTAATTGTATTGACTCTCAGAATAAAGAACACACATCATTTTTACCATAAATTGTACGGCGTGAAAACGAAACCTTCCAAAATTAGCAAAATTGCGTTTTTTGTTTTAATTTCCCCACAAAAATAGTGTTTTTTGGTTGCGCCATACATTTTATGATATAATGAGTGATGTCATTACAAAGGACAACTGGTCGCGCAAAAAACAAGCCCTTATACTAGTCTGTGGATGAAAATATAAAAGAGTTATGATTTTTAGAAGGCGAGGAGGAAAAAATGAAAACGTAAAAATTAAATTGTTTGAATCCTTAAGGCCAAAATGGGCTGAGTCCTTAAGGGGTTAATTTGTTTTCCCTTAGTCTCCTCAGCAGCACAATGTGGGGGTGTCTCCGCCCCTGTGAGCTAATAGGACTGTGGAAATTTTTTTATGAAAAACAAAATAAACAACACTAAGTACCTCCCCTTGCCTATAAAGGTGCCCTGCTCACAAAGGACAGTGAGTTAATTAAAAAGTAAACAAAAACCATAAGGAGGGAAGCTTGTGCTGCTGAGGAGACTAAGGGAAAACAAATTAACTACTTAAATTTTGTCTTCCCTAGCGTCCCTCAGCAGCACAATGTGGGGATATAGCAAGAATCACCCCTAGGGAGGGCTCTCCTGCATTGCAGAATTTATTATTGTCCTAGCGAAATTTGTTTCGCTGGATAGAAAAGTATCAACTCTATAATTTTTAAAAAAGGTTAGCGGAGAGCGCCAAGTTGCCGACTGGCAAATGTGTTCTAAAGGAACTGAGTTACGTTCTGCCCAAGAAGCAGAGACAGACCTAGTTGAATGTGCTTTAGTGAACTCTGGTGGAGTCAGGCCTTTAGATGTGTAGCATAGATCTATGCATTCACAAATCCATCTAGAAATGGAAGGTTTAGATGCCTTAGCACCTTTCTTGGATCCCTGATAAAAGACCAACAAGTTCTCTGACCTTCTAAATGGTTTACTTGTGTGTAAATAAATCTTTAGACACCTTACCAGGTCCAGAATGACAAGGTCCTTCTGAGAAGTCCCAGGTTCAGGTGAAAACTGTGAAAGAGAAATAACCTGGTTAATATTTAAAAAAGAAGGCACTTCGGTTAAGAAGGATGGCAAAAATCTGAGAAGGACCTTGTCAGGTAAAAAGGTAATATATGGTTCCACTGAAGGTAAAGCCTGAACCAACCCTTTTGGCTGTGGTGACAGCTAGTAATAGGACTGTGTTAAGAGTGAGGAACCTAAGTTCCACCTCCTCTAAAGGTTCAAAGGGTTTAGCACAAAGTTGTTGTAAGACCAATGCCAGATCCCAAGGAGCCACCGGCTTCACAGCTATAGGACGTAATCTGGTAACAGCTTTGATGAATTATTTTACCACCGGATCCTGGGTAAGTCTTCTTTGTAGGACAGCAGACAAGGCTGCTAGTTGAACTTTAATAGAGTTTGGAGAAAGTCCTCTATCAAACCCATCCTGTAAGAATTCTAGGACTGTAGGAATGGATGGTGAAGAAGCATCTACCTTCTTAGAAGCACACCATGAGATGAAGATCCTTCTAATTCTGGCATAGGTCTTGTTGGTCCCCTCTCTCCTAGAGTGAGATAGCGTCTCGAGTATGCAGTCCGAAAACCCTCGGGCTTTCAATAAGGACCTATCAATCTCCATGCAGTCAGATTGAATCCATTATTGTGTCTAATTCTGCCCCAAACAGCTTGGCCGGAGTAAACTCCAGGTTGCAGAGGATGTATTTTGAATGGGTATCCCCTGGCCAGGGTCTCAGCCAAAGTGCCCTTTTGGCAGCTGATGATAACACCATAGTGCGTGCAGATAATCTAATCTGCTGAGCATTCGCATCGTGAAGATAATCCATGGCTAGATTAACATGTTTGAAAGAATGGAGGATATCCTGTCTGCTGACGCCGGAATCAATGTCACCTTGGATTCTTGAGATCCAGGATCTCATAGCTTTGCAAACTTCAAAGCAGGCACTGCCTACTGTAATCTGGCTGGAAGATGCCATATATGATCTCCTAAGTGTGATCTCAAGACGGCTATCCATCGGGTCTTTTAAGCTGGATCCATCATCAGATGGGATGATAGTTCTTTTAGACAATTTGGAAATTGCATAATCCACCTCAGGGGGATTTATCCATTGTTTGGACTTGGCTTGGTCCAAGCGGTATAAGGTCTTAAAGCGCCTATTGATGACTAGCGCTTTTTCCGGGTTAATCCATTCTGCTTTCATCATATCAGAAATGGTATCATCTATAGAAAACATTTTAGGCCCCTTAGAAGTAGAGGGTGTGTCACCCTGATCAGTTGGTGCATTTTCTAGCTGCACCGCACAGATGAAATTTGGAAATTTTTCTGCAGGGAATTGCGTCTTCCCTGGCACCTCCTCATCCTCCGAACTAGATGATTTTGTCTCATCTAGGACACAATATTCCTCTTCAGAGTGTGCTACAATGGGTTCTTGGCTATGCTTAGACCTCTTAGGAGGAGGGGTAGATGGTAGAATCTCTAAGCTCTTTAATTGAGTCGCCTACAAACTCTTTAACCCATATAAACATGTCATGCATGGACGGCTCCTGATTAGGAGGTAATCTCGGACAACAAGAGGTACACAAAGAATGGTTATAACCATCAGGAAAGGGAATCTTGCAAGAAGAACATTACAGGTGCCTGTGCTTATGCGAGCCCTTCCCATGGTGGTCTCTGCGTCCACTAGACCCTCCTGAATCCATAGAGGACATCTGAAATAAATCAATAAAAATTCAAATAACAAGAATGAAAAGAATAAGGGAAAAAAGAAAACTTCAAGGAAAGAGACCTACAGTCTCAGAAGTATAATCTCTTAAAGCACAACACACACAGAACATACAGTTAGCAACTGGTAGTAGAGTATGGCTCCAAGAGACTGAGCCAGGAGAAGGAGGGAGGTATATATACTAATCCCCCCCTAGGCTCCGCCAACTTCCCCCGGAAGTACCTGCACACTTACATAACTAAATAAATACTAAACAATGCTCCCAAAAAGGCAGGATTGAAGTCCCATCCTGCCGCAGTAACCCCTCTAACCACCAAACTACATCTTTTAATTTAAATTGCAGCATTGGAAAAGCCGACTTCACTCCAGCGCTGCTAACCCCATCCGGTCTACGGCAAAATGGTGTCTTTGCCGGAAGGGGAATAGTATCAGCGCTGCACCTCTGCCGACTTCCGGTCTTCGGCAAGATGGCACCGTGCACCGGAACAGAGGGAAGCTGGAGGCAGACGCAGCCATCGCCGAGGCTGAAAGAAAAAGAAAAAAAAGAAGATTTAAGGTAAGAAGAGGGATGTGGGAGCGTCCTGCTCACACAACGACAGAAAAAAACTCACTGTCCTTTGTGAGCAGGGCGCCTTTATAGGCGAGGGGAGGTACTTAGTGTTTTTTATTTTGTTTTTCGCAAAAAAAAAAATCCACAGTCTTATTAGCTCACAGGGGCGGAGAAACCCCACATTGTGCTGCTGAGGGACGCTAGGGAAATTCAGTTTGCACAGGACTTTCGTCTCAGGCAAACCATGTCTCTCTGAAGGAAAGTCAGGAGGCTTAGTTATCATATGAACTAAAAAAAATCAACATAAGGCTTCTCAAAAAAAAATGATTGAAGGTAACAAGCCAGGTAGCTTGTTGACAAAAAATTAATAAAAATGTAAATAGTCCTATAGAGTTAACTAATATTGTTAAACCAAATGGAGAGACATCGTCATCTCCCTCTGAAATTTGGGATGGGTTTGTCTCTTTTTATGCAAAAAATCTGAAGTACAGTTTGTGGAGAGTAAGTACGAGACACTTATGGGAAAATGGTGCTTCCAAGGATATCCCAGGTTCAAAGGGATTTTCTGGATAGCCCCATAACAATGGAGGCATTAAAAAAAAGTAGTAAAGGTAGGCTCTGAGTCGTCTGCCCCAGGCCCGGACGGACTGTCCTTTGCTATTTATAAAGAGTGGGAGGAGGTGCTTCTAGCTAAACTTCTACTTGTATTGAATGAATCCCGGAAAATGGGAGCATTCCCCTACTCAATGTTAGAGGCAAATATAACCCTTATACCTAAAAAGACAGGGGATAATGTAGGGGATCCAGCAGCGTTTGGACCCATATCCCTCTTAAATGTTGACGATAAATTATTAGGGAAAATTTTAGCAGGTCGGTTAATAAAATCATACCGGAGTTGATTCACCTGAATCAATCTGGATTTATTCCTGGTAGGTTAATTCAAGAAAACATTGCAAGGGTATTTGTAAACCTGGAAGTAGATGGTGGGCCCCTCTGTTCCACGAAGAAAGGCCTTTGACAAGGTGGAATGGAGGTTCCTTTGGAAATTATCAGAGGAATATAATATTGGTGGAGGAATGATTAAATGGATTCAACTCCTTCATAGAGATCCGAAGGCCAGTATTATCATCAACAGTAGGCTAACCTACCCTTTTCAACTCTCTAGAGGCACGCATCAAGGGTGCCCCCTATCCCCTATTTTGTTTGTCTTATATATAGAGCCCCTCGCAGAGCTATTGAGGAGATCAACAGAGTTTCACTGATTTGGGTTAGAAGGAGTGAATGAGAAGGTATTGTTATACGTGGATGATCTTTTACTCTTCCTTGATAATCCGGAAACGATTTTACCTAAAATTATAAATATAGTTAATGAATTCGGTGAAATTTCTCGTTGCTCCCGATGATAGATGGGACCATAACGAAAGTCTCTAATATAGCGATTCTTAAAGGGGCTATGTTGAAATACCTTGGCCTGGAAAAACTTATTTGTAAAGACAAACCTAATGCCCTTGCTCCTTAAGATTAAAACTAAAATTGATATATGGGGTAAGATGTTATTGAATCAAGCAGAGAGGGTGGCACTATTAAAAAATGGTTCTTTTGCCACAGATTCTATATGTCATCAGAGTCTCCCCCATGTGGTTACTGGGAAATTGGTTTGAAGGTCTAAAAGCCCTGTTAAATAAATTAATATGGGGGCGAGGGAGAGTATGAATAAAGTATAGAAATATGACCCTTTTGGAGTGTGAAGGGGGATGGGGGTTGCCGCATTTCTATAACTACAACTTTTCTGCTAAGGCACAAGAAATTAAGAACGGGAAGAATAACCCCATATTAAATTATATCTTGAATTTGTTTGAAGGAAAACATGATGAGATAATAGAAGTCTTGGAAGCGCACCCAGGGAGACACATAGGGAAGTCTTTGTCTTTTTTGGGGGCTGTATTATAAAGTATGGAGTAAAATAAAACAAATTTGTAAGGTGGTAAATAGTCTTGAGTTTACCCCAATATGGGGAAACTCAAACCTTTTGGAATTTAATAAAGGAATAGATTTAAATATATTGGGAAAATTATTAGAAAGGGGAGTTACATTTAAAATGCTTACGAATGAATTTCACATAGACACTGGGAAAAATTTCTGGTATTTACAGATAAGAGAGGCATTTAGGAACACATCTAATAAGGACACACTTTTTATTAAAGAGAAGAGCAAGAAGCAAAGATCAGCTCACCAATCAGTCCATATGCAGACACATCTGATGATATTTCGGGGGCACGGATGCAGGAAGCCATTACTTCCCGTAGCAACAGGAACAAGTAATAGAAAAGGTATCCAGCTCCCGGTGAAAATTATCCAATAAAACGTAACTTTTCATTGTGCACATTAAAAAATGAAAAACTTTTTTTACCACAGGGTGGTAAGTAACATGTCACTTAAAATAGAAGTGACATGTCACTCACCACCCTGTGGTAAAAATGTTTTTTAATTTTTTAATGTGCACGATTAAAAGTTACGTTTTATTGGATAATTTTCACCGGGAGCTGGATACCTTTTCTTTTACTTGTTCCACACTTTTTATTACTTCATATTATTTAACCTCTTTTGTAGCAAGAGCGAACCAAATAATTAAGTAGGACATATAGAGGTCTAATTAAAGAGTCAAGTACTGCGGTTCAAAAAACAGTTAAAAAGAAATAGGCAAAAGTAAATGTGAGATTTGAGGAGCAAGAGTGGGAGAATGTTTGGGCTGGTGCCAAAAAATGTCCCTGAAATAAAAAAAATTAAATTTTTATTACAAAAAATCATACACCAATTGTATTATTCCCTGGTGGGGAAGATGAAATGTAGAAGTGATCATAGTTGCCCAAAAGGTGGCTGATTTTTGGGGGCACAACAGGGAACTTCTTGAGAGTAAATTTTATTATAAGGATGCATGGGATATAAATTCTGTGGTGCACCAGGTGTGACTTGGAGAGGGGCATGTTGAAAAAATGTATACCAAAACTGACTATCTTGGCTAAATATCTTATTGCTTGTACATGGTTTGCGTCAAGAGCACTTAACATTAGCGAGTGGAAAGAGTTAGTTAATAAAATAAAAAAGTTTGAGAATCGCAGACCTTCCCGCCCATATCAAGCGTTCATTGATGGTAAGGGACACAATTATGGCTTGTTGTGCGGTCCGAAAGGCGTTCGGACTACCCTTCTTGCTTTCCGGCCGACTCTATCTCTGGGGTCATCCGGAATTTATCCCGGGCAGGGAAAACAGGCTATTTGAGACTTGGCAAGCTAAAAAGTTCAGGGTGGCCAGACAGCTGATGCATGTGGAGGAACAGAGATGGCTCACACCAGGCAAAATTCTGCTAACTTTTGGGCTGCCTACATCGCACTTCCTCCAGGTGTCTCAGTTACTATAATTTTGTACCTCTAGACTTCGTGATCCCGCCCCTGAGGTGGCTCCTTCTAACTTTGAGGACCTGGTAGGGACACAACCTAGGAAGTTATCTATCTCCACCCTCTATAAGTGCTTTAACGACCGCTTACTGAAGGTGTCCAAATGCGATGTATTCGCTAGGTGGGCGATGGTATTACAAACCCCAGATGTCAGAGATCACATCCTGGGAGGTTGGCAGAGGGTTAGGGACAATGTGATTTTTTCAAAATGATGCATTTCGGTTATTTCGGATTTAACTTGCCGGCCACCCCTGCATTTCCGGATAGGATCCTGTCCTGCCCTAAATGCAATACAGAGGCGACTGTTTTTTTTTCATGGTATATGGCTGTGTGATCACTCACAACGCTTCTGGAGGGACGTAGTTGATTACATATTGCGTCACTGGTCAGTACGTGTCCCCCTGACCCCCCTGACTCTTCTGTTCCAGTCTCCCGACCCCTCTAGCTCAGGAACTGAAGGTGAGGATACCATTCCGAGATTTCTCCATGTCATCCTCCTAGTGGCCAAACGTATACTCCTGTGGGACTGGATCAAACCGGTGATGCTGTCCATTAATTCAGTAATCGACGAATTAAAGGATTTTCTTAAGGTCGACAGACTGGATACAGAAAGACATCGCGAACGCAACGCAAGGAAATTCTTTGCTAAATGGCAAACTTTCATGGTCGCCCATCTGACTAGATCTCAGATAGATGCTACTGTCCTACCATTTCAAAACTCTGAGTGGTACTCTCTGGCTTCCCTCAGTAATAATACCCTGGGACCCTTACATCTCTCAGCTGATTGAGCATGGTACCCTTAAGGAAATAGTCCTGATGTACCTTCCTCTGGTGTTCCTATACCCTCTCTCATGACCTTCACTGTGCTTCCTGATTCTTCCTCCTCCTCCCCCCCCCCCACTAGATTTTTATTTATTTTTTCTTTGTGTGTGTGTGTGTGTGTATGTGAGTGAATGTTGGTGTGCAGGGTTCGCAGCCTGGCTCGTCTGGGATCTGGGACTTGAACACTTCACTTGTGTTTGTAACAAAATCTTCCGGGCATGTGTTTACGTGCACTGACTGTTATCGCACTAAGTACATTCAGTCGTTAACTGGGCCTTTACCGTACATTTTCCATACAAGGTCTGTTTTATGTTATCTAGCGATTTGTTGCTCTTGGGTTTGCGGGTTATGACAACTCGCCGGCTCCCATTTACTTTATGGTTATACCTGTGATTATTCTCGTATGCTATATATAAAAATGAAAAACTTTAATAAAGAAAAAAAAAAAGTTTGAAAAGGTAAGAATAGGAGGTTCTTTTTCTGTCTTTTTTTTTTTTTCCTTTTTCGATTTCTCCACGCAGGCATATAGAGTGGGGGTGGGGTATTAAAAGGGAGGGGATACTTTGTACGTAAATGATATTGTTGATTGATTTTTGTACTGTCATTTGATATAATAAATAAATTAAAAAATAAATAAAAATAAAAACATATCAACACTTTTTCAATCTTTTGTGATACACAGAAGTTTAGCATAGTGACGGGGGTGCAGGTGACATGGAGGGGGACGGGGGTGCAGGTGACGGGGAGGAGGGTGTAGGGGAGGGGGGTGCAAGTGATGGGGAGGAGCAGTTGACAGGGAGGGGGGGTGATGATTTGGATGTGAAGGAGCACTGGCTACTTCCCTACCTGGCTACCTACACAATTACCTGCCTGGCTACTTCCCTACCTGGCTACCTACCTTTATAATATCCTGACTACATACCTACCTACTGTCATGTCTGTATTGGCCGGTGTTCACACACAGCTATTGGTATGCTTGTATGTTAACAGTTTTATGTTCCCTGGTCAGGGAATAGTTTATAGTCTTTGACTTGCTAGCCAATAGCTCCTTGGGTATGTCTATTTAAAGTCAGCCCAGTCTAGCCTCTGGGCTGGTGATTGACTTCATTATATCCTGACAGAATCACCAGCTCACCACTTCCTCTGGTGCCACTTTTTTGTTTTTGTTCCTGTATCTGTTTGAAGTGGACCAGATGCAAGGATCTCTTTGGCCAATCCTGGAGACTGCAGTATTTCGTTCCTCCGTTCCTTAGCCAAGCATCTGCGTCCAGGTGGCAATCGTGGAGCCACCTTGGCGCCCAGGTATTTTTTGTAATTTTTTAAATATTTGGTATGTTTTTTATGAGGGTCTGGAGGCCCCTCATTAAAGGGGGGTAGTGTTATGTCTGTATTGGCCTGTGTTAACACACAGTTATTGGTATGCTTGTGTGTGTATAGTTTTATGTTCCCTGGTCAGGGAATAGTTAATAGTCTTTGACTTGCTAGCCAATAGCTCATTGGGTGTGTCTATTTAAAGTCAGCCCAGTCTAGCCTCTGGGCTGGTGATTGACTTCATAATATCCTGACGCCTACTTAGCCACCTGGCTACCTACCTACCTACATAGCTACTTACCTACATAGCGATCTAATTACCTAGCTACCTACTTGTTACCTACCTATCTACCCAGGTACCTACCTACATACATACATAGCTACCCATTTACCTACCTTGCTATCTACCTATGAACTTACCTCCATATCTACTTACCTACTTGCATAGCTACCTACCTACCTACTTGGTTAGCTATCTACCTATATCCAAGGAAAATCGTAGCTCACCAAAGTATAAAGTGCAGAATTCGGTGCAGTTTATTCCATTTCAAACAGTGTTACAGAACAGGATACTTTTCCTCGCCTCTCATGCTTAACAAAGGCGAAGACAGATCACTGAAACGTAGCCTGCTCTGTAACACTGTTTGGAATGGAATAAACTCCACCGAATTCTGCTCTTTATACTTGAGGTATGGAAAGCACTGAAAAAATGCAGAAACTGAGATGTTTGTCCTGCAGATGCTGCAGTGATGGGTTTTGACTGTAAGAAGTCTTCATGGTGGTCTGAGCCAGAAGGAGAACACCAGGAAAGAGGACGATGCAGACTGTAAAAGACGCGAATTGTGAGTCAGTTATTGTAACTTTGTGTATATTATTGCGCAACATGACTGGGGTCTGAATTATGTAAAGAGGGGGTCTGTATTATGGTGGGATCTGATTCTGAGGTTTGTATTATATAGGGGTCTGATTCTGAGGTTTGTATTATGGCGAGGTCTGATTCTGGGGTCTGTATTATGGTTGGGTCTGATTCTGGGATCTGTATTATGGTGGGGTCTGATTCTGGGGTCTATATTATTGTGGGTGTTGATTCTGGGGTCTGTATTGTGATGGGGACTGATTCTGGGGTCTGTATTATGGTGGGGTCTGATTCTGGGGTCTGTATTATGTAGGGGTCTGATTCTGGGGTCTATATTATGGTGGGGTCTGATTCAGAGGTCTGTATTATAGTGGGGTCTAATTCTGGGGTCTGTATTATGGTGGGGTCTGATTTTGGGGTCTGTATTATGGTGGGTGGTGATTCTGGGGTCTGTATTATGGTGGGTGGTGAATCTGAGGTCTGTATTATGGTGGGGTCTGATTCTGGGGTCTGTATTATGGCGGGGTCTGATTCTGGGGTCTATATTATGGTGGGGTCTGATTCAGAGGTCTGTATTATAGTGGGGTCTAATTCTGGGGTCTGTATTATGGTGGGGTCTGATTTTGGGGTCTGTATTATGGTGGGTGGTGATTCTGGGGTCTGTATTATGGTGGGTGGTGATTCTGGGGTCTGTATTATGGTGGGGTCTGATTCTGGGGTCTGTATTATGGTGGGGTCTGATTCTGGGGTCTGTATTATGGTGGGGTCTGATTCTGGGGTCTGTATTATAGTGGGGACTCATTCTGGGGTTTGTATTATAGAGGGGTCTGATTCTGGGGTCTGTATTATGGAGGGTCTGATTCTGGGGTCTGTATTATGGTGGGGTCTGATTCTGGGGTCTGTATTATGGTGGGGTCTGATTCTGGGGTTTGTATTATAGAGGGGTCTGATTCTGGGGTCTGTATTATGGAGGGGTCTGATTCTGGGGTCTATATTATGGTGGGGTCTGATTCAGAGGTCTGTATTATAGTGGGGTCTAATTCTGGGGTCTGTATTATGGTGGGGTCTGATTTTGGGGTCTGTATTATGGTGGGTGGTGATTCTGGGGTCTGTATTATGGTGGGTGGTGAATCTGAGGTCTGTATTATGGTGGGGTCTGATTCTGGGGTCTGTATTATGGCGGGGTCTGATTCTGGGGTCTATATTATGGTGGGGTCTGATTCAGAGGTCTGTATTATAGTGGGGTCTAATTCTGGGGTCTGTATTATGGTGGGGTCTGATTTTGGGGTCTGTATTATGGTGGGTGGTGATTCTGGGGTCTGTATTATGGTGGGTGGTGATTCTGGGGTCTGTATTATGGTGGGTGGTGATTCTGGGGTCTGTATTATGGTGGGGTCTGATTCTGGGGTCTGATTCTGGGGTCTGTATTATAGTGGGGACTCATTCTGGGGTTTGTATTATAGAGGGGTCTGATTCTGGGGTCTGTATTATGGAGGGTCTGATTCTGGGGTCTGTATTATGGTGGGGTCTGATTCTGGGGTCTGTATTATGGTGGGGTCTGATTCTGGGGTTTGTATTATAGAGGGGTCTGATTCTGGGGTCTGTATTATGGAGGGTCTGATTCTGGGGTCTGTATTATGTAGGGGTCTGATTCTGGGGTCTATATTATGATGGGGTTTGATTCAGAGGTCTGTATTATAGTGGGGTCTAATTCTGGGGTCTGTATTATGGTGGGGTCTGATTTTGGGGTCTGTATTATGGTGGGTGGTGATTCTGGGGTCTGTATTATGGCGGGTGGTGATTCTGGGGTCTGTATTATGGTAGGGTCTGATTCTGGGGTCTGTATTATGGCGGGGTCTGATTCTGGGGTGTGTAATATGGTGGGGTCTGATTCTGGGGTCTGTATTATAGTGGGGACTCATTCTGGGGTCTGTATTAAGGTGGGGACTGATTCTGAGGTCTGTATTATGGTGGGGAGTTATTCTGAGGTCTGTATTATGGGAGGACTGATTCTGAGGTCTGTATTATGGTGGGGAATGATTTTGGAGTCTATATTATAGTGAGTACTGATTCTGGGGTCTGTATTATGGTGGGGTCTGATTCTGGGGTCTATATTATGGTGGTGTCTGATTCATAGTTACATAGTTACATAGTTAGTATGGTTGAAAAAAGACATACGTCCATCAAGTCCAACCAGGGAATTGAAGGGAAGGGTGTAAGGGGATAAGGGAAAGGGATGTAGTTTTATAATTCTGCATAAGCATTAATGTTATTTTGTTCCAGGAATGTATCTAACCCTGTTTTAAAGCTGTTAATTGTTCCTGCTGTGACCAGTTCCTGAGGTAGACCGTTCCATAAATTCACAGTCCTCACGGTAAAGAAGGCGTGTCGCCCCTTTAGACTAAACCTTTTCTTCTCCAGACGGAGGGAGTGCCCCCTCGTCCTTTGGGGGGGTTTAACCTGGAACAGTTTTTCTCCATATTTTTTGTATGGGCCATTTATATACTTATATACGTTTATCATATCCCCCCTTAAACGTCTCTTCTCAAGACTAAACAATTGTAACTCCTTTAATTGCTCCTCATAGCTAAGATGTTCCATGCCCCATATTAGTTTAGTCGCGCGTCTCTGCACCCTTTCCAACTCCGCAGTGTCTCTTTTATGAACAGGCGACCAAAACTGAACAGCATATTCCAGGTGAGGCCGTACCAATGCTTTATAAAGGGGGAGTATTATGTCCCTGCCCCTCGAGTCCATGCCTCTTTTGATACATGACAATATCCTGCCGGCTTTGGAAGCAGCAGCCTGACATTGCATGCTATTCTGTAGTCTGTGATCTACAAGTACACCCAGATCCTTCTCTACCAGTGACTCTGCCAGTTTAATCCCCCCTAAGACATACGACGCATGCAGGTTATTAGTACCCAGATGCATAACTTTACATTTATCCACATTGAACCTCATTTGCCAAGTGGATGCCCAGACACTTAGTCTATCCAAGTCATCTTGTAACTTATGCACATCCTCTATAGACTGTACCGTGCTGTATTATAGTGGGGTCTAATTCTGGGGTCTGTATTATGGTGGGGTCTGATTTTGGGGTCTGTATTATGGTGGGGTCTGATTCTGGGGTCTGTATTATGGTGGGGTCTGATTCTGGGGTCTGTATTATAGTGGGGACTGATTCTGGAGTCTATATTATGGTGGTTCTGATACTGGGTTCTGTATTATGGTGGGAACTGATTCTGGGGTCTGTATTATAGTGAGGACTAATTCTGGGGTCTGTATTATGGTGGGAACTGATTCTGGGGTCTGTATTATAGAGGGGACCTGTATTATACAGGCTGGGTTAAAATGGTTGTTCTCACTGTAAGGTCCTTACAGCAAGAACAATATATAGGGACAATTCTGGAAAAAAAAAACACCCTGTGACAAGCCACACACCCACAATCCCCACCTACAGCAAGCCACACCCACAACAAGTCACACCCATATTGCCGACACCAAGCAACTTCGAAAAATATTTGGGCACAGCACTACCAAAAGTTTGCCTACCACTGTCCTAGGCTTGAAACTGATGTAACTGTATTATCCCATTATAATTGAGGGGGTTTTCCATGAAGGACACTCAGCACTTATCAAGAGTAGTGATGAGCGGCATAGGCCATATTCGAATTCGCGATATTTCGCGAATATATGGACGAATATTCGTCATATATTCGCGAAATTCGCATATTTGTTATATTTGTTTTTTTCGCATATGCGTAAATATATTCACATATTCGCGAATATTGAGCCCGCCCTTCTTTAATGGTATAGGGAACTGTAACTAGTGCATTAACTCTGTGATTTTTCACCTATGGAAACCAATAGGCCCATTGTGGTCTATGGGGATCTCACGGTATACATACCGTCTCGGCAGCACAGTGGATGGGAGACCACCACGGGTTCGAGTCCAGAGGTGGGACAGAGTTTTATGGTTTAACATTACTTTCCTTGAAACACTGCTGAGTTGCCCATAGCAACCAACCAGATTGCTTCTTTCATTTTTCACAAGGCCTCTGCAAAATGAAAGAAGCGATCTGATTGGTTGCTATGGGCAACTTAGAAACTTTTCCTGGAAAAGTTTCTGAGTTGCCCATAGCAACCAGATTGCCTCCTTCATTTTTCAGAGGCCTTTTCAAAAATGAAGGAAGCAATCTGGTTGGTTGCTATGGGCAACTGCACAACTCTTCCTCTACACTGGTTTTGATGAATCTCCCCCATAGAGGGAGATTTATCAAAGCCTGTCCAGAGGAAAAGTTTCTGAGTTGCCCATAGCAACCAATCAGATCGATTCTTTCATTTTTAGAGGCCTTTTCAAAAATGAAGGAAGCAATCTGATTGGTTGCTATGGGCAACTGCACAAGTCTTCCTCTACACTGGTTTTCCGCATATGCGCATATTCGCGAATATTGAGCCCTCCTTTCTTTAATGGTATAGGGAACTATGACTCGTGCATTAACTCTGTGATTTTTTTGCCCATTGAAACCTATAGGCAGGCCCATTGTGGTCTATGGGGATCTCACAGCATATGAAACAGTAAGCTAAGCAGGATCGTCTCAGCAACAAAGTGGATAGGAGACTACCACAGGTTCGAGTCCTGGGGTGGGACAGAGTTTTACAGTGTTGTGGTTTAACTTTACTATCCTGGAAAAGTTGCCCATAGCAACCAATCAGATCGCTTCTTTCATTTTTCACAAGGCCTCTGCAAAAGGAAGGAAGCAATCTGATTGGTTGCTATGGGCAACTCAGAAACTTTTCCTCTGGACAGGTTTTGATAAATCTCCCTCTATGGGGGAGATTCATCAAAACCAGTGTAGAGGAAGAGTTGTGCAGTTGCCCATAGCAACCAATCAGATTGCTTCTTTCATTTTTGACCGGTTTTCACCGGAGCACCCCTTTAAAAATCTCCCTTCGGCAAAAATTCTTGCTAATTTATTTTTAAGACATGTTGTTAGGTTCCATAGGGTTCCGGAAAATGTTGTGTCTAATCGAGGTGTACAATTTGTTTCTAAATTTTGAAAAGCTTTTTGTAAACAGTTGGGAGTTGAGTTGTCTTATTTTCCCGCTTTTCATCCACAACCTAATGGTCAAACAGAAAGAATGAATCAGAATGTTGAACGGTATCTTAGATGTTACGTATCAGATAGATAAGGTGAATGGGTTTCTTTTTTGTCTCTTGCTGAGTTTTCCTTGAATAATCAAGAGAATTCTTCTACTGGTATGTCACCATTCTTCTGTGTATATGGGTTCCATCCACGGTTTTCTTCCTGTACTAATACCCTTAGTAATAATCCTGAGCTCAAAACTACTTTAAATAAACTTTGCACAGTTTGGAGGAGGCAATCTGGTTGCTATGGGCAACTCAGCAGCTTTTCCAGGAAAGTAAAGTTAAACCACAACACTGTAAAACACTATCCCACTCCGAGACTCGAACCCGAGACAGTCCTGCTTAGCTTACTGTTTTACATGCCATGAGATCCCCCATAGACCACAATGGGCCTATTGGTTTCAATGGGCAAAAAATCACAGAGTTAATGCCCTAGTCACAGTTCCCTATACCATTAAATAAGGGAGGACTCAATATCCGCGAATATGCGCATATATTTTTGCATATGCATATAGTTCTATATTCACAATATTCGCGAATTCGCACAATATGCGATATTCGCAAATAAAATTTGAATTGCGAATATTCGCGAGCAACACTAATCAAGAGCACAAGGATCCTGTGCCCCCTTGTTTGAATGGTGCAGCAGTTGGACTTGCCTATTGCTTTTCAATTTAATATTATGAGCTAGATGAAGACAGCCAAAGTACAGCCCTCCACTATCTTTGTTTGGCCCATAGAGTGTCAGCAAACATCTGACACTGTTCCATGGATGACATAGGAAAACTTCTTTAAAAAAAATCTTCAAAAGCTTTTAGACCACATTCACACACACTTTTATGCAGACATTTTTCGGCTTACAAAACTGTATACTATGTTTTGGAAAGAAAACTGTCACTGGACCAAAAACACTCAATAAGTGAACAAACATGCTCCTGTTGTGTGTAGTGCATTTTTATTTACCTACTGATTTCCAGCTTATGTGTGACCATAGCATTTTGGAGCTAAATAAATGAAAAAATGATTTACAGCCCCTCACTATGATTACACCCACATTTATCAGGGATACCAAATATATGATTGGAATTTTGGAGGGTATACCTTGGGAAAAGATTTTGTGGGGACATCACATGACATTGTTGCTCTGTACCCCTCCATTTCCTGGAAGGAGCATTTAACAGCTCTGTCCCATTATTTGGATCACTATAGCAGGTACTCCCCTGGTCTGAAGATATTTCTCATTTTAGCCACAGATTTTTTGTTAAATAATATTTTTTATGTTTGATGTCAAGTTTTTCCTTCAGACCAGGGAAACTTCTATGGGTGCAAAATATTCACCTTCTTTTGCCAATATCTTTATGTTTTTTGGGAGATCTATTTTATTTTTTCTCCTGCCAATGCTTTTTGCCATCTTATTCATTGAATCGGTCACTTTATAAACGACCTGCTCATTATATGGAGGGGTACAGAGCAACAATTTGTTGCATTCGTACAGTACATCAATGATAATAATCAAAATTTTAGATTCACAATTCACTTTGAGAAAGATAGCATACATTTTTTGGACATTAATTTGTCTTCCAGAGGGGATAAAATTATTATTAAAGAAACTGCCAGCAACATGTGGTACAAAATATACCATATGGGGAATTTTTCCAGCTTAAACATAATTGTTCGGATGTTTTTCAGGCGGAGAAGCTAAAATCCAGATTTAAACTAAAAGGGTATTCAGATATAAAACTAAAAACTATTTATAATAGGGCAAAAAAGATGGATAGGACTACACTATATAAAACACAATACTATAAATAAGGGTTACAATTATGGGAATACAATTTGTAAACCTACTTTTGTTACTTTCTCATCTTGCCGTGGTCCAACGCATAATTAAAAAATACTTATCGATATTGAAGATGGACCCCATATTAAAAGAAATACTGGCACCTGGGGTTAACTTAGAAGGAGACCATCTTTACATTATGTACTGTCAGCCAGTATGTTTAACAGTGAACATATCGGTCAAAACAGTGGGATGTGGCGTCAAAAGTTACTCTGCCCCTAGGCATCTTATTTCCTTTCCCCGGTAATCCACATGCACGGAGCGATCTTCGCTCCGTGCTGGATTACTGGCGACCACAGACGACACACCCCCTCCATAGATCTCTATGGGAGCAATATTGTCTCAGGGAACTGCTTATTTGACTAAGTTACGTCCTTGTGCCTTTTTCTAAGTTACGTCCAAAATTATGATGTTGGTAATCGAGAACTTTTGGCAATTAAGTGGGCTTTTGAGGAATGGAGACATTTTCTCGAAGGGGCAGTTCATCAGGTTACAGTAATTACTGATCACAAAAATGTAACCTTCCTTGAGTCTGCCAAACATTTCAATCCTTGCCAAGCTGGTTGGGCCTTGTTCTTTACTTGATTTAATTTTATCATTACATAGCGTCTGGGTACTAAAAATGTCAAGGCTGATGCCTTATCTCGGAGTTTCAGTGCTTCTCAGCCTATTGATTCTAATCCTGAGACAATTCTCCCAGAAGGTGCGGTAATTTCAGCTGTGTCCTCAGATTTAACTTCTGAAATATTGAACAATCAAGGCTTGGTTCCTCCAGTGACTCCTAGAGGCAAAATCTTTGTACCCAGTCAGATTAGTCTCCGAATTATTGAAGAATGTCATTGTTCCCCGTTGGCAGGTCATCCTGGTATTAAGGGTACAAATAAATTGCTTCAAAGGAAATTCTGGTGGCCAACTCTCAACAGAGATGTGGAGGCTTTTGTTGTTGCTTGTGAAATTTGTGCTTGAGCAAAGACTCCTCGGACATGTCCCGCAGGAGAGTTGTGTACATTGTCTATTCCCAAGAGGCCATGGACTCATATTTCTATGGATTGTATGATTGATCTGCCCCCATCTGAGGGAAAAACTGTTCTATGGGTGGTGGTGGACAGGTTCAGTAAACAGTGTCATCTTGTTCCTCTTAACCCCTTAACGACGCAGGACGTATATTTACGTCCTGCGCCGGCTCCCGCGATATGAAGCGGGATCGCACCGTGATCCTGCATCATATCGCGTCGGTCCCGGCACTCAACAACGGCCGGGACCCGCGGCGATGTGCGGTATTAACCCTTTAGAATCGGCGGTCAAAGCTGACCGCCGCTTCTAAAATGAAAGTGACCCGGCTGCTCAGTCGGGCTGTTCGGGACCGCCGCGGTGAAATCGCAGCATCCCGAACAGCTGACAGGACACCGGGAGGGCCCTTACCTGCCTCCTCGGTGTCCGATCGGCGAATGACTGCTCTGTGCCTGAGATCCAGGCAGGAGCAGTCAAGCGCCGATAACGCTGATCACAGGCGTGTTAATACACGCCAGTGATCAGCATGAGAGATCAGTGTGTGCAGTGTTATAGGTCCCTATGAGACCTATAACACTGCAAAAAAAAATGTAAAAAAAAGTGTTAATAAAGGTCATTTAACCCCTTCCCTAATAAAAGTTTGAATCACCCCCCTTTTCCCATAAAAAAAAATCATTGTGCGACAAAATCGAAGAAAAAACGCCATTTTGTAACTTTTGGGGGCTTCCGTTTCTACGCAGTGCATATTTTGGTAAAAATTACACCTTATCATTATTCTGTAGGTCCATACGGTTAAAATGATACCCTACTTATATAGGTTTGATTTTGTCGCACTTCTGGAAAAAAATCATAACTACATGCAGGAAAATTTATACGTTTAAAAATGTCATCTTCTGGCCCCTATAACTTTTTTATTTTTCCACGTACAGGGACTCCTTTTTTGCGCCGTGATCTGAAGTTTTTATCGGTAAGATTTTTGTTTTGATCGGACTTTTTGATCACTTTTTATTCATTTTTTAATGGTATAAAAAGTGACCAAAATACGCTTTTTTGGACTTTGGAATTTTTTTGCGCATACGCCATTGACCGTACGGCTTAATTAATGATATATTTTTATAGTTCAGACATTTACGCACGCGGTGATACCACATATGTTTATTTTTTATTTTTTTTACACTGTTTTATTTTTTTTATGGGAAAAGGGGGGTCATTCAAACTTTTATTAGGGAAGGGGTTAAATGACCTTTATTAACACTTTTTTTTACTTTTTTTTTGCAGTGTTATAGGTCTCATAGGGACCTATAACACTGCACACACTGATCTCTTACACAGATCACAGGCGTGTATTAACACGCCTGTGATCAGTGTTATCGGCGCTTGACTGCTCCTGCCTGGATCTCAGGCACGGAGCAGTCATTCGCCGACCAGACACCGGGGAGGCAGGTAAGGGCCCTCCCCGGTGTCCGGTCAGCTGTTCGGGACGCCGCGATTTCACCGCGGCGGTCCCGAACAGCCCGACTGAGCAGCCGGGTCACTTTCAGTTTCACTTTAGAAGCGGCGGTCAGCTTTGACCGCCGCTTCTAAAGGGTTAATACCGCACATCGCCGCGATCGGCGATGTGTGGTATTAGCCGCGGGTCCCGGCCGTTGATTAGCGCCGGGACCGACGCGATATGAAGCGGGATCGCGGCGCGATCCCGCTTCATATCGCGGGAGCCGGCGCAGGACGTAAATATACGTCCTGCATCGTTAAGGGGTTAATGGGTTAAAGGGGTATTCCGGTGAAAATCCTTTTTTCTTTTAAATCAACTGGTGGCAGAAAGTTAAACATATTTGTAAATTACTTCTATTAAAAAATCTTAATCCTTCCAGTACTTATTAGCTGCTGAATGCTACAGAGGAAATTGCTTTCTTTTTGGATCACTGATGACATCACGAGCACAGTGCTCTCTGCTAACATCTCTGTCCATTTTAGCAACCATGCATAGCAGATGTATGCTAAGGGCAGCATGGTGGCTCAGTGGTTAGCACTGCTGCCTTGCAGTGTTGGGGACTTGGGTTCAAATCCCATTAAGGACAACAATAAATAAAGCGTTATTATTATAATAACGTCAGCAGATAGCACTGTGCTCGTGATGTCATCAGAGAGCATTCCAAAAAGAAAAGAATTTCCTCTGTAGTATTCAGCAACTAATAAATACAGGAAGGATTAAGATTTTTTAATAGAAGTAATTTACAAATATGTTTAACTTTCTGCCACCAGTTGATTTAAAAGAAAAAAGG
Source organism: Hyla sarda (assembly GCF_029499605.1). Taxonomy (NCBI): domain Eukaryota; kingdom Metazoa; phylum Chordata; class Amphibia; order Anura; family Hylidae; genus Hyla; species Hyla sarda. Next base: position 232,282,676 of record NC_079191.1, read on the forward strand.
TTTTCACCGGAGTACCCCTTTAAAAATCTCCCTTCGGTAAAAAATTCTTGCTAATTTATTTTTAAGACATGTTGTTAGGTTCCATAGGGTTCCGAAAAATATTGTGTCTAATCGAGGTGTACAATTTGTTTCTAAATTTTGAAAAGCTTTTTGTGAACAGTTGTGAGTTGAGTTGTCTTTTTTTTTCCTGCTTTTCATCCACAACCTAATGGTCAAACAGAAAGAATGAATCAGAAGGTTGAACAGTATTTTAGATGTTACGTATCAGATAGATAAGGTGAATGGGTTTCTTTTTTGTCTCTTGCTGAGTTTTCCTTGAATAATAAAGAGAATTCTTCTACTGGTATGTCACCATTCTTCTGTGTATATGGGTTCCATCCATCCATCCACGGTTTTCTTCCTGTACTAATACCCTTAGTAATAATCCTGAGGTCAAAACTACTTTAAATAAACTTTGCACAGTTTGGGCCCAGGTTTAGAAGAACCAGAGAAATGCCCAAAAGGTACAAAGTAAATTTGCCAACAAGAAACGTACTTGTGGCATTAAATTTAAAGTAGGTAATAAAGTGTGGCTTTCTACAAAAAACGTACGTCTCAAGGTTGCATCTAAAAAGTTGGCTTCACGATTTATTGGGTCTTATGAGATAATAGAAGTCATTAATCCGGTCTGTTACAGATTGAAATTGCCTACTTCATTTAAGGTCCATAATGGTCCATTTCTGTGTCTCCTCCTCCAGTTAAAATCGATGGAGAACTGGAGTATGAGGTCTCCAAAATATTGGACAGTAATCGCGTACAAAACTCTGTCCAATATTTGGTCTACTGGAAAAGGTATGTTCCAGAGGAGAGATCGTGGGTTCTAGCTTCTTCCATTCATGCTTCCACCTTGGTCAAAAAATTCCACAACTCTCATCCAGACAAAGCCAAACCCAAATTTAAGGGTCTGGTGGCCCCTCCTAAAAAGAGGGGTACTGTCAGAACCCTGTAGGGTTAACCGGTTCTCACAGTTTCTGTTGTTTCTTTTTGTTTCCGGGCTACGCCTTGCTGTCTGGAATAGTCAGCTGACCTCGTTAGCTTTCACCTGTGGTCTCCCTATTTAAACCTGCAGTTTGCATCCAAGCTTTGCCTGCAAAAGAAGTTTCCTCCTGTAGCTAGCCATATGACCTGTTTATTACTGTTTACCCAGTATCTATGACTTTTAGCTTGACTTCTTGACTTCTCTCTGGTATAAGCGTTTTCGTACTTAGACAACTCCTGGTATTGACTCGGCTAATGGACTGCGACTTATTGTATGTGTGTGTTAGATATTATTTCTGTTAGTCTGTGTGCTCCCTTACTGTATCCTGACCTGTGTCTGTATTGTAGTTTATTTTGTTGACAGTGACTTCCATCACATATTTTGGGAGGGACTGTCACCGTTGTTGTCGATCCGCTATTTAGGGTGGATAGGCAAGTAGGCAGGGATAGAGGGAGTGGGTGAGATCACTATTGCACTCTGGCCCTGCCCATACATGACAACAAGCAGATAAATGCTTTACAGCTCTGAGCAAGGAAGTCTCAGTGACAACAGACACAGCTTGTGAGGGCATAAAAGGGCAGGTGCATTAAAAAGGCAGGTTCTAAAGGCCCCTTTTGAGTCTAAGTGTGCACATCCCTGCTTTCCAGAATAAAAAAAAAAATGTGCATTTTCCATTGAAAACTTGCTTGAACCATTCTTAGTCTGAAAATAGTTATTTCCCTATGTAAGAAGTCATGATTATTTGCAAAAGATTGAAAGTCTTTGCTTTTGAAAGGAGGACTATTAACTGTATTTACTTTTTCAGGTATGCCACATGTGGAAAAGATTTTTCCCAGTATTGGAATTACAGTACATTTGCAGAGGTTGTTGAAACAGACTAAATAAGTGAAAATCTTGAAAAATCATCTATGACATATAGTACATAGTAATGATCTGGCAAAAAAAAGCAGCAATCAACATGAACAACAGTCCATGGACTTCCAGGCAAGGACGTCATTTGTGAAAGTATACCCTGTCTCCCTGAAAATAAGACAGTGTCTTATATTATTATAAGGCACCCCTCAGAGACTCACTCAGACTCTGTCCAGCAGGCGGTAGTTTGTCCTGGTGTGGCGGCGCATGCTCTGTGATGATGAGTGATGTCCCCTTGCGCAACATCAGGTGCGTTACTTGTCATCCAATGATCCGGCCACCGCAGCTCACTGATTTAAAGTGAACGCACGCTGTCTGAGCAGCTCTGGCTGCGCTGTGGCCACACAGTGAGCTACATTGCAGCGCCCACCCCTATTTTCGGGGGGGGGGGGCTTATTTTCGGGGGATGTCCTACTTTCGGGGAAAGACAGTATGCTCATCAGCATCTTTTGGTGACAGTGGGGTAGCTATAAGGGTTGTGGTGGTAACAACTGTGACTGGGCCCTGAAGCCAGAATTTAAATTACAGTTATAAAAGAATGAGGTGAGAGGACATACATAAACACTGGAGCATTATTGTCATTTAGCAGCACTAACTACCATTTATTTATTTAATAGTTAAAACAGCTGCATACCCCGCATATAGGACCACGCACAGGCCTTATATATATATATATATAAAAGAACAAATATCACAGACACAACCAGGTGAAGTCCGAACAGGTGGGTAAAGTATTTCTGTTGCTCATTTGCTTCACCCACAACTTTACTTTTTCTGGGTACTTATACATAATTATATATTTTTTGTCCAGTACCACCTACACTTTATCCACCAAGCGAGCAAAGAACTGTAAGCTAAACAATCCTCTACTCGAAACTTGTGCAATATCTTTTTTATATTTTCTATTAATAAATTCTATTTTTACCTAGTTGCGCCAGTATATTTATTCAGTAATATTTCATAATTGCCTATATTAGCTCAATCTTATTGTTTTGGTTTTGCAAAATCGGGGTGCATCAGGTACAAACTTATGAAGCCGCAACCTTTGCTGACAGAGAGGGGCAAAGGTACAGCTAGGTGCATAACTTGAAGCTCCTGGGCCCCAATGCAAGACCTGTTACAGGTTACCCCACCTACTATGAGAAAAATGGATAGATACAGAATTACTGGTATCCTCTTCTATAGCAGAGGAGCTTTTGAGCACATTAGACTGCTACTTATGCATCAGATTAGAAATATGTTGCAGTTTGAAGAACCAGCACCGTTTCACTATTCACCTCCAAAACTGAAAAGCTATAAATTCACTTGTTCAAAATTCAACATTATATTGCAGCCTGTGCTGTAAATAACAGCATCAGACTTTCTGGATTATCTAATGCCAAACGAAATGTTTTTTTTAACTTTAACTGTTCTTAGTAGCACAATCATATCATATCATAAAATCTATTTTCTATATTTATGGTAACCAATGAATTATAAGAACAAATTTCACAACAGTAACATATAAGGTAGATTCCAAAGATACCGAGAAGATCAATGACTAAATAGGGATCATTAAATAGAATTATGTATAAAGAGTTGTTTTCAAGTAAAAAATGTGTTAAGATGAAGCAATGTGAATGTTCCCATAGCAACACTAATAGGCCACCTCTTGTCTTGTGTTTAGCTTAGCTGTCAGTGCTCATATATTGACTGCATTGAACTAAGGTAAATGCAAATAGAAGGAAACAGACATAACGGATAATATGGTCTAAGATATCCTGATTTTACAGTGAATTGATCCAATAAAAATGTGATATACTTTGTATAAGGAATTGCATTATTTTGTTCATTTATCAGTGTAAACATTTAAAAGCCTGTCAGCATGAAGTGCTGCAACATTTTGACTCTTTATAAAAATAAGATGAAGGCTGTGTGAAGGTCCAGACTGAGACTAAAAATAGGCCCCCTTTGGTCATAGGTGGCTCTGTTCCGGTGGAGCCACAAAGAGGGAGGGACTAAATGTTAGGGATCATTGCACAAACCTACACAATGTAGTGAAGTTATCATGCCTGCCCTTGTCTGCTTAGGAGGCTCATCCAAGCTTCTCAAAAGCTACAAGCCTTTCAGTGATTTTAAAGGGGTTATCCACCATAAGGGGATTTTAGTACTTACCTGGCAGACAGTAATGGACATGCTTAGGAATGATCTGCGCTTGTCTTGGGGCTAAATGGCTATGTCATGAGATAAGCATACCACTGTGGCTAGCTTTTTGTGAACTGGTATTTCCTGTCTGAATTTTCTTTTTTGCCTAAAAATCCCATAACTCCATTTTCCTCCTTCCCACACATCAGCCACCCCACCCATTGAAACATAAATGAGCTGCATCCATTCAAAAGACCTGTGGTTTTCAATCAGGGTGCCTACAGCTGTTGCATTAGTTGCAGATTGATCTCTCTCCCACCAAGCGATCACTCCACCCATTGAAGCAGACAGGCTCCCCGTCATCAGCTGACTAGTGAGTCAGGTCTTGGCCGCATTGCAAGCTGGGAAAAATCTGACACTACAGTCATTTTGTATGCTGTTAAAAATAAATATTGGGGTTAAAATCATGAAGAATTGTGAGAAAGCCATCACACACACAGATACAGACATTGCATTATGAACTACACTAACTTTACAGTTACTTTTCCATCTTCTGTAATATGTTTGTAATGATAGTGTTAGGGACTCACAAGATGATGAGGACCCTTGATGCAGGTTGCTATGTATTTTTTTTTTAGCAAAATATCAACTAATACTTCATTTTATTATGTTTCTTAGGGTGCAGTTTGGCCATGTGATGCTGGGGTAGTATAGAGTGTCAGTACTTTTTGTAGGTACTGAGCAGGCTGCCTGAATACTATTGGGATAACTAAAAGGGTGTAACCTATAGACATATTGTCATAACCGACTGTGGGGACAGGGAGAGTGAGCCCTAAACTGACCCTACTTGCCCATCCACCCTAAATGGGGGATCAACAACTTGGAGCAGGTCCCTGCCTGCTCTAAAGTGCAGTGGCGTAAAAACAAATAACAAACATAGTCAGTCACAAGCCAGAAACCTAACAAGAATACAAATACCAGAACAGACATACCAGGCTGGATACAAATATACAAACAGGGCAGAATATTGTGTATTAACAAACAGTTCATGAATCGGAATCCAGATAAATGGCAGACATGATAAAATGAACAAGACTAGGTATGCAACAAGAATACAGCAGAATCCAAGAGATGCAGGGGATGAATGGAAGAACTGAGTGCGAAAACACCAAACTAATCAGAAACATAGAACACTGTTCACACTGGGACACAGAACAGAAACAAACTGGACTCCCCACTCCACAGAAGAAGTAGACAGCATAATAAAGCCAAATAGACTACTAGCCAGTGGGCACACACCACTGTGTGATCAGGATACTGACCTAGTAGGAAACCGAAATATAATACACAAAACTCTAGACCAGAACCGGATGAGTCTGAATAGACTCCAGGATACCAAACAGGAATTATAACGTACAGAGCACAGGTAACAAGCAAGACTAACACAGTGTGAACAAAGACTAAGCAGAAAGGACATACGTAATCCTAAAAACCGACAGATGTCCAATAAAACCAAGCAGACTAAAAACTATTTCAAACAAGACTATATAACCATGGCTAAAACTCAGATAATATTACAAAATAAATACAAGGTGCATGCTCAAGCAGGCATGGAAGTGTATTGCACAAATAACCAGAACAGAATGCAGGAGAGCTCTGGTTAAAATAACACCGCTCAAATTCTCATTGGTTTAGAGCATTAACTATTCCCTATCCAGGGAAAATAGCAAACTGCTCAGAACAACCTAGTGTGTGAATACACACCTAAACAGACAAATACAAAAACAAAAGAATGGACATTACACATTTCATCTAAGTTCATAGAAAAATGAGTAGTATGGTATATGAAACTGAGCAACCACTCCCATGTAGCAGTGTGCTTTGTCTGCCTCATGTTGGGAAATGGTTTTGAACCTGCCCTTGTACCGATATGGCTATTTTTCTGTGATTTTAAGTGTACTAGATACCGTTTTTTGTGAACTGCAAGCCTAAAGAGACAGAGCAACATTAATTTGCCTTGGGAATGGGGCTAGGTTTGTTTTTAGGTTTAGGGTACATTACAGGAGCAAGAAATCCTGTCACTATACTGATGAGACTCCCTGATCCTAGCAGGGATGAGCTGTGCATTACAGCTCATGCAGGACAGGAGATATACATCGTATGCCTCCTGCCCAGCAACAATATACAGTAAAAGCAGTGATCTGTAGAGATGGCTGCTTTTACTATAAGCACTTGCTGGGCTGAGTGCTATGCGCCAGCCCTGCAAGGAAAGTGTTAATCAGCTAAACCTTTGGGGCTATACAGTATATAGATACCTGGGTATACTGGATAGAGAAGTGGACTTATCTCCCTGGCTGCTGCTCCAGTGTAGCTCCGCCCCTAGTGAAAACTGTACGGCCCTAGGCATCCCTACTTTCCCCCGATGCTGAAACATTGGTGTTTTTGCTTTAAAAATGCCATAGTCTCAGCATTCTGTGATTTAGCAAAACTTCTGACTAAACGCAGATTTCAGGGGCAAAAACGGCAAACCTAAAAACGCAAAGTAGGTTTGGTATTTTTTGTTTCCTTATGGACTAGCAACTGGCCACAGCATTTTTCCGTGGAAAAACACCATGTGGCCGTTTGGATGTTTTTTTCGGCAAAACGTCCAAAAAATCCCAGTGGAAACAGCTTTCACATACAGCTTTTTATGGCAGTTTTTTTTAGACAAAGCCAGAAGTAAATTCAAGAGGAATGGAAAATATAAAGATTGGACTTATATTTCTTCTTGTTGGATTCACTTGTGGTTTTGGTGCAGCAAATCTAAAACAAGACAAAAAAAATCATCCTCCTAACAGAACCTATGTAGTAAACAATTACTGTGTGGAAAGTACTGAACTAAAAGTTTGCACTTATACTGTAAGTGGCACTTATACTGTGTATGAGGGCACCATTATCTGTGTGTGAGGCAAAAGGGGGGCATAATTACTGTGTGGAGGGCCACAGGGGACACTACTACTATGTGGAACACAAAGAAGGGCACTACTACTATTTGAGCACTAAAGGAAGCAGTCAACTCTGCAGATTTGTGTTGTGGCTGGAAGAAGTTGTTACAAGTTGTCTGGGCCAGTAAGAGTAGAACTGAAAAAGTGAATTACTCAAATAGAAGGCCTGCAAGTCACTGGCCTTTTTAGGAAGATATATTTTTTTATTTGTAATTTGCAAAGAACATTACATTACAGGGTTAGTAGTAATGAAGACAATAAAAAATACATAGGAAATAGGAGGGGATATATTAAGAAGAAATGGCAGACCTCATATTTGAGTGACAAACATTTATCTTGAACATCGCAATATGCTGATACTATGGACCCTGATTTCCTATTGTAAAGCTTACTGTAACACTCACGTTTCAGTAGACTCAGACCGTACCAGGGAGCGGAGTCTAAGGTGCCGCTGGTTTTCACCAGAGCCCGCCGCAAAGTGGGATGGACTTGCTGCGGCAGGCGGCACCCAGGTCGCTACCCCTGGCACAGCTCAACCACACAGGCGGCTGAGGAGATTCGAGGCATAGGTGGGATAAGGCAACTCGTGCTTCTTCTAAGGCTCTGGCAGGGAAGATCCGGCAGGGTAGTGTTGGAGGTGGAGGAATTTATCAATGAGCCTCAGGTGTTACTTCACTAATGGGTGCACTGTCCCTTTAAATCTTAAAGCTCTGGCACGCACGCACCCTAGGGGATGGGGACACGCGTGCCGGAGCAGAAAGGCAGAGGTGGGGGCAGGTGAAACATCAGGTGAGGATTGGGAATCCCAGCCCTGCCGGCAGCAGCAGGTAACGGGCCCATGCATTTACGGCCAGCGTTTGTGTTTCGTCTTGTACACCAAAATGTCTGTGCCAGAATTTGTGATGCAATATATTTAAAAAACTGGCCGACTGGAAAAGAGGCAAGACTGGCTGAAAAAGGGGCATGTTCTTACAACCCAACCTATTTACTACAGACAGAGTAAGGAAAGGAAAATTTTAAAGCACACTCACTTTAGAAGGTTGAAAGGTAATTCTTTATTCAGCCCATTTAATACTTCTGCAGGTTGGATAAAGGGGAGCCATTCACGGGACCACTGCTTTCTCCAGGAGTAGAATAGTAAAATAACTGGTAGTCTAGGGTGATAAAGGGGTTGATATTAACTTTCCACAGTTACCTCTTTAGCCTGCAGGGCTGGGCTAACTCTCCATAAATGGGCTAACTCTCCTAAGCGCTGCGGAATCTGTAGGCGCTATATAAATAAAATTATTTTTAATGTGGAACTGCACTTCATACCAGAGGAACCAATTGTCCAGCACAGCTGAATATTAAAATTGAAGGCTGGTTACCGTTGATAAAAATGTTGCCTGTTTTCCACTTGCGCTCATTCTGCCTTAGAAAATGAAGCTGTGTAGAGTTTTTATCTGTATGGATGGAACTATTTGCAATATTAGTCAAGCTTATACGACTAGTAAAAAAAAAAATAATAATAACAAATAAACAATAATTAAAACAATAAATGAACCAAATGACAATAATGTATGCTTGGCATAAAACTGCACACCAAAATGTAGTGGTCCTATGTAAGGGGAAGTGTCTGATTCTGTATTTTGTTCAAGCATAACACACATGCAAAGCAACTGCTTGACAAACAGGCAAACAAAACCAAAACAGGACACAGGAGGGCAAGAGGATAGAAGCATAAACAATTGTGAAGTCTCAATGGGCAGTCACAGGAAGCAATTGGAATAATTCACAGTGAGGGAACTAATTAACTGCAGCTCAATGGAGCAGCCGGATAGCAGTATGATTACAGCAGCTGCATAACACCCAGCTACAACCATAGCAGGTGCAGCTTCAGTGCCTTGTAAAGTGCTCTGGAGAAGCGTTACTCCATGCAATGATGTACAGCTGCCACATTACCCTCCTATATGTCTTCCCTTTTTAAATATTGCATGTGACATTTTCTTTCCATCTGCAGGTTTCATACACAGTGTTTTTTTCTTTTGAACACATTCGCCGCATTTATCATTGTAGGTGTAAGTGAAGCATTTCTACACCTTTTTTTGTGTGCTGTGTAGGAGCACCAAATTTATAAAATTGTCAAAGAGCATTTGATACATTTTGTGCAGGTCACATTTTCTGAAATTTCTCTCTTCACATACACTAAAAAGCTAAGCTAAGTCTGGGCTGGTGTAGTTTTAGAGACTTTTCAGTGGCTTTGCGCCTTTTTGAAAAAAACGCGCAGTTCACAAAACCCTTCCATATCATGTGTATTGCCAAAATCAGTGGATTGCAACTCAAAATCAGCAGAAATGTGTAAACCAAAAAGTGCTAAAAAAAAAACGCAAATTAAACCTGCTTGTGCCTTTTTTGCACCTTTTCTAGACACAAAAAACAGTCTTAGGCTAAGTTTCCACTGTTTTTGAGCCAAACTCAGAAGTGGATCCATAAGGGAGGAGAAGTGTAAGTTCTTCCTTTATATGTCCTATTCCTTTTGAATACACCTCTGACTTTGGCACAAAAACTGCAGTGGCAGTTTTCATAAAATTGCCAGAAAAAAAACCAAGTTGAAACTTAGCCTTAGGGAGGAGAAGTGTAAGTCCTTCCTTTCTACGTCCTATTCCTTGTGAATACATTTCTGGCTTTGGCTCTAAAACTGCAGTGGCAGATCTCCAAAAACTGACAGAAAAAAAGCCAAGTGGAAACTTAGCCTAAGGGAGGAGAAGTGTACGTCCTTCCTTTATATGTCCTATTCGTTTTGAATACACTTCTGGCTTTGGCTCAAAAACTGCAGTGGCAGATATCCAAAAACTGACAGAAAAAAAACAAGTGGACACTTAGCCTAAAGGCAATGATAAATGTCGGCCATTGACATTTTTGTGACAGTTTTTCATTAATTTTTTTGTGTCAAAGACAAGAGTGGATTCAGGAGCAATGGGGAAAAAAAGAATTTACGCTTCCATTTCCTGTTAGATCCACATCTGTTTTTTGCTTGAAAAACTGCATTAGAAACTGTAGTGGCTCTGCCCATCACAACACTCCCCCAAACCCCCCCACCACCACCACCACCACCACCACCACCAAAAAAAATAAATGAAAGTGTGAAACTCTTTTAGATTAAAAATGCAAGTTGTTAATTTTTTTCATGCCTAGTTGTGAGTAAATAGGACCTATTCACAATTTGGTGAGGAAAATTTCCTTGCTGAATTCTTCTGACAATCTGTGATATACTGAATGGAAGAGAAATGATCTGAACTTGGTATCTATCTCCAGATGAATTTGCCCGACATAAGCGATGTCCTATTGACAAACAAGAGTTTCCTGATGGATTCCACCGAAAGACTGAACAAGTTTAATCTTCCCCCGGAATTCAAATCAGCGCCAGAAGTTCCATTGGAGGTTGGAGATCACGGCTATAAGAGAACAGTCAACTAGATGTCACCCAGCTTTCCCAGGACCTGACCATGAAGGAGGACCTATCATCATTTTTTGTATGGTACCATATGCAGCCATATACATAAACAGTAATATGCTGATTGTGTGATACCTGCATACTGCCCCCCCTAGCCAAGCACACTCGCCTGGGACAAATGCCCGGAACAGCCTAGCATTAACATCCCAGTCCTCCTCTGTGACGGCAGATTTTTCCTCTCCTTGTATTGCTTCTGTTTGGGCTTCCTCAACTTGTTGTTCAGTAAGTGGTAGACGAAGGTACCTCATGCTGGGGCACAGGCTGCAGTTGGCTATTAGTAGGGAGCTCCATGCAGCCATGGTAGCATAACGCGCAGCAGGTCAGAGACTCATACCCCCTGCCTATGCCAGTCACACGTTTCTTGGCAGGATGCAGGTCACTTCTGCCCAGAAGAGATCTAGCAAAAGCCTAGGCGCCACAATTCAATACAAGTCAGTATGCATAATGCAATGTATGTACACAGTGACTCCACTAGAAAAATCATGCGTACAGCTCTGGATTACAGCCCCAATTAACTTTGAGTGTGGTCCTGTTCTGCTGAGGTTGTGTCTCCTTAGTTCTTTGGAAGGAAGATCTTTTTCACCTGGGACTTGCTTCCTCTTTCCCAGGGAGGAAGTGAGGTTCAAGGCATGAGTGAGGAAGGCGAGGCCCTGGCTTCTGTTATTCAAAGAAGGCTGCAGGAGAGGCCAGCAAGCAGCCTGTACACAAGAGGATTAAGGGGTGAGACTTTCCAGAGGTTCAGGAAAGCTGGGTGCTGCCAGAAGAAAGCTGGGTTCCTCTAGAAGAAAGCAGGGTGCTCACAAAGATTAAGCTGACCTTGATGAGAGAGGCTAGGGAGTGCAGAGGGCCCAGGAGTCTATTTTCACCTATGGCTTCAAGGTCATAAGCCACCTTTGTGAGTATGAAGACGCGAGTAAAGCTGACAGGAGATTCTGGGAGGAACTGTGCTGTGCTAGTGCCAGAGCTGATCTGGCCCCAAAACAGAGGAAGCCAGTAATCCAGGCAGAGGTTAAGAGGCTCCAGGCTTAAAAAAAAGAGCTTTGGAGCAGAGGAAAGTGGTGATATGGGAGAGGGTGCTTCATTTAAAGCAAAGCTATTGATCATTTCAGAGAGACGGTTGAAGGGGCTTCAACCTGAGAGCCAGGTAATTGATGTAGAGGAGATGGATGGAAACCAATAACCAGACCCACCTGGTAGCCTGCAACAAGACCAGCAGGCTCCGTACAGTGGGCCCCCAACACAGGAGCCAACAGTGTCATCTGTCAACTTAGGGGAGGACATTAACATCTAAGTGGACATCTCTGTCCCAAGTATACATATACAGCCATCTATATACAGTAGATGGCTGTATACTATGTACCTCCCCTCTCCAATGAGTTAATTAGTGCATAAAGTGCAAACAGCTATAAGAAGCTGGTAACACCTAGCTTTTCCATGCTCCTGAATGGCATATCTGTTTATAATAGCTGACCTATTATAAGCAGATATGCCATTCAGAAGCACGGAAAACGTAGGTGGGAAATTCATGCCTAGCTTTTCCATGCACCTGAATGGCATATTGATTTATAATAGCTGAGCTCATGCTGACTGACCTACCTAGTCTCTGGGACAGTATCCTCCTCGAGTCTGTCACAGAAGCCACTGTGGTCTTGAATCACCGTCGGCAGCACCATACCTCTCCGGGCTCTACAAGTTAAAATTTCTAATTGTGCGCACCAGCCAGACACACCATGAGGAACTTTGGGGCCCCTTACTGCTGGAGTCCCTGGGCCCCCCCTCCCACACATGCTCTTACCAGTCCCTGTGTTGTACATATACTGTAGCTATTATGTTTTGCCAAAATATGTTGTTTGTTTTACCACCACTGTATGCCCAAAACTTTTTTGTAAAATGGCAATTTGTGGTGGCGGCTAAAATGGCGTGTTGTAATATTAGTGTTGGGGTGCAGCAATCAGACAGACAGTCACTTGTGATGCAATGGTAGCGTTAACCAGTACGCTCCAAGGTAAAGCAGTTCTCCTGGGCCAGACGCTGAGCAATAAAGACACCAGATGCAAAGTTACGGAAAATACTGAGGAGTTTACTTAGGAAAATTGCAGGCAGATGTTATAAGCATAATAATACAGTCTTTTCACAGCAGGGTAGGACAGAACGCTGCAGAGGTAGTCAGTAGTGAAATGGCTGTGTACTCTGGGTCTTGTAGTATACTCCACTTTATGCAACTTGACTTGACTGGACTTTATTACTGGAGACTTTAGATGTTAGACTTCAGACAACGGACACTGACTGGAGACTCACTACAGTGCATCCATGGAATTAGCTCACCGCCAAGCTTGGACTTTTTTGGACCAGATTTCTGACTTGTGCTATGGGCCCCTGTTGGAAATTTTGCTCCCTGCAACTTAGGATTTGAACTTTTCCTGGACAGCAGAACGCCTGTAGGTAGTGTTGTGGCTCGCTTGCAGAACTTTTACTTGACTCCACGACTTCTGCTCACTCTGTACAACACTCCACTGACTGACTTCTCTCCACACTACTTCTCCTCCACACTGAACTCTTTTCTACCTAGACAGGTCACTAAACTCAGGCAAGAGATCACTTTTGGCTATAGCTGATCACATGACTCCTCAGCAGGTCCCCCTTAAAGGTACACACATTATGGGTATAAGGGTATAATGAACATAAATTAATGATACAAAAGTATAATCAACCTAGAATCAATTTTATGAAGTATTCCCCTCCCTGGGGATGGGAGCAGCAACATCTGCTGGACAGGACAGGCAGTGTAATGTGTTCCGTACTGGGACACCACAATGGTTTTTGTGGTATGAATGACAGTTTTTGTGGCGTAGGGTGTAAATGTGAATAATGTATAAGATATGATGTAAGAGCAGAATAATGAGTGCTGCTCTGGAGGTGGCTGGCGGATTAGACATGATGTAAGAGCAGAATAGTGAGTGTAGCTCTGGAGGTGACTAGAGGATATAACATGATGTAACAGCAGATAGTGACTGAAGGATAAGACATGGTGTATTTTTACAGAATAATAGACTTATTATAATATATCTTGTATTACAAGCCCATAAAACAAGGGTAACCACAAATAAATATAAAAATTCAAAAAATATATAACAGGGTGGATGAACACCTTGATGGTTCTTCTGATACGTCCACCCCAAAAACAACAGATGAATATAGATTATACCACAAGATAATGATCAAATTTATAAGACTAGCTTAGGTATAGTATACACAAAGATGTATCTATCATACCCTAACCCCAGATGACTCAGGAAGGAGTACGGGGAGGGACAACTGGGAGGCCAGGAGCCTATCACTCCCTACACTTTTTCCTGTTCTAGGCCCTATTCCTAGGAGGAATTGTCGTCCTAATAAGGATGGTCCCGCACCGGAACCTAGCTACCACTCACTGTCCTTACAATATGGTACGCTGACTTACTTACTAAGAGGTATGCTAACTAACTAGCTGAGCCAATCCCTACGGCTACATGTCAACAGTTAGTACAAGATATTCTACTCCAGTGTACCACAGGTCTATATTAATTCCTGAGAGGTATACAAAGGGTTAATGCTGTGAAATAACTCACACGGCTATAGGGAATTCCCCTATATTAGATAATATAGGGGGAGATTTATCAAAGGATTTAGAATGGTTTTTCCTGTCTAAATTTGTCGCACAGAAAGTCGCAGTCTAAATATGTGCGAATTTTCTGTGACTTTTGCTGTTGAGGATTTTTAGAACATGATGCATGCAAGTCTATTTTAGACGGAAATGCATTGGAAAATGCATTGGTGCTGAATTTATCAAGTGCGACTTTTGTGCGACAAGTCGCATCTGCCCAAAATACGCTGAAATGTCAGACCATGTTGGAGCAGGTCTAAATGCAGTTTAAGCTGTAGACCCTGAAGTCTGAGCACAGAATTTATCAAGGGCTGTGAGACCTTTGATAAATTAGGAGCACAATAGACAGGAGACTACCACATACGCTGGTCTATAAGCATACCCAGAATAGACTAGATTAGTAAATGTCCCCCATAGTGTCTAAGATTAAATTGACACTATGTACAATTATAGTCACTAAGGGGGAGATTTATCATTATGTGTCTATTGTAGACACAGTTCTACCCCTTTACACTGCTTGTCTAATTTACACTCTTGCTCAAAATGTACTAAGGCTGTACACTCCTTTGATAAATCTTGTGCAAATTTAGAAACACTCCCCCTCGTTCTACCGTGTACTCCTTCTCTACCTCACAGGAAAATTGGACGTAGGGATTTTGTTCTATTGCTTTGAGGCCAGGATTCCATTGAGGTTTTTTGTCCATCAGCAAAAACGCCAGAAAAACTGTCCCAGCTTTTTCCTGCATTTTGTCAGTCTTTCTTGCATTTTTTTTCTTGCGTTTTTGCTGGTGTGTGGAAACAGAAAAAATGTACTAAACTTTTTGTTTTTTTTTTCTTCGAAATTTAGATACGTGAATGCGGAGGACTATGTCAGATTTATTAAATGTCACTGAAACGGTTAACGTGTGCTGTGGAGGAGTTTTTTTTTTAAATAAAATTTTTTTTCAATGTGTTGTGTTTTTTATAATTGATTTTTCAGGCTTAGTACTGGAAGGCATCTTGTAGACAGAATCTATTACTTGCGTTAGCCCCTAAATCATCTAGTGCTAACCCCCAATTATTACCCTGGTACCCACCGCCACAGGGGTTCCGGGAAGAGCCGGTACCAACAGGCCCGGAGCATCAAAAATGGCGCTCCTGGGCCTAGGCAGTAACAGGCTGGCGTTATTTAGGCTGGGGAGGGCCACTAACAATGGTTCTTGCCCACCCTGATAACGTCAGGCTGTTTCTGCTTGGTTAGTATCTCACTGATACTTTATTTATAAAAAAAAACAAAAATGCATAGGGTTCCCCCTATTTTCAGTATCAGCCAGCTACCAACCAAGCAGCAACAGCCTGACGTTACCAGGGTGGGCGAGGACCATTGTTACTGGCCCTCCCCAGACTAAATAACACAAACCTGTTACCGCCTAGGCCCAGGAGCACCATTTTTGACGCTCCGGGCCTGTTGGTACCGGCTCTTTCTGGGCCCTCTGTGGCAGTGGGTATCGGGGTAATAATTAGAGGTTAGCGTTAGCTGATTTTGGAGCTAACGCTAAGCCCCAGCTTAGTAATGGATTCCGTCTATAAGACAGCTTCCACTACTAACCCTGAAAATTAAATTATAAAAAACACGACACATTGAAAAAAAAAATTTAAAAAAAAAAAACCACTCCCCCACAGCCCTCGTCAACCATTTTATTGGAATAAAAAAAAAATGCTGGTCACCGTTGCAGTCCACCGAATCTGACGTAGTCCTCCGCATTCACGTATCTGAAATGAGAAGAAAAGAAAAACAAGAAATATGGGTCAATTTTTTGCGCTCTCCCCTGGGAAGAGCACACATAATGCAGCGTGTTCCTAAACAGGGAGCCTCCAATTGTTGCTAAACTACAACTCCCATCATGGGGGGCTGTAGTTAAGCAACAGCTGGAGTCTCCCTGTTTGGGAACACACTGACAGAAAGGCTTTGTTCCCATTATGCAAAACGCATAATGTGAACAGAGATTTGTCCCTCTGCCCTTGGACTACTACTCCTATCATGGGACAGAGTCTGTCGTATGATGGGAGTAGTTGTAGTACCGCAGCGCTGCTGAGGGATGGCACTTGCACATCCCCCGGCTGCGGACTTTTAGAACTACTACTCCCATCATGGACAGAATCTGCCCATGATGGGAGTTGTAGTCCAGGGGCTGAGGTGCAGATCGCACCGGGTCATTCTGCAGAGACTCGATGCGGTCCGCATTTAAGTTAACAAGCCAGCGGAACATGCGTCTACACTGCGCACCCCACTGGCTTCTATATACAGCTGTCAAAATTCATAAGCCCTGCCGCCGGGAGAGGGGAGCTCTGATTGGTCAATAGGTATTCACCAATCAGAGCTCCCGTGCTCAGGTGGCGAGGATTATGAATTATGACAGCTGTATATAGAAGCCGACGGGCAGCGCAGTGGAGACGCATGTACCGCCGGCTTGTATAGTTAATAAATGTGGATTCAAGCAGATCTCCAGAGAATGATATGCTGCGATCCGCATTTAAATTAAAAAGCCGTCGGTACATGCAGCTACATCGCACTGCTACCGGCTTCTATATACAGCTGTCATATTCACCAATCAGAGCTCCCCTCTCCCGGCGGCAGGGATTATGAATTATGACAGTGTATATAGAAGCCGGCGTTGCGCACAGTGTAGACGCATGTTCCGCCGGCTTTAACAGTTAATAAATGTGGATCGCAGCGAGTCTCTGCAGAATGACCCGGTGCAATCTGCACATCAGCCCCTGGACTACAACTCACATCATGGGCAGAGTCTGTCCATGATGGGAGTAGTAGTCCTGAAAGTCCCACCGCCCGGGGGATGTGCAAGTGCCATTCCTCAGCAGCGTCGCAGTACTACAACTACTCCCATCATGGGACAGACTCTGTCCCATGATGGGAGTAGTAGTCCAAGGGCAGAGGGGCAGATTGCAGCAGATCATTCTCCAGAGACCTGCTGCGATCCACATTTGAGCCGGCAGCATATGCAGCTACACTGCACAGTTCTTATAATTAATAATCCCCGCCGGGAGATGGGAGCTCTGATTGGTTAATATCTTTTCACCAATCAGAGCTCCCGTGTTCCGGCGGCGGGGATTATGAATTATAACAGTGTTTATAGGAGCCGGCGGCAGCGCAGTGTAGCCGCATGTGCCGCAGGGGTTCTCTGGATAATGACCTACTGCGATCTGCACTTCAGCCCCTGGACTACAACTCCCATCATGGACAGAGTCTGTCCATGATGGGAATAGCAGTCCTTACTGTTCCAAAATAGACACTTTGGTACGTGTCCTCCGAGGTGGCGTATATTTGCGCAAGAAAATACCGTTTGCGTATTTTTTTTGCGCAAAAAAAATGCAGTTAGTAAATTTGATTTTACAGTAGAAAATGCTCTATTGTAAACTTAACCATAGACAAGGCGATGAAGAATTCTATCAAAATTTGCACCAAAAAAGACGCAAAAAAAACACTTGCGCATATTTTTGCACAAAAAATATAGACAAAAAACAGCTCTATATAGAATGATAAATTCCCCCTAAGTGTATAGCGTGTGGCTGTGGAAAAATAGTGATGGGATCTGGATATAGTACACATTAAAGTGTATGTATATAATCGTGTATCACATTTATCGCACAGAGAAGAGGAAAACAAAAAGCTAGTAAACTGTCTGCTGTAAATGTTGGCATTAAGCAAATATCACAATATGCCTTAATGCATCAATCCTAGATATCAACAAGATGCCGAAAAAACAAGATATATATCAACATACATTAAAGCCACAAAAAATATGCTAACAGAGAAAAAAAAAAAGCAGAGAGATAGTGCAAGCCACATGTATACAGGATATAAGGCAACACGCATTAAATCCACAACCAGTATGCTAGCAGAGTCAAAATGTAGACAGATAGTGCAAGCCACATATACGCCACATGCATGCTGTTAGCAGACATAAACAATTATATTAGGCCCATAGAGATAATATCGGAAGTCATTAGATGATGCAAACAGCTAATATAAGCAAATAGTGCAGACCATCAATCTGTAAAAAAAACATAAGGCACAGGAATTATATGCCTATCCCTGTCAAAGATTTTTACTTTTCTCATAGGGACGCTGTGCAGAAAGATAATATCATTCCACAGTGTACCTAGTAATTCCAGATCCACATAAACACATTATGGGGTATGAAGATATTTAAAGCGTATACTTATACAAGCTGATGTCAATGATATTGAATAGACTCTCAACGCGTTTCTTCCATCACGGATCATCAGGAGAGAGATAAGATGAGGTAGATGATAAGGCTCACACCCTCGGCGTTCCCCTGTGTAGAGATCCCATCTCGAGTGGCGGCGGTTTCAATCTGAATCTAGCGCCCTTTTACATGCCACCGAGTTTCCGGCAGTTACGTCTCAGAACTCCATTCTGCAAACTGATAGGATATTCATAATAGTGTTTGCCATGCGCATACTAAGCTCCGTCTTGTGCGTTCCATAGTGCGCTCCATTTAGCGGATGTGACCTCACACGCATGCGCCTAAAGCGCACGGCATAAATATGAATAGCATCACCGAGCGTACTAGTGTCTCGGTCATCATGCGCTCCGAATGTGCGCACCATTGGTCAGAAGTGACGACACATGCACATGCGTCAGGCGTCAGGCTGTAACCATATTGAGCAGGAAGGGATGAAAGCGATCACTCCCTGCGCCTCTATAGGAACAGAAGCATCCCTGCAACCATGGTAACAGGGCGGGGGTAACTTACTTTAAGGTATGGGTTATAAAAAAATATTGGTATTGCCTCAATCTACATTCATCTTTTATCCAGACAAGGCAATTAATCCTGTTAAGGCCACATTCTGGACTATTGATGAAGCCCATAGGTAAATATACACAAATCTGATAGTGCCCGCACTGTTATATAATTATTGATGAAATATATGATACTGGCCAAGCATTGGAGGGTATTACAGGCAGACCCCCTGCTTGATCACGTTATTTCAGACAGACCCTTATTTCATGTAGGAAAGGCCGTAGTCTCAAAGATAGACTAGTGCATATTCATTACACCCGGCCAAAACCTACAAGTACTTGGTTACCTTCTAGACCTAAAGTCACATTTCCCTGTGGGTCATGTATAGCTTGCCCGCATGTTCCCAAATGGAATGGGGTAATGAGCTCCAGTATAGGAAAAACCTTTTACTCTTGGGAATTTTCCAACTGTAAATCGAGGGGTCTGATCTATATTTGTCAATGTAGTTGTCCCAAGGACTATGTGGGGAAGACTTTGAAGGAATTAAGGCCGAGAGTGGGGGAACACCTTGGCGATATTCGCCACAGTAAGAACAGGTCAATTGCCAAACATGTACATGAATGCCATGGAGGGGATGCCTCTAGTCTAAAATTCTTTGTTTTGGAAGTTATGCATCCTTCCTCTTGAAAGGGGAACTTTGATAGAATTTTATTGAAAAAGAGCTGCAATGGATCTATAGGATTAGATCGCAAGCCCCCCATGGTCTAAATGAGGAAATGGCATTTAGCTGCTTCATTTAATTTAGTACATATCGGTGTCTTGTAGTACTGGTTATCTTTAATCTTTGTCTAAAAATGTGTAAAACCTTATCTAATTTGAGATCCAACCCTAGAGTATCAGCATGCTGAGATGTGCAATTTCTGTGTCATATGTGGGGTGGTTGAAAGTGATATATGCCCCTGTAATGTATCTATTACTTATCCATCTTGACCCAATTCTTTTTCTTTCCCCATTTGTTGTAGATTATCAATAATTATAAAACAGATTTGTCTATATTTACCTATGGGCTTCATCAATAGTCCAGCATGTGGCCTTAGCAGGATTAATTGCCTTGTCTGGATGGAAGATGAATGTAGATTGAGGCAATACCAATTTTTTTTTATAACACATATCTTAACCCCTTAAGGACTCAGCCCATTTTGGCCTTAAGGACTCAGACAATTTAATTTTTACGTTTTCATTTTTTCCTCCTCGCCTTCTAAAAATCATAACTCTTTTATATTTTCATCCACAGACTAGTATGAGGGCTTGTTTTTGCGTGACCAGTTGTCCTTTGTAATGACATAACTCATTATATCATAAAATGTATGGCGCAACCAAAAAACACTATTTTTGTGGGGAAATGAAAACGAAAAACGCAATTTTGCTAATTTTGGAAGGTTTCGTTTTCACGCCTTACAATTTATGGTAAAAATGATGTGTGTTCTTTATTCTGAGGGTCAATACGATTAAAATGATACCCATTATTACATACTTTTCTATTATTGTTGCGCTTAAAAAAAATCACAAACTTTTTAACCAAATTAGTACGTTTATAATCCCTTTATTTTGATGACCTCTAACTTTTTTATTTTTCCGTATAAGCGGCGGTATGGGGGCTAATTTTTTGCGCCATGATCTGTACTTTTTTTTTATACCACATTTGCATATAAAAAACTTTTAATACATTTTTTATCATTTTTTTTAATAAAATGTATTAAAAAGTAGCAATTTTGTACTTTTTTTTTTTTCGTTCACGCCGTTCACTGTACGGGATCATTAACATTTTATTTTAATAGTTCGGACATTTACGCACGCGGCAATACCAAATATGTCTATAAAATTTATTTTTTACGCTTTTTGGGGGTAAAATAGGAAAAAACTGACGTTTTACTTTTTTATTGGGAGAGGGGATTTTTAACTTTTTTTTTACTTTTACTTTTACATTTTTTTACATTTTTTTTTACACTTGAATAGTCCCCATAGGGGACTATTCATAGCAATACCATGATTGCTAATACTGATCTGTTCTATGTATAGGACATAGAACAGATCAGTGTTTTCGGTGATCTTCTGCTCTGGTCTGCTCGATCTCAGACCAGAGCAGGAGACGCCGGGAGCCGGACGGAGGAAGGAGAGGGGACCTCCGTGCGGCGTTCTGAATGATCGGATCCCTGCAGCAGCGGTGCGGGCGATCCGATCATTCATTCAAATCGCGCACTGCCGCAGATGCCGGGATCTGTATTTATCCCGGCACCCGATCAGCAGCCAGGATCAGCCGCGCATGACACGGGCATCGCTCCGATGCCCGCGGTTATGCACAGGACGTAAATGTACGTCCTGGTGCGTTAAGTACCACCTCACCAGGACGTACATTTACGTCCTGCGTCCTTAAGGGGTTAAAGTAAGTTACCGCTGCTCTGTTACCATGGTTGCAGGGACGCTTCTGTTCCTGTAGAGACGCAGGGAGTGATCGCTTTAGTCACTTCCTGCTCATTATGGTTACAGCGAAGCCTGATGCATGTGCATGTGTCATCACTTCCGGCCAATGGTGCACACATTCAGAGCGCACGATGACCGGGACACTACTACACTCGGTGATGCTATTCATATTTATGCGCATGCGAGTGAGGTCACATTTACTAAATGGAGGGCATTATGGAATGCACAGGGCGAAACCCACTATGCGCACGGCAAACACTACTATGATTGCCTTATCAGTTTATAGAATGAGAATGCGCAGGAGGTCACTTCCGCCAAATGGAGCGCACTATGGAACCCACAAGGCAAAGCTTAGTATGCGCCTGGCACACACCATTATGAATATCCTATCAGTTTGCAGAACGGAGTTCTGGGGCGTACCTGCCGCAAACATGGTGGCATGTAAAAGGGCTCTAGATTCAGATTGAAACCGCCGCCACTCGAGATGGGATCTCTACACAGGGGAACGCCGAGGGTGTGAGCCTTATCATCTACCTCATCTTATCTCTCTCCTGATGGCCCGTGATGGAAGAAACGCGTTGAGAGTCTATTCAATATCACTGACATCAGCTTGTATAAGTATACGCTTTAAATATCTTCATACCCCATAATGTGTTTATGTGGATCTGGAATTACTAGGTACACTGTGGAATGATATTATCTCTCTGCACAGTGTCCCTATGAGAAAAGGAAAATTCTTTGACAGGGATAGGTATATAATTCCTGTGCCTTATGTTGGTATTTTTTACAGATTGATGGTCTGCACTATTTGCTTATATTAGCTGTTTGCATCATCTAATGACTTCCAATATTATCTCTATGGGCCTAATATAATTGTTTATGTCTGCTAACAGCATGCATGTGGCGTATATGTGGCTTGCACTATCTGTCTACATTTTGACTCTGCTATCATACTGGTTGTGGATTTAATGCGTGTTGCCATATATCCTGTATACATGTGGCTTGCACTATGTCTTTGCTTTTTTTTTTCTCTGTTAGCATATTTTTTGTGGCTTTAATGTATGTTGCCATATATCTTGTTTTTTTCGGCATCTTTTTGATATCTAGGATTGGTGCATTAAGGCATATTGTGATATATTTGCTTAATGCCAACATTTACAGCAGACAGTTTACTAGCTTTTTGTTTTCCTCTTCTCTGTGCGATAAATGTGATACACGATTATATACATACACTTTAATGTGTACTATATCCAGATCCCATCACTATTTTTCCACAGCCACACGCTATACACTTAGGGGGAGATTTATCAAAATCTGTGCACAGGAAGAGTGGTGCAGTTGCCCATAGCAACCAATAAGCTTGCGTCTTTCATTTTTAAAGAGGCCTGTGAAAAATGAAAGAGGCAATCTGATTGGATGCTATGGGAAACTGGACAACGTTTCCTCTGGACAGGTTTTGATAAATCTTCCCCTTAGTGACTATAATTGTCATAGTGTCAATTTAATCTTAGACACTATCTAATATAGGGGAATTCCCTATAGCCGTGTGAGTTGTTTGACAGCATTAACCCTTTGTATACCTCTCAGGAATTAATATAGACCTGTAGTACACTGGAGTAGGATATCTTGTACTGTTGACACGTAGCCGTAGGGATTGGCCCAGCTAGTTAGTTAGCATACCTCTTAGTAAGTCAGCTAACGTAGGGTAAGGACAGTGAGTGGTTGCTAGGTTCCGGTGTGGGACCATCCTTATTAGGACGACAATTTCACCTAGGAATAGGGCCTAGAACAGGAATGAGTGTAGGGAGTAATAGGCTCCTGTCCCTGGCCTCCCTGTTATCCCTCACCATATCCCTTGCTGAGTCATCTGGGGTTAGGGTATGATAGATACATCTTTGTGTATACTATACCTACGCTCATCTTGTAAATTTGATCATTATCTTGTGCTATAATCCATATCCATCTGTTGTTTTTGGGGTGGACTGGTACGGACTGTGTTATGTGCTTTATCAGACGCATCAGAAGAACCATTGAGGTGTTCATCCACCCTGTTATATATTTTTTGAATTTGTAAATTGATTTGTGGTACCCCTTGTTTTATGGGCTTGTAATAAAAGGTATCATTTAATAAGTCTATTATTCTGTGAAAATATTTTGGTTGATAGACGGAAAATATATACTCTGTGAAGTAAGACATGGTGTAACAGCAAATAGGGAAGATAAGATACACACAGACACATAGCTGTATATACACATAGCTTACTTGCCTATATCTTCCTGTGCAAAGTGTTTTAGAACCTTCCAGGTCATGTGACTCACAGGAAGGTCCTTAACCCCTCTGTTGTATAACAGTGGAGGGAAGATTGCTCTGCACAGGTAACAGATTCCTCCCTGCACCTGGGGCACATGCTTCAAATGCTATGCCCCTGATGTATTGGAGGAGGGTGCTGGCAGCAATGGGCCCCTTATGTCTTTTAAACTCACCTGGGCCCCTGATGGCTGTACTGCCTTGATGGCACCAGCAGGGGCACAGCATTAAGCTTCCATTGAACCCCTTAAGGACGGACCCATTTTTTACGTTATAGAGTTCCTATCATCATCTACACTCTCCCTAATCCCCTTCCTTATCTGTCCCTGATTCTGACTAACTCTATCCCTGCACTAATATTTTCAAAACCTCATTTAAATACCTTATGTTCTCTTCGGCAGCTCAGTTCACTGCTGTGTGCGAGGGGAGGAAGTGTGCATGGCCCGGCAGGTGCAAAGTCATCTGATGCCTGCCAGGGCTCGCTTCTGCCATTCTTCCTGTATGTTGCTATCCCTCTCAGGAGAGCGGATACAGCCTCAGAACACGGCAGGGATGGCAGCTTCTGAGTCTCCTCCTCTCTGTTTGGCATTGCACGTGCCATACAGAGTGGAGGAACATTGGAGAACAGAGATGCCGTGCCCTGCAGTGGTACGCAGAAATGTAGAAAAAAGCTGCGGTGGCGCTCCCAAGGAAGTAACCCAAAGTCGTGGGTATTGGTATAAAGTAAATAATTTATTTTTTACAGCATAAAGAAATTAAAGAAAATAAATAAATAAAGCAAGACCCGTTTCGTACAGCAACTACCTGCAATTGATAAAGGGAGCTGTGACTCCTGAAACGTGTCTTGCTTTATTTATTTATTTTGTAAAAAATAAATGATTTACTTTATACCAATACCCACGACTTTGGGTTACTTCCTTGGGAGCGCCACCACAGCTTTTTTCTACATTTCTGCATTCTACATACGGACCCACCCCTGGGCTCCGTCCTCACACTGCAGGCCTGCATACCAAGCTACCATCACCGGCAAGGGATACGCTACCCCCCCACCCGGGTACCTACCAACACTGGCTAGAGACCTACACCGCACCCGGCACCACCTCCACTTTTTTTCCGTTATATACTGCTGCAGTTGTACGAGCACACGTGTTCAGGCAGCGATGTGAGTCCGAAATCTATGCAAATGCTTGCAGCCAGGAGCTCTTAGAGAGACCCCTGGTGGTCACATTATCAAACAGTCAAAAGACATAAAAGAAAGCAACATTTTTAATGCAAAGCTATTACAAAGTAGTTCGTTAGTGATTAATCTATAACATAACAAAAAAAAATTTTTGATGAAAGGTACTTTAACCCCTTAAGGACCCCCTTTTTCCATTTTTGCACTTTCGTTTTTTCCTCCTTACCTTTTAAAAATCATAACCCTTTCAATTTTCCACCTAAAAATCCATATTATGGCTTATTTTTTGCGTCGCCAATTCTAATTTGCAGTGATATTAGTCATTTACCCAAAAATGCACGGCAAACGGGAAAAAAAATCATTGTGCGACAAAATCGAAAAAAACCCGCCATTTTGTAATTTTTGGGGGCTTCCGTTTCTACGCAGTGCATATTTCGGTAAAAATTACACCTTATCATTATTCTGTAGGTCCATACGGTTAAAATGATACCCTACTTATATAGGTTTGATTTTGTCGCACTTCTGGAAAAAATCATAACTACATGCAGGAAAATGTATACGTTTAAAAATGTCATCTTCTGACCCCTATAACTTTTTTTATTTTTCCACGTACAGGGCGGTATGAGGACTCATTTTTTGCGCCGTGATCTGAAGTTTTTATCGGTATGATTTTTGTTTTGATCAGACTTTTTGATCACTTTTTATTCATTTTTTTAATGGTATAAAAAGTGACCAAAATACGCTTTTTTGGACTTTGGAATTTTTTTGCGCGTACGCCATTGACCATGCGGTTTAATTAATGATATATTTTTATAGTTCGGACATTTACGCACGCGGCGATACCACATATGTATATATATTTTTTTTTTACACTGTTATTTTTTTTATGGGAAAAGGGGGGTGATTCAAACTTTTATTAGGGAAGGGGTTAAATGATCTTTATTAACATTTTTTTAACTTTTTTTTTGCAGTGTTATAGGTCCCATAGGGACCTATAACACTGCACACACTGATCTCCTATGCTGATCACTGGCGTGTATTAACACGCCTGTGATCAGCATTATCGGCATCTCAGACACGAAGCAGTCATTCGTCGATCGGACACCGAGGAGGCAGATAGGGGCCCTCCCGGTGTCCGGTCAGCTGTTCGGGACACCGCAATTTCACCGCGGCGGTCCCGAACAGCCTGACTGAGCAGCCGGGTCACTTTCAGTTTCACTTTAGAAGCGGCGGTCAGCTTTGACCGCCGCTTCTAAAGGGTTAATACCGCACATCGCCGCGATCTGCGATGTGTGCTATTAGCCGCGGGTCCCGGCCGTTGATGAGCGCCGGGACCGACGCGATATGATGCAGGATCGCGGCGCGATTCCGCTTCATATCGCGGGAGCCGGCGCAGGACGTAAATATACATCCTACGTCGTTAAGGGGTTAATGACCAGGCTCTTTTTTTTTTATTTGACATTTGTCTCTTTAAATGGTAATAACTTTAGAACGCTTTTTCTGAGCAGAGCAATTCTGAGATATATAGCTTTTTATGTTCTTTTTCCTTTTTCCTTTTTCTGAGCAAAATTTTTCGTACGACGCCATTGAGTTAGGGCTTATTTTTTGTGGGACAAGCTGTACTTTTAATTGATATTATTTTTGTGATACCTGCTACATTTTGATCTTTTTTATTCCTCTATTTGTACCAAAATTGGAGAATTTGGGGCTTTTTTGTTGTCGTTTTTTTTACGGCATTCACCGTGCGGGATAATTTACATTATAGCTTTATAGTATACATCATTATGGACGTGGCAATACCAAGTATGTATATGATTTGTGTTTTTTTTTTTTGCTTTGTTTTTCTTTTATGATAATGCATGGCTTTTATTGGGAAAGGGGCATTTAAATTTTTTTTTTACACTTCATACTTTTATTGAAAAACTTTTCATTTTTTTCACTATACATTTGTACTGCAGCACAGTATGACCTGATCAGCTGCACGTAGTACAGCATGTGCGATCCAGCCTATGGCTGGATCTCACAGGCTTCCGTAGCAGGCAGACAGGAGGTCATCATCTGACCTCCTGCTGCCATAGCAACCAATAGCGACCCACGGTCGTATTGCGGCGCCGCTGTTGTTGAACAGGGGGGGCCTCCCCCTGTCAACACCATAGATGCCTATGATGATCTATGGGGTTAATGCTGCCGGGACCAGAGTGATCATGGCCCTGGCTGTGATTGACAGCCGGGTCCCGCCAGCGATCACCTAAGCTGCCTGCAGCAGAGCAGGAGATCGCGAGGACGTGTGCATACATCCCAGTGCGCGAACGTGTCGGGTTCTGGGGCGTATGCATACATCCTATAGCGGGAAGGGGTTAACAGCAGGGCAGGGGAAGGATGTACAGCAGCGGTGTGCAGGATACCCACTTATTAAGTGGCCTGTCACCTGGGCTGTGAGTTTTGTAAAGGGACGATCTGAGAGATATCTCCGCAGCGCCAGCCTTTTGATTATGTTAATCACTGTTTGGGGGTGCCTCTGGGCCTATTTTAATGTAGGGGCCTGGAGCTGCAGCTCCATCTGCCCCTATGTTAACAACCTGGCCCCTGGTGTGGGGTGTATGACTGGGGAAGAGATAGAGGTTGATGTGACCACTGACAGTGTTATTGGAGGTGGTGGTGATGTGACCAGGAACAAAGTTGTTGTGATTGGTGGTAATGTGATTGGTAACAATGCTATTGTGAGTGATGGAGATGTTGTTACTGGGGTGTAGATGATGTTGTCATTGGGGGTGGTGCTGTGCCTAGGGATAATGTTATTGGGGGTGATGGTGATATGACTGGTGTTACGCCGAGCGCTCCGGGTCCCCGCTCCTCCCCGGAGCGCTCGCTACACTCTCGCTACTGCAGCGCTCCGGTCAGATCCACTGACCCGGTGCGCTGCGATACCGCCTCCAGCCGGGATGCGATTCGCGATGCGGGTGGCGCCCGCTCGCGATGCGCACCCCGGCTCCCGTACCTGACTCGCTCTCCGTCGGTCCTGTCCCGGCGCGCGCGGCCCCGCTCCCTAGGGCGCGCGCGCGCCGGGTCTCTGCGATTTAAAGGGCCACTGCGCCGCTGATTGGCGCAGTGGTTCTAATTAGTGTGTTCACCTGTGCACTCCCTATTTATATTTATCCCTTATTTTACAATCTGGTGCATTCCCATCTACCAGTACTATCCAACCAGACCTGGCTAGACAGATACTCCTCTCCCGGGTGTTATCGCTGTGGGCATTGTAAAGCCTGCCCGAGTATACAAAAAACTAAGGTTGTATTGTATGGTGATACTGGTTTGAGGCATGAGATCAGGAGCTTTATAAACTGCAGTACTAAGGCAATAGTGTATGTAGCCCTTTGTCAATGTGGGGCCAAATATGTCGGCAAGACCCTGCGGGAATTTAGACGCAGGGTCCTGGAACACTTGGGAGATATACGGCACAAGAGGGACACCCCAATTTCCACCCATATCAACACAATACACCAAGGGGATTATAAATGTTTATCCTTCGTGGGTCTGGAACAAATTAAACCATCACCTAGAGGGGGGAATTTGGACAAAGTCCTCTTGCAAAGGGAAACAAAGTGGATCTTTAAGTTCAAATCTATGTCCCCAGGAGGATTGAATGAGCAGTTGTCTTTTGCTCCATTTTTATAACCTATATCTTTACTTAATACATCCTCTATTCTTTAGATATTTTACTTTATGACATTACGGACCTCTTCCCTTGATTGGGTGGAATGATAGGTAGACAGGGACGGTTGTAGCTGACCGATATGTCTAGTACCACCCATACCTAGGGCATAATAGGTATCTATAGGAGGTTCCAGAACACGGTACCGCCCTTATTAGGGCGTCCATGCCGTCTAGGTTTAGGGATGCTTTCTAGGGACTCTTAGGGTTTGGTAGACCCATAGGGCCCAGCTATCTTTCCCCCCCCTTTCCCCCCCCCCCCCCCCCCCCCGTTATCTTATTTTCATGTCAGGTAGAGGTCCGTATGCATATAGGAATATTAGCGTGTTTATATCATATGCAAGCTATTTACGCTTGGCTAATGGTTTGATATAGCTACGTATCTAACCTGTCTAGATTGATAAATGGAGTATTTTTGCCAGGTCTAATAGAGAGTGGATTATTATAAATATATTTTTATTCCCTCCCCCTTGTTCTCAATTCCTTCTTAATCTTACAACAGTTTTTCGTTTTGTATGCCCAATAGCGGTGCCAGTTATGAGCTCCTGATCTTTTCCTCAGCACCATTTCCCATTATTCCCCTTTTATCCTTGTCGTATCTTCCATTGCATTAGGGTGACCTCTTGGAGTCTTATGTATCTTCAAGTATATAATAGGTTGGAACAGTACCTCTATTATATACACTAAAAGATGCTTTTAGCTATGTACAGTTCTAATCCTGTATAATCAGGGTTATGAATTACCGGTATATATATCCTTTCTAAGTTATACGTTGTTCCTGCATACTCTTCCCATATGAGCCAGCCTCTAGTAATTTGATAATGGTTGTAACCAGCGCTCCCCGTCAGTTATCGGCAATGTCCGGAGCCTCTCGGCTCCGGGAACAGAGCCACGCCCATGTACAGCGTCACATGGGTGGTGCTCATGTGACGGGTCCCGGAAGCGCTGGTCTACAAAAGGACGCCGGCGCGCATACAGGGCGCGTGTATCTCGGCAGACGGTCGGGTCCCCTGCCACTGCAGGACGTGCGCGATTGTTCGCCTTTCTTCACTGTGAGTACAAGTCCTCTTTGGGATGCCTTACTTATCTAAATGTATGAGGACTCGGTGTATGTATGTTTTTCTTAACTAAGATGTACCCTGGTCTGTTTCTAGGCAGCTCAGGTCGGGTCTCCTATAGGTCAGTGTGAGTACAACCATCATTAACTGTCTTGATGAAGATAGGGTAAGCCCTCTTCTCTTTTTTATTATATATATTTAGTATCTGTATTTGATCTCTTTTTTCAGGCTATCTGGTACATCTATTTACAGTACAGTGGACCTGGAATTATTCATATAGGAGGCATTTTTGAGACAACCCCGCACTATCATTGGTATCATTCCAGAGTGGGTTTATCGTTACCCAGAGGGGAGGTGTCTTGCATTGGATGAACAAATCCTTTAATATAATCTAATATTTGCTCCACCTGGAGCGGTCTAGAGCTGCAGTGTTGCACTTTAATAAATGTGGTCATCAAAGGCTGTGACCATTCATATTATTCTCTATATAGGATTAT
Organism: Hyla sarda; assembly: GCF_029499605.1. Lineage (NCBI taxonomy): Eukaryota > Metazoa > Chordata > Amphibia > Anura > Hylidae > Hyla > Hyla sarda. The sequence continues at coordinate 232,312,848 of NC_079191.1, forward strand.
TAACCCTTTTGGGTGTTTAATTAACCCTTTGTGTGTTGTGTTACCCCTGAGGAAGCCTGGTTATCTATGTGATAATGAGTAAACTTAACCAGGCAGAAACGCGTCGGGTATACTTGGGGTTATCTTCACGCATACTTAAAGTAATCAGATATGTATTGTGAATGGTTCGCTTAAACGTACCAGGCGATCATCATAAATAGGATACATACATTAATTATCTATTATTATTATTTGGTGATAGTATTATTACATTGCACTAATATTGTGGTGAATTTTATCTAGCTATACAATTAAATGCTAAGTTTTACGGCACCTTTATAAATATTTTTCTTCACTCCCTATTTATACCTCACTTCCCCTGCACTCCCTCGCCGGATCTTGTTGCCATTGTGCCAGTGAAAGCGTTTCCTTGTGTGTTCCTAGCCTGTGTTCCAGACCTCCTGCCGTTGCCCCTGACTACGATCCTTGCTGCCTGCCCCGACCTTCTGCTACGTCCGACCTTGCTTCTGTCTACTCCCTTGTACCGCGCCTATCTTCAGCAGTCAGAGAGGTTGAGCCGTTGCTAGTGGATACGACCTGGTCACTACCGCCGCAGCAAGACCATCCCGCTTTGCGGCGGGCTCTGGTGAAAACCAGTAGTGACTTAGAACCGGTCCACTAGCACGGTCCACGCCAATCCCTCTCTGGCACAGAGGATCCACCTCCTGCCAGCCGGCATCGTGACAGTAGATCCGGCCATGGATCCCGCTGAAGTTCCTCTGCCAGTTGTCGCCGACCTCACCACGGTGGTCGCCCAGCAGTCACAACAGATAGCGCAACAAGGCCACCAGCTGTCTCAACTGACCGTGATGCTACAGCAGCTACTACCACAGCTTCAGCAATCATCTCCTCCGCCAGCTCCTGCACCTCCTCCGCAGCGAGTGGCCGCTTCAGGCCTACGACTATCCTTGCCGGATAAATTTGATGGGGACTCTAAATTTTGCCGTGGCTTTCTTTCTCAATGTTCCCTGCACTTGGAGATGATGTCGGACCAGTTTCCTACTGAAAGGTCTAAGGTGGCTTTCGTAGTCAGCCTTCTGTCTGGAAAAGCTCTGTCATGGGCCACACCGCTCTGGGACCGCAATGACCCCGTCACTGCCTCTGTACACTCCTTCTTCTCGGAAATTCGAAGTGTCTTTGAGGAACCTGCCCGAGCCTCTTCTGCTGAGACTGCCCTGTTGAACCTGGTCCAGGGTAATTCTCCCGTTGGCGAGTACGCCGTACAATTCCGTACTCTTGCTTCAGAACTATCCTGGAATAATGAGGCCCTCTGCGCGACCTTTAAAAAAGGCCTATCCAGCAACATTAAAGATGTTCTGGCCGCACGAGAAATCCCTGCTAACCTACATGAACTCATTCATCTAGCCACTCGCATTGACATGCGTTTTTCCGAAAGGCGTCAGGAGCTCCGCCAGGATATGGACTTTGTTCGCACGAGGCGTTTTTTCTCCCCGGCTCCTCTCTCCTCTGGTCCCCTGCAATCCGTTCCTGTGCCTCCCGCCGTGGAGGCTATGCAGGTCGACCGGTCTCGCCTGACACCTCAAGAGAGGACAAGACGCCGCATGGAGAATCTCTGCCTGTACTGTGCCGGTACCGAACACTTCCTGAAGGATTGTCCTATCCGTCCTCCCCGCCTGGAAAGACGTACGCTGACTCCGCACAAAGGTGAGACAGTCCTTGATGTCAACTCTGCTTCTCCACGTCTTACTGTGCCTGTGCGGATATCTGCCTCTACCTTCTCCTTCTCTACTATGGCCTTCTTGGATTCCGGATCTGCAGGAAATTTTATTTTGGCCTCTCTCATCAACAGGTTCAACATCCCGGTGACCAGTCTCGCCAGACCCCTCTTCATCAATTGTGTTAACAATGAAAGATTGGACTGTACCATACGTTTCCGCACGGAGCCCCTCCTAATGTGCATTGGACCTCATCACGAGAAAATTGAGTTTTTGGTCCTCCCCAATTGCACTTCCGAAATTCTCCTTGGACTACCCTGGCTTCAACACCATTCCCCAACCCTGGATTGGTCCACTGGGGAGATCAAGAGTTGGGGTCCCTCTTGTTTCAAGGACTGCCTTAAACCGGTTCCCAGTACTCCTTGCCGTGACCCTGTGGTTCCCCCTGTAACCGGTCTCCCTAAGGCCTATATGGACTTTGCGGATGTTTTTTGCAAAAAACAAGCTGAGACTCTACCTCCTCACAGGCCTTATGACTGTCCTATTGACCTCCTCCCGGGCACTACTCCACCCCGGGGCAGAATTTATCCTCTCTCTGCCCCAGAGACTCTTGGTATGTCTGAGTACATCCAGGAAAATTTAAAAAAGGGCTTTATCCGCAAATCCTCCTCTCCTGCCGGAGCCGGATTTTTCTTTGTGTCCAAAAAAGATGGCTCCCTACGTCCTTGCATTGACTACCGCGGTCTTAACAAAATCACGGTAAAGAACCGTTACCCCCTACCTCTCATCTCTGAACTCTTTGATCGCCTCCAAGGTGCCCACATCTTTACCAAACTGGACTTAAGAGGTGCTTATAATCTCATCCGCATCAGAGAGGGGGATGAATGGAAAACGGCATTTAACACTAGAGATGGACACTTTGAGTATCTGGTCATGCCCTTTGGCCTGTGCAACGCCCCTGCCGTCTTCCAAGACTTTGTTAATGAAATTTTTCGTGATCTCTTATATTCCTGTGTTGTTGTATATCTGGACGATATCCTGATTTTTTCTGCCAACCTAGAAGAACACCGCCAGCATGTCCGCATGGTTCTTCAGAGACTTCGTGACAATCAACTTTATGCCAAAATGGAGAAATGTCTGTTTGAATGTCAATCTCTTCCTTTCCTAGGATACTTGGTCTCTGGCCAGGGACTACAAATGGATCCAGACAAACTCTCTGCCGTCTTAGATTGGCCACGCCCCTCCGGACTCCGTGCTATCCAACGTTTTTTGGGGTTTGCCAATTATTACAGACAATTTATTCCACAATTTTCCACCATTGTGGCTCCTATCGTGGCTTTAACCAAAAAGAATGCCAATCCTAAGTCATGGCCTCCTCAAGCGGAAGACGCCTTTAAACAGCTCAAGTCTGCCTTTTCTTCGGCTCCCGTGCTCTCCAGACCTGACCCATCTAAACCCTTCCTATTGGAGGTTGATGACTCCTCAGTAGGAGCTGGAGCGGTCCTTCTACAAAAAAATTCTTCCGGGCATGCTGTTACTTGTGGTTTTTTTTTCTAGGACCTTCTCTCCGGCGGAGAGGAACTACTCCATCGGGGATCGAGAGCTTCTAGCCATTAAATTAGCACTTGAGGAATGGAGGCATCTGCTGGAGGGATCAAGATTTCCAGTTATTATTTACACCGATCACAAGAACCTCTCCTATCTCCAGTCTGCCCAACGGCTGAATCCTCGCCAGGCCAGGTGGTCTCTGTTCTTTGCCCGATTTAATTTTGAAATTCACTTTCGGCCTGCCGATAAGAACATTAGGGCCGATGCTCTCTCTCGTTCCTCGGATGCCTCGGAAGTAGAGCTCTCTCCGCAACACATCATTCCTCCTGACTGCCTGATCTCCACTTCTCCAGCCTCCATCAGGCAAACTCCTCCAGGGAAGACCTTCGTCTCTCCACGCCAACGCCTCGGAATCCTCAAATGGGGTCACTCCTCCCATCTCGCAGGTCATGCGGGCATCAAGAAATCCGTGCAACTCATCTCTCGTTTCTATTGGTGGCCGACTCTGGAGACGGATGTTGTGGATTTTGTGCGAGCCTGCACTGTCTGTGCCCGGGATAAGACTCCTCGCCAGAAGCCCGCTGGTCTTCTTCATACTCTGCCTGTCCCCGAACAGCCTTGGTCTCTGATTGGTATGGACTTTATTACAGACTTACCCCCATCCCGTGGCAACACTGTTGTTTGGGTGGTCGTTGATCGATTCTCCAAGATGGCACATTTCATCCCTCTTCCTGGTCTTCCTTCAGCGCCTCAGTTGGCAAAACAATTTTTTGTACACATTTTTCGTCTTCACGGGTTGCCCACGCAGATCGTCTCGGATAGAGGCGTCCAATTCGTGTCAAAATTCTGGAGGGCTCTCTGTAAACAACTCAAGATTAAATTAAACTTTTCTTCTGCATATCATCCTCAATCCAATGGGCAAGTAGAAAGAATTAACCAGGTCCTGGGTGATTATTTACGGCATTTTGTTTCCTCCCGCCAGGATGACTGGGCAGATCTTCTACCATGGGCCGAATTCTCGTATAACTTCAGAGTCTCTGAATCTTCCTCCAAATCCCCATTTTTCGTGGTGTACGGCCGTCACCCTCTTCCCCCCCTCCCTACTCCCTTGCCCTCTGGTTTGCCCGCTGTGGATGAAATATCTCGTGATCTTTCCACCATATGGAAAGAGACCCAAAATTCTCTCTTACAGGCTTCATCACGCATGAAGAAGTTTGCTGATAAGAAAAGAAGAGCTCCCCCCATTTTTTCTCCTGGAGACAAGGTATGGCTCTCCGCTAAATATGTCCGCTTCCGTGTCCCTAGCTACAAATTGGGACCACGCTATCTTGGTCCTTTTAAAATTTTGTGCCAGATTAATCCTGTCTCTTACAAACTTCTTCTTCCTCCTTCTCTTCGTATTCCTAATGCCTTTCACGTTTCTCTTCTTAAACCACTCATCATCAACCGTTTCTCTCCCAAACTTGTTTCTCCCACTCCTGTTTCCGGCTCCTCGGACATCTTCTCCGTAAAGGAGATACTGGCCTCCAAGAAGGTCAGAGGGAAAACTTTTTTTTTGGTCGATTGGGAGGGTTGTGGTCCTGAAGAGAGATCCTGGGAACCTGAGGACAATATCCTAGACAAAAGTCTGCTCCTCAGGTTCTCAGGCTCTAAGAAGAGGGGGAGACCCAAGGGGGGGGGTACTGTTACGCCGAGCGCTCCGGGTCCCCGCTCCTCCCCGGAGCGCTCGCTACACTCTCGCTACTGCAGCGCTCCGGTCAGATCCACTGACCCGGTGCGCTGCGATACCGCCTCCAGCCGGGATGCGATTCGCGATGCGGGTGGCGCCCGCTCGCGATGCGCACCCCGGCTCCCGTACCTGACTCGCTCTCCGTCGGTCCTGTCCCGGCGCGCGCGGCCTCGCTCCCTAGGGCGCGCGCGCGCCGGGTCTCTGCGATTTAAAGGGCCACTGCGCCGCTGATTGGCGCAGTGGTTCTAATTAGTGTGTTCACCTGTGCACTCCCTATTTATACCTCACTTCCCCTGCACTCCCTCGCCGGATCTTATTGCCATTGTGCCAGTGAAAGCGTTTCCTTGTGTGTTCCTAGCCTGTGTTCCAGACCTCCTGCCGTTGCCCCTGACTACGATCCTTGCTGCCTGCCCCGACCTTCTGCTACGTCCGACCTTGCTTCTGTCTACTCCCTTGTACCGCGCCTATCTTCAGCAGTCAGAGAGGTTGAGCCGTTGCTAGTGGATACGACCTGGTCACTACCGCCGCAGCAAGACCATCCCGCTTTGCGGCGGGCTCTGGTGAAAACCAGTAGTGACTTAGAACCGGTCCACTAGCACGGTCCACGCCAATCCCTCTCTGGCACAGAGGATCCACCTCCTGCCAGCCGGCATCGTGACAACTGGTTATAAGGGTAATGTTAAAAACTGTGATGTAGGTGTGGAGTCTAGTCTGGTTGCCCCCCTCCCTCAGTGGTGACAGACCTAGGAGAAGTTATGCAAATGTCACTGCTGGGAGAAGTAGGATGCTCTTCTCATTTCCTGGCACTGGGGGCAGCATATTGCAAAACAAAATCTCCTGAGGGTTCTCAAAAAGGGGGAACGGTTGTTCTTTGTAGAGGGTAGAGAAGTTGATTTAACCTTAATACTGTGTCGTCCTCCCAACAACTGGGCCAGGTGTTTACCATGGGAATGTGGTTCATCTTCAATGGCAGGGCAAGGTGGTTGAGCTCTTGTTGAAAATGGGCTTCAAGGCAATTGATATCTATGTCTAGATACAGCCCTATGGTACCCTTAAATAAAAAAAAAGTCAGTTTTGTTCGGGCAGAGGGGCTTGAGCTTTTTTGTTCGACCTATAAGTTGGTAAAGAATGAGCCCAGCTGGTGAAACACTGCTGTGTAGACATTGTCTGGCGAAGTGATGGAGTTTCCCCCCGGATAAACAGGAATGAGTTTGGCATGTGGTCAGGAGCATGGACATCTGTGGTATAACTTAAAGGGGTATAAAGGGGTATAACTTAAAGGAAAACATTTTTTTTTTAAATCAACTGGTGCCAGAAAGTTAAACAGATTCATGAATGACTTCTATTAAAAAATCTTTACCCTTCCAGTACTTTTTAGCAGCTGTATTCTACAGAGGAAATTATTTTCTTTTTGAATTTCTTTTTTGTCTTGTCCACAGTGCTCTCTGCTGACACCTGATGCCCATACCAGGAACTGTCCAGAGCAGGAGAAAATCCCCATTGCAAACCTATGCTCCTCTGGACAGTTCCTGACACGGACAGAGGTGTCAGCAGAGAGCACTGTGGTCAAGACAAATAAGAATTTTAAAAAAGAAAAGAATTTCCTCTGTAGCATACAGCCTCTAAAAAGTACTGGAAGGGTAAATATGTTTTAATAGAAGTCATTTACAAATCTGTTTAACTTTCTGGCACCAGTTGATTTAAAAAAAAAAAAAATTCCACCAGAGTACCCCTTTAAATGTTCAGGAATTACAGTTACCCATAGTCCATCTTCTGGCTTCCTCAGTAGGGATCATATCCAGATTTTCTGCCAGGGTCAGCCAAAGCTCTGTCACAGTTGTGGTGACCCCACACACTTCAGTGCAAACTGTACAGTGCAGAAATGTGCCTTGTGTGGGAGTGTAGGCCATCTTGCTGCATCACGTGAAGAGATAGGGTGTCACCTGTGTGGTGACTTAGGTCACCCGTGTGGTAACTTAGGTCACCCGTTTAGTCATTGTTCTCCTTCTTTTGCCAATAAGGTCTTGGTGAGAATAAACCATGTGCCGGAATCTGCTGGGAAGAGGACTCACAGAGTGAAAGGAACTGAGGGGTCAGTGAGGAACAGCAAGCAAAAGACACCAGCCCCCTACCCCAACCCACTCGTGTGTCCTGGCACCTTCATCTGTACTGCAGCCATGGGGATCACCTGATGGTCATTAGTGGCTGCAGTGTAGATTATACCAGCCAGAAGCAGACAGGTAAACTTTAGGCTGTGTTTTCAAGTAGCCTTTTTGAGAAAACACATGTAAAAAACACAATGGCCCTGATTTACTAAGAGTGGAGTGGAGTTTTCTTTGTGGGAGGGGGGGTCCCAACATATATATTTCATTCATGGTATTTTTCCCTACATTTAGCACTTTTCCCTACGTTTTGTTTTTTTATGCATGCTCTGAACCATAGGGGTGCGCAGCCTATTGCATTAGGGTGTGCACCCTAAAGCACAAACTCACGCCGCGTGCGTGTGTGCGTATATATCTATCCATCTATATATATATATATATATATATATATATATATATATATATATATACACACACGCACACACACATACACACACACAAATACACTCTTGCTTGCATGCACACATACATAAACAGACCTGCACAATTTGCTCATGATCTCTATGTGAATTGCACTCAGTAAACCAGCCAGTAGGTAGCCATTTTCCCCTTTAATATGTGACACAGATGGGTCTGACTGAGGCTGAACGAATGAGTAAATTAAATAAAAATGCAGCATGAAGGAAGAAGAAATAAACTCTTAGGGTGCGTTCCCACAGGGCGTATACGCAGCGTATTTGACGCTGCGCAAAATTTATGGCAGCAGCAGGAAATACGCTGCGTATCCCTTGCTCACTATACACACAGGGCTTTCCGGCGGCAGCCCTATGTGTGTAGTGAGTTTTGGAGGAGGAGCCGCGCGTCACAGACACGCCAGCATATGGCTCCGCCTCCAAAACTCACTACACACATAGGGCTGCCGCCGGAAAGCCCTGTGTGTATAATGAGCAAGGGATACGCAGCGTATTTCCTTCTGCTGCCATAAATTTTGCGCAGCGTCAAATACGCTGCGTATACGCCCTGTGGGAACGCACCCTTAGGAAAAAATAAATAAAATCTGAAAAATATATATTAAATAAACAATAGCTGTTATCATTAAAGCTGTTGAAATAAAACATTCGGGTGACAAACTATCTAGAGAATCCATAGAAAGATGGTAGTGCTAGCGTACACTATCATAATAATAATTATATAACCAATAAATTACACAATTTATCACAAATTGATGATTTAAAAATAGAAAAATCACCTCTAGTAGATGTTGGCTGCCCTAAGCCGCTCTGGGAAAGTGGGTTACCGAGAGTAATGCCACTGGTATTGCGCAGTAACCACCTGGCTGTGCATCACCCTTATGTTGCCGTGACTCCGCCTCCGTGTGATGTCACGGAATGCGCCGCGCATGCTACTGGGGAGGTCTAGACATGGAGGGGGTATTAAGTTCCTACTGGGGGAGCGGGTTAGTCTGGGGGTACTACCTGCCTACTGGGGGGAGGGGGTTAATCTGGGGGCGAATTTGGGTAGAAAACAGACATGGTGCACATCTACAATCTTGTATAATGATCTGATTGCTTCTCAGCATAATATCAAAAACTAACAGATTGTTAGTATACATTTTTGATCAAAAAGTACAAGCCCACTCGCCACGTCAAGGCCACCTATTTAGAGTGGGTCCCTAACGTCCCTAGCATAATTAAGGTTATATATAAGGTTAATCTGGGGGCACTTAACTGGGGGCGGGGACATCCTGAGTTCCCGGCAACTACAGGTGAGCCGGGCACAAAAATAGGAGCGGGAGGCCGAGCGGCTTTAGTCTCTGCCTCCCGCTCGAGGCTCTCGCATTGCTGGCCCGGCCGGCCGACAGGGCGAGCTGCCGAACCGGAATAGGGGAAGGAGGGTGGCCCGGCACAACAAGCACCTGCTCTGCTCGGGGCCCCAAGCAATTGCTTGGTTTGCCTGTCCTCTAGCGACAGGCCTGAACAAATGCACGGCAAGGCAGTGCAGCACGGAGGTGATAGACACCTTGTGCGCATGCCTATGCCATGAACTGTTGGGTTTTGCTCATATCCACCACATTTTCTGTGGAAACTTTAGTAAATATGTTGGGATTTTTCGAAAATGTTGAGGACACGCCCTCTTTTCAGTAACCATGCCCCATTTCCCCACCGACCACACCCCTTTTTCCGGTTTTCTCAGTAAAATGGAGACACAGACCGACAGAACATGTTGGGTTTACAATAGCAAATCAGGGCCAATGTGTGAAAACAGTCTTCCAACACTTCCTCTTCCCTGTTGAGTTTACAGCAGCCGCTAACTCATCAGATTGTATACTACAGAATGGACCTGGACTTGCTAAACTATAAACTAAAAAGTGCCAGTTCCAGTTCCCTCCTGCAACTCACAACCCCATTCGCAAGACTCGACTCCAGCTAGTGCAGCAGTGGAGAGCATCCTATACTTACTAACATTTTTTTTTCTTTTTTTTTTTCAGATAGCAGTATTCAGAGAACTATGTCAATCACCATAGTTTTATTTATTTATTTATTTATTTTCAATAAAATGGCCAATGAGGGATGTTTTCATTTCAATAATTGATTTTTGTTTGCTTGTTTGTTTAAACACAGAAACATAGAGATACAAGAGATACAAATCTTTCAATTACTTTTTTCACTTCAGATTTGTGCTTACAAACACTGATGCAAAATACTGACCCAGATACTGCTGTCTGAAATTAGCCACTCAGTCGCACAAGCATTTTTTGAATCCATATTATGTCAGTGTTTATGCGGTTCATGAAATGTTAATTTAAAGGGTTATTCACATGGCCTACTAAAATATACTCATATTTTAGCACAACCAGGACCAAGGGCGTACAGGTTCCTGTATGCCCCTCGCCATTTCTGTTCACTGGGCGGTGAACAGAATGGGATGCCTCCTGAAATCGCTCAGCAGGCATCCCATGTCAATGCCTGAGGGGGGTTCTGAGACCGGCGATTTGCAGCAATTACGGAAGATAAGGGTGATTGCTGCTTCCTTGCCCAGCAGGAGTGAGGTGGCACTGGTGCCTCCTCACCATCGCCCTGATTTGTCGGCTGACGAATCAGGACTCCTGCTGGGCGTGTCACTAATGGCACCCGCTCCACCCTTAGTCCGGAGGGTGAGAGTGAGTGCTGGTAGTGTCCACTGGCAGGGGGGGCCCCCGATCCCCAGCAGCAGGATCGGGGCCCCAGGACCGGTGGCGCAGAGGACAGCAGGAGTGGGACAGCGGTGGAGAACAGCAGCTGTGCCTCCTGTTGGTGCATAACTACAACTCCCAGAATGCGCAAAAGGGCATGCTGGGAGTTAAGGTTATGCATTAGCAGGAGACACACCACTGAAACTCCCAGCACACCCTTTGTCTGTGCATGTTGAGAGTTGTAGTTATGCAACAGCTAGAGGCACACTACTACAACTCCCAGCATGCACAGACAACAAAAGGGCATTCTGGGAGTTGTAGTGGTGTGCCTCAAGCTCTTTATTAATTACAACACCCAGTTTGCCCTTCGGCAGTCAGTGCATGCTGGGAGTGGTAGTTTTGCAACAGCTGGAGGCTCACTGGTTGGAAAACAGTGAGTTAGATAACAGAATAACTCAGTGTTTCCGCACTAGTGTGCCTTTTGCTGTTGCAAAACTACAACTCCCAGCATGCACTGACAGTCCTTACATGCTGGGAGATGTAGTTTTGCAATAGCTAAAGGCACACTAGTGCGGAAACACTGAGTTAGTCTGTTAGCTAACTCAGTGTCTCCCAATCAGTGTGCCTCGAGCTTTCGCAAAACTACAACTCCCAGCATTCACACGGGTGGGGGTTTACAGTGAGTTTCCCAATGCAAGTTTAAGCTGTGGCAAATTTCAGCTGCAGATCAATCTCCCAGTGGGAAACTCTCTGTGAAACCCCGCCCATGTGAATGTACCCTAAAAACACTACACTACACAAAATAAAGAGTAAAACACTACATATACACATACCCTTACACAGTTAACCCTCCCCCCATAACAATTAAAAATGTCTCATACTGCACTGTTTCTAAAACGGAGCCTCCAGCTGTTGCAAAACAACTTCCAGCATTGCCGGACGGCCACTGACTGTCCAGGCATGCTGGGAGTTTTGCAACAGCTGGAGGCACCCTGTTTGGGCAACACTGTCGTAGGGCATTTTTGGTGGTGGAGGCAAATGCCATGCTTGCATCTGGGTCTGCCCCCATGTAAATCCCTAATTTAGGCCTCAAATGCACATGGCGCTCTCACTCTGGAGCCCTGTCATATTTCAAGGCAACAGTTTAGGGCCACATATGGGGTATTTCCGTACTCAGGAGAAATTGTGTTCTCCTTTTATCCCTTATGAAAAGGAAAAGTTGAGGTCTACACCAGCATGTTAGGAAATACCCCATATGTGGATGTAAAGTGCACAGTACAATGCTCAGAAGAGAAGGAGAAAATTAGTTTTTTGGAGAGAGAATTTGTCTGGGACCTCATTTTGGAAACTACACCCCTCATGGAATTGAATAAAGGGTGCAGTGAGCATTTACACCCCACAAGTGTCTGACAGATTTTTGGAACATTGGTCCATGAAAATGAAAAATAAAATTTTTAATTTGCACAGCCCACTGTCAAATGTGCGGGGTCCACTATTCTGGTGGCACAGGGGCTTTGTAAATGCACATGGCCCCCTACTTCCATTCCAACCAAATTCTCTCTTAAAAAACCCATTGGCGTTCCTTCTCTTCTGAGCAATTTAGTGTACCTGCAGAGCACTTTACATCCATACATGGGGTATGCTGGTAACTCCAGCAATTTAGTGAAAAAAAAATTAAAAAAATTATTTTCAAGTCCAACTTGAGCGAAAATTCGTCAACCACCTGTGGGGTGCAAAGGATCACTGTACCCATTGTTACATTTCTTAAGGGGTGTAGTTTCCCAAATAGTGGGAAATAAGTTATTTTTATAAAAAATGTTTGCTGTTTTGGCACCATGGGGGCTTCCTAAATGCGACATGCCCCCAAAAAATCATTTTAGCAAAATTTGCTCTCCAAAAGCCAAATGTCACTCCTTCCCTTCTGAGCCCTCTAGTGCACCCACAGAGCACTTTACATCCACATATGAGATATTCCCTTACTCAAGAAAAATTGGGTTACAAATTTTGTGGGTCTTTTTCTCATTTTACCCTTTGTAAAAATGAAAAAAAAAATGGGTCTACAATAACATGTTAGTGTAAAAATGAAGATTAAATTTCTCCTCCATTTTGCTGCTATTCATGTGAAACACCTAAAGGGTTAATAAACTTTCTGAATGTCATTTTGAATACTTTGGGGGTGCAGATTTCATAATGGGGTCCATTATTGGGTATTTCTAACATAAAGACCCTCAAATTAACTTCCAAACTGAACTGGTCCCTGAAAAATCCCTAACATATGTTAGAAAATCCCATTATAGTCTATGGGATTTTTCTAATAGCAGTTTTAACCCGTTATTGCCCGTTATTCATTACGGATGTTACTTTATGATGTAAGTTAGTAACGGGAGAAATAGTGCATGCAATCACCATCAAACACCATCCCGCAGAGCCTGATGCCATCTCACCCCCCTGTGGACAGCAGCTGGATCGCAGCATAGGATTAGAGTCAGGAAGAGTCAGACAGATGGGGGGGGAACAGATATGTTCATAATATTCATAATAAGAACTCTTTAATAACATTATACTTTACCTAGCTGGGACATCCTGGGGGGTCTGTGAGTGCACCCGACCACCACCTCGACACATGTTTCGACTCTCCCTCAGGAGGTAATTTTCTTCTTGCCAGATTTCTGCAGTACACAACTGTCCTGTGGAAAGATTCTTCCACCACAGGTGTTGATCTTTGCAGCTCTTCTAGAGTTACCATGGGCTTCTTGGTTGCTTCTCTGATTAATATCCTCCCCAGCAGATGTGAGTAGAGTGAGCTTGCTTGGGTTCCATCCGAAGTGAGTCCACCTTCACGTGGTGGATCGAGGAGATGTTTTGATCAAAAAGTGTGCTAAGAGCCTCTATTTTTTTGACCAAGAGTGCTACTGCAACCTTCTAGTTATATTCTTAAAGGGGTACTCCGGTGCTTAGACATCTTATCCACGCTGCTGGGGACCCCCGGGATCATGCACGCGGCACCCCGTTTGTACTCAGTCCCCAGAGCGTATTCGCTCTGGCACTGATTACCGGCGACTACAGGGCGGGCGGCGTGTGATGTCACGCCCCCGTGTGATGTCACGCTCCGCCCCTCAATGCAAGCCTACGTCTAAGCACCGGAGTACCCCTTTAATTTCTTTCTTGCCTGGCTTGTCAGTTTGGGTGTATGGCCTTGCCTTGGTAGGTTTGCAGTTGTGCTATATTCTTTCCATTTTCTAATTATCTGATCTGATGAAGGGGGAGGCTCCCCCAAAATGCGTAATCCTCCTGTTTTATTGTTTTTTATGTATTATTGAATAAACTGTCCAGTGTTTTGTACTACCTACATCTCTGGCTACGGTTTGTTATCTTCATCATCGGAACCAGCATCGCCATCCGAAGATTTCTTTTGCTGTACTACTATTGGTCCCTTCTCAGAAAAGGGTTTTACCTCTCCTGCAACCTAAGGTTCAGCAGCGGTTCCGGCCTCATCTATAAACCCTATTGTGGGTTGATACACAAGTTTTTACTTGCTGCAAGGTGAGCAGCCACTATCTAGAGGCCGAATAGGCCCCACTACCTCTCTTTCTTTTACCATCCTTACGGTATCACATGAGGTGCCACCTCCTGTTTCCCTGTTTTTTTCCTCACTTACATTTTCTAATTATGGATTTTATGGTGCTCCATGCGATGTTCCAAGCTTTGGATATTTTGTTTATAACCTAACACTGTTTTGTACTTCTCCACACCTTTATCCCTGTCCTGTTTAGGGAGTTCCTTGATCTTCATACTGCTGTTTGTTTAGTTATGCTCTCTAACAAACTATGAGGCCATCACATTTATTTGCATGGAGATTAACCCTTTAACCCCTTAAGGACCAAGCCCATTTTGACCTTAACCCCTCAGGGACTCAGCCTATTTTTACCTTAAGGACTCAGCAAATTTTCTTTTGTGCATTTTTGTTTTTTCCTCCTTCCCTTCTAAAAATTATAATGCTTTCAATTTTGCACCTATAGACCAATATAAGGGCTTGTTTTTTGCATCATTTGTAGTTTGAAATGACATCACTTATGTTATAATATAACCTGCGGCGAAACCAAAAATAAATTATTTGTCAGGTGACATAAAAAAAGAAACGCCATTTTGTAACTTTTGGTGGCTCCCGTTTCTACGCAGTGCACTTTTTGGTAAAAATGACACCTTATCTTTATTCTGTAAGTCCATACGTTTACAAGGATACCCAATTTGTATAGGTTTTATTTTATTTAATAACATACTACATTCACCAAAATTAGTATGTTTAAAATTGGCATCTTCTCGCCCCTATAACTTTTAAATTTTTCCGTGTACGGAATAGTATGAGGACTCATTTTTTGCGCTGTCATCTGTAGTTTTTAGCGGTACTATTTTTATTTTGATGGGACTTTTTGATCGCTTTTTATTAATGTTTTTATGGTATATGCAGTGCCCAAAAATGCACAATTTGGTATTTTTTTTTACGTGTACGCCATCGACCGTGTCGCTTAGCTAACATAATATTTTAATAGTTCAGACAATTATGCACGCGGCAGTAGCACATATGATTATTTTTATTTTTTATCACATTATTTTATTTAAAAAATTGGGAAAAGGGGGGTGAGTTAAACTTTTAATAGGGAGGGGGTTAATGAACTTTTTTTTTTTTTAGCCCCCCCATAAGGGGCTAAAACATGCAATCTTCTGATTGCATACTCTGATCAGTGTCATGCCATTGCAAAGCACTGATCAGTGTAACCGGCGGTCTGCTGCTCTAACCTGGAGCATGGAGCAGTAGATCGCCGATCGGACAACGGAGAGGCAGGTGAGGACCCTCCTGTCGTCCGGTAAGCTGATCGGGACATCGCAATTTTGTCTGCTGAGCTGCCGGGATTCTTTTACTTTCGCTTTAGATGCCACAATCAACTTTGATTGCAGCGTCTTAAGGATTAATGCCGGGCAGCGGCCCGATCGGCCCTTCCCAGCATTAGCAGTGGGTCCTGGCTGCCCGTAGCAACCGGGACCCACCGAGATTAACCCATTCTCCGCCTGTGAGAACAGTTAAAACCCGTTAAACTGGACCAGAGCGTACAGGTACGTCCTGAGTCCGTAAGGATCGGGGATGCAAGGCGTATGCACATGCCCTGCATCCCCAAGAGGTTCAGGACCAGGCCAAGTTTATTTTTGTGTTTTCGTTTTTTCCTCCTTCCTTCTAACATCCATAACTTCATCCACAAACCTGTATGAGGGCTTGCTTTTTGCATGACCAATTGTACTTTGTAATGACACCTCAAATTTTACCATAAAATCGACGGCGAACCCCAAAAAATGTTGTTATTTTTTTGTGAGGAAATTCAAATAAATACCACAATTTTGCTAATTTTGGAGGTTTTCGTTTTCACACTGTACACTTTACTGTAAAAATTATATGTTTTCTTTATTTTGTGGGCCAATACGATTAAAATGATACTCATCTTTACATACTTTCTATTATTGTACTGCTTTTAAAAAATATCAAACTTTTTTTTTACAAAATCAGTATGTTTCAAATCGCTTTTTTTGACCACCTATAACTCATTTTTTGCACTGTGATCTGTAATTTTTATTGATGTTACATTTGCATATATGAAACTTTTAAATCACTTTTTACTATTTTTTTAAATAAAATGTGACAAAAAAAAAGCAGCAATTTTACATCGTTCTTGTTCACCATACAGGATCATTAACATTATATTTTGATAGTTCGGACTTTTACACATGCGGCAATACCAAATATGTTTTTTGTAAAAAAATAATTATTTTTGGGGTAAAATGGGGAAAAAGGGAAGATTGGTAATACTGTTCAATGCTATGCATAGGCATAGCATTGATCGGTGTTATTGGAGATTTTCTGCTCTGGTCTGCTCGATCTCAGACCAGAGCAGAAGACCAAAGGAGACGGATGGAGGCAGGTGAGGGGACCTCCGTTCGTCATCATGGATGATCGGATCCCCGGGGCTGCGCCACGGGCGATCCGATCATCCATTTAAACACACGCATTGCCTGTATGTCATTTAAACACAAAGCGTATTTTGTGAAATCTAGGATGCATGGCTCTAGAGAATGACTCAGATAATGTTTTGCCAATCCAAACAATTCTGACATTGTTTTGTGTTACAGGTTGTGCTACATGTACATAGTAAAAGTAGGCTGATTCAAGAACCTTTTGTAAAAAATATATATATATTTTATGGTAACACATCACATATATTTATACCTATTGAGCAAAAGGTTTATGCAAGTTATACTTTCATATGTTTAGAGTTAACATTTTAAATGTATTCGAAGCCTAACCATTTTCAATTCAAATTTTCCAAATTTTCTAAATTTCTAAGTACATTTTGTTTTGTGTGCTAAACAAGGTTTGTAGAGATTGAGAAGTGTCAGAACCCAGAACCCCCCCCCCCCCTTCCCACTACCCAATGGCCACATTTTAAAAACTAGACCCCTTGAAGGGGTATTCCAGGAATTATTTTTATTTTACTATGCTACAGGGGCTGGAAAGTTAGTTTAGTTCATGATATAATGTCTGTACCTGTGTGATGGTCTTCTCACAATTCTTCTGATTGAGAACCACAGGTCTTTTGAATGGATGCAGCTCATTTATGTTTCAATGGATGGGGTGGCTGATGTGTGGGAGGGAGGAAAATGGAATTATGGGACATTATTTTGTAGGCAAAGAAGAAAATACAAATACCAGTTCACAAAAACCTAGCCACAGTGTTATGGTAATCTCACAACATAGCCATTAAGCCCCAAGACAAGCGCAGATCCTTTCTAAGCATGTCCATTACTGTCTGGCAGGTATGTACTAAAATCATCTTATGGTGGATAACCCCTTTAAGGTATTTTTTCAGGAATTAAGGCAGATTGTGTAAAAATGTAAAATGTAAATGTAATTTTTTTGTTTTTCATACATAGCTTCTGAAATGGAGGAAATGCACTTAGGCATTAGCCTTCCTTAGGCCATATTTGGTTTCTTGGCCAGAAGGAGAAGAGTACCATTTGGCTTTCAACACTGTATTTTAGGCTAAATTAATTATAGGCTCTACTTTGTGCCTGTTTTGGGTTAGCCTGTTAGGTTACGTTCACATGAGCGGATCCTCAGCGCGTATGAAGCCTTTACAGGTGCCTGCTCGGATCGGCAATCCGACGCTACGAGCAGGCACACTGCAATGCAGTATACTCGCACATTGCAGCTGCTCTCGGCCTAATTCAGGGAGGAGGGGGAGTGGCCGCGATGTGTGCGAGTACACCACCCATGCGCAGCAACTCACACATCGCAGCAGTGTGTCTGCTCGTAATGGCGTATTGCCGTTCTGAGCAGGCACATCTAAAGGCACCCTGTAGGGGTCTTTCAGCGGCGGATCTGAAGTGTAAAATATGCTGTGGATCCACTCGTCTGAATGTACCCTAAGAATTGGATCTGGCAATCCAACACCGAACCTCAAGAAGTTACTTTATTTTGGAAAGTTCACCCCCTGAAGTATTTACCTAGGGCAGTAGTGATTACTTTGAGTCCTTATTTTGTGGCTGGAATTATTATAAAATCAATGTAAAAAATTAGTTTTTTTTTTCACAAATGCATCATTTGTGGGACATATTTTTTTGTACATAGCTTCTGAAATAACATCATTATGTAGTTTGTTCCATGTTAACCAGTACCCTCGCTTAGACCATATTTTGTTGCTTGGCCACATGGTGGGACATAAAAGGAATAGTATTTGGCTTACAGCACATTACTATATGAATTATAGACCCCACTCCATGTCAGCAAATGATTTGAAATGGTGGAATGATTTGGCGCCACCAGAAGTGACCTCATGTCGACTGCCAAATTTTTTACCATAGAAATAAATATGTATTAGTTGGACTGAGGACCTTGTACGTTTGGTAGTGACGTGCAGCTGTCTGTGGCAATTGCAGTTCATGATGGATATATCCATCATGTTGCGAGAATAATCACTCACTTATAACAATAAAAGTGGGTGATTAAAAAAAGTTTTATGAAAGAAATGTATTTATTTTGTTTCTAGGAGGGTTCATACTGCGTTTCTGCAGTGTGCTAGAGATATTAATCGGCATCAAAAAAGGGATACTGCAGCTGCTTCATTTAGTTCACATAGTGACTCCGTTAGGGCTGCTTTTTACTAGTATATGCTAATTTGGCAGGACAAAATAGCACAGTTGCTATTGTGTATGTACATTAGTTTTTCTCTTTGTGGGCCATGGTTTAGAACTGGACATCAACCCATAAGAAGCAGGCTAAATTTAGTCTGTTGAAAAACTTGCTGGCCCCACCCTCTCCCCAATAATCCCACCAAGTCTTCTTGTCACTTTTCAAAATTTGCTAAATAAGAGAAAGGTCACAAATATTTCCTAAAATAATGCATGTACCAATTTTTTTTTTACTTTTTAAGTTCGTATTACAGACACAAAGCTATTGACAAATATCGCATTTTGAGTTTCAACTCATCACAATTTTTAAGATCTAAACTTTGATGTTAAAAATATGACTACTTAGTTTTTTTTTTTACAACCGGAGGCTGTAAATTTGGCTGATAATTTGACACAATAGTCAACTGCCAAGTTGGGCTGACATTGCTAATAACAAATGGTATTCTGATTTAAATATTTCTGTGTCAGGGTGAAGGGAACAAAAACCTGTACTCAACAGCCAATTCCCTGCTGGTGCCATTCCATGGGTTCCAGTCCCCGCTGTCAGCACTCCCTGTTCTCCATACTGACATACAGAAAATAGCTGCTCAGCCAATAACTGACTATGGCAGTAGACTGTCTCAGTACTCCTTTTGTCCCCCCTCACTCTAAACAGTTTTAAATGTAGGAACATTTCTCTGGATTACCCCTTTAGTTCACACATATAGTATTTCAATCACTATTTTTAGCCAAAACCAGGACTGGGTTCAACACAGAAAAAGCTGCAAATGATTTTATTATAATTTTTGTCTACTTCTGGTTTTGGCCAAAAATACTTATCAAAATACT
Organism: Hyla sarda; assembly: GCF_029499605.1. Classification (NCBI taxonomy): domain Eukaryota; kingdom Metazoa; phylum Chordata; class Amphibia; order Anura; family Hylidae; genus Hyla; species Hyla sarda. The sequence goes on from NC_079191.1 coordinate 232,332,177, forward strand.
GACCAAAATAATGTGTGTGAACCCAGCCTAATTTAACCCCTTAAGGACACTGAACATAAATGTACATCCTCATTGCATGCCAGGATGTATGTTTACATCCTGTCAGAGGCGGCTCTAGACTTTTTGAGGCCTTAGGCGAAATTAAATCTGAGGCCCCCCAAGCGCAATAAAAAGAAGAAAAAAAAAGTAAGCAGGCTATATTAAAATTAACTGTATAAATTGCATGTTTTAACCCCTTAAGGACCCAGCCATTTTACACCTTAGGACCCGGCCATTTTTTGCACATCTGACCACTGTCAATTTAAGGTTACATTCCCACACTGCGTATTTGCTGCGTATTTGCTGCTGCGTATTTTATTTTCTCTGTTGAAGTCAATGGGTAGGAAAATACGCAGCACCAAATACGCAGCAAATACGCAGCAAAATACGCCGTGTGGGAATGTACCCTAAACATTAATAACTCTGGAATGCTTTCTTGGTGAAAAATCCCAAAATTTGATGAAAAATTTGAAAATTTAGCATTTTTCTAACTTTGAAGCTCTCTGCTTGTAAGGAAAATGGATATTCCAAATATTTTTTTTATTCACATATACAATATGTCTACTTTATGTTTGAATCATAAAATTGACATGTTTTTACTTTTGGAAGACACCAGAGGGCTTCAAAGTTCAGCAGCAATTTTCCAATTCTTCTCAAAATTTCCAAAATCACAATTTTTCAGGGACCAGTTCAGGTTTGCAGTTGATTTGAAGGGTCTTCATCTTAGAAATACCCCACAAATGACCCCATTATAAAAACTGCACCCCTCAAAGTATTCAAAATTACATTCAGTCAGCATTTTAACCCTTTAGGTGTTTCACAGGAATAGCAGCAAAGTGAAGGAGAAAATTCACAATCTTCATTTTTTACACTCGCGTGTTCTTGTAGACCAAATTTTTGAATTTTTACAGGGGGTAAAAGGAGAAAATGTATAGTTATTTTTGTAGCCCAATTTCTCTCGAGTAAGCACTTACCTCATATGTCTATGTAAAGTGTTCGGCGGGCGCAGTAGAGGGCTCAGAAACAAAGGAGCGACAAGGGGATTTTGGAGAGTACATTTTTCTGAAATGGTTTTTGGGGGGCATGTTGCATTTAGGAATCCCCTATGGTGCCAGAACAGCAAAACCCCCCCACATGGCATACCATTTTGGAAACTAGACCCCTTTAGGAACATAACAAGGAATAAAGTGAGCCTTAATACCCCACAGGTGTTTCACGACTTTTGCATATGTAAAAAAATATATAATTTTTTCACAAAAATGTGTGTTTCCCCCCAAATTTCACATTTTTGCAAGGGTTAATAGCAGAAAATACCCCCCAAAATTTGTAACCCCATTTCTTCTGAGTATGGAGGTACCCCATAAGTTGACCTGAAGTGCACTACGGGCGAACTACAATGCTCAGAAGAGGAGTCATATTTGGCTTTTTGAGAGCAAAATTTGCTCGGGGGCATGTCTCATTTAGGAAGCCCCTGTGGTGCCAGGACAGCAAAATAACCCCCCATGGCATAACATTTTGGAAACTAGACCCCTTGAGGAATGTAACAAGGGGTACAGTGAGCATTTACAACCCACTGGTGTCTGTCAGATCTTTGAAACAGTGGGCTGTACAACATTTTTTATTTGCACAGCCCACTGTTCCAAAGCTCTGTCAGACACCAGTGAGGTGTAAATTCTCACTGCACCCCTCATTACATTCCGTGAGGGGTGTAGTTTCCGAAATGGGGTTACATGTGGGTTGTTTTTTTTTGCGTTTGTCAAAAACGCTGTAACAATCAGCCACCCCTGTGCAAATCACTTCAAATGTACATGGTGCACTCTCCCTTCTGGGCCTTGTTGTGCGCCCCCAGAGGACTTTACGCCCACATATGGGGTATCTCCGTAGTCGGGAGAAATTGCATTACAAATTTTGGGGGTCTTTTTTCCCTTTTACCTCTTGTCAAAATGAAAAGTTTAGGGCAACACCAGCATGTTAGTGTAAAAAATGTATTCTTTTACACTAACATGCTGGTGTAGACCCCAACTTCACCTTTTCATAAGGGGTGAAAGGAGAAAAAGCCCCCCAAAATTTGTTAGGCAATTTCTCCCGAGTACTGCGATACCCCATATGTGGCCCTAAACTGTTGCCTTGAAATACGACAGGGCTCCGAAGTGAGAGCACCATGCGCATTTGAGGCCTGAATTAGGGATTTGCATAGGGGTGGACATAGGGGTATTCTACGCCAGTGATTCCCAAACAGGGTGCCTCCAGCTGTTGCAAAACTCCCAGCATGCTTGGACAGTCAACGGCTGTCCGGCAATACTGGGAGTTGTTGTTTTGCAACAGCTGGAGGCTCCATTTTGGAAACAGTGGCGTACCAGACGTTTTTCATTTTTATTGGGGAGGGGAGGGGGGCTGTGTAGGGGTATGTGTATATGTAGTGTTTTTTACTTTTTATTTTATTTTGTGTTAGTGTAGTGTTTTTAGGGGACAGTCACACGGGCGGGGGATTACAGCGAGTTTCCCGCTGCGAGTTTGAGCTGCCGCGCAAAATTTGCTGCATTGCAAACTTGCAGCCTGATACTCACTGTAAGCCCCTGCCCATGTGAATGTACCCTGTACATTCACAGGGGGGGGGGGGATCTCCAGCTGTTGCAAAACTACAACTCCCAGCATGTACAGTCTATCAGTGCATGCTGGTAGTTATAGTTTTGCAACAGCTGGAGGCACACGGGTTGGGAAACACTGAGTTAGGAAACAGACAATGTTTCCCAACCAGTGTGCCTCCAGTTATTGCAAAACCACAACTTCCAAACATTCTCAGGCATGCTGGAAGTAGTAGTTCGGCAATATCTTTAGAGCCAGATGTTGCCGAACTACAACTCCCAGCATGCTTGGAGTTGTAGTTTTGCAACATCTGGAGGACTACAGTTTGAAGACCACTAATACAGTGGTTCCCAATCTGTGCCCTTCCAGATGTTGCAAAACTACAACTCCCAGTATGCCAAAACTGTCCAGGCATGCTGGGAGTTGTAGTTCTGCAACATCTGAAGGGCCAGATGTTACAGAACTACAACTCCCAGCATGCCTGGACAGTAAGGGCATGCTGAGGATGTGTAGTTTTGCAACATCTGGAAGGGCACAGTGGTCTCCAAACTGTGGACCTCCAGATGTTGCAAAACTGCAAGTCCCAGCATGCCCAGATGCCAAGGGCTGTCTGGGCATGCTGGGAGTTGTAGTATACAGGGTCCCATTACAGCAATGCATGTCGCTTTACGGCGACGTGCATTGCTGTAAAGGTCCCGACCGCGGCTGAAGATCCACTCACCTGTCGCCGCCGCCGCCATCTTCATCACCGGGATCCGGGTCTTCAGGGACGAGGTAAGTATCGGGGCCGGTCCCCAGCACTCCCCCGTCCCCCGCCGCGTCCTCCGGTCTTCCTCCCGTCCTCTCCTCCCCGCCCCCCCCTGCGATTGGTCGGTTAACTAACTGACGGATCGCAGGGAATTGGAGGCGGTGGCAGGCTTGCCACCTCGCTCCTAGGCTCTAGCATGGTCCTCGCTGTCTGTGACAGCCGGGATCATGCAAAATTACTGGGCGGTCGGGCCCTAGAGACCCGATCAGCCCGGTATCGCCGCAGATCGCAAGGGCTATTTCCCTTGCGATTTGCGGCGATCGCCGACATGGGGGGGCCTACATGGCCCCCCTTGGCATTTGCCCTGGATGCCTGCGCGCGGCAGGGACCGGAAACCACCAGGGCGTAAGTTTACGCCCTGGGTCCTTAAGTACCAGGGCGCCGGGGCGTAAAATTACGCCCTGGGTCCTGAACAGGTTAAGCCCCCCCCCCCATATATAGACAGCAGCCCCCCCCCCATATATAGACAGCAGGCCCCCCATATATAGACAGCAGCCCCCCCCCCTTATATAGACAGCAGACCCCCCCCTTATATAGACAGCAGGCCCTCTCTTATAGACAGCAGGCCCCCCTCTTATATAGACAGCAGGCCCCCCCTTATATAGACAGCAGGCCCCCCTTACATAGACAGCAGACCCCCCCTTACATAGACAGCAGACCCCCCCTTATATAGACAGCAGGCCCCCCTTATATAGACAGCAGCCCCCCCCCTTATATAGACAGCAGGGCCCTCCCCCCTATATAGACAGCAGCCCCCCCTTATATAGACTGCAGGCCCCCCTCTTATAGACAGCAGCCCCCCCCCCCCACTTATATAGATAGCAGCCCCCTCCTTATATAGACAGCAGGGCCCCCCTTATATAGACAGCAGCCCCCCTTATATAGACAGCAGGTCCCCCTTATATAGACAGCAGGCCCCCCTCTTATATAGACAGCAGGCCCCCCTCTTATATAGACAGCAGGGCCCTCCCCCCTATATAGACAGCAGCCCCCCCCCCCTTATATAGACAGCAGGCCCTCCTCTTATAGACAGCAGTCCCCCCACTTATATAGACAGCAGCCTCCTCCTTATATAGACAGCAGGGCCCCCCTTATATAGACAGCAGCCCCCCCTTATATAGACAGCAGCCCCCCCCCCTCTTATAGACAGCAGGCCCACCTCTTATAGACAGCAGACCCCCCTCTTATAGACAGCAGGCCCTCTCCCTTATATAGACAGAAGGCCCCCCCTTATATAGACAGAAGCCCCCCCTTATATAGACAGCAGGCCCCCCCTTATATAGGCAGCAGGCCCCCCTTATATAGACAGCAGACCCCCCTTATATTGACAGCAGGCCCCCTTTTATAGACAGCAGGCCCCCTTTTATAGACAGCAGGCCCCCTCTTAAATACAGCAGGCCCCCCTCTTATAGACAGCAGGCCCCCTATTATATAGACCGCAGTTCCCCCTCCTTATATAGACAGCAGCCCCCCCTTATATAGACAGCAGGCCCCCCTCTTATAGACAGCAAGCCCCCCTCTTATAGACAGCAGGCACCCCTCTTATATAGACAGCAGGCCCCCCTTATAGACAGCAAGCCCCCCTCTTATAGACAGCATGCACCCCTCTTATATAGACACCAGGCCCCCCTCTTATATAGACAGCAGGCCCCCTCTTATAGACAGCAGGCCCCCCTTATATAGACAGCAGGCCCCCCTTATATAGACAGCAGGCCCCCCTCTTATAGACAGCAGATTATATAGACAGAAGACCTCCCTCTTGAAGACAGCAGCCCCCCTTCCTTATATAGACAGCAGCCCCCCTTCCTTATATAGACAGCAGCCCCCCATATATACATCAGGCCCCACCTTATAGACAGCAGCCCCCCCCTTATAGACAGCAGGCCCCCACTTATAGACAGCAGGCCCCCTTCTTATAGACAGTAGGCCCCCCTCTTGAAGACAGCAGCCCTCCTTATATAGACAGCAGCCCCCCCTTCCTTATATAGACAGCAGCCCCCCCCCACTTACAGACAGCAGGCCCCCCTCTTATAGACAGCAGGCCCTCTCCTTTATATAGACAGAAGGCCCCCCCTTATATAGACAGAAGCCCCCCCCCTATATAGACATCAGCCCCCCCCCTATATAGACAGCAGGCCCCCCTTATATAGACAGCAGGCCCCCCTCTTATAGACAGTAAGCCCCCCTCTTAAAGACAGCAGGCACCCCTCTTATATAGACAGCAGGCCCCCCTCTTATAGACAGCATGCACCCCTCTTATATAGACACCAGCCCCCCCTCTTATATAGACAGCAGGCCCCCTCTTATAGACAGCAGGCCTCCCTTATAGACAGCAGGCCCCCCTTATATAGACAGCAGGCCCCCCTCTTATAGACAGCAGCTTATATAGACAGAATACCTCCCTCTTGAAGACAGCAGCCCCCCCTTATATAGACAGCAGGCCCCCCCTTCCTTATATAGACAGCAGGCACCCTTCTTATAGACAGTAGGCCCCCCTCTTATAGACAGCAGCCCCCCCCCCCCCTTATATAGACAGAAGACCCCCCTCTTGAAGACAGCAGCCCCCCTTATATAGACAGCAGGCCCTCCCCTTCCTTATATAGACAGCAGCCCCCCCCCCTTCCTTATACAGACAGCAGCCCCCCCCCCTTATAGACAGCAGGCCCCACCTTATAGACAGCAGGCCCCCCTTATAGACAGCAGGCCCCCCTCTTATTTAGACAGAAGCCCCCCCCCTTATAGACAGCAGGCCCCCCTTATATAGACAGCAGGCCCCCTTAATGGACAGCAGGCCCCCCTCTTATAGACAGCAGCCTCCCCCTTATATAGACAGAAGACCCCCCCTCTTGAAGACTACAGGCCCCCCTTATATAGACAGCAGCCCCCCCCCACTTATATAGACAGCAGGGCCCCCCTCCACTTATATAGACAGCAGCCCCCCCCCCCCACTTATATAGACAGCAGGGCCCCCCTTATAGACAGCACTCACTCTGCTGCTAGATCAGTGGTCACCAAACTGTGGACCTCCAGCTGTTTCAAAACTATAACTCCCAGCATGCTGGTAGTTGTAGTTTTGCAGCATCTGGAGGCCCACAGCTTATAGACAGCAGGCCCCCCTCCTCTTGTAGACAGCTCACCACCTGCGGTTGTCCTCGGGTGCTGCCGCTCCACTGCCCCGTTTTCCTGTCCTTATCATTGCGTGCTATGGAGGAGCATGTGACATACACGTCACTCTGCTTCCTCCTCAGCGTTACGCTGGGCGCAGGGGAAGAAGGAGTGACGTGTGTGTCACATGCTCCTCCATAGGACGCAATGATGCGATCGGGAGAACAGGACAGCAGCACTGCAGGTATCGGACATGGTATCGGGGACATTAAACGAGTCCCGTTACCATGCAAATGCCGCCGACATATTTTCAATTACTGCGGCTCTCTAATTACACGATTTAGGCGGCCGCGAGGCCCCTCTTACCGCGAGGCCTAAATCGCCTAATTAGAGAGCCGCCTCTGCATCCCGTACATGAAGGGAGCACAGGAGCTGCACTCTCTACATGCACAGCAGGTCCTGGCTGCTTTCAGCAGCCATGGACCTGCTGGTAATGGTGGACATCAGCGATGGTGCTGATGTCCACCATTAACCCTTCAGATGCCGTGATCAATACTGATGGCTTATCAGATCAACCGCCACACAACTGCAGAGGTCCATTGGACCTGCGGAGGTCCAATGAGCCAAGATGGTAATCTGAGGTCCCCTCACCTGTCTTTGGCGCTCTCACAGGGTCTTCTTCCCTGGCCTTCCTTCTAGCAGACAAGAGAAATAGATCGCCAATTATACTGATCAGTGCTATGCAAAGCACTATGCCTATGCATAGCACTGAACAGTATTAGCAATCTAATCATTGTTATAAATAGTCCCCTATGGAGACATAAAAATGTAAAAATTTATGTTAAAAAAACAAATGTGATAAAGCTCCTTCTCCAATAAAAATTTAAATTTGCCTTTTTTTTTATATTTCCCTCAAAAATGTGTAAAAAAAAAATGTATAAACTTATTTGGTATCAGCGCGTAATTGTCCGAACTTTCAAAATATAACATTAATGGTTTTGTAAAGTGAACAGCATAAACATGAAAAAAGGCCATAATTACTGCTTTATGGTTACATCACACTCCAAAAAAGGTAATAAAAAGTGATTAAATGTTCATATATACTCAAAATGAGGAAAGATGGGAAAGTCATAGGTGGTCAAAATAGGGCAATGTTAAACATAATAAATAAAAAAAAAAAAAAAAAATAAAAAAAAAAAAAAAATATATATATATATATATATATATATATATATATATATATATGAAAGTTTTAGCTGTTTTGAAAGCAGTACAATAATAGAAAAGCATGTAAACATGAATGTAATTTTATATTGACCAGAGAATAAAGAAAACATGTCATTTTTACCATAAAGTGTTAGCAAAATTGTGGTTATCTTTTCAATTTCCCCACACAAATAATATTTTTTTGGTTTTGCCATACATTTTATAATAAAATGAGTAATGTAATTACAAAGTACAATTTGTAGCAAAAAATACAAACCCTCATATGGGTCTGGCTATTCTGACAGTAATATAATGTCAATAACATGCTTGAAAGGGGAGAACTAGCAAAAATTCACAATAAAAGAGCTCTGCAGCGAGCTTACAAGGGTTATCCAGGGATAGAAATACAGTTTCCAAAAACAGCACCACTTTTGTCCTCAGGTGGTATGTGGGGTTACAACTTGGTTCCATTCACCTCAATGGAATTGAGCTGCAATACCGCACACAACCTGAGGACAGAGGTAGTGCTATTTTTTGATGAAATTAGCTCTATGTTTCTATCCCTGAATAACCCTTTTAAAGAACCTTAATCTTTTACTCAGGGTTACTCTTTTATTCAGGGTTACATTGTACACATTGTACAATGTATGCATTGCAACTCAGTATTGTACAGGAACAGGGAATGCTGCTATAATCTCTGCTCCTGTACATACATTACACCAATAGCATAGCGCGCTACATAATGTATGTACAGAAGCAGGGACTCCCTGTTTTGGACGGTACCAGACGTAGCCTAAGGCTACAGGCCATGCAACATTATTTCATTGCGCAGCAGAAGAAGTTCCTATACAAGATGACAGAGAGGAAGAGGTAGAGGGCCCGGCCTTAGCAAGGGAACAGAGGTGAGTAGGTTTTCATTATTTTATTGGAGGGGACCAAATTGGAGAAAATACCATCCGAGAGATTTTCAGGAGAGTGTTAACCCGCCTACTTATAACCTCTTAGTCTGCCTGCCTGCCTGCCTACCTACCTGGGGTATGATACCCTGCCTACCTAATAACTGGGGGGGAGGGGGGTAATAGCTTACCTACCTACTGGGTAGGGGAAAGTAACCTACCTACTGGGGAGGGAGGTAATAGCCTACCTACCTACCTGCCTGGGAGAGGGATAATAGCCTGCCTAACTACCTACTGAGGGAAGAAATAATTACCTACCTACCTACTGGGGAGGGGGGATGATAGCCTACCTACCTACTGAGGAGGGGGGGATAATTACCAACTTTGTATTGGGAGGGGGGGTAATAGCCTACCTACCTACTGGGGGATAATTGTCTGCCTTCCTACCTAACTACAAGAGGGGGAGGATTAGCTACCTACCTATATACTGGGGGCATCTACTTAATAGGGTTGAAATAACCAACAGCTTCTACCTAATGGGGAGGAATTACCTACCCACTATCACCCCTACCCTTTCCTCCAACACACTTACCTACTCACTTATACTGTGCAGGGCACCAAGGGAGACATTGGGCACTGAGGTAAAAGATGAGGAATGTGATTAAAATGTGCAGAGCCTAAGATGTTTGTTGTTTGGCAGCTTTTGCGGAGACGAGTCATGATTGGATGAAGTGTTCATGATGGTCTGAGCAAGACAGAGAAGAAAAACAAAGAGAATGACTACAAGAAGAGGCCTCCTGTGCGTCACTGGTTGTAACTGTATGTGATCACCTATATGGTCTGCAGAGCCTGTATAGTGCTGATACCTCTGGTCAGTGTATGGTGAAATATTGGTATCTGTATATAGTACATTTTATTCAGCAACAGTATAGTGGTATTATCCAGTCACTATATGGTGTAATGGTAGTGGTCATGATGTGTCAGTAATCAGTATACAGGATTTTTATCAGTAGCAGCCTGATGGTATTATGTATGGTGATATTTGCTCCTTGTATACTAATGTTATTTGTTAGCTGTATGACTATTATATTTTTGGCATACAGTATAATCATGTGTAGAAAATTGTTATCACAATATATATTTAAGTTTTTGTTAGAAATTCTATTAGTTCGGTTGGAGGAAGGGGGTGAATGTAGAGAATAAAAATTATCTATACATTGTGTTAGTATTTGAAAAGGGGAGGAGTTAAGATCATCATAGGATAGGGGACAATAAGCTGGTGCGGGTCGGACCTCTGTATTTTTGAGTAAGTGTGGGTTTTCAACTATGTGTGCCTCATTAAGACATATACACAGTTGAACTAAAGCATGCTGCACAGCCTGTAGAGCCAGCAGCTGGACCTCCAGCACAGACAGTACAAGTATATCACACTGCCTGCACCGGAGATTTTGCCCACCAAAATCCTCAGCCCTAGGCCCTTGGTGCTCTTAATCCGGCCCTGTATTTACTGAATTTATGACACAACATGCTTATCACACTGCCATTCAAATTCAACACAGTGAACATTTATAAGAACTGTCTACAAAACTGTATTTTTTATGTCCTAAGCAACCAGTCACATGAATCTTTTTTTTTTTAAACAGCAGAATATTATATGAAAGCTGTATTGTAATTGGTTGCTATGGGGTACAAATCATTTTTTTCTAATAGACAGTTCTTCAAAATATACATTTAGGTCTGCTTTTCTATACATCTTTTAAAATAAAGGACTGGATCCTTGCATAAGAAAGATGGACACATAGCCAAATATTCTTTTAGGGAATGTTCCTCTCTTTCCTGTGCAATAATTTGGCCCTACTTATGGTTTTTAAACAATGTACAGGAAAGGCCTAACAGAAATCTTTGAGCAACAGGCAGTAAACTCCTTACAGTCAGCAGAGACCAGCTGTTGTCAAATACTAACTAAATGGGAAACATCTAGGGGGTATTAATCATCATTATGAAAAATTTGCAAAAAATCGCTTAATTTTTGCGCACAGGCAACCTATCGTGATGTGCAGGGATTTATGTAGAGGCAAACTCTAAAATTGATAAATGCTCTCCCTAGTATTCCATAGCATTCGCAATATTGCAAGCCAATGATATTGCTAAAACCAACATAAAACTGCATGCACACCACTTTTTGAGGCTACGGCTGACGGATCCGGCTGGGGGAGGGGAAAACCGTGCGCTCCTGTACATCAGCTGGACCAGCGCTGAAATCCATTGACTTTAATCAGCCATCTGTAGTCACAGTTTGACTCCGGTCGGCTTATTTTTGACTCGTATCCCATTTTCTGACTGGACCTATAACCGTAATATACTTCGGTTTTAGGTCCGGTCAGAAAATCGGATACGGGTCAAAAATAAGCCAACCGGATCCGGCAGCCGGAGCCTGAAAACGTGGTGTGCATGCACCATTAGACTTTATTTGGTTGAAGTATGCCATGTTGCAATAGTTTAAGCTCAATAAACGATGCCCTACACATAACAAAAAAATAGCCTTTAAGCCATGTCAAACCACTGTGATGTATTTTATTCAGAGATAAGGAGGTGTCTGGATGGTTGTATGCTAACAGCAGCAATGCACTGGCTTAATTAGCTTTTCTATACTCTCTATCCCAGCCACAGTGTCAAAGGTCATCAACATTACTGAATTTGCACTCTACCTCTCATTTACATATGTATGTGACTAGCATAAGTAAAACCCCCTACTGGGTGAAGATTGCTAAATTGAAACAAATAGATACACTGAAACAGGTCTAATAAGCTACAATCGTATATACTGTATATTCAATTATATCTATTTTATTCATTTTTTTAAATACAGGTAGTGTGGCTTTGCTTTGGTGTTCTGAACAGATCTTTCTCCAGTACCAACTAAATAGATGGTACTTAAGCTTTCTTCCTTTGTTCCCTCCATACACTTGTGATTATATGCAGGCCACTTACACAGACATATGAAAATATGTCAATAATAAAGATCTATAATGCCGACATATTTCAGATAAAATAGCATCAGTATTTCATCTATATTTTACCAGTATTTAACCCATATTATGCACAGAAAAATACTGATGGGCTGTGTTTTAAGCAACTGAATATAAAATAAAATGAATGACAAAATAAATGAAGATGCTGATATAATATTAATGCAATACATGTCAAATTCAGATACATGCATATTTTAGTCCTTCTCTATAGCCTTCAATAGGTGTATTCCATCCAAAAAATGGTTAAAAGTAGCCATGTGAATAGCCCTATAGATTGATATTAGCATATTGTTGTCTGCAAAAAAGAAACATAATAAGGACTTAAAATACATTTCTATGAAAGAAGCCATATATATGTACTTGTTATTTAGGGGCCACAAATGATTATTGAAGGTGACGAATAACTGGTATTATAACCTTTGTCTATGGTGTTTGCTTCCCGGTAACTGTCTATTATCACTAATTTTAAACACATTAAAATGACATTCCAGCCAGAAATCCCATCCGACTAGGCTTCATGAGTGTAATACGCCTGCAACCCCCATCCATGCTGTGAAGAGCAGGGTCTTATAGACAAGTTCCCCTCCCCCTGGGTGCTGATTGGCAGCGACCCCCTCTAAGGAGAATGTTTTCCTCCCGGGTTTCTTTGTTGTTGTTGTTTTCATTAGCTCTTGCCTTTCTTATTACACAGCCACCACCATTTCCCCTTAAGCTGCACATTGTGATAACAAATGCACTGCTCTCCTGCTGCCCTGTCCATTTCATGCATTGGTTGGGGACTGAGCTATCCTATCTCCCCCTAAGTAAAGGAAGATGTGGCAGAAATACATTGCGCACTGTGGCAGTGCACCCCCCTCCCCTCTTCTCCCTGAGATTTGGTAGAAATCGCAGTGCTCATCATCCAGGCAGTAAGTATGTGCTTTCTAGTTGCTCCCAGTTGTGTATTGCGCTTACAGAACTCTCAACTCATAATGATTCAGGTTTCTACCTCTGCCCCAGTTGATACTCTAGGTTTCTGTGTCTTTTTCCCCTTTCTACATGCAGTGATCAGGTTAGGATAGCTTACAGCGCAACTGAGTGGAACTAGCGTGGGTTCATTAATCTGATCCTTCATCAATAGTTGGCTTCTTGTTGAGGGCAGGGCTATAAAAGATGGTATACTGTTATATTTAAAAGATGTGTCCATTCATAATTTTATCCTATAGACAGGTCTTTATTTGCCATTAGGAACATGTGAGCTTATGCCTAGGGCAACAGTGTTAAGGGGGCAGCACTTAGTTTAATTTTTTTTTATATAAATTAATATATATATATATATATATATATATATATATATATATAATTTTGATGTAGCTGCTGTGCCATGCTGTAGACTAGAGAAAAATACCAATCTTCTTCCTTTAATTGAATCCACATGGTCAGAACTGCTGTGAAATTTATCTGCAGATTTGCAGCCAAAGTCACTCATAATGCAATGCAGGGGACACTGCTTATATATTGTGCTATAAAAGGGCTTTATATTTGTGTCCTTATTGAGCTGATTATTAGAAAACAGGCCTGTAATTGATAAACTACTGCTAAACTACATCACCAGGATCATCAAATTAGGAGGTCAGAGGTGACTAACCAGCCTGCAGCTCATGGATCTCATTTTCAGGCCATTATTTCAGTTTTTTTCCATAAGTGAACAAAGGGCTTAATTATAAGTAGTACATTCCTATTAGTTAGTTATACATGCAAAATATAGGTAAGAATAAGAAAAAAACAACATACAATTGTGCACAGTTGTGACAATGTGCACAATGTTATAAGGCAAACATACATAGTATTTTTTAAATTACTACTTGAAAACAACAACACAACCATGCATATGTAATAACTGTGCACAATTGTATGTTGTTTTTTTCTTATTCTTACCTATATTTTGGGCTATAAAGGGCTGTCAATCTAAAAGCAGGTATTACAAGAATGTTTACATTTGTCATCAATTTAGAAGCCTAAAAAGAATTATTCTTTATACCTACAACTTTTTTCAATGTAATACCTGCTTTTAGATTGACAGCCCTTTATAGTTTGTGGGATTGTTTGCAATTACACATATATAGATGTATTAAACATATTATTGCAATTCAGTAATTGTAAATATTCTGCTGTACAAGTGCTGTCAAATGATTGGATTAGAATGTGGCCCAGATTAACAATTTATTGGTAAATGTACAAGAAAACTAAAAGGCTAAACCAAAATCTACAAATGAAAATAAGGCTGATATGTAAAAACCTACCTATTATAAAGATATGACATATAAAGGGAAACGATTACTTTTTATCAGGCATAGGTTTCTTGTTAGTGACTTTTTTGCCTTAAAGATCGCTGATTCCTCCAATATATTACAATATTTTTTATCATCAGTATTGTCATTATAACCCATGTAACATTATGTAATGTATTGCAGTGCTTCAGCTAACACTTTATGAAAAACAAGAATCTTTTTTATATCTTACAGTGTGTAGGATGGTACTGACTTGTGTCAGACAGCATATATGTGCATTAAGTAATAAAATCATAATAAAAGAATAAATTATGATATGACCTATTAAAAGTTCTTGGAAGGTACTGTTTCTTCTTGCAGAGATCCATCAGGTGTGGGAGCCTTATAGGCAATGCTGTGTTATAAGTCGGGCATTGGCTTACTGGGTAGCTACCAATAGGTGGCACTAGAGAAATACATTTCGGTCTTCTGGAGGAGAGGTATTTAACATCCTTTGAAAGTGAAATATGTTTTTTTTATGCTAAACAGTACATAATAAAATGCAGTAGTTTATAAAATTAGTAAATATTTATGTTATGGTTAAATATTAAAAGGGAAATTATTATTAGTGGATTATATCAGTATCAGTCAAAACAAGTAGACTCAGCAAGTTGCGTTTTAATCTTTTTAGCTAAGAATTTTCTTTACATTATTTTCTTTAGTAATTGAATCTACTTGTTATGTTTATACTTAAAAAAAAACAAGTAACATACATAGTATTGCAAACATATAAAAATAATGTGTCCTAAAATATGTAACTAGTGGAAATAAAATCTTTAATTAAATATTTAGTCTAAGGTTTATACCCAGTTAAGACAATTTATTTAAAATCATTTTAATAACTTGGCCGATCTTAGTAATCTTTATAAAAATTATCTAATACATTTTACTAGTTAAACTAATTAAACATCCATAATATAAAATAAACTAGTAGTTTACATTTCTTTAAAACAAAAGGATTTTAGTAATTTTGTGTTGTCATTTCTCTTCTCTCCAAGACTGAATTTACAATTAATATCTGTCTACTGTTTAATGGAAACTGATAAAAAGTCAAACAGGTTTACTGAATATAAATTTACTGGCTCCTTCTATCTAAAAATGACCTTTCAATGTAAAAAAAAAAAAAAAAAAACGAAGCTGATTGGTTGAGCATTTTCAAACAAATTCAATGAAGATTTATGTGACACGAATTTCTAGCAGAGAAAGATGCTGCCTATTGTCCTTTATTGCAAATGAATTGTCAGATTTTAATTTGCTTTGATATTTTTTGGGTGTATTTTTATAAGTTATTAA
This sequence comes from Hyla sarda, assembly GCF_029499605.1. Taxonomy (NCBI): domain Eukaryota; kingdom Metazoa; phylum Chordata; class Amphibia; order Anura; family Hylidae; genus Hyla; species Hyla sarda. The sequence goes on from NC_079191.1 coordinate 232,347,451, forward strand.
GTAATTAAATATCTGTTCTCACAGTGTAAGTTCCCAGAATATGATTCACTTTTGTCAATATTTTTCAAGTTATATTGTTACTTCAAGGTATGATGCCCACAATCTATTCCTCACACACAATATCTAAATAAATTATATGTTATGTTAGCTGTAAAGAGGAGCAAGTAAGAGCACATTTATTGTTAAATGTCTACAAATTAAGCTAACATTAAGCAAAAAAATAAGAGCATGTGAGAATTAAATTCACCATTTCTTTCATAAGATATATCTGTTATAGTTTTTAACCATAATTTACTATTACTTTATTAAAGGGAATAAATTTGATTACTAGGCTACACTCAGTTCTTTATAGTGTATGTTGCATATTTCATAGCATTACATGAAAAATACACCTTCAGGTACAGATATTCTATACTTTTAAATGTGAAATGTGTTTTTAGTTAGTAAATGTTAAAGAAATGTCTAGATGTTAATATGAGGGACAATACCATACTAAAAAAGCGCTAAAATAATATAAAAATAAATGTATAAATTCTATGTTTGCATTTTTAACAAATAATTTGCCTTTCTGTCTCTCACACACTTACACAATGTAAGCAGTATAATGCCATATGTTTGTAACATATAACTGCTTACATTTCCTGTTGTGTGATGCATATTTTAATTATTACTGTACAAAAAAACTAACTGTTTCATTTCAACAAGCCACTATTCATTTTAATTAACCTGAGATTAATAGTCAACGCAAAGTAAATAAATATATTGCTTCACTTTTTATTTAAAAAAATAGTGTAAAAAATTACACTGAATCAAAATATGTTTGTAATTATAATTTGTTCTAAAATGTGTTCTAAAATGAAGTTATAAGGCAGTGTGAGGTCTGTAAACAGTAGCCTATTTAAAACCTTTATTTAGTGGAGATGAACAACTATGAACATTTTTATCCAAGAAACAGCTCCAACTGGATTTTAGACTTTAATGTGTCATTTTACACAACCAATATTTAAGCGACTAATTTCTAAAGCAGCAGTGTATAGCCTCCCATAGATGGCTTTCAGCCTAAAGATTATCATCAAATTAAAAGTCAATGTGGGTTAGGCAACAGAAATCAAGCAGCACAGCAGTAATTACATTCAGATCACACAACCTTCTAAAAACAACTATAGTTTTTCTTTTGCTATATGAAGTACATTAGCATTTAGCAACACAATCGAGCAACACTTTGACATTGTTCTTTATTTATATTTAAAAGTATTTTTCTGCAATAAGATACATAAATGTCACAAAGCTGCTATTGGTTTTAGTCAAGAAAGTGACTTGTTATGGCTACTTATATTCTAGCATGTCATCATTGCTGCAGCCCACTGAAGGTAAGGATAAAATATGACTGAAGGTGGAAAGAACAAAGAAATTGAAAAAATGCTAATACTAAGTAACCTTGCAAAGATAAAATTTACGTAATCTAAAAACATGAGTTAGGAGTATACAAAGTCGTCCACAACAGACCAAAGAGTTTTAGAAATATTACAAAATGATTTTTTTAATCCATTACAAACAGGTGGGGTTTTGGCAACATAAGTCTTTGTCAAGCACTTTCTTACATGTGGATAAACTGTAAAGAGAATCTATCGTTGCCAACAGAAAGTCATTAAATGGGTTGTCCCTAATGCAATTTCTTTGCAATATTTGTTTACATAATAGATGAGTAAAATGTTAAACTAAGCCAGACTTTTGTCTAATCCATAGTGTCTGTTCTTAACTATTATCTCTCAGTGGATTCATAATGGTATGGAGAGCATGGTCAAAAAAAGTGATTGTATAGCAGAATAAAAAGTGAATGTATAGAACCAAGTAAAAAGTATTACTGTATGTAAATTGTTTGCTATATTAAATGATATAGTAATTCTTAATAATGTTTTGTATGTTATATTAAATCTTACTGTAAGTTGGCTTTTGCAGGCTACCATGAATAATAAATGCCTGTCATGCTAGTATATTTTCACATCAGCAGTGATGGACTGTAAAGGTCTTCCAAAAACATTAGATTGTATGGACCCGCTATCCCACTATAGAGAACTTATAACTTGTAAAACAGCCTTCCAAGGAGCACTTAAAAGGAGTCTCTCAGGAGATTCATGCTATCCACAGGCAGCATGAAATAGCAACAGCCTCCCAATTTTAGAGAAAACTATATAAAAATGAGCCTGGGTACAGGTGAAGTGCCATTAAGACATTTCCCAAAGTGTTTTTCACACATGCCATTGCTTGATTGCCAGATGGCATTTTATAGAATGCCCTGTCTTGTTTTTACACTACGTTTTCTTTGAAATGCTGCAACATTTCAGAGGAGAAGATAGATATTTATTATGAGAGAACCTGCTGCTCCCCATTGTTGGGCAGCATGAATCCTCTAACAGACTCCCTTCAAAGGTATTGTCCACTTTTATGTAAGCAAAGTTTCATTCTAAACAGAGGCTGAAAATCTATTCTAAACAGAGGCTGAAAATCTATGCAGATATAATAATTATCTTAAGTGAGCAAAATAATATTGCTATAACGTGTCCTGTCTAAGCAATGTGTCCCATCTATGAGTTCAACACTTGATAGGTCTTTGTCTCTGTTTATAGTGTATGTTGAGCATAAGCATAAGTTAGAGAATACCCCTGAAGTATACTTCCAAGAGAAGCCTCAGAAACATCATATTGTATAGTAGGCATATATTGCCTACAGGCTCCTATAATTATTATTATTTTCTTTTTAAAGAAACTCTGCCACATGGTACTTTTCCATCGGTTTCCTCTGTCCAAGAAAATTGCTCTAGAATATGCTTTCTTATCGAGTTATATATACACATAAAAAAAAAGTATACCAACAAATGGTAGTCTGTCAAGTCTATAGAACAGTTTGGATAAATTTGGCATTTTAATATATATAGTTGTGAGATCTATCAAACTGTGTTAGAGAAAAACTGGAGATATTTTGCCCAAAGCAACTAATCAGAGCTTTCACTGTACCAGAGCTTGTTAGGATACAAAACCTGAGCTGTGATTGGTTGTTATGTGAAAAATCTCTCCAGTTAGTCTCTCACACATTTAGATAAATTATGGCCATAGTATATTGAAAAGATGTATGTAAAGCCTATATGTCAGAGGAACAGGGCTCCGAGTCATCAGAATGGTCCCTGGTGGCTTGATTGATAGATCTCTTGCTATTTGTGTACAGGGAGAAATCTGTCATTCAGGGTTGAAAGACCACCCCAATAACTCAGCCTCTTTCCTGGCTAAATTATAATAATGATTATTCTGAAACAACATTTAGAGTGAATCACAGACTGTTGTAATAGGGAAGCCTGTCAGCGTTTTTTGGTGCTTGTGGTTCAGGTAGCATGAAACTAGTGTCAGATTGCCTATACACATGAAATAACTATTGGGTTACATTTCAGCTCTATAGTTCACTCATAGAGTACTATCTATACAATCTTTTCTCTGACAAGATATTTGGGTAATGATATTACATTTGGTTTATATATTGTTCTTTATTGCCAGATAAATAGAGTTTGCAACAGCATACTGCAGTCCCCTCTTCCTTGTATGTTACTCATAAGGAAATGCTTTTGTTCACCGGTAGTTGCAGCAGGTAGTTGAAAATTAATCTTTAAAGTGTCAGGTCAGTGATTAACAGAGAGTGTAAAAAATAAATTAATAATAATAGTGTGATTACATACTTCCAGGATTTACTAGTTAAAAAAAAATGTGCATGTAAACTTATTTATGTCCAGATTATTAGATTTTAATAAAAGTAAAAAAGTTGTATTCTTATATCCAAAGTAGCTGACTCCTGAAGAAGCTGTCTTGCAGGACAGTGGAACGCATGGAGCTGCTGTGTTCCCCCCACTCCTTGGTTGGTGAAGTAGCCCCTGGCACACATGTATATTGTCCAAGAGTTAACCATGCTCAGTATAAGCTGGTTGTGATAGCCATTGTACACTCGGATGTTGGGTCATGTCCATACTTGTTATTTACGGTATTTGTTTCCAGCTTCACTGATGCAGGTGGGTTTTTTCTCTCTGGCTTTCATTCCAGGGACCCTTACCATTTACTTATTGTGTATACCAGGGGGGCAGGTGGTTATTTGGATTATCATCCTCCACCATGTTTTCTGATGTTTTTAAGTGGTTTTAAATGTCTGTGATTTAATAAAGATTTCTATATCTTTCTACAGTACAATTGTGGTGTGCATCCTTATATAGTGGCTAGCTTTTTTCTTTTGGTTTATAGCTCTTGTTATAGCCACTGATAGCACCCCGTTTCTTATCTATATAGTGGTGCCCGTCTTTATGCATGTAATTTAACATTATAGTTCCTATCCATTCTTTCAAATAGCTCCTCAGCACAAAATATCAATATAATGATTATGTTGTTGGCACGTTATTGATGATAGATTGGGGTAGAGACAATTGATCATAATGGATCAATAATTCACATCTGCATCATTCTGACACTAAGTTTTCTGAGAATAATTGATTGGAAATTTGAGCAGTGACCTATCAATGACAAGACATGAATGTCCCCTAAGCAAAAATGTTTAATTAACCTGATGATCAAGGGTCCATGTTTACACAGTGCCTTTCTCCTATTGACCTCTTTGTGTAAAATAAGAAATGCAACGGAATAATAACTTGTCCTCTGGTTACTTTTTGCCATCAAATATTAATACATGGAAAGAACACATTCTATTGTGATGTATTCTTATCTGATACCAACCATTGTGTTCATTAGAATGAAAGGACTTATGCTGCCCCATCTGTAATAGGGAGCCTACCAACTAACGGGGATCACCTTAGAGCTTTTGGATTACTATATTTGGGAGCAAGATAAATTAACTGAAGAACACAATGTAAAGGAAACAGATTCACGATAGCTGACAGTATCTTATGAATTTTATAAAGGCGTTATACTCAGTGAAAAAAGAAAGCATCATGGAGCTAACAAAACTTTAACCCCTAGGTATTGGGGAAGAAGTTACCTAAGGATAAAGATCAGCTCATTTAAATATTATTTATTTACTTTATATATAATTTATTAATATTATTTACATGTTTTTATCATCAATTTGATTTTTATTTGCTGATCATCTGTTTATAGATCTAGTTGCCTTGTTTGAAAAGCATACATACCACGTTGGACTTATTTACACTACCTACTTATGGCCAAAATATCTGTTCATTAATCACTTAGGGACCCAGGATGTACAGGTACGCCCCAACACCCTGGTACTTAAGGACCCAGGGCATACATGTACGCCCGTGGAAATTTCTGTCCCCGCCACGCACCATCTATCAGCAGGCACCCCGTGCAAACCCCTGGGGGGGGGGTCCTTAGTCAATTCAGACCGGTGATCTGCGGCGATTCCGGGTCATGTGGGTCTCCAGTGACAACAGTGAAAATAAGGGGGGATCAGGGCTGCCCAAGACACCCACGATCCTCCTGAAGGGATAGTAGTGAGGTGTCAGGGATGCCACCCCTTCTATCCCTGCTATTGGTCGGTTAGAAGTGACCGACCAATAGCAGATCGGGGCGGGGTTCTGTTCCCCTGTTCTGCCCACCCACAGTAGTCCGGGCAGAACGGGAAGAACTGTCCTGTGACCGGTGCGGGAGGTTACTTACCATCGGTGGCAGCGATATGCGGTGCCAGCGATATGCGGCGGCAGCGGGCGGCAATGACGCGTGGCTGGCTCCATAGAGCAAACTACGGAAGCCGGTGAGTTGCCTAGCAACATCTGGAGGGCTACAGTTTGGAGACCACTATACAGTGGTCTCTAAACTGTAGCCCTCCAGATGTTGCAAAACTACAACTCCCAGAATGCCCAGACAGCTGTTTGCTGTTTGGGCATGCTGGGATTTGTAGTATTGCAACAGCTGGAAGGCTACAGTTTGGAGATCACTGTGCAGTAGTCTCTAAACTGTGGCCCTCTAGATCTTGCAAAACTACAAATCTAAGCATGCCCTTACAGCAGTTAGCTGTCTGGGAATGCTGGAATTTGTAGTTTTGCTACATCTGGAGGTCCACAGTTTGGAAATCATTGTGCAGTGGTTTCTAATCCGTGGCCCTCTAAATCTTAAAAAACTGCAACTCCCAGCATGCACGAACAGCAAACGGCTGTCTCGCCATGCTGGGAGTTGTAGTTGCGTACCTCCAGCTGTTGTATAACTACATCCCCCAGCATGCCCTATGGCGATCAGTACATGCTGGGATTTGTAGGTTTGAAACAGCTGGAGGCACACTGGTTGGAAAATACTGAGTTAGCTAACAGAACCTAACTGAAGATTTCCAAACCAGTGTGCCTCCAGCTGTTGTAAAAGTACAACTCCCAGCATGCAAGGTCTGTCAGTGCATGTTGGGAGTTTTAGTTTTGCAACAGCTAAAGATTTGCCCCCCCCCCCCCCATGTGAATGTACAGGGTACATTCACACTGGCGGGTTTACAGTGAGTTTCCTGCTTCAAGTTTGAGCTGTAGCAAATTTTCCGCCACAGCGCAAACTCCTAGCCGGAAACTCACCATAAACCCCCTCCTGTGTGAATGTACCCTAAAAACACTACACTAACATATAATAAAGGGTAAATCACTACATATACACCACCTTACACTGTTCCCCCCCTAATAGAAATGAAAAACGTATCGTACGGCAGTGTTTCCAAAACGGAGCCTCCAGCTGTTGCAAAACAACAACTCCCAGCATTTCCGGACAGCCACTGACTGTCCAGGCATGCTGGGAGTTTAGAAACAGCTGAAGGCACCCTGTTTGGGAATCAATGGCATAGAATGCCCCTAAGTCCACCCCTATGCAATCCCTAATTTAGTCTTCAAATGCTTTTGGCGCTCTCTCTTTTCAGAGCCCTGTAGTATTTCAAGGAAATAGTTTAGGGCCACATATGGGGTATTTCTGTATTCGGGAACAATTGCATTACAAATTTTGGGGGGCTTTTCTCCTTTTACCCCTTATGAAAAGGAAGAGTTGGGGTCTACACCAGCCTGTTAGTGTAAAAAATAAAAAAAAATTACATTAACATGGTGGTGTTGCCCCATACTTTTTATTTTCACAAGAGGTAAAAGAAAAAAATGTGTAATGCAATTTCTCCTGAGTATGGAAATACCCCATATGTGGACGTTAAATGCTCTGTGGACGCACAACAAGGCTTAGGAGTGAGAGCACACTATGTACATTTGATGCTTAAATTGGTGATTTGCACAGGGGTGGCTGATTTTACAGCGGTTCTGATGTAAACGCAAAAAATTAAATACCCACATGTGACCCCATTTTGGAAACTATACCCCTCACGGAATGTAACAAGGGGTATAGCAAGCCTTAACACCCCACAGGTGTTTGACGTTGAATTTTCGTTAAAGTTGGATAGGGAAAATGAAATAATATTTTTTTAGCTAAAATGCTGGTGTTACCCAAAATTTTTTACTTTTACAAAGGAAAATAGGAAAAAAAAAGCCCCCCAAAAATTAGTAACCTCATTTCTTCTGAGTAGGAACATACCTCATATGTGGATCTAAAGTGCTCTGCAGGCGAACTACAATGCTCAGTAGAGAGGGAGCGCCATTAGGCTTTTGGAGAGAAAATTTGTCCGGAATTGAAGGCCACGTGTGTTTACAAAGCCCCCATAGTTCCAGAACAATGGACCCCGCCCCCCACATGTGACCTCATTTTGGAAACTACACCCCTCATGTAATGTAATAAGGGGTACGGTGAGCATTTATGCCCCACAGGTGTCTGACATACTTTAGGAACAGTGTTCCGTGAAAATGAAAAATGTAATTTTTCTTTTGCTCAGCCCACTGTTCCAAAGATCTGTCAAACGCCAGTGGGTTGTAAATGCTCACTACACCCCTTGTTAAATTCTGTGAGGTGCTTAGTTTCCAATATGGGGTCACATTTGGGGGGGTCCACTGTTCTGAAACCACAGGAGGGGGGTTTGTAAATGGTGCTCCTCTTCTGAGCCCTGTAGTTTGCCAGCAGAGCACTTGACGTCCACACATGGGGTATTCGCATACTCAGAAGAAATTGGGTTATAAATTTTTGGGGGCCTATTATCCCTTGTAAAAATTTTAATTTTGGGAAAAACCTGCATTTTAGGGAAAAAAAAGGTTTTTACACATCCGACTTTAATGAAAAGTCATCAAACACCTGTGGGTGTTAAGGCTCACTGTACCCCTTGTTACGTTCCTTGAGGGGTGTAGTTTCCATGTGTTTCTTTTTTTTTGCTGTTCTGCCACCATAGGGGCTTCCTAAATGTGACATGCCCCCCAAAAACCATTTCAGCAAAATTAGCTTTCCAAAAGCCAAATGTGACTCCTTCTCTTCTGAGCATTGTAGTATACCCGCAGTGCACTTGACGTCCACACATGGGGTATTTCCATACTCAGAAGAGATGGGATTACAAAAACCATTTCCCGAAAACCATTTCAGAAAAACTCACTCTCCAAAATCCCTGTCAGGGTCCGGATGGGTATACTGTGAGGATACTGGTGGTGGATCCTCTGTGTCAGTGGGGTGAAGACGTGGGCCATACCAGGGGAACGGAGTCTAAGGGGTTACTGGTTTTCAACAGAGCCCGCCGCAAAGCGGGATGGACTTGCAGCGGCAGGTAACCCCCAGGTGGTTCCACCCGATAGCGACTCAACCCCAACTGACGGCTGAGACAGGCGCGGTACAAGGGATTAGGCAAGAGCAAGGTCGGACGTAGCAGAAGGTCAGGGCAGGCAGCAAGGATCGTAGTCAGGGGCAACGGCAGAGGGTCTGGAATACTGGCTTGGAACATACACAAGAAACGCTTTCACTGGCACTGAGGCAACAAGATCCGGCAATGCTAGGAAGAGGAAGTGCGCGCGCCGGGACTGAGCCGACGGAGGACGGGACAGGTGAGGGGATTGGGACGTGAGCAGCAAGCGGGCGGGTCCCGCTACGCGGGTCACATCCCCGCCGGTGAGACTAATGCAGCGCTCCCGGTCAGCGGATCTGACCGGGGAGCTGCATGGAGGTGAACGCCGCGAGCGCTCCGGGGAGGAGCAGGGACCATTGTCACTCCTTCCCTTCTGAGCCCTCAAATGCACCCACAGAGCACTTGACATATACATATGAGTAATTTCCTTACTTGAGAGAAATTGGGTTACAAATTTTAGGGTAATTTCTTTCCTTTTATCCCTTGCAAAAATCCAAAAACTTGGTCTACAAGAACATGCGAGTGTAAAATTTGAAGATTTGGAATTTTCTTGTTCACTTTGCTTCTATTCCTGTGAAACACCTAAAGGGTTAACACACTTACTGAATGTCATTTTAAATACTTTGAGGGGTGCAGTTTTTATAATGGGGTCATTTATGTGGTATTTCTAATATGAAGGCCCTTCAAATCCACTTCAAAACTGAACTGGTCCCTGAAAAATTCCGATTTTGAAAATTTTGTGAAAAATTGGAAAATTGCTGCTGAACTTTGACACCCTCTGATGTCCTCCAAAAGTAAAAACATGTCAATTTTATGATGCAAACATAACTTAGACATATTGTATATGCGAATCAATATATAATTTATTTGGGATGTCCATTTTCCTTATAAGCAGAGAGTTTCAAAGTAAAAAATAAAGCAAAATTTTCAAATTTTTCTGCAAATTTTGGAATTTTTTACCAAGAAATGATGCAAGTATCGACAAAATTTTAACACTAACATAAAGAAGAATATGTCACGAAAAAACTATTTTGGAATCGGAATGAAAAGAAAAAGCATTTTAATTTTTAATGCTTAATATTTATATTTAATGCTTAAAGTGACAGTGGTCAGATGTGCAAAAAATGCCCGGGTCCTTAAGGTAAAAATGGGCTGGGTCCTTCAGGAGTTAAAAAGAATGAACTCATTGTATCACATGCTTAAAATGCATATTGGTCTCCTTTAGGGTATGGGCTAAGTTGCTGCAGGCAATATTGTTTCAGCTCCTTTACATCACATCTTTTTCCCTTTCTTTTCCCCTTCCAAACATATATTTTTTGTAACAGGTTTCCTGTTGTAAGTGGGCTGCTTTTTCTAGAATTATGCAAGGCTTTGTGAAGGTATATTTTGCCAATAAATAACTCATATTTTTATATCTGACACTCTGTCATGGCTTGGTTTAGTAAGAGAACATAAAAAAAAAATTATGTTTATGAGAAATGCTTTAACCCCTTAAGGACTGAGCCCTTTCTCACCTTAAAGACTGAGCCCTTTTTTGCAATTCTGACCACTGTCACTTTAAGCATTAATAACTCTGGGATGCTTTTACCGATTGTTTTGATTCCAAGACTGTTTTTCCTGACATATTCTACTTTAACACAGTGGTAAATTTCCGTTGTTACTTGCATCCTTTCTTGGTGAAAAATCCCCAAATTTCATGAAAATTTTGCATTTTTCTAACTTTGAAACTCTCTGCTTGTAAAGAAAATGAATATTCCAAATAAATTATATATTGATTCACAAATACAATGTCTACTTTATGTTGGCATCATAAAGTTGACATGTTTTTACTTTTGGAAGACATCAGAGGGCTTCAAAGTTCAGCAGCAATTTTCCAATTTGTCACAAAATTTTCAAAATCGGAATTTTTCAGGGACCAGTTCAGTTTCGAAGTGGATTTGAGGATTATTATTATTAGAAATACCCCACAAATGACCCCATTATAAAAACTGCCCCCCTCAAAGTATTCAAAATAGCATTCAAAAAGTGTGTTAACCCTTTAGGTGTTTCACAGGAATAGCAGCAAGGTAAAGGAGAAAATTCAAAATCTTAATTTTTTACACTCGCATGTTCTTGTAGACCCAGTTTTTTTAATTTTACAAGGGGTAAAAGAAGAAAAAGTTTGTAACCCAATTTCTCTCGAGTAAGGAAATACCTCATATGCGTATGTCAAGTGTTCGGCGGGCGCAGTAGAGGGCTCAGAAGGGAAGGAGCAACAATGGGATTTTGGAGAGTGAATTTTGCTGAAATGTTTTTTTGGGGGCATGTCACATTTAGGAAGCCCCTATGGTGCCAGAACAGCAGAAAACCCCACATGGCATACCATTTTGGAAACTACACCCATCAAGGCACATAACAAGGGGTCCAGTGAGCCTTAACACCCCACAGGTGTTTGATGACTTTTCGTTAAAGCTGGATGTGTAAATTAATTTTATAAATTTTTTTCGCTAAAATGCTAGTTTTCCCCCAACTTTAACATTTTTATAAGGGGTTATAGGAGAAAATGCCCCCCAAAATTTGTAACCCCATTTCTTCTGAGTATGGAAATACCCCATGTGTTGACGTCAAGTCCTCTGCTGGTGAACTACAATGCTCAGAAGAGAAGGAGCGCCATTGAGCTTATGGCGAGAGAATTTGTTTGGAATGGAAGTCAGGGGCGATGTGCGTTTACAAAGCCCCTCGTGGTGTCAGAACAGTGGATCCCCCCCCCCCACATGTGACCCTATTTTGGAAACTACACCCCTCACAGAATTTAATAAGGGGTGCAGTGAACATTTACACCCCACTGGCGTTTGACAGATCTTTAGAACAGTGGGCTGTGCAAATGAAAAATTACATTTTTCATTTTCACAGACCACTGTTCCAAAAATCTGTCAGACACCTGTGAGGTGTAAATGCTCACTGCACCCCTTATTACAATACGTGAGGGGTGTAGTTTCCAAAATGGGGTCACATGTGGGGGGTCCACTGTTCTGGCACTATGGGGGCTTTGTAAACACACATGGCCTTCAATTTCGGACACATTCTCTCTCCAGAAGCCCAATGGCGCTCCTTCTCTTCTGAGCATTGTAGTTTGACCGCAGAGCACTTTACATCAACATATGGGGTATGTTCTTACTCAGAAGAAATGGAGCTACAAATTTTGGGGGCTTTTTTCCTATTCTCCCTTGTGAAAATGAAAAATGTAGGGTAACACCAGCATTTTAGTGAAAACATTTTTTTTTTTAATTTTCACATCCAACTTTACGGAAATTTGTCAAACACCTGTGGAGTGTTAGGGCTCACTATACCACTTGTTACAATCTGTGAGGGGTGTAGTTTCCAAAATGGGGTCACATCTGGGTGTTTATTGTTTTGCGTTTATATCAGAACCGCTGTAAAATCAGCCACCCCTGTGCAAATCACCAATTTAGACCTCAAATGTACATGGCACGCTCTCACTTCTGAGCCATGTTGTGCGCTCGCAGAGCACTTAACGTCCACATATGGGGTACACATTTTGGGGGTCTTTTTTTCATTTTACCGCTTGTGAAAATTAAAAGTATGGGGCAACACCAGCATGTTAGTGTCAAAAAAATTTTTTTTTACACTAACATGCTGGTGTAGACCCCAACTTTTCCTTTTCATAAGGGGTAAAAGGAGAAAAAGCCCCCCAAAATTTGTAACACAATTTCTCCCGAGTACGGAGATACCCCATATGTGGCCCTAAACTATTTCCTTGAAATACGACAGGGCTCCAAAGTGAGAGAGCGCCATGCGCATTTGAGGACTAAATAGGGTATTTGAATCCGCCACAAAAATACCCTAAGGCAGTGTTTCCCAAACAGGGTGTCTCCAGCTGTTGCAAAACTCCCAGCATACCTTGACAGTCAGTGGCTGTCGGCAATACTGTGAGTTGTTGTTTTTCAACAGCTGGAGGCTCCGTTTTGGAAACACTGCCGTACAATACGTTTTTTTTTTATATTGGAATGGGGGGGGGCTAGGGGTATGTGTATATGTAGTGTTTTACCCTTTATTATGTGTTTTTATGTGTTAGTGTTTTTAGGATATATTCACATGAGCGCAGGTTTACAATGAGTTTCTTGCTGGGAGTTTGAGCTGCGGCGGAAAATTTGCCGCATCTCAAACTTGCAGCAGGACTCGCTGTAAACCCGCCCGTGTGGGGGGGGCAAACCTCCAGCTGTTACAATACTACAACTCCCAGCATGCACTGACAGACCATACATGCTGGGAGTTGTAGTTGTGCAACAGATGGAGGCACATTGGTTGCAAAACACAGAATTTGTTACTTAACTCAGTGTTTCGCAACCAGTGTGCCTCCAGCTGTTGCAAAACTAGAACTCCCAGCATGTACAGTCTCTCAGTGCATGCTTGCATGCTTGGAGTTGTATTTTTGCAACAGCTGGAGGCCCACTGGTTGTAAAACACTGAGTTAGCTAACAAACTCAGTTTCAAACCAATGAGTGTGCAGCTGTTGCAAAACTGCAACAATCAGCATGCATTGACAGCCGAAGGGCATGCTGGGAGTTGTAGTTTTGCAACAGCTGGAGGCACACTGCTACAACTCCGAGGCATGCCCTTTGGAAGTCTCTGCATGCTGGGAGTTGTAGTTTTGCAACAGCTGGCTGCACACTTTTTCATAGAAAAAAGTGCCTCCAGCTGTTGCAAAACTACAACCCCCAGCATGCACAGACTACCAAAGGGCATGCTGGGAGTTGTATTTGGAACTCCTGCTGTTGCAAAACTACAACTCCCAGCATGCCCTTTGCCTGTGCATGCTGCGATTTGTTGCTAAGCAACAGCAGGAAGTGACCAGGCCTCACCTCCTGCTGGATCCTTCCGCTGGGACCACCACCGCTGCTGCCGCCGATCCTGCTGCTCCTGTCGCCGCCACCGATCCCGAGGGGACCCCCCCGGACCAGGGCAAGGTAGGAGACCTCCGCCGATCTTCGCTGTCCCGATCGCCGCCCAGCAGGGTCGTGATTGATCGGTCGTTCCGACCAATCAATCACGTGATCATTAGGTGGCACCTGTGCCACCTCACTCTTGCTGGGTAAGGGTGAATGGGGCTGTCTCAGACAGCCCCATTCACCCTTTTTTTCCGGGTCACCAGAAACCCGATTGACCCGGAAAAGCCGCAAATCGTTGGTCTGAATTGACTGATGATTTGCGACGATCACTTTTTTTGGTAAAAGTGACACCATATCTTTATTCCATAGGTCCATACGGTTACATGGATACGTCATTTCTATAGGTTTTATTTTATTTAACTACTTTAAAAAAATTATAACTACATGCACCAAAATTAGTATGTGTAAAATTGTAATCTTCTGACACCTATAACTTTTTTATTTTTCCATATACGGGGTGGTATGAGGGCTCATTTTTCGTGCTGTGATCTGAAGTTTTTATCTGTATAATTTTTGTTTTGATGGGACTTTTTGATCGTTTTTTTTTTGTTTATTTTTTTTTAACATAAATTTTTTTAAATGGGGAAAAGGGGGTGATTCAATCTTTTATTACTGAAGGGGTTAAATCACATTTATAAACTTTTTTTTTGTAAAAAAAAAAGCAATTCTTAGATTGAAACACAGATCAATGCTATGCCATAGGGTTATCGGTGCTCTGCTGCTCCAGCCTGGCAGGCTTGGAGCAATAGAACACTGACTGGATGGCGAGGAGGAAGGTAAGCACCCTCTCGCTGTCCTCTCAGCTGTTCAGGACACAACGATTTCACCGCGGCGGTCCCGAACAGCCCGCTGAGCTTACCGGCAAGTGTTTTCTCCTGTTTTAGATGCCACAATAAACTTTAATCATCACGTCTAAAGGGTTAATACCAGATCAGCAATGTCCAGTATTAGCTGCAAGTCCTGGTTGCTGATAGCAGCCGGGACCCACCAGGTATGAAGTGCGCTCAGCTCCTGAGCAAGCTTCACATAATGGGAGCTGGCCACGGACATAAATATACGTCCGTGGTCGTTAAGGGGTTACTAAAGCCCTAATCCCAAATTGAGGAGATCACAAGAACATTTCTAAATAGGTGAATGATTAGATCACAGTTTTATTTTCGTGATGAATCCATAATATAGGATTTGGTTCTCAAGGAACCCACACAGCGCCATATTTTGAGAATTACCTTAAAGAGGTATTCCGCCCTTAGACATCTTATCCCCTATCTCCATGAAGAACCTGGAATTCTGTACTCGGAAATGCTGGGTTTCCAAAATGGAGACGTGACCTAATGCCATGCTAACTCCATTCATGTCTATGGGAGGAAGCGTTTCCGATACTGGAGCAGCACCAGGTTGCTGCACGGAGATCCTTTGGATAGGGGATAAGATGTCTAAGATGTCTTAAAGGGGTATTCCAGGTAAAACCTTTTTTTATATATATATATATCAACTGGCTCTGGAAAGTTAAACAGATTTGTAAATTACTTCTATTAAAAAATCTTAATCCTTCCAATAGTTATTAGCTTCTGAAGTTTTCTGTCTAACTGCTCAATGATGATGTCACTTCCTGGGAGCTGTGCATGATGGGAGAATATCCCCATAGGAACTACACAGCTCCCGGGACGTGAGTCATCAGAGAGCAGTTAGACAGAAAACAACAACTCAACTTCAGAAGCTAATAACTATTGGAAGGATTAAGATTTATTAATAGAAGTAATTTACAAATCAGTTTAACTTTCCGGAGCCAGTTATTATATAAAAAAAAGTTTTGACCTGGAATACCTCTTTAACCCCTTAAGGACCAAGGACGTACCGGTACGTCCTTGGTCCTGCTCGTCTGATATAACGCGGGGTTACACAGTAACCCGGCGTCATATCACGGCGGGCCCGGCGTCATAGTGAAGCCGGGACCCGCCTCTAATAGCGCGCAGCGCCGATCGCGGCGCCGCGTGCTATTAACCCTTTAGCCGCGCGCTCAGAGCTGAGCCGCGCGGCTAAAAGTGAAAGTGAAAGTTCCCGGCTAGCTCAGTCGGGCTGTTCGGGATAGCCGCGGCTGATCGCGGCATCCCGAACAGCTGACAGGACAGCGGGAGGGCCCCTTCCTGCCTCCTCGCTGTCCGATTGCCGAATGACTGCTTAGTGCCTGAGATCCAGGCATGAGCAGTCATGCGGCAGAATCGCTGATCACTGGTTTCTTATGAGAAACCAGTGATCAGCATAGGAGATCAGTGTGTGCAGTGTTATAGGTCCCTATGGGACCTATAACACTGCAAAAAAAAAAGTGAAAAAAAAAAAGTGAATAAAGATCATTTAACTCCTCCCCTATTAAAAGTTTGAATCACCCCCCTTTTCCAATAAAAAAAAAACACAGTGTAAATAAAAATAAAAATAAACATATATGGTATCAACGCGTGCGGAAATGTCCGAATTATAAAAATATATCATTAATTAAACCGCTCGGTCAATGGCGTGCGCGCAAAAAAATTGCAAAGTCCAAAATAGTGCATTTTTGGTCACTTTTTATATCATTTAAAAATGAATAAAAAGTCAATAAGTCCTATCAATGCAAAAATGGTACCGTTAAAAACTTCAGATCACGGCACAAAAAATGAGCCCTCATACCACCCCATACACGGAAAAATAAAAAAGTTATAGGGGTCAGAAGATGACAATTTTAAACGTATTAATTTTCCTGCATGTAGTTATGATTTTTTCCAGAAGTCCGACAAAATCAAACCTACATAAGTAGGGTATCATTTTAATCGTATGGACCTACAGAATACATATCAGGTGTCATTTTTACCGAAAAATGTACTACGTAGAAACGGAAGCCCCCAAAAATTACAAAACAGCGGGTTTTTTTTTCAATTTTGTCGCACAATGATTTTTTTTCCCGCTTCACCGTAGATTTTTGGGCAAAATGACTGACGTCATTACAAAGTAGAATTGGTGTCGCAAAAAATAAGCCATCATATGGATTTTTAGGTGCAAATTTGAAAGAGTTATGATTTTTTAAAGGCAAGGAGCAAAAAACGAAAATGCAAAAACGGAAAAAACCCCGGTCCTTAAGGGGTTAAAGGAATACCCCTTTAATGATTCACAGCAATGGGTAATTCTTTGAGGACAGGTTTACTAAACACTATAGATAAGTTCACTTAACTTTATTTTTTTCTTCATTTTTTTGTATGCAGTCTTTCTCAAATGGTTCATCATTATCTGTAGATCAATTAATGCACTTTTAAAGAAATCTTTTTATGTTTATTGAATATGAATTGAGTTTGTTTCACCTTTTAAATTATTGCATAATTGTTAGTAAGACAATCTTACAATAAAGACCAATAAATATCCCAGGGATTCTTGGGCTATGTTCACATTTGTTAGGGAACCACATTTGAAGTATACCTCAGCATACTTATAGAATGGTATGCCCACTTATAGCACCAAATAACCAAGCCATGCCCATTCAGCTCAATGGACTGAATGTAGTCTACAAAAGATTATATTTGGTCATTATCACAAAACAATGGCATCATAATTCCATACTAACGAGTGAGAATAGAGGAACCTCTCAATGCTGCGTATAGTGTTTGTTAAGTGATTGTATATACATATAGGTAAAGACCCTATACTGCTTTGGTAGTATAGTAGTGCACTAAGCCTCATCAAGACATGACATCACACGTCAACGTGCGGGAACTCTCATCATGCTTTCACCTCAAAAGACATCAGTTTCTCACTTCATGTAATGACCTGTATTAGCGAAAGAGTGTAGGTCTAGCTGTGGAAACTTCTGAAGTAGAATATTGTGGTAATGGGGAAATCACACAGTACTTTTTTTCTTTAATAGACAAATAAATTCTCTATTCATATCATAAAAACCACAACTGTGCAAATCATCATAACCAGTAAAAATAGAAGATACGCCTTTTTTTTCTTTTATGAAATAGGTCTCTAAAGCTCATATTCTATTTCACATCTTATTTCTTTGGTTCAGTGGAAGCTTGTTGAGTTGTCTGCCTCTAATCCAGGACAATAATAAAGGACAATACAGTCTGAAGTTTATGGCAGGAATTTACATTTTTGGGTACGGGAGGATGGACACTGTTGCTGGGTGGCTACCCTCTTCCTTAGAACAAATGCAGTTTGGAGGTCATGGATTCTGGCAAACTGTGTTTTGTTCTTAGGGAGGCTGCCACCCAGCAACAGCTGATGGGTAAATCACACCTGGCAGTGGTCCTCTTGAACTCAACACATTCAGATTCTGCTGGTTGCCAGTAGTGTTTTACAAATGTTTGATGGGAAGTCCACCTGGCTGCTTAACCCCTTAAGGACTGAGCCCTTTTTCACCTTAAGGACTCGGAAATGTTTTGCAATTCTGACCACTGTCATTTTAAACATTAATAACTCTGGAATGCTTTTAGTTATCATTCTGATTCCGAGATTGTTTTTTCGTGACATATTCTACTTTAACATAGTGGTAAAATTTTGTGGTAACTTGCATCCTTTCTTGGTGAAAAATCCCAAAATTTTATGAAAAATTTAAAAATTTAGCATTTTTCTAACTTTGAAGCTCTCTGCTTGTAAGGAAAATGGATATTCCAAATACATTTTTCACAAAAAATTTTTCAGGGACCAGTTCAGGTTTGAAGGGTCTTCATCTTAGAAATACCCCACAAATTACCCCATTATAAAAACTGCACCCCCCAAAGTATTCAAAATGACATTCAGTCAGCATTTTAACTCTTTAGGTGTTTCACAGGAATAGCAGCAAAGTGAAGGAGAAAATTCCCAATCTTCATTTTTTACACTCGCATGTTCTTGTAGACCCAATTTTTGAATTTTTGCAAGGGGTAAAAAGGAGAAAATTTTTACTTGTAGTTGAAACCCAATTTTTCTCGAGTAAGCACATATGTCATATGTCTATGTTAATTGTTCGGCGGGCGCAGTAGAGGGCTCAGAAGGGAAGGAGCGACAAATGGTCTTTGGGGGGCATGTCACCTTTAGGAAGCCCCTATGGTGCCAGAACAGCAAAAAAAAACAAAACACATGGCATACCATTTTGAAAACCAGACCCCTCGGGGAACATAACAAGGGGTAAAGTGTACCTTAATACCCCACAGGTGATTCACGACTTTTGCATATGTAAAAAAAAAAGTTTCCCAAAAGTTTAACATTTTTAAAAAGGGTAATAGCAGAAAATACCCCCCAAAATTTGAAGCCCAATTTCTCCCGATTCAGAAAACACCCCATATGGGGGTGAAAAGTGCTCTGCTGGTGAACTACAGGTCTCAGAAGAGAAGGAGTCACATTTGGCTTTTTGAAAGCAAATTTTGCTCTGGGGGCATGCTGCATTTAGGAAGCCCCTATGGTGCCAGGACAGCAAAAAAAAAAACACATGGCATACTATTTTAGAAACTAGACCCCTCGGGGAACATAACAAGGGGTTAAGTGAACCTTAATACCCCACAGGTGTTTCACGACTTTTGCATATGTTAAAAAAATATATATATATTTTTTACCTAAAATGCTTCTTTTCCCAAAAATTTTACATTTTTAAAAAGGGTAAAGGCAGAAAATACCCCCCAAAATTTGTAACACAATTTCTCCCGAGTACGGCGATACCCCATATGTGACCCTAAATTGTTGCCTTGAAATACGACAGGGCTCCAAAGTGAGTGCGCCATGCACATTTGAGGCCTAAATTAGGGACTTGCATAGGGGTGGACATAGGGGTATTCAACGCCAGTGATTCCCAAACAGGGTGCCTCCAGCTGTTGTAAAACTCCCAGCATGCCTGGACAGTCAGTGGCTATCTGGTAATACTGGGAGTAGTTGTTTTGTAACAGCTGGAGGCTCCGTTTTGGAAACAGTGGCGTACCAGACGTTTTTCATTTTTATTGGGGAGGGGGGCTGTGTAGGAGCATGTGTATATGTAGTGTTTTTTACTTTTTATTTTATTGTGTGTTAGTGTAGTGTTTTTAGGGTACAGTCACACGGGCGGGGGTTCACAGTAGTTTCTCGCTGGCAGTTTGAGCTGCAGCAGAAAATTTGCCGCACCTGAAACTTGCAGCCGGATACTTACTGTAAACCTCTGCCCATGTGAGTGTACCCTGTACGTTCACATTGGGGGGGGGGGGGGGGGGGGCGGGAGAAACATCCAGCTGTTGCAAAACTACAACTCCCAGCATGTACGGTCTATCAGTGCATGCTGGGAGTTGTAGTTTTGCAACAGCTGGAGGCACACTGGTTGTGAAACACAGAGTTTGGTAACAAACTCAGTGTTTTGCAACCAGTGTGCCTTCAGCTGTTGCAAAAGCTACAACCCCCAGCATGTACGGACAGCGGAAGGGCATGCTGGGTCTTGTAGTTATGCAACAGCTGGAGGCATACTACTTTGGCTGGGGATGCTGGGGATTGTAGTTATGCAACAGCTGTAGACACACTGGTTTGCTACTTAACTCAGTGTTTCACAACCAGTGTGCCTTCAGCTTTTGCAAAACTACAACTCTCAGCAGTCACCAACAGCCAACGGGCATGCTGGGAGTTGTAGTTATGCAACCAGCAGATCCACCACTACAACTCCCAGCATGCACTTTAGCTGATTGTGCAAGCTGGGGGTTGTAGTTATACAACAGCTGAAGGTACACTTTTCCATAGAAAAAAATATGACTCCAGCTGTTGCAAAACTATAAGTCCCAGCATGCCCATAAGGGAATGCTGGGAGTTGTGGTGGTCTGCCTCCTGCTGTTGCATAACTACAGCTCCCAGCATGCCCTTTTTGCATACTGGGAGCTGTGGCTAAGCAACAGCAGGAGGCTGTCACTCACCTCCTACTGCTGCTCCAGGACACAGGTCAGTCCCTCGCCGCCGCCGCTCCTGGGGCCCCGATCCCAACATTGTCGCCAGGGATCGGGGTCCCCAGCTTCCGGGGACCACGTCCCGCACCCGCTCACGTGCTCCGGAAGAGGGGCGGAGCGGGTTGCGGGAGTGACACCCGCAGCAGGTGCCCTGATTGGTCGGCCGGTAAACCGGCTGACGAATCAGGGCGATCGTGAGGTGGCACCAGTGCCACCTAACCCCTGCTGGCTATGGCTGTTCGGGGCCGTCAGAGACGGCCCCGAACAGCCTGTAATTCTGGGTCACCGGGTCACTGGAGACCCGGAATCTGCCGCAGATCGCTGGGCTGAATTGTCCAGCGATCTGCGGCCATCGCCGACATGGGGGGGTCATCATGACCCCCCTGGCGATATGCCGCGATGCCTGCTGAACAATTTCAGCAGGCATCGGGCACCGGCTCCCCTCCGCCTAGCGGCGGGGGGCCGGGATTTGACAGAACGTACTCAAACGTCCTGAGTCCTTAAGGACTCGGAAAAGGGGCCGTTTGAGTACGTCCTGCGTCCTTAAGGGGTTAAAGGATACCTAGGGGAATACCTTTTGCTGCTGCTTTAGAAGTAATGGCACTTTCCAAGAAGTGTGTTTTAAATGTAGTAGTATCTATACTCGCACTTGACATAACTGAAAGGATCCAACCTCTAAAGGTGTCTAAAAGTGGCTTTCCTTTCTTGAGTTTATGAAGAGATTGGTAATAATTTCTCTAAAAGACATTATCAGTTCCAGATATTTTTTCAATGTTATAACCAGACAAAGGAACTGGTCTTCTGAGTCCTCAATTAAATCATATTAATATAAACGCTATCTGTTTTGTTTCTTCCTTTAGGGCTGATTCACACAGACGGATCAGCAGTGTATTTTACCGCTAATCCGCCGACAACGGACCCTACAGTGCTGCCTCCTCTGTGCCTGCTCATAGCGGCAATCTGCTGCTACGAGCAGACACACTACGAAGTGTGAGTTGCCGCACACATGTACTCACACACACATCACGGCCACTCCCCCTGCTCCCTGAGCTAGGCCCAGAGCAGCTGCGATGTGTGCGAGTATCAGCAGATTGATGCAATGAGCAGGCACAGAGGAGGCAGCTCTGTAGGGTCCATTGTCGGCGGATTAGCAGCTTAAAGTATACTGCAAATCCATCTGTGTGAATGAGCCCTTAAAGGAGAACTCCAGAATATAAAAATTGTCCTCCATACTGCCGGCAGAAAAAAAAAAAAGATGTACATACCTTACATCGCTCCCCCATGGCCTCCGGTAACTGTCTCTGGTCTCCGCCGCGATCCTCTTCCTGGTTGCCGTTGGTCGGCGAGTCATACTGCGCTCAGCCAATCACCGGCCGCAGCGAAGTCCTGACTCAGCTGGCGATAGGCTGAGCGGCAGTGTGAGAATGCTTCAAGAAACACAATTCTTCACTACACCGGCAGCTGCTGCCGGGGGCCAAAAACGTCACACTGCCGCTCAGCCTATCGCCGGCCGAACCAGGACTTAGCTGCGGCAGGTGATTAGCTGAGCGCAGTATAACTCGCCGACCACCAGCAACCAGGAAGAGGATCGCGGCAGAGACCAGAGCCGGTTACCGGAGGCCCCAGGGGAGCGAAGGAAGGTATGTTCATCTTTATTTTTTTACTGCCGGCAGTATGGGGGACAATTTTTATATTCTAGAGTTCTCCTTTAAGGATTATGTGAAATCCTCTATGAGAAGAAGAAAACCAAGGTTCATTTATGAGTATAAGGGTACGTTCACACAAGCGGATTTTCGCAGCGTATTTTGCTGCGGATCCACCGCTGAAGGACCCTCTGTATTCTGCCTTTACATGTGCCTGCTCGTAGCAGCAATACGCCGCTACGTACAGACACACTGAAGCGATGTGCGAGTCGCCGCGCATGCGCGGTGTACTCACACACATCGCGGCCGCTCCCCTTGCTCAATGAGCTAGGCCGAGAGCTGCTGCAATGTGCGAGTACACTGCACATATGCGCGACAACTCGCACATCGCACTGTGTCTGCTCGTAGTGGCGTATTGCCGCTCCGAGCAGGCACATGTAAAGGCAGAATACAGAGGGTCGTTCTGCTGCGGATCTGCAGTGTAAAATATGCTGCAAATCCACTCATGTGAACGTACCCTTAAAGTAAGTTCTATGGATCTTGCTGCAAAGGATGGTGATAATAAGCACACCACTTTTATCCCTATCTTGCGCAAGAACATGTTCGAATCAGAGATAGTTACCAAATAAGATAAAAGCAGATGAATATCCCAGGTGGATGAATATTTAGATGTTTTAGGCCTTCCAGTCACAGCACCTTTGAGTGGTCTCAGATATATTTTATTAATAAATGACCACATATCAGTAGGCTCATCATTTCCTCCACTCATCATTTCTGATCTCCAGCTTTAGAAATTCGTAAAATCATTGTCTTGTATCTTGAACAAGTCCTGGGTCAGAGGGACCAATTTATAAGGTCATTTGTGTGTTTTGTTTAAAGGGGTAAAGGGGAAAACGTATTATTTTTTTTTGTTTATCAACTGGTGCCAGACAGTTAAACAGATTTGTAAATTTGTAAACACAGTGCTCTCTGCTGACATCACAAGCACAGTGCTCTCTGCTGACATCACGAGCACAGTGCTCTCTGCTGACATCTCTGTCCATTTTAGGAACTGTCTAGAGCAGCATATGTTTGCTATGGGGATTTTCTCCTACTCTGGACAGTTCTTAAAATGGACAGAGATGTCAGCAGAGAGCACTGTGCTCGTGATTCAGCAGAAAGCTCTGTGTTCCAAAAAGAAAATAATTTCCTCTGTAGTATTCAGCAGCTAATAATTACTGGAAGGAATAGGATTTTTCAATAGAAGTAATTTACAAATCTGAAAAAAACGTTAAACTTTAAGTAACCGTGCCATCTATCACCATCACTGGAACTTTTATTGTGTTTTTGCCGGACTAACGGTCCATTTCCGGACCATTGTCACTGACAATTTATGGACCAATTTAGGTTCTATTAGGTAGTTGCTTTTTCATACATTCTGTCATTAGGGCCCAATAACAGTTTATAATTAGTAATGCTCTGATCTTTTAACAATAAGTTTTCAATTTTTTCAAAAACCATCTGTCTCATTATATATTCATTGTGTACCCAGCAGGGTGATATTCTGTGTATTTAATTTACAAATCTGTTTAACTTTCTGGCACCAGTTGATTTAATAAAAAAATAAAAATAAAAAAACGTTTTCCACCGGAGTACCCTTTTAACTACGGATAGGAGAACAACTTATCAACATTGCTATCCACATTAAAGGGGTGTTCCGGTGCTTACACATCTTATCCCCTATCCAAAGGATAGGGGATAAGATGCCTGATCGCGGGAGTCCCGCAGCTGGGGACGCCCGTGATCATGCACGTGGCACCCTGTTTGTAATCAGTCCCCGGAGCGTGTTCGTTCCCGGTCTGATTACGGTCAACCGCAGGGCCGGCGGCGCGTGACGTCACGCCTCCGCCCCCATGTGACGTCACGCTCCGCCCCTCAATGCAAGCCTACGGGAGGGGGTGTGATAGCTATTACGCCCCCTCCCGTAGGCTTGCATTGAGGGGCAGAGCGTGACATCACACGGGGGCGGAGGCGTTACGTCACACGCCGCTGGCCCTGCGGTCGACTGTAATCAGACCCGGAGCGAACACGCTCCGGGGACTGATTACAAACGGGGTGCCGTGTGCATGATCACGGGCGTCCCCAGCTGCGGGACTCCGGCAATCAGGCATCTTATCCCCTATCCTTTATATAGGGGATAAGATGTGTAAGCACCGGAGTACCCCTTTAACTGCGGAAGCTGAATTAGAAGGTCCTTCAGACCTTAAAAGCATTCATTCCCAATGGATTGTTGATGTCCTTCCACGGAAAGGATAATGCTACAAATCTCTGTGTCTGAGCTGTTGACTCTGATGCACACAGATCTCTTTTTCTTGTGCCATGCGCTTAAGTAATCCTTAAGGACTGTGAGGGCCAGTGTCAACAGTGTTAATTTCTGTTAAAGGAGTACTCTAGTGCAGAGTATTCCTGCTCCGTCCTGCCCGTGCTGCAAAATAAATGAAAATGAACCATCACTCACCTCCCTGGGTTCCCGCGGAGCACCGCTACAGCTGATCGGTCCTCCGGTCCATCTCCTTCATACTTCCGGGAATAACGAAGCGTCACATGGCGCTCATCCTAACGCCGGCCGAGGCAGAACATCGCGGCCGGCGATAGGCTGAGCGCCATGTGACGCATTGTTACACCAGAGTACTCCTTTAAGACGAGGCATCCACTTTCTCGTTAGTATGATCTGGAACAAATTGCGCTTTCAGATCTACTTTGTGATCTAGAGCCCAAGTCTAAAATTCGAATGCTTCGAGGCTTAAAAATCTTGACCTTGTGCCTCCAATCTTGTTTATGTTATGCGATTGCCATTTTGTTGTCCATCTGTAAGAGGTTGCAAAGTGGCTTTCATTGACATTACCCTTTGACAGGTGATTTTTGCTGCACAAAGTTCTAGCATGTTTTAATGTAATTTTTTTCTCTTCTCTGGACCAAACACCTCTGATTGCAGAGTGTATGAAAAAGGCTCCTCACCCTAGGAGTGACATGTCAGTCGTAATGACTATGCCCAGTGGGGAATCACGAATAGGGAAGTAAAGAGGGCAACCTAACACTAGTAGCCACTGAAGTTTCTCCTTTAGTTCTAAAAAAAAAGTCATCCTAGTGTTCTTAAAAAGGTCCCTTTTGAAATTTCGTAGTCACATTTGCATCTTTCTGCAAAGTGTAGAGGCTGTTTTGTATCCTGTTTTGCATTGCCACCATCTTGCCTTTATGTCATGCAACCTCTCTTAAAGGGGTAGTCCACTTGAGTAAAATATAATGTATTTTATTCCCCCATGTAATGATAAGTGGGAAGCCTACGGCTGAATTTGTGGGAGGGGCCGGGTGTATTTAACGTTCGGCCTCTCTGCAAGCCGGCACGTTCATCGCACAGCGTTGGGTACGTCACAGGAAGGGACGTCAGCAAGCGGGGACTTCCGGTTCCGGTCGGAGAGCGGCGTGCGTTGAGCGAGGGTACACGCATCGGTCTCCAGGACTGAATCCAGAGGACGGGTAAGTGCTGGCTACAGGTGGCTTTATAGTGGTCACGCTCGTGGAACATACAGCTCCGCAAACGGCTCCTCGCCAGGGAGGACGGCAGGTTCGCAGCCAGCTGATTCTGCCGGGGACGCATAGATGGCAGTGCTAGAGTCTGTGAGGGGGGGGGGGGTTGATTGGCGGCACACATCCGTTATTTCATGAGTAATTTCCGGCGGTGGTTGGTTGTGACAGGGCACGTGCCAAATGCATATCGCTGACAAACATAAGGAGGGCATAAGGTCTTCAATCCTGACGATGGTTATAAATTATTATGTGGCTGGGTATTGTTATATTATGCATTTATACTTTATAGGCATAAAAGTGCGTGGGACAAGTCCTGGCAAAACAGTCAAAACTCGTAGGTATGTTCCAAGGTATATGTATTAGCACTGGGAACCGGTAGTTGTCACAATTGATGCACATTACTGAGATACATTGACAGCAATGGTTGATTTGACAAGGCACAGGCTGTGACTACTCTGGAGATGTGATCACGGGGATACTACGTGCAGTGGGGCGGAGGTCATGTCTCCAGGGGGTCAACAGCCGCAGGTCATTCGGACAGATCCCAGTTTACTACAATAGAACAGGAGCAAACACAGGCCAAACCTCTGAAACAACTATTGGCTTCGGACGCATCAGGGCATGCATGCGCAGGTGTACGCACATGCAGAGGTGTGAGTGCAGATGCGTATGCATGTACATGTGGGTGTGCATAGACGTACATGTATTAAAAAAAAAAATATATATATATATATATATATATATATATATATATATATATATAAAAAAAATAAATAAAATAAATACATTTAAAAAAAAAAAAAAAAAAAAAGGGGGAGGAGTGTTACTCCTTGGACAGGCCCCATGACTAGCTTCACAGGACATACAGAACGCCACACAGGAGCAGATATTATTGACACTCCCGCACGACAAGGACTACTGACACGTGGCCAGAGCACACCGTATAGCTCACGTTACGGCACTCATAGGAGTAACCAGCAACCGTATTCCGACACGAATTAGGGGCAGCAGTCCACAGCTGGTCATCTTTGACTCGTTTCCAGGTGTGCTACTGACACGTTTTTTCAGAGCATACCACACGTGACGCACATATGTAGGAGTTTAACCTGTTATCCTGACACGCTTTCAGGGGGTAACCTACAGCCAGGTTTGCTACTGACACGTCTTTCAGAGCATACCACACGTTACGCACATTTGTAGGAGTTTAACCCGTTGTCCTGACACGATTTCAGGGGGGTAACCTACAGCTGGTTTGCTACTGACACGTCTTTCAGAGCATACCATCACGTTACACACATGAATAGAAGTGAACCATTACCCTGACACGCATGCAGGGTGGCGGGGGGATATAACAGTTATTGGCTGCTGACACGTTTTCAGAGCGTACCATACGTCATACATGTGTAGGAATTTAACCCGTTGTCCTGACACGTTTTCAGGGGGGTAACCTACATCTGGTTTGCTGCTGACACGTTTTCAGAGCATACCACACGGTACACGCACGATTAAGCGCAGATCCACTTATCCTGACACGTTTCTTCAGGAGGGTAGCTACGACTGATTGCTGCTGACACGTCTTCAGAGCAATACACAGCAACAACAAGTAATCATACTATCTCCTGAAACATCTTGCAGGACGGAACCACGACAAGACAGTTGCTGACATATTTTCAGAGCAATTCGCACGAGGCAACACGTTGCGTTCACACGGTTCACGACAGGGGCTTGTGCTTCTTCAGGCCTTAGAACTTTATGTGCAGATATGTCACGGTGGTATCAATGTTGGCGGCTTCACTGTTCCACGATCACGGTTTTCACGACAATTGGGATGGTCTAGTATAGTCACGGTTACCGGGCCAGGAGAGTTGTTCCAGGTAGTACACGGTGAGGTGGTAGGCACCTGAGCCGATACTAGGAATATTATAGCATGTTTAATATATCGTGTTGTCCTAGGTCCTTGCCTGACGGTTGACGGTGGTAGTTGGCAGGTTAGTAGCAGAAGGGGTTATCAACTAGAATCGGGAGGCATACATGGTTTTCATGTTTCATTAATCTCTCCCCGGCACCCGTCATGGCCCGGACAGGTGGTGGCATCATGTCGAACGCATCAGACATTGAAGACACGTTGTCTGTCCCAGAAACCCCTGCCAGGAGTTCCGAGCAGGGAATAGGCACTGCGTACAGATCCTGGACAATTCCTAGATTGATGGAGGAGCTTCGCAAGAAGGGAATTCCATTTCCGGCGTCAGCTAGGAAAGCGGAATTATACAAGCTGCTAATATCAGGACAGGAAGCGAGCGGCAGTCAGCAGGACATGTCGGGGCAGACAGTGGCCACGTCCCTGGCACAACTGCATTCTATGATGAACAGCATGATGTCCTCTTTGTCCAGCCTGGAATCCAGAATGGACACATTCGAGAGGGGTAGTGCGTCCCAAGCATCAGTCCCCCTTGCGGCGGTTGCACCCGCAACCCCAGCTACACCCGTGGTGGCAGCTCCTGTAGGTAGGGGAATAACACCTCCAAAAATCACGCCATCACACTTCATTCCCGCTTCCATCCGTAAGGATATTCTGGACGGCAAGGACGTTAACCTGGCATCCTTGCTTATCAGCACTCAAGACGTCACTGAGACGAAGACGGTAGCATGCGGGGAGGTCTCGGTGGTCTACAAGAGCAAGGATGCCAGGTTAAACCGCAAGCTCACAATAGTAGAGTTTGTGATTGCTTTCAGTCTATACAGGGATGTGATCTGCACAGAGAAACCAGAGAGGAGGGAGGAGCTGGATCTGTATTTATACAAATTATCAGAGTTTGCTTACAAATATGGCGGGTCGTACTTCTACGAGTACCACAAGTCCTTTGCGGCAAAGGCCGCGGCAGGGGTCAGTCAGTTCGCTTACGAAACAGACTGGGGAGTGGTGGACACCGAACTGTTTTGTAAGCATTTTGCTGGGTTGAAGGCACCGACCTGCACCATCTGCCAGTCTATTTCGCACACAGCCCCGTGGTGTTCCAGCATCAGTCATGAGCCAGAGCCAAGTACCAGTAGAGGGGTCACGGCTTCTCCTGCTCCCGGGCACAAGTTCTCGACTGCTGTAGACAAACTGGGGCGCCCTGTGAAGTACCTGGGCAGGAGCCAGGTGTGCAACAACTACAATTTGGCGAGTTGCAATTTCAGCAACTGCAGGTTGTTGCATGTGTGCTTGCTTTGCTTCCGGGCCCATCCCAGCTCAATGTGCTCTCAGAGGTCACAGCAGTCTTGACTAGGCGGGGTCCAGGTGGATGCGTTGGCTGGTGTGTTGGCAGATCACCCGGAACAAGACTGGGTACAATGGTTACTCACAGGCTTTAGGACGGGTTTCCACACAGGCTTAGTGTCTTTACCTCAATCTACTTTTGAGTGTGAGAATTTACGGTCAGCCACGCAACAACCCCAGGTCGTTACGGAATTAATTCAACAGGAGTTGACCAAAGGCTTCATCATCGGGCCATTCCAGACGTCACCGTTCGAAGTTTGGAGGGTCAGTCCGGTCGGGGTGGTGACAGGAAAATTCTCTAATAAAAAACGTTTAATCTATGATTTATCTGCCCCATATTCCTCTGTAGTACCCAGTTTGAATGCCCTGATCCCATCTGAAGAATTTGCTATGAAATATGCTTCAGTCGACCTCGCTATACAAGTCGTTCTTCAGTTGGGACCAGGTACATGGTTAGCAAAGGCAGATATTGCCGATGCCTTCAAGTTGCTACCAATAGCAGAAGAGTTGTGGAAGTGGTATGGCATAAAATGGCAGGGCATGTACTATTTCGCCTCAAGACTAACGTTCGGCTCCAAGAGCAGCCCGTGGTTGTTCGAACAGCTGGCACGAGCCTTGCACTGGGTACTGGTAAATGTGTCAGGTTGTAGACACGTCATACATTACTTGGACGACTTTCTCCTGTTAGATCCCCCAGGCGGTAATCCCAACAGTCTGCTAGCACTGAGGTCTTTATTCGACACCCTGGGTATACCAGTATCTCATGGGAAAACGGAGGGACCATCAGTCAAGATTACATTCCTAGGTGTGGTACTAGACACAGAGAGAATGCAGGCCAGCCTGCCCGCAGACAAACTCAGTAGAATCAAAGAAACCATCCAGAAATTCATGAGAACACGAGTGACATCAAGGGTTGAACTCCAGAGCTTGCTAGGCATGCTGGCTTTCGCGATGCGGATAATTCCGCAGGGTAGATCTTTTGTATCAAGGTTGTTGGCACTACTGTCACTAGCAACAAAGTCAGGTAGTCCGGTCAAGTTAGGTCCTGAGGCGTTGGCAGACTTACACATGTGGCATGATCACATCAGTCAGTGGAATGGGGTTTCAATTTTCTTGCCAGCTGTCACTATCGACTCTCCTAAGGTGTACACGGATGCCACAGGCACACTGGGTTTCGCAGCAATTCATGGCGATCAGTGGATGGCCAGCCGATGGCCACCGGAGGTTATGGATGTCCCTGGGTTCAGCCGCACTTCCGCCTTGTTCGAAGTGTATCCCATAGTGGCAGCAGCACACGTCTGGGGATCCTCATGGTCCAATTCCACGGTCACGTTTTTCTGTGACAATTTGGCCACAGTACAGACAGTTAACAAGGGCAGATCCAAATCATTACAGGTCATGAGTTATTTGCGCAGGCTGGTATGGATAGCACTACAACACAATTTCAACTTCATTGCAGTACACATAGCGGGAACTTGCAACACAGCGGCTGATGCCTTGTCTAGGGGTAACTATGATCTTTTTTTTCAGGTCTCACCAGGTGCGGAGCCAGTAGCCACCACAGTGCCTTCACATCGGGTGCTAACCCTGGATTGAGGCGTTACTCCCTGATAGCAGAAACTTTAGTGAAGAGTTCATTAGCCCCAAGGACAAGGAAGGCTTACGCAGCAGCCATCAGCTTATATAGCTCGTTTCTGGACAGACACGCCTTGTCTTGGGGCTTTAGCATTTCCACTATACTACAGTTCATTGCCTTTTGCCACTCTGACCTGAGCTTGTCATACAACTCCATCAAGTTGCATATATCCGGGATTCAACACTACCATGCATTACAATTCCCTGAGGAGCCTTCCATATGCTCAATACATCTCATCAAAGCTGCATTAAAAGGGGTTAATTCTAACTTCATCCCGCGGGTGGGTACACGGCAACCTATCACAGGGGAAATCTTCAGAGACATGTCGACTCTTCTCGACTCCGCCCCGTTCGGGTGGTTTCATAGCAAGGTTATCAAGGTCGGCATATATTTAGCGCTCTATGGGTTTTTGAGGCCTGGGGAGATCACTTGTGCGTCACGTTCAGCACCTTTCGTGGACAAAGGCCAACTTAGCATCAAGCAAAGTCATGCAGAGCTGACACTACGGGTCACAAAAACCTGCAGGGAGTCCACTGTGGTGCGGTATTATCCCTCCGGCAACCCCTGGTGCCCCCTAGCGGTACTCGCGGAGTGGGTAAACATCATGAATGGCAAACCGGAGGTAAGGCCATTGCTGCCATTTGATTCAGCTCCTCTCACCACTGCTCAGTTTGTCAGTCATGTACGCACATTGATCAGGCTGTTAGGTCTTGACCCACGCTGCTACTCAGGACACTCGTTCCGCATTGGAGCAGCCTCCGCAGCCTCCAAACACGGAGTACCGGTCCATATACTTAAAAAATTAGGAAGATGGAACTCAGATGCCTATGCGGCATACATTCCCAACCCCCAGTTAGAAATGGCGGATGTATTCAGATTTTTAGTGCTGTAACAAATAAAAGTCATTTGCTTTCACCATTTACCTAACCGTGTTATCATTTTTGCCCACTATAGGCGTGCCCTCGTTCGCGGTTTGGGCACAATTCAACCGCTGTTAAGATTCAGTAATAGGGTCAGTTAGTATCAGTCCAGGTTAAGGCATGTGTGTTCAGTGGCAGGATGTGTTTTACAGGTGGACGAGTTGTGAAACAAACAGATCAAGACAAGCATTGGTAAGTACGTCCAATTCCACTATCATGGGCCACGACCACAAGTGGGAAGCCTACGGCTGAATTTGTGGGAGGGGCCGGGTGTATTTAACGTTCGGCCTCTCTGCAAGCCGGCACGTTCATCGCACAGCGTTGCCCACCCTCCCAAACCCATTTTTCATTTATCACCAATAGGGCATGCCCACTATAGGCGTGCCCTCGTTCGCGGTTTGGGCACAATTCAACCGCTGTTAAGATTCAGTAATAGGGTCAGTTAGTATCAGTCCAGGTTAAGGCATGTGTGTTCAGTGGCAGGATGTGTTTTACAGGTGGACGAGTTGTGAAACAAACAGATCAAGACAAGCATTGGTAAGTACGTCCAATTCCACTATCATGGGCCACGACCACAAATATATCTTCCCAAGCAAGTATTTATAAGTAATGCACCGATGCAAAGCTTTATAAAGCACTAATCAGACAAAATGCAGCAAAATTAGCTATCCTGTGTCCATCCTTGCCTTTCTTTCCATAACTGCCTCTGGCCCCCACCCTTGGAGACAGAGACCATGTGACTTTAATGCTGTCTATGGGGCCTGGCTTGCAGTTCTGTCTCTGAGTCTGTGTAAGCCAAGCCCCTTAGAAGCCTCTGCACAAAAGTAAGATCTGATAACTGAGGGAGTTTAGAGGCTGGGGACTTGGCTGCAGAAATCTTTAGCTGATCAGAGTACAGACAGAAGAGGACACTGTGACAAATGTGGAAAGAAGGAGAGATCTTGATGTGTGATGAGACAAACTGTGTCTCTTAAGAAGTAGAGCTGTGTGTGCCTGTCTGGCTATCTCATGAAGAAGAGCTGTGTGTGGGGGGGGGTGTCTCTTATAAAGCAGAGCAATGTGTGTGCGTGTGTCTTATGAAGCAAAGCAGTGTGTGTCTTACGAAGCAGAGCAATGTGTGCCTTACGTAGCAGAGCAGTGTGTGTGTGTCTTATGAAGCAGAGCAGTGTGTGTCTTATGTAGCAGAGCAGTGTGTGTCTTATGTAGCAGAGCAGTAGTGTGTGTGTATCTTATGAAGCAGAGCAGTGTGTGTGTGTGTGTGTGTGTCTTATGAAGCAGAGCAGTGTGTGTCTTATGTAGCAGAGCAGTAGTGTGTGTGTATCTTATGAAGCAGAGCAGTGTGTGTGTGTGTCTTATGAAGCAGAGCAGTGTGTGTCTTATGTAGAAGAGCAGTAGTGTGTGTGTGTCTTATGAAGCAGAGCAGTGTGTGTGCGTGTGTGTCTTATGAAGCATAGTGTGTGTGTGTCTTATGTAGCAGAGCAGTAGTGTGTGTGTGTCTTATGAAGCAGAGCAGTGTGTGTGTGTGTGTGTCTTATGAAGCAGAGCAGTGTGTGTGTGTGTGTGTCTTATGAAGCATAGTGTGTGTGTGTCTTGCAGAGCAGAGCAGTGTGTGTATGTCTTATGAAGCAATGCAGTGTGTGTTTGTGTCTCTTATAAAGCAGAGATATAGTCAGCTACATTACCTCTGAGACCTGGACCATACTACCTCCGAGGCTGGTACCTCGGAGCCTTCAACTTGCTCTGGGGCCTGGCTTACTGCAGCATCTCTCTGGTAAGCAAGGCCTCGTTTACAACGTGACTCCCAACCAGTGTGCGTTTAGCTGTTGCAAAACTACGACTCCCAGCATGCCTGGACAGCCTCTGGTTGCCTGGGCATGCTGGGAGTTTTAGTTTTGCAACAGCTGAAGGCACCCTGTTTGGGAAATACTGATTATATATATATATAATATATAAAAATATATATATGTATATATAAGCGATATCTATCTAAAACACACAATTACTTATATGAAAAAAATACATGTGTATATGTATTTTTATTCAAATATATATGTGTATATGTAATGTATATATACACAGTGTATATATATTCTGTTTTAGTAGAGATTTATTGGGGAGATATATCTGTGTCTATCTATATATGCAACATTGGGGGAGATTCATCAAAACTTGTGCAGAGGAAAAGTTGACCAGTTGCCCATAGCAACCAATCAGATCGCTTCTTTCATTTTTGAAAAAGCCTCTGAAAACTGAAACAAGCAATCTGATTGGTTGCTATGGGCAACTGGTCAACTTTTCCTCTGCACAGGTCTTGATGAGTCTTCCCCAATGTTTTTTGTTCTTAAAGGGAATATTGTGAAATTAAACATAGGTACAAGCATTTCTGAAAATGTACTGTTTGAGGGATATAAGGTTACTACTAATTCTTCATGTGCCTGCTTTGTTTTGATGACTGTTGC
The DNA here is from genome assembly GCF_029499605.1 of Hyla sarda. Classification (NCBI taxonomy): domain Eukaryota; kingdom Metazoa; phylum Chordata; class Amphibia; order Anura; family Hylidae; genus Hyla; species Hyla sarda. The sequence goes on from NC_079191.1 coordinate 232,381,513, forward strand.
CCTTGGTTAATACCCACTGAGGACATGATAAGGTGGGTCACACATGCTCAGTATAACTGCAGTCTCCTGAAGGTAATGGCAGTTGGTCTCTACTGTGCATGTGAGCAAGCGGGATTGTGGGAAAGTGTGTGTTCTGTTTGGCAATAGCAGGGTCACAGGTCAGAGAGGAAACCAAGAAATGATTAGACCCATGAGGGAGAAGAATGATACTGTGATATATGATATTCTACATAAAACAGCACATTAGTTCTCCTGTACATTTATGTATGTGGTACACAACTGATTTACTCCTTTTAAAACCCTTGTAAAAGTATACAGAGCTATTAAAAGACCAAATGCCATTTCGTTCTAATGGTAGAGCTGGCTCTTTCTTTGGAATTAGAGCAAACGCCTGTGTTTGGGTACTACTGCTATAGTATAAAAGGCATTCTTTAGGTCTATTTTTTATAAGGAACATTTCTTTTTCCAGATGAACTCTTAATTCGTACATGCTTTCTAATTACAATCTTTTTCATTTTAAGAAACAGTTGAGAGGTTTTACATGTGATACTCCCTGGCCGTACTTTCAGGTCTGAGACCTCTAAAAACGACTCAACGTTCAAAAGGGTTTTTTAAATTTTTACATAGTTAGTACGGTTGAAAAAAGACATACGTCCATCAAGTTCAACCAGGGAATTGAAGGGTAGGGATGTGGCGCGATATTTCATAGTTTTTTTCATCTATGAAAATGATTTACAGGCTTTGTATAGCCCCTTAACCTCCTGTGTAAATTTGGGCCCAAATATATTAGATGTCTTTATGTTAGGGAACTCGTGTGACTCCTGCTGCTGGGACCCTCCGCGATCTCCATGCAGCTCCCGGCATGTCACCCCCCCCCCCCTCCCATAGATATGAATGGAGGGGGCATGACGTAACGGCACAGAATGCTGCACAAAGATCATGGGGGTCCCAGCGGCGGGACCCCTGCAATCAGAAATCTTATCCACATCTTTTGGATAGGGGAGAAGATATCTAAGGCCAGAATACTCCTTTAAGAAAAGCCATTTTAAAGCTAGTAAGACTAGGGTATCATATCTGGCTGTTTTCTTCCTGCTCTGCTTTCATGAGCAGAAATAGTAGCTGACCTGCTTTATCCGCAATTTTGAACTGAATATTTTTCATTGTAGTATCTGTCGTATTATATGTGCCTGTCGGAGACAGCAATGCCAGATCTATCTCAGGTGCTATAAGTGCCTTAATGTCCGGCATACCAATTTATTTTATAAAAATTAATTCATCCTCTTTAATGAGTGATGTTCTGAAAACCCTTACATCGGAGGTATCCGCTAGTGCCCATTTCTGAGAAAAGTGTTTAATTGGGGGTCCTCTGCCCGCCAACCCCACTCTAGCCATCTGCAGTTTGCTGCATCGGCCAATCTCAGGTGACTTGTTGACCATATCCGACTCGCAGTCCATCTCCTCATGTGGGTAATTCTGTAGCGAAGCAAACACTTTCTGCGGGTTCTCAGGTATAGACGAAAATAGCACTGGGCACAAAGGCTGTGAAAAAGCTACCTGCGAGTAGCGAAACAATTGTTGCTGAGCGTTTCCACCTGCAATAAACCACTTGACCGGAACCTGTGTGCCCAGTGCTATTTTCGTCTATACCTGAGATTTGGCAAGCTATCCTGTGTCTACTGTGAGCACCGGGGGTCAGTGCCGTGTACGCCCGAAGGTTTGGCTGTGAGTCCTTGGTGGGAGGAGGTTCTAAGCGGTGCCGGCTACATTCTTGTACGAGAACTTTCTGCAGGTTGCTGTGAGACATTGTGATAAAAAAAGCCAAGCTCACAGAGGAACTTCTACCAATATTTGGTTAAAGAGGATGTGTGGAATTTGTGTACATTTATTTCTGTTATAGCCAGCCCTCATGTCTGGGTCTGACTGGGACCTGCACACTGTCCACTCTTCTTCATCTTGAAGCACAGACCTCCTCAGGTGTGGAAAAAGAAGAAGCAGGGGATGCCATTCTAGCCTAGATGGTGGGGCTACCCCCATCGTAGCAGACGCATCTATGGAGCACACGTCCTCCTCTATCAGACTCGGGAAAAATTCTTGCTGGGTGGCTGTCTCACGAAGAAAAAAGTAACTTTGCACTATGGATTCCTAGAGGGAGACATCAGGGGACAAACCATTTTACAGGGGTATTTTGGTACCCTCTGCATATGTGAAAACGTGCCCATAAAAATGGAGCAGTGGTTGAGCATGCCCATTGATACTCTGTTCAAAGCTTATGAGGCTGATTAAGATTGCTGTATACAACAGCCATCTTTGTCAGTTCAATAGACTTTCAATAGAGCAGTGATCATTTATTATTATTGGAATGTCTGGGTAAATGTTTATTTCTAGCCATTGTAGAATAGTTACTGCCTTTTAACTTGTAGTGAGCAGTATTAGAAGTTGCTATATTGGTTTCTGCCTTCTATTTGTTTAAAGGCACCAATAAATGTAAGGATTTTACTAGAGACATTATACAGTGTCTGTAATACAAATACCGTTGTGTTCATAAGCTTACATACCCTAGGCAGAATAGTATAAGATATGTACTATTTTGGAAAGTATGAGTGGTTCTGCAAAACAACTTTCTCTGATTTTGTAATATTGATCAGGGAAAGCTTTTTGTCATCACAACAATAATCATAATGATAACTGAAATCCCATTGACATCACCTTTTTACTAAGTGGAATGGTCAGCCTTAGGGTGTGTTCCCAAATTCAGATTTTTAATTGCAATTATTGACTACAAAGCCAGGAATAGAAGACAAAAGAGGAGAAGTCTCAGTCTTTCCTCCATGAGAGTCCTCAATTTATGATTTGTTCCTGGCTTTGTATTAAATAAATGCAATTTAAAAACCTGAACATGTTAACACACCCTCCCCACCTGAGAAAATTAAGAGCCACATTCACAGCTATCACAAAATACTGCAACCTGTATTTGATGCAAAATGAAACTATACACAACATTTATTACACTTACAGGTATGCAAATATCTGAACAGAAATTCGAATATTAGTTAATTTCTTATTTATTTATTGCAATTTCTTATAGTTAGCATATACTCACCAACTAGCTTACCTTCTGAGGTCTCTCATTGCGGCCCCAGCTAAATATAAGAAATTCTAGTATCCCAAATACCCTTCAAAGTACATTAAACTTCAAAGTACATTAAACTTGTGCACGTGATTGTTAAAAACTCTTTTTATTAGTATTAATAGAGATCAATGTATTACTAGGTTGAAATAATAAGGTTAAATAACTTGCTGGTGATTACTGTTTGATCAAATCCCAATTTGGCATCCACTTAATGGCATCACATGTAGGCCATGTGGTTCCATACTAAGAGGTCATATGGCCTCCTTGCACTGCTGTACTTTCTTTGTGCCCATATACAAGTTATGATTCAATAAACCATAGGTGATGTTTGAACAAATTATTACATGCAGGTAAACTGCATGTAAATTATGTTTACAGACTACTGAAATTGTTAGAACTGTAACCAAACCTTTAGACAATCTACTAATGTCATTAGCACACCAACAGTATTACTTGACCAACAGTGAATGTACTTACAATGTTAGGGGATATGTCACTTAGGTAACCCATTCAGTAACACTATGAACTGAAAGTTTCCCTTCAGTTTCACTATTATAAAATATTTTTAGAGTAGGGTCACAAGTGCCATATTTTGCTGCGTATTTGCTGCTGCATATTTTCCTACCCATTAAACATTTAGCACTTTTGCAAAATGATGAAGCAAAGTATATAAACACTTTTACATGCTAAATGGAAACCATTTTTGCCTAACTTGATTTGACAAGAGATTAAAATTAGGAGGAGAGGGGGTGTATTTCATGTTTTTAAGAGATATTCACACTTTATTCATTTTGTAAAGCAAAAAACATGATAGTAGCCCTGATGTAATTTATTTGCAAAATGGGTAATTGGTTTAGGAACATATATGATTATTGATACAAAGCAAGGAACAGATCAAAAATGGAGGATTAAGTATAAAGGAAAGAGTAAGACCTCTTCTCTTTTCATATCTATTCCTGGCTTTGTATTCAGATTTTTTTTATTGAAATTTTTGAACATGTGATCACACCCTGAGGAGCACTAGTTTATATAACTAGAGACAACAACAGCATGGTCTAAGTTCTGCTATTTAAAAATCATTAAAAAAACAAAAGGTGAGCTTTTCAGCATTCAGACGCAGGTACGCAGGTAAGTAGGCGTTATATTGGAATTTACTGACATCAATATGTTTGCAGGTACTATGTATGTGTTATATGGTAAAAAAGAAAGAGATAGTGAGATATAGAATATTTATTAGTAAATTTATAAAGAATATTAAAGATAAACTATCAGCATGTTCACCTGCACTAAACTCAATATATTGGGTTAGAGTAGGGGTGAACAGGTTTAAAAAGAGTCATCACTTACATTAACTGGTGTATTAGTTGCAGAGTAATGGCCGTTTATTCTTTCACTGCTATTGTGTTGCTGTGCGCAATGGAGGTGGGAGGCAGCTTGCCGAGCACCCTGCCTCCTCAATATTCACCGCCTTGTCCAGAATATGCAACTATCTTCACTCTCATGTCACTAGGATGTGAGAGCTTGCTGGGGGTGAGCGCTCTGATCTCTGAGCAGAATGCAGGTGCCGCTGCCTTCAGGGTGCAGTGAGGCAGTGTCACCTGCACCTGTGCTCTGCTCATAGAGCAGAGCGCTCAGCCTCACAGGCTGGTGAATATATCTGCATATTCATCAAGGGAGCAGGTTGGGCAGGGAATATTGAGGTGGCAGAGGAGCTTGGCGAGCCGGCTTCCAACCTCCATTGAGCACAGCAGCGCAACTCTGCAACTAATACACCAATTTAAGTGAGTGAGGTCTCTTTTTAAAGCTGTTAACTGACACTATAACCCAGTATATTGGGTCTAGTGAGGGTGAACAGGCTGTCAATTTCTCTTTTAGTTTTACACAGATAAAAAATAACGCTACAGTATGTGCACAAATACAAAAAACGATGTGCCCCGAAAAATGTATAAAAATATTCATAAAATAATGAATAAAAATTATACATCACAAGACAGCATAGAATATATTGCTAGCTGTCCCAATATATTTCTATATACAGCTTAGCCTTAGGACAGCATGTGAAAAAGTCCAGCAGTCTTTGCTAGCTAGACACTTTATGTAAGTAATTAATAAGCAATCATAATCGATAAGTGTTATCATCCAATTTTGTGCAAAACACCACATCATGTTCATGTGACACTGCAACACAGAGTAACCAATGGGTATTCAACATATTCCCGAAGAGATTGTAGCGGTTCAAAGACTCTACTACACTATACTAAGTCTTTTTTCTCTTTTGCCTTGCTCTGATGACTGTTCAGCAACAGAAAGTGTGTCTGGATGAAATGTGCGTTACCGCCATAACGACTTACTTCTCTACGCATGTGTATAGTGTTGGAGATGCTGAGACTTGTGGTATGAACACAGTAGATACCAGCAGATATGGATGTATCGCTTGGCTGTTTTTGTAGAATATTCAGCCCTTCAATCTATAACCTGTGTAATACTTGCATCAGCCTTGGTCCAACACTTAGAACTACAAGGCTCAGCAGGTACAATACTGTTTACCCTGCATTTGCAGAGAAGTTGTTATGGCTGAAACGCACAATTCATCCAGATACACTTTCTGTTGTGGAAAAGTCACCAGAGCGATCCACGAGGCACAATAAAGAGACTTGTGAGCATAGGCAGGTTCCTGAACCGATATAACTTCTTGGGAAGTACATGGTACCCATAGGCTAGATACACTGTGTTACAGTGTAATATGAACAAGCTGATACACAAAATTGGATAACACTTACTGATATGCATGACTAATGATTACTTGTATAAGAGTGTCTAATTCTGCATCACTATCAGAAGGGACGACCTAACAATGACTTTTTTACATGCCATCTAAAGGAAAAAGCTGTATAAAGAATATTGGAAAGTCCAAAGAGAAAGTCAGCACACGACCTGTTATGCAAGCGACCAGCCAGCATGCCAATGCTAGAACAGCAATCCAACAGAAACTGTATAAAGTTACAGCACAACTCTAGAAATCCGGTGCTCAAATCATTTTCAACCCTGATTTGAACACCGCATCTCGAGTTGTGCTGTAAATTTATACAATTTCTGTTAGAAATATATTGGAACAGCTAGCAATATATTCTATGCTTGTAATGCACAATGTTTATATATATTTTATGAATATTTGTATATTTTGGGGACACAATGTCTTTTATTTGTATGTTTTGGTATGTGCACATACTGTAGCATTATTTCTTGTCTGCATAAAGTTTAATTATCTTTATACATTTATTCATAAATATTCTATATTATATAGCCTAGAAGTGTCAGCATCTATATATATTTTGTAACTTTGTATGTATACTTGAAGTATACTAACATTAACTAAAATAAACAATTTTAACATGACATACTTTATAGGGCAATAATGTGTTTACTTCACAGTGTGCTAAATTATGACCATTTTGCCATTAATACACACATAGGCAATGGAGTTATTTTGCTCAACTACTCAGAGGTACAGTACTAACCTATGCTAACATGCCTTGTTATCCTAGGTTAATTGAACTCTTCTGTATGGGAAATATATATTAAAAGGTGTCTTTTTGCTATCTGATTATTTACAGTTGTATCTAGGGATAATAACCACTGCATGTAAATTATCTGTTGCAATTGTTTTTAATAATCAATGCATTTACATTTTAGTCTATATTCAAAAAATTGGTATCAGTCAAGCCAAATGAAATGGGAGTCTTTTTATTTGTTAGCATAGGAATGAATGGCTTTCCAATGGTGGACTTTAGTGCTATGAATTCATACAAGCAGTTTTTGAGGCAGGTTATTTGTTATGTTTTTTTTTTCCAGTCAAAGCAAAGAAAAACTGCATATCTGAATCCAGCCTCATAAAGGAATCACTCAAATCCAATAGTATAATTGCTAAGTGTAAATGATCTTTGCCCATACATAATCATTGTTCCATCTTAAGGTGGATCTTCACAAAATAGTAGTTTGTTAATTCCTCTTTATTCTCTACTTTAAACCAAAAACATGTAAACAAGTAACAATTGCCCAGCAGCCACATGCTACAGTCTATAGCATTAAGATAAACAATTATTTAATACACAATGCTTATTTTCATACCTCCTTGTCATTCTGAAAAATATACAAATTTTTGTACTTTTCTATAGATATTGATGTTTTACACAAAATAAGTCCAGCAACTCTTGGATGAATTCTTCTATAAATACTCACCTGGATGGATACTTTGCAGTATGTTATTTTTTATAAGTTATTGTACCTGTGGATAATCACTGAATATAATGATACGTTGCATTTGTTTTCAAATCTCAATAACCAATGGTCGGCATTTATCACTGTAGGTGTATTGAAGCCTTTTTCTACACCTTTTTTTGTGTGCTGTGTAGGAGCACCACATTTATTAAATGGTCACAGAGCATTTGATAAATTTTGTGCAGGTCACATTTTCTGAAATTTCTCTCTTCACATACACCAAAAAGCTACACCAGGTCTGGGCTGGTGTAGTTTTAGAGACTTTTCAGCAGCTTTGCGCCTTTTCATTAAAAAGCGCAGTTCATAAAACCTTTCCATATTATGTGTATTGCCAAAATCCGTGGATTGCAACTCAAAATCAGCAGAAATGTGTAAACCAAAAGGTACAAAAAAGGTGCAAATAAACCCTGCTTGTGCCTTTTTGCGCCTTTTGTAGACAACAAATAAACAGTCTAAAGACAATGATAAATGTCAGCTAATGTCTTCAAAATTATTTCTATACATTAAAATTGGTATCAGTCAAGGCAATTTATATCATAAAGTGACATTTTAGTGTGTTTTTTTTTTTTTTACCACAGTAAGTGTGGTATGACAATTATAATATGAACAACATAATATGTAGTGTTTTGTATGTTTTATATTCTTTCATTGTTATTTTTTTCTGCTAAAGAAATGATGATTGTATAGTTTGATACAAAATGTATAAATATATCAAGCTAAAAAAAAAATTTTCTGAAGCTGAAATTGTAATTAAAGATGATAAAACAAAGAATTCCTGTTTTAATGAGAATATGTACTGAAATGTAGGAAATCCAACACAGCTCAACTTTGTTTAGAAAATATTTGTTTCTTATTGAATTTTTATTTTATTTTTAAATATTTCCGAAGCTATTACTAATTATTTTATTATGAAATACTGAGAATCACTGAAAATAATGTAAGACGCTCCAAAACCTAGACTATGACTAATAGGATGACAACTGTACTTAGTAGTCACATCACATGTGAACTACACACACATTTTATTGATCACTTCTATCTCAAAGGGTAAAACAATAAAATTCCATATATTGTCAAAAAACCTCGTTTACCTTGAACATGCTGCTGACATGATGTAACCAACAAAAACTGTAATCTTTAAATTGTTACAGAACTGCTACTGACAATAAAAACCACTATAAAAATATGTGACTTTTAATTTACATATTCTGTCAATATGATGTGAAAATCCTTATAAAGCAGCTTGATAAGAGCACTGTATACATAAACAAACCGTAGCTGAGAAATATAAACAGTATGAAATTACACTGTTGATTTACTGTAACATTTAAATATAATTTCACAAATCCCCTGTCCCTATAGCCTTTCCTGACCCTGACATTGAAACAGGACCTTCATACGGATCTACCTAGAAACTTGATTTTTGGCTATTTTGTCAACATATCTTCATGTACTTTAAAGTGGCAAAAAGAGGTTAATTTTTCTCTTTTTGCAACAAATTATCCCGCAGAAAAGTTGTGCATTTTACTAGTGGATCTGGGGAAGAAAATTTTGCAGTGAATTACTGTACCAAAACGTGGATAAAATGTATACAGATGTTATGAAATATTTCTTCACTGAAATTGACCTGCAGTGCAGATTTTACACAATGTGAATTTTGTCAGATTCCTCATGCATGAAAATAACCCCGTAATTCAGAGCTGTATTTACAATTATACTGTACATCATTGGGAACTGTGACAGGCTGTACAATTTGCTTTAAGAGCCCCCCCTCCCCCTCACTAAAGTGCCCACTGAACTATGCTAGCTACTTGTAAACATAGCAACACAGCTCAAATATGTACATGGGTGCCCCTCTCCCCCATTGTCTTTTCAATGCAGGTGTCACAGCTGTTTTAGAGCCCCTTTGTGCAAAGTATGGGTGTCCCATACACTGCACAAATAGTAAGGAATGTGATCAGTGTTTACATGCAGCTGCACTCAGTGGGCATCATAGGTTGGGATGGCATTTTGTTTAGAATTATGTTGTAAAGCCCTGTCATTTTTCAGGAATGAGTGGACTATATAAAAAGTTAAAGCCTAAACAATTCCTCTAACAGCTTAGCTGAAAGGGGTTATCCCCCATAAGGTGATTTTTAGTATGTACCTGCCAGACAGTAATGAACATGCTTAGGAAGGATCTGCACTTGTCTTGGGGCTAAATGGCTATGTTGTGAGATTACCATAACACTGTGAACTGGTATTTCCTGTTTGAGTTATTTTTTTTTTGCCCACAAATCCCATAATTCCATATTCCTCCCTTCCACACATCAGCCACCCCACCCATTGAAACATAAATGAGCGGCATCCATTCAAAAGACCTGTGGTTTTCAATCAGGGTGCCTACACCTGTTGCATTAGTTGCAGTTGATCTCTCCCCCACCAAGCGATCGCTCCACCCATTGAAGCAGACAGGCTCCCTGTCATCAGACGACTAGTGAGCCAGGTCTCGGCCGTATTGCAACCTGGGGAAAATCTGAGACAACAGTCATTTTGTATGTTGTTAAAAATAAATATTAGAGTGAAAATCACAGAATTGTGAGAAAACCGTCACACACAGGTACAGACACTATATTATGAACTACAGTAACTTTACAGCCCCTGTAGCATAGTCAAATAAAAAAAATTCCTGGAATACCCCTTGAACTACTATAATGCAGTGGGACAGTTAGTTTAACGTATATCAAATTACTATACATTGCCTGGTGTAAAGACAACACTTCTCATAGCTGAAATCTGAAGACAAACTCTGTGTAAAGCTAGCAGAGAATGCTGGGATATGTCAGACTTTAACTCGTGAACAATGTAATTTACTCTTACACTTACTATACATTTCATTAAGCCATAACATTAAAACCACCAGCCTAAAATTGTTCAGATCTTTTAGGTGCCATTAAAACTCTGACCCCTTCAGGCATGGACTCCAAAAGATTTTGAAGGTACCCTGTGTCACGCCCCCTCCATAGGCTTGCATTGAGGGGGCAGAGCCGTGACGTCACTATGCTCCGTCCCCGTGATAGCTATAATCAGACCCGGAGCGAGCATGCTCCGGGGGCTCATTCTATCGGGGTGCGGCGTGGAAGATCACGGGGGTCCCCAGCTGCGGGACTCCCACGATCAGGCATATTATCCCCTATCCTTTGGATAAGGGATAAGATGTCTAAGTGCCGGAGTACCCCTTTAATGGATCAGTCTTGTTTGTCCATAATATTTTTATGATGTTTGATCAACTTGAGATCTGGGGACTTTGAAGGCCAAGTCTTTGTCATGTTTCTAAATCCATTCCTGAAAATGTTTGCAGTGGCAGGGCGCAATATCCTAAAGCTAGGTGTACTTGCTCTACAGCACTGTTTAGGAAGGTGGTATGTAAAAATATTATCAACATGAATGCCAGAACCCAAGGATTCCAAGCAGAACATCACGTGGAGCACAGAACTGCCTCCCTGGGGCATGCTGTCTTCCCATACTGCATACTGGTGTCATCTCTTCCACAGGTAAGTCATGCACATACACCTGACCAATCACATCATGTAAAAGAAAACATCTTTCATCAGATCAAGCCCTCTTCTGCCATTACGTCATGGTCCTGTGCTCATGGTCCGTGCTCATTATATGCACATATGGGGGGAGATTTATCAAAACCTGTCCAGAGTTAAAGTTGACCAGTTGCCCATAGCAACCAATCAGCTCATTTCTTTAATTTTTAACAAGGCCTCTGCAAAGTGAAAGAAGTGATCTCATTGGTTGCTATGGGCAACTTTTCCTTTGCACAGGTTTTGATAAATCTCCCCCATGAAATGTACTTTGAAACCTTTCTATTATATCCAGCATTAATGTTTTTAGCAATTTTTGGTATAGTAGCTCTTTTGTGTGATCACACCAGATGGGCTAGTCATTGCTCCCCAAGGGTACCAGTAAGCCTTGGGTGTCCATGACCCTGCCTGCCTTTTACTGACTGTCCTCCAATAGATCTAGTTGAATACATACTAACCACTGCATACTGGGCTGACCCATCAAGACCTGCCATTTTAGGGATGCTTTGACCCAGTCATTTAGCCATCACCAAGTCGCTCAGATTTTTATAATTACCAATTTTTCCAACTTCAAGAACTGACTGTCCATTTGTCATCCAAGACCTCCCATCCTTTAACAGGCACCATTGTCACAGAGATTTTTTAACATAATTTACCTTGCCTTTTAGCAGTTGTAATGTTATGGCTGATTGATGCATGTAGATTAATTCTCTATGTAAACTGGGAAATGTCTAAGGGTCTATTCACACATACAGTATCCTGGGCATATTTGATGCACAGGATTTAAAGCGGAGTTCAGTCATTTAGTTTACATTAAAATCTGTAGCATAAAATCCTGCGCAGGATACTGTACATGTGAATAGACCCTAAGGGTCTATTCACACATACAGTATACTGCGCAGATTTGATGCGCAGGATTTCAAGCTGTGTTCAATTTACATTGAAATCTGCAGCAGAAAATCCTGTGCATCAAATCTGCGTGTCAAATCTGCACAGAATACTGTAAGTGTGAATAGACCCTTAAGATGGACACTGCATTCAGTGCATGTAAAGCCTAACTTATATTACTGTGGTAAGCATTGTGATGAATGAGCACAATCGCACAATAAACGCATATCTGAGAAAGTCAGAAGCATTCATACTTTTTACCAGTCCTTACCCCAATTATTTATAGGGCATCTATTAACAGATTTTTCAATTTTACATGAATAAGGCTTAGTTAAGTAGAAATATATATATATATATATATATATATATATAAATAAATGTGCTGCTTCTATATTTTTCTATACATTGAGGAACCAGTGGACCGAGGTTCAGAATATGCGGGCACCCCGATTTCTTTTCTTCTACGTATTCCTGGAGGTGCTGTTTTTATTGGATATCTATATATATATATTTATCCCCCTCACTACAACCACTGATTGGCTTAGCAGAAAGGTCCTCTTTGTGCAGACCCTGGCACAAGGAAGCGCCTGCAGTGGGAACTGACACCAAGACAGCTTCCACAGTGAGGGAGCAGGGAGGATAAGTATGTTTTGTTTTTTTTCTATTTAACAGTAACCTAAGTACAGTAAGATAGAAGAAACTTTCTCCAGATTATCCCTATAAGAAAAAGCAGTCAGACAGACTCTGGTTTCTCAATTTTAGAGATAGCAGCGAGGAGAGGAAGGAAATTACACATCAGCTTAAAGAGTGGATAGGGGAAGAAACCTTGGAGGATAGCTCTAACAGACTGGATGAAGGAGAGCCCACAAAGGTTGTTTGCAAGTATAAAAAGAAAATAAAGCTCACTGTACAGACTGGAGAAGCAAAAATAAGCAAAATTTGTAATAAAGAGCTATTTTGGCACCATAATTAACAGAGCAAATATTTTTTAAATGTGCTTTTCAAAGGTGTCAATAGCCTTTAAAGGGGTATTACTAACTTGTAAAGTGATAGTATATTGCTATGATATACCAACACTTTATTATAGGCTGTGGTCTGACCTCTGGGCCCCCCCTGCTAATTGTAAAAATGAAGGGGTTAGTGTTGCATCCCTGTCTAAGAGGAGAATAAGTGGCCAGGGATCTACTGTACGGTTCAGCCCCATTCAAGTTAAGATAACCAGCTGCCTTTTCCTGCACAAGTGGGTCGCTGGGAGTACAGCTGTTCAAAGAAAACTTAGAAGGGGATGCAACACTTAACCAGTACTGCCACTCCTTCTTTCTGGAGTTAGATGGGGTCTCAGAGGTCAGACCCCCACAGATCATAAAATAATGGCATATCCATACAATATGCTGTCACTTCACAAGATCGGAATACCTCTTTAATAACTGTATGATAAAAAGTTATGTGACTTAATAAAATACGTTGTATTTGAATGCAATTCCAGTTCTTAGATCTCTGTTTACTGTCTGAAAAGAAATACTCTTGTTAACATGGTTTGGCTGAATACCAGTGCAAAGTGTGTCACATCTCTGATTTCCAATTTTCCCTTCTGTGATAAGAACATAAAACAAAAAACAGCGTTACATCTGCCACATGACGGACATCGGCTGTGTAATATCGAGTCTAGGCAATTTTTGTATATGCTAAATACATCAGCCACCCAAAGCTGTTCATTCTTTACAATAGATACAATGATAACCAATTCTGGCTTGCACAGGCTTTCAGTTTGTGATAGTCAGTAAGAATATTTCTATTCACTGACAGCATACGATTTTAGGGGTAAGGATCTGAACTACCAAATATATATGAGAAATTGAATCATTCACATTTAAAAAAAGGATATTCTCCGTAGAACTAAACAACCTATTAAGAAATGTGAACAAGCTAGGGAAATGGCTAAAACAAAAATCCCTTTTCCTATAGGATTAGATAGTGCTGGTGATTGCCTCCATTTTGATTAAGTCAGCAAAGACCTGACTAGGTATGTATTTTAGAGTCACGTGCTCCCAGATGAAGTAGGTGAGTGCACAATCCTAAATCTGTAGGGTAGGGCTAAGGCTGGGTTCAAACATACTTTTTTGGGCAGTATATTCAGCCAAAACCGGGAGTGGGACCAACACAGACTATAGTGGAAAGATTTACAGCTTTTTCTGTGTGTAGAGTAGACTCCCTCTTTGTTTTGGTTAAAAATACTAAGCGAAATACTATGTGTGAAAGCAGCCTTAAGATAGAACCGCAAACGTTTTCCAGACTGTATTCCAAGGTATCCACAGGGGTAAGAATAGACACCTAAGACCTATTACACTATATGTAGTCGGCCACTAGTCTCTAGACCTTAAAGTAACACTACTAGAACAACAGATATACTGTGCTATGGGTGGTGCATGACACAGAGAATCCCTCAGGCCTTGCAGATCTCCAGTTTCAATTCCCTGCCCCCACCCCCCTTGTCTTTTAAGCAGTTTCCTAGCATAGTATTTAGAGGACACAACTTCACTATTTACAGTGTTTTCTCTCATGGGTCTTTGCATGTGGGTGTGTAAGGAACCAACCTGTTAAATTGGTCTTGTATGATGACAACCATTTACCACACTGCAAATACCATGAGGAAACAATAAGTGGCAGAGCTCTGTGGGAGGCACTCTCTATGAACTGCTCGCATAGAATCACTCGTTTCTGGTGAGATTGAAGGGACATACCCAGGAAAGGCACATAGGTAGGTGATGGTGTATGAGTGTGCAGCTTCCACAGCTATGACTACAGGGGGGCCACCTCACCCCCACCATGTGGAAGGACAGTCAGTGACCCTGACCAGTGTATGTATAGCCAGCAGATAACTTATCGCACGCGAAATAAAACGCAGCAGTTAATGGGTGAAGACGCGCGGGGACGGAGGATTTAGCGGGAATCTCGGTTCGGGTGGGGTGAGGCGCTGGGAATTCAAATTGAGCGGGAAAGTGCTGCGGCTTGGCGCTGCGCGGAGGATTTGCGTCCTATGCGATGGGTTAGTGTGTTAAGCATCGGACGATAATGGTTGCCCCGTTACGTCACCTCACAGTCTCGTCATAACTAGATTTTATTGAGCAGTGAGGTCACCGTGTGCACATATAATGTACCATCCCAGAACACTTGTGAGACCCTTACCCCACAGTCACACGGGTGACAAGGTGAGAGCCTGGAATCCATGCAGGAAACAAGCCGACTCCATGTGACGCCGAACCCGATAGAGACTCCTGTCGGGGAAGTGTTTTGGAATACAAGGCGGCAGTCACGATACTGTCACTCCGTCAGGGTCTCCAGTGACAGCTCCTCGGGGAGGAGGGGGATTCACAGACCCGCAGCATGCGACAAATAATTACCTGCAGACATTCGGCGACAAATAGCGGACACTGCTGCCAGATTTGTCGGGAATCCATTTCGGCCAGACAGCTGCTGTCGGGATAGCTCGTCCATGTGCATGGGCTATCTTATTTCACGCCGCGGTATCACGACACGGCCGTTTTCACGCAATTGTCGTGGCCAGCGCTATGTCCGTTAATATTTCGTTTGTATAGATTTCGTTTTGCCTGGCTCGCTGTAGACATGTCGGGTTATACTTTGTATAAGGTACAGACTATACATACATGGCAGACATGACAGTGTACTGTATAGGGGCGATCTCCTACAGACCAGATTGTGCCCACAGCTCCAGACTATTACTATAAGAACTGTGCCAAGCCAGTGCCACATCATCACAAAGTGTCACATTCTCCAAATCCTGCAAATATAAGTCATGTGGACGGGCAGCTTCAGATCATGAATTCAGACTGACACTATGTATCAGTGATCGGCCGCATTGCCCCCCGGACCCCAGCGCATCCCCCCCATGTGGGGCCAAGATCCGCCCACGTGATGACCGGAGGGGCCAGCTCCATATAGAACGCCTGAGGCCAACACAACCTAGTGCACATTTACGGTTCAAGACTGCAAAGGAATTTCAGGATTAGGCTTCTGCTTCACTTGTCTGATCGCTGGAATTCTGACCTGTATGTGTCCTCTTACACTTAGTCCAGGAAGATGATGTCTATGGCCACAAGATGCTCTGTCCCTTAGATCACGTGGCACCTCGATGTGTGGTTATTGAATTGTCGCCACTATAATACACTTTGAAGCACTTATAAGCGCCAACTTGTGCTGCCACCAGTTTATAAATACGATCTCCTATTAATCGCGACAAGGTGTTGGGTTGCTGATCCTGCGATCCCCTCTATCTGACAGCTGCTGTCTCATTGATTCTGTCCCTATGAAGAGACTGCTATTTGACAGCTCCCCAGTACAGTCCACTTGTCATAGGGAGAAGCTAGCCTCCCCCTCCTGCCCATACCAGTCCACCATGCCCTAAGGAACAATGTGTGATGCCTGAGGTTCCCTCTCCTGCTCCCTTCCCAATCCTAGGCTCGTATTTAGGAAGTCATTAATCACATCCCCTCCCCCGGAAAGAGATGGCGGAGCAAACCTGTGAAGTTCGATCCAGCACCCGCCTTCACCCCACCCCCTCCCCTAATACACACGCTGAAAACAATCCACGTTTTAACCCAATATCTCACTTCCTTATTTTCTGGTCCTGCTGAGGTTAAAAGTTCATAAACCATGCCTAGTGCTAGAAGACTGTAGCCCCCTGTTCACACGCAGCCGTGATCGCCCCGGGTGACCAGCACTGACACGCGTGTCTGCCATCCACCAGTGTATGTGTAGTGTGTGTAGGACTGGCAGGCGTGTTCAGGGCTTCATTCATAAATGATTTCCGTGCTGGTGCGGAATGAGCCGTCTATTGGCTGACGGCAGCCGCTGCCAGCCCCTACAGGCTCCGTGGTGAGATTAGTAACAAGGAGGCATGTAATTGACAGAGTCACGTGTGCGGGATGAGGGGGCCGGGGATCGAGCGCAGCGCAGGGAGCAGCACAGGAGGGAGAGCACGCTAGACCATGCGAGCTAAATTTGGGATCGCTTCAAATCAGGATGTCACATTGATGCAGATCACCCCCATCACCCAGGAAACTTCTCGTCTGGCGTTTGTGAAGCAGGCGGCGTCATGGCCGAAGGTTCATACCTCAGTATTTTCTTCTCGTCTTCTGTTTATCTGCTAGACAATCGCTGCTTTTGAGTCGGCCGAGCCAGGGGGAGGGAGGGGAGCTGCTCCAACCTACTTGTAACATAACGCGTGGATCGTGCAGACTCCGGCACCGGGCACGGGAGAAGGGCTATTGTCTGCAGTGTCCTAGGTTGCTTTCTGTTTCCTACGTAACCTTGAGAGCAGATGCTCCACCTGTGATCGGTGGATAAACAATGAGCGGAGGCTCCGCGCAATAACAAGTTGTGCAATAGTCCCTGCACCTCACAGCAGCACTGGTCACAATGTACGATCACCTACTGGGTGAGGGGAGGATATAGGCAGCGGGCAGGTAGGTGTCTGGAGATGGTACCCTTGCTGTGCTCGCTAGGCATCATGGTGTGTTTGTGCTCTTTTACCCAGGAGGGGCTGGTAAAGGTGGCCGAGAAGAGCAAGGGAAGCTGCCTGAGGAGGAGGAGGAGGAGGACATCCAGGTCCTGCGTGGTGCAGGCCACTGCAAATGGTTCAATGTGCGGATGGGATTCGGTTTCATCTCTATGACCAGCCGGGAGGGAAGTCCCTTGGAGAACCCGGTTGATGTTTTTGTACACCAAGTAAGTGGAACCTTTTCCTCCCCCTCCTTGCTAGCCACCCACTAGGAGATGGATAAACCACCCACTTTGACTCTTAATACACCAAGCGGTCCAGTGAGGCATCTGTTGTGCCTTTGCTGGGCTTCTCTTCATTCTTTCTCTGGGTAGTAAGGACGCTTTTATAAAGGAATACTTAGGTGGATGTTGACCACTGCTCCTATGGAATATCTTTGAAACAGAACAGGAGGTTGTAACCTTCTGTGGATGTAGTTTGGCAGGCTAGAGGTAGCAAGGGTACTCCTATACTTGTATAGTGTTTGTCTACATTTAATGTAGGTAACTAGTTAACAATTTGAATAACTCCTTCCCTAATTTCCTGGTTAAAGTGCCCCAATGAGTGCAGTGATTGATATAAACATGTGCTGCTTTATTTTATTTAAATCTGAGAACAAGATAACTGACTGAGAATGTTGGTCTAAGAAAGGCCTAACTGCCACCAAAAGAAGAGGAGTCAATAATAAACCTAATGGTAGCCCTGTAAAAGGCATATGTTGCATTTACTCTAGTTGTGAACAGTAGGAGTCCTATCGTTATCTCTTTAAGAGCATTGGAGTTTAGCAAGTTTGTGGCCAGAGGCAGTTCATGTTTATATTCTATGTGTGGACTGTGTACATGGTTTGTACTTACTCCCAGGCCCATGTAAGATGTTTGATACTGTAGTTTTCAACACATAGGTATTTCCAGATATAGTGGTTGGCTTATAAATCACTGTCTTCCAAGTGTAAACATAGGGGACATAGTTGTTCTTACCATTTCTCTGTGTATGGAGTACTAATACTTGGATATTTCAGAAGTGCGTATTCATATTTCAATCTTTTATAATTAGTAAAAAAAAGCATCAGGCTTCACAAACAGCTTGATCACATTTGGTGAAGGTGGGGCAGTCAATATAAAGCTGTTCAGGTATAGAAAATCCTAACTTCTAAATATGCATTGACATTTTTGGTAAGTTCACTTTATGTAAGTTTTTAACTATATAAACCATACACATGATTTCAGTAAGTATTAAAGCTTTTTTTTAGTTATAATGCTCATTGTCCGGTCTATATATTGTTCCAATATCCTCTTGTAATTGCTTTGATTAGGGCCATAATACAGCCCCAAAGAAACAAAGCTCTGGTGACATGGAGCTTGATGGGTCACATGGGGACATCTCTGCTCTTTGCAGTATAGCTTATGCGAAGGCCCAGCACTCTCTTTTTCAACAAATAGGTGTCCACTGTGAAATCAAATGCGTGGGGGATTTTTATTTCCCCTTTCACCCCCTGCCCCCCCCCACACACACACACACAAACACACACACACAGTTTTTGTCCTTCCTGCAGTTTGTGATATGAACCAGAACATAGTATTTTTTGTGTACATTTTTGTCCTTTTAGATCTAGTTAACTCAATCTTTAAGATGAGTTAACCATCAGTCTTTTAGCTTCCTTTTTATTTGAACCTCCCCAGAGTTGTTAAAGAGCTCAAATGCTGGCTGTACAATTTGCCTAATGTATGCAATGAAGATATTTGAGAGGAAGCTTTGGTTATTGGTCACATTACTAGTCTAAGAATGTATGACAACCAAATAGGTTAAGTTGCAGTTATATGCATATAGTGTGAAGCATCTAAGGGCCTGGTGTGTGGGACAGCTGGTATGTGTGTGGTAGTAAAAATGACTTGTCATCTGGTTAAGTTTGTTATAGACAGTGTTCTCTCTCTTTTTTTATTTTTTTATTATAAAATTCTATGCCTATATGTTGACAAATTTAATATACAATACTGTATTTTACTTGTTTAAGCAAGATTGTTTTATATATTGGCAGTCTACATTGTAAGCAACGTTTCAAAGATGAAAAAGGGTTAAGATCACTGGGTTTGGAACTTGTTCCTTCTGCTTGGTGTTTATTGCTATTTATTTCAGAGTAACCAGTTTATTTTTTATGCTGTCAGTTTTTTTTTTTTTTTTTACATTTTGCATTATGATAGAGTGTAATACAAAGGAAGGTTCTAAACGGTATATAATATTTCTGTTGCAGAGTTTGCTTTGGTGCTGCCATGCAATTTTATTGCAACAATTATCAGCAAATGATTACGGTACTTACATTATAGTTGTATCTAATATAGTAAAATAAAAATTTGGTTTGAGTGATAAATTCAATATTTGTATGTTTATATTATCTAGCAAATAATTAAAAAAATATTGTAATCTGCACTCCTATTCTGTTTAAAATTGTTCAATGTATCCAGGTACCATAGATTTTGCAACATTTTATTTAGCACTACTTTTTAATACATTTTCAAGTTTTACCTCCAATGCCATTGCCTTTTCAAATTCTAAACTTGTTTATAAGAACCTTAGTCATTAGACTGTAAGGAGGTTCTTACTAGATACTAGGTTTCTCTGTATAAAGAAAATCTATATTGTGGCCTTTTATTCAGTGTATCAGCTTTTGCAATATTAGTTTAGTAGCTAGAAGCCAGTAACCACAGAGTTAATGTATTAATGCATATACTTATGTTTGTGTTTAATTTGTATGATAATACTAGGTGATTGTGCATGATATATTGACTAGGATTTCAGTGAAGGAGACCACTTGTGTGTCTTATGTATTTTTTTTTACTATCCTTTTGGTGCTGTATCAGAATGACCCTTTTTCATTTTCACAGATTTTATCTTGTTTTGCCTAATTTTAGACAATTAACTTAATTTTAAAGGGCCATGGTACAATTTCTGACCTTGTTTTATTTATTTTATATTGTTATTTAATAAATGTATCAGTAGTATTCTGTAAACATCCTAGTGTATTTAAAATAGTTTATGTAGATAATTGAAACTAGTTACTGTCCTTTAAAAGTACTAACTAAATGGACATCCAAAACAGTTTTCTGGTGCAATGAATGAAGTCAGGATGTAAATAAGAACACGATCTATACAGATGTTTGTTCTTTAAGATACCTGCTTGCTGTTCAATAGGTAACTTGAATGCCTCCAAGTGGACCTTTTATGTTTAAATCTTAAGTTTAAATATAAAAAAAATACATATACTAGTGTTTTTTATTTTAAACATTTAGGAGTGGATGTTTGAGATGAATACTTCTAGAGCTGCCAGTAACACAAATCAGCCATGTTTCTAGACAGGAGTTGAATAATTTCCCAATTGGTATGTTGTGTGTGTTTTTTTTTTTTTTTTTTGTAAGAACCAGATATTCTCCCGTTATTTATAATATATTTGTTGTTCAGGAATAGATGTCTAGTTAGTTCTGTGGTGCTAATTACTTCTTGTTTGTTAGATTTATCTTTGTAACTGGCCAAACTGCTAATTACACATTAATAACACTTCTCTATGCATTTTCCTCTTAGCCAGACAATTTGTTTGGTTTACTGGTGGTGCCATTGATTGAAAAATGATAGCATATACATGAAGTAATGTAATCTACATAACTCTTTATATCCAAGGGAAATGACTTGCTAACTTCCTTGAAGCTGCAAGATCTTTTGACATTTTAATATCGGTAGAAACATCCAGAGCTCCACAGATCTGCCTTAGCCATACAGCCATGTGTTCTGTCATATGAACCAATTTGTTGTTAGTTTGTGCACAGCAGCACAAGGGTTAACATTCCTTCCCCCCACTCCATTGAAGATCTTTTGAATGGGAGGAATTTGCACCCTTTGGCTCAGGTTGCAGACTCTCTTGATCAAACTAGGAAAGTTGAGGGTCATGGCTGTTCATTGCTTACTACTTCCTTGGGCACTTTTATGTCATCTTTAACCATTATTTTGTTTGCAGTTGTAGGCTCGCTGATGCTTTTGGCAATATTTTATATATTTGAGGCATTTCTCCTGAATCACATATTTGATGATTTGCTCGTCCATTAACTATTTTATATATTTATGCAGCCATTCCTTTTAACCTATTAATCAGGTTTGATCAGTGTATAAAAGAACAGCCTAACTACATAAAGGTTAAACATTGCTACTTTTGTTGATAATCTGGTCTGTTTTAGCTGTTATATATTATTAGTTCTTAGATACTTTTTAACACACAGGTCATGTTCAAATCTAGCTTATTTTTTAAAAGGTTTTGAAAATCGCATATTCCAGGTGTTACACATGAGAGATTTATTAAACATACTGGTCCCAGTTTGGTTCAAAGCTTCATCAGAAGCAGAATGCATAAGAAAAATGGAAATGTGAATTTCCACATTTAGTCTGTTGGGTGGAAATTGAACACCTACCAGAAACATGGGGCCTATGGACTACCAATCATCCAAGTTTGTAGAAGCTTCTTAATAGAGATGAGCGAATTTACAGTAAATTTGATTCGTCACGAACTTCTCGGCTCGGTAGTTGATGACTTATCCTGCATAAATAAGTTCAGTTTTCAGGTGGGCTGGAAAAGGTGGATACAGTCCTAGGAAAGAGTCTCCTAGGACTGTATCCACCTTTTCCAGCCCAGGGGAGCACCTGAAAGCTGAACTAATTTATGCAGGATAAGCTATCAACTGACGAGCCGAGAAGTTCGTGCCGAATTAAATTTACTGTAAATTCGCTCATCTCTACTTCTTAACTATAGTACTGCATCTAAGTTGTAAAAATAACTAACAATGTAGTACACACGTGTGTGTGTGTGTGTGTGTGTGTATATATATATATATATATCTCACACACACACACCCACACATGCATATACTTATAGGACTACGAAAACATGTTTATGTCCAACTCTGAATGGGTTTGTGCTTTGAATGCTTCTGTTGGCTTATCATTGGGAACACTAATGTGTCAGGAAACCTGTTGGGGGAGGTGGATGCAGTATTCACGTTTTTGATGCATTGAGGAGTTTAAATTGAGGCCCTATTAAGCTTAACCTCAACCTATTACAGCTTTTTTGACATGCAAGCCCCACCCATGAATGTCCCTGGACAGCTAATACCAAGCTTTTGTTTCTCTTGCAGAAAGGTTTTTTTTCTCCTCTAGTCTGTGCTGAAAGGAAAGAAAACAGTTCTTTCTCAATGTTCTGATCAAGTGACTTCCCTCCAGTGAGTCACAGATAGGGTTGAAGGTGAATCACAGGATGAATCAGACATAAACATTTTTTACATTTTTTTTATCTACAAATAAACTTTACTAAAATGGCTCATTTTTATAAGTATGTAACTTTGTCGAACATATTATTATATATAGAGTTATTTATATATATATATATATATATATATATATATATATATATATATATATATTTACACATATACAGTAGTAGTAGTTTTTTCCCCTGCATGCTTAATCTAAAAATACATGCCCTTAATATTGCAACCTGATGATGAAAGTACATGAATTGTATGACTGTATTTACCAGTTAATTGTTTTTCCTTTACTTTATTTCTTTGTAAGATTTATGTAAAAAAATAAATAAATAAATAAATAAGAGTAGGTTAGAATAAATGGTTATTGTAAATTATTAATGGATGCTGCTATGTAAAATGGTATTGCCCTGGTTTAATACCATGTCATACTAGCTTTGTTTTTGAAGATAGTGAACGTTACCATATTTTCTCTGAACTCACATGGCAACTACAGTGGGGGAAGGGTCCCACCCACCAAGCTTCTGGTGGGGGCTGGGATTCTTGCCTGAGAATTGTGGTGATAAACACTCCAATCTTTAACAAAGCAACATAATTTATAGCCTACATCATGTAACTTTGAAAAACAAGATGGACTTAAATTAACGGTTACCTAGTCGAACCTTTTGTTAAATAAGGCTTATGTGAAAATCACCTTATTTAGACTTGCAATTCTGTGATTAAGGCACCTATCTGTCAATATGCAGTCTTCTACATGTGTGTTACTGAATGTTTATGTCTGTATTTTTTATTTATTTTTTTAAAGGAGGGGGGTAGTGGGAATGTGAATAGATATTCTAAGCAGTTATTTTTATTTATTATTACTGTGTCATTATCACTTACAGAAGTCACATTTTGATATATAGATCTAATGAGCAGCAATCCTGACATGGGACAGTTGTTAATAATGCCCTTTATGTATATAGCACCAAAATAGACAACAGTTTAAGTACACACAATGTGTAAAATGCTGTTTAATTGGATTTTTCTAAACCAGTATGCATGCAGCAGAAAAATACAGGGCATGCTCTGAATTAAAAAAAAATTACTTTATCCTCTATCTGTTGCTGAATGGCTACACATTTGTAAAAAAAAAAATAATAATAATTAACATAAGAAAGAAAATCTACTTGTTTATGCTGCATATTTTATCTATACTGTGTAAATTTGAGCACAAGCAAAGTGTTAAAGGGGTACTCCGGTGAAAACCTTTTTTCTTTTAAATCAACTGGTGGCAGAAAGTTAAACATATTTGTAAATTACTTCTATTAAAAAATCTTAATCTTAATCCTTCCAGTACTTATTAGCTGCTGAATGCTACAGAGGAAATTCCTTTCTTTTATGAACACTGATGACATCACGAGCACAGTGCTCTCTGCTGACATATCTGTCCATTTTAGCAACCATGCATAGCAGATGTATGCTAAGGGCAGCATGGTGGCTCAGTGGTTAGCACTGCTGCCTTGCAGTGCTGGGGACTTGGGTTCAAATCCCACTAAGGACAACAATAAATAAAGCATTATTATTATAATAATGTCAGCAGAGAGAACTGTGGTCGTGATGTCATCAGAGAGCATTCCAAAAAGAAAATAATTTCCTCTGTAGTATTCAGCAGCTAATAAGTACAGGAAGGATTAAGATTTTTTAATAGAAGTAATTTACAAAGATGTTTAACTTTCTGCCACCAGTTGATTTAAAAGAAAAAAGGTTTTCACCGGAGTACCCCTTTAAAGCAATATATACATCTTGAATACTGTAAAATTGTTCTCCTTAGGTTTTATGATGCAGTGTCCATCTGGCTATATATATTAGGTGTATTTACCCATGTATGCCTGTTGGTGATGTTTACAGAAAAAAAAAATATATATAGTACAGACCAAAAGTTTGAATACACCTTCTCATTCAGAGATTTCTTTATTTTCATGACTATGAAAATTGTAGATTCACATTGAAGGCATTAATTAAAACTATGAATTAACACATGTGGAATTATATACATAACAAAAAAGTGTGAAACAACTGAACATATGTGATATTCTAGGTTCTTCAAAGTAGCCACCTTTTGCTTTGATTACTGCTTTGCACACTCTTGGCATTCTCTTGTTGAGATTCAAGGGGTAGTCACCTGAAATGGTTTTCACTTCACAGGTGTGCTGGTGTGGAGGAGGAGGTGTGATGGTGTGGGGGTGCTTTGCTGGTGACACTGTTGGGGAGTTATTCAAAATTGAAGGCATACTGAACCAGCATGGCTACCACAGCATCTTGCAGCGGCATGCTATTCCATCCGGTTTGCGTTTAGTTGGACCATCATTTATTTTTCAACATACCTCCAGACCCCAAACATACCTCCAGACTGCATAAGGGCTATTTGACCAAGAAGGAAAGTGATGGGCTGCTGCGCCAGATGACCTGGCCTCCACAGTCACCGGACCTGAACCCAATCGAGATGGTTTGGGGTGAGCTGGACCGCAGAGTGAAGGCAAAAGGGCCAACAAGTGCTAAGCATCTCTGGGAACTCCTTCAAGACTGTTGGAAGACCATTTCAGGTGACTACCTCTTGAAGCTCATCAAGAGAATGCCAAGAGTGTGCAAAGCAGTAATCAAAGCAAAAGGTGGCTAGAACCTAGAATATGACATATTTTCACACTTTTTGTTATGTATATAATTCCACATGTGTTAATTCATAGTCTTGATGCCTTCAGTGGGAATCTACAATTTTCATAGTCATGAAAATAAAGAAAACTCTGAATGAGAAAGTGTGTCCAAAATTTTGGTCGGTACTGTATATAAGGGTTGTGTGTGTTTTTTGTATTGGCTCAACAGTCTGCTTGTTTCCAAAACAAAAATTCCAATTCATACCACCCAAATGGAGGCCAACAGGGCATGCTTTTGGCCTCTATTGGATCTCCAAGGGTCTATATATATGTTTAGCATATATGCAGTGAGTTTTCTCAGTGCATTTGGGAAGTGGGTACTGCCATAGCAATGTAAAAAAAGATATAAAATGCAAATCTCAAATATATTAATTTTAACAATCTTAATGTGTGCTACTGTGTACTTTTTTTATTTTTTTTGTTACATTTTCTGCTGCAAATACCTACTCTGAGGGGATGTTTCGCCCGATCCTGGTAAATGTTGTAAGCACACTGTGCTGCAGCTTTGTGCTGGTTTTCTAGCTAACCGTACTTAGCGTGAGATCCAGAGCCATTCCATTGTAAGGCTCTGAGTCTTATACTAGGTACAGTTATCTAGGAGACCATTGCAGGGCTGCTGCACAGCATGCTTATATCATTTACCAGGACTGGCTGAAACGTCCCCTTAGAACAGGTATTTGGAGACAGAATTAAAAAACTAAATTAAATGAATTTGTGCTTTGATTTGAGGCTATTCCCAGGTTTTTGTCTTCCTGACCATGCAAGCAGCAGATCAGGGAGGCCCTCTGTCTCAAGATGAATTGTACAGCATGCAGTTATGTCTCTGTCTGATGGATATTTGAGAGTATTCCTGGAAGTACACTTACTATTGAGTAACAGCTCCAGTCCACCAGAGTACATAGACTAGAATGATACTTAGTTTTGTTTTAGACTCCAGCTTGAAATGTCAAACTAAAGTCTACAATTTAGCCTCATCCCTAAAGAGGTCTCATATCTTTACATTTATATCCTGTGGATACGCCCTAAATCTCCAATAGGTGGTTCCACATTTGAAATGCCTACCTATTGTGAAGATTGGAGTCCCTTTGAACCCTTTTCCACCAAACAAAGCAACTGCAAACTTGTGAGAGGGTTCTTGTCATCCTAAAGGTGTATTCCCACGTACAGTATCCTGTGCATACAGTTTTGATGCTGCAGATTTGAAGCTGTGTTCAGTCATTTAGTTTACAGTGAAATTTGCAGCTTCAAACCCTGTGCATCAGATATGCACAGGATACTGTACTTGTGAATACACCCTAAGCGGTAGGACCACTCATGATCTGACACTTTATAAACAACTTTCCCTAACCAAGAGTGCTCTTTTAAGGTTTCCTTCTGTTAATTGCTGTTGTAAAGTAATTTGCAGTGTTTCTAGCTTAAAACTACATTTAATATTTGCTTTGCTTTCCTGTGTCCCCTTAGTTGTTACTGCAGCTTATTTGTGCTGGTGAACGCAACGTTTGGATACATTTAAGTCTTTACTCCTCTGGTAGATAAATGTAGTTCTTTCTTTCTTCCACTGCATGAAAAATCTATTCCGCTATACTGGCATGCTACTACAGGCGCTCTTATTTTTTTTCTGCCCTCCTTGTCAGGGAAGGAACTTTCTATTGGCTGCTCTATAGTGATGAAAGGATCGTTTTACAGAGATCTGGCTGTGAAAAGAGTGACTGAGCATGCGTGTCCACAAACATTTAGCTCTTTTGGTGAACTTGGTCACTGTTTTACACTTTGGACACCAAGTGGTGCCATACTATCTACATGGATTCCATGTTTTTTTTCTTTAACAGCATCTAAATCTATTATGATGTATATAATAAATATCACTTTTAAAGGGAATGTGTTAATCTGTCTAATCTGTTTTCTAGTTTCAGATTGTAATTTGGCATGTACCATCTTGCCTGAGCTGTTTTTAACAGCAGATAGAGATATGCTTTACAGCAGGACCAATTGACCATACATAATAGACAGGACCTGTTGCCATTTTTAGATGAATTTGAGACCCTACGAGGCATTCTCTGTGACCTTTTCAGAGGTCATTCTACAGGAAGTGGGGATGCTGCACTCTGTTGTAAATGGTGGGGCTCCAGCGTTACGGTGTCACCTTTCAGTGTACTCTTGTCTGTGTTAATATGCAGAGCATTACTGGGAAATGATCCTTACAGAAAAGTCTTAGCTAAATTTTAGACCTAGTGGTCAGAATAGAAACTACAAGATTTCAGGATATATTTTATAGTATAGATGTTAAAAAATAAAATAAAAGTTAACCTAAAAACTTTAAGTAATTTTCCAATAACTCATTGGCCCTGATTTCTCAAAATGTGTGATTAGAAAAACTTTAGAGGTTTTGCCCATAGCAACCAATCACAGCTCAGCTTTTATTTTACTAAAGCTTGTTAAGAAATGAAAGCGGAGCTGTGATTGGTGGTTGTGGTCAAAATCTCTCCAGTTTTTCTCTCACACGTTTTGATAATTTGGGACTATTTTTAATAATGGCACAACATCCTTTTTATACTTGTTTTGAAAACTGATTTGAGCGGGATTGTAGGATTTCTTTTTCTTTGCAGTTAGTCATTTCACATTGAAATCAGTGCAAGGTTTAAATGTTTTTGTTATCTACTTTTTAAAGTAAATCTGTGTTCATTTCTGCATTAAACATGAGTTAAAGGGGTAATTCACCCCTAGACATCTTATCCCCTATCCAAAAGGATAGGGCATAAGATGTCTGATCGTAGGGGTCCGGCTGCTCAGTGCAGGTTTATGAGCAACCACCATAGTCACGCCCCTTCATATATCTTCCATAGACAATCATGAAGGGGGTGTGACCACCACGGCCGCCTGAAGCCTAGTACAGCGGGCATTCTGAGCATAGACATTTAAAAAGGACCTCCAAGGTAATATTTACAGAAATCTTACCTGTGCCACACCAGTGAGGCAGTAGGAGATTAGGGAGCTAAACAAGTGGCTCAGGAACTGGTGTAGGAAGAACGGTTTTGGGTTTATAGAGAATTTGGATGACTTCTCTGTCGGATACAGTCTCTATGGTAGGGTCAGGCTGCACCTAAATGGGGAGAGTGCAACTGTGCTCGGGGAGAAAATGGGCAGATAGTTTGAGTAGTGTTTAAAATAGTGACTGAGGGAAGGGAAACAACAATACAGAGGAAGAAGACAGTGTTTATAGAGAGTAGGGCATTGGTAATAAAACTGGCGGAGGGAGGTGTTAGATATAGATAGACTTCATAGGGGAAAAAAAAACATACACCTCTGAATTGCATGTTCACTAATGCTAGAAGTCTGACCACTAAAATTGACAACCTGGAGTTCATAATGTCTGAGGAAAGTAATGACCTTGTAGGAATAACAGAGATATGGTTGGACGATAGCTATGACTGGGCGGGTAATAATCAGAATAATCTGTGAGGGGGAGGAGTTTACTTATGTAAAGTTCAGTCTGGCTTCTCTTCAGGAGGATATACTGTATGTAAAGGGAAATGATCATTTGGAATCGATATGGGTTGACATATATTGAGAGTAAAATAATAAAATGCTGATGGGTGTTTGCTATAAGCTGTCAAATATAATGGAAGCAGCAAGAGAACTATTATTGAGGCAAATTAACAAGGTAGCAAATCACAATTAGGTAGTTATTATGGGGGTCTTGATCACAGTATAAACTGGAAGACTCGGAACTGTAAATCTCACAATGTAAATATAGCTAAAGATAATTCTGTCCCAAACAGTGCAGGACCCGACCAGTGGGGGCGCCCTTCTGGACCTAATCTTAACCAACAGGCCTGACAGAGTAACAAATTGGTAACAGGTAGAAGGACACTTAGGAAATAGTGATCACAATTTAATGAATTAAAATTTGTCCTTCAATAGGGGAATCCTTTGGGGAGACACAAGAACGCAGGAAGGCAAAGTTTAATCAGCTCACCTTAGCATTATAAATTGGGATAATGTCCTCAATAACGAGTACAGACACTAAGTGAGAGTTTAAGATAATTTTTAAACATCTCCCCTTGTGAGAGATGCTTACCTTATGGGAATAAAAAGGTCAGGAACAAGGGAAAACCAATGTGGATGATTAAAAATGTAAAAGGAGCAAAAGATTAAAAACATTTACTGTATATACTAGAGTAGAAGCCAAAACATAAAATTTTACCCCCCAAAAAGTTGGGAAAATGTGTTGACTCGAGCATAAGCCTAGGGTGGGAAATGCAGCAGCAGCTACAGGTAAGTTTCACACATACACAGCCGTCATATATACACAGCCCCATATTCACACATACACAGCCTCCATAAGGAAATACCATAAAAGGATAACTCCTGTTGTAACTAAAAAAAAGATATACTGCCATAAAATAATAAAGGGGACTCGCCTGCCTTCACTCCCCCGTTGTCCCTTAAATGACCTGTTCCACTGCCGGCGTCTTCTTCCTGCTTTTGACATGGCTTGGCGGCCGAGGCGGGACATTGCTGTGGACGGTGATTTGCTGACTGGCAGCGTGATGCACTGAGCCACGTCAGAAGCAGGAAGAAGATGTCGGCGGAGGAACAGAGCCATTTACGGGACACTGGGGGAGCGAAGGCAGATGAGCCCCTTTTTATTGTTTTGTTTTATGGCAGCCAGGCAGTATATTTTTACTCACTCGAGTATAAGCCAAGGGGGGCGTTTTTAACACGAAAAAATGTGCTGAAAAACTGAGTATTCGGTAAGTTACTAAAACAGGAAGGCAGTGAAAGAGCTTTAAGGGTGCATTCACACGTGTATATTTTTGCTGCCAATTTGTTGTTGAAGATTTTGCCCATTGACTTCATTGGGTAGCAAAATCTGCTACAGCAAATCTTCAGAAGATCTGCAGTAGAAAATATGCACATGTGAACGTACCCATAACCCCTTAAGGACCGGGCCATTTTTCATTTTTGCACTTTCGTTTTTTTCCTCCTCACCTTCTAACATCTCATAGACATATATGGACGGGGCATGTCAGGTGGGGGCGAAACATGTGCCAGGGGGTTACACACCCTGTTCTCGGGGAGACCCAGTGTTACGCCGAGCGCTTCGGGTCCCTGCTCCTCCCCTGAGTGCTCGCGGCGTCCCTCTCTCTGCAGCGCCCCGGTCAGACCCGCTGACCAGGAGCGCTGCACTGACATTGCCGGCGGGGATGCGATTCGTATAGCGGGACTCGCCCGCTCGCGAATCGCATCCCAAGTCACTCACCTGTCCCTGTCCCCGGCTGTCACGTCCTGGCGCGCGCAGCTCCGCTCCTTAGCGCGCGCCAGCTCTCTAAGATTTAAAGGGCCAGTGCACCAGTGATTGGTGCCTGGCCCAATCAGCCTAATTAGCTTCCACCTGCTCCCTGTCCATATTACCTCACTTCCCCTGCACTTCCTTGCCGGATCTTGTTGCCTTGTGCCAGTGAAAGCGTTTAGAGTTGTCCAAAGCCTGTGTCCCAGATCTCCTGCTATCCTTATTGACTACGAACCTTGCCGCCTGCCCCGACCTTCTGCTACGTCTGACCTTGCCTCTGCCTAGTCCTTCTGTCCCACGCCTTCTCAGCAGTCAGCGAGGTTGAGCCGTTGCCGGTGGATACGACCTGGTTGCTACTGCCGCAGCAAGACCATCCCGCTTTGCGGCGGGCTCTGGTGAAAACCAGTAGCAACCCTAGAACCGGTCCACCGACACGGTCCACGCCAATCCCTCGCTGACACAGAGGATCCAGATCCAGCCTGCCGAATCGTAACAGTAGATCCGGCCATGGATCCCGCTGAGGTGCCGCTGCCAAGTCTCGCTGACCTACCCACGGTGGTTGCCCAGCAATCGCAGCAAATTGCCCAACAAGGACAGCAGCTGTCGCAGTTGACCGCCACGTTACAGCAACTTCTGCCACTGCTACAGCAGCAACCATCTCCTCCGCCAGCTCCTGCTTCTTCTCTGCAGCGAGTGGCCGCTCCTAGCCTCTGCTTGTCCCTGCCGGACAAATTTGTTGGGGACTCCCGACTCTGCCGTGGCTTCTTGTCTCAATGTTCCCTGCATATGGAGATGTTGTCGGACCAATTTCCTACAGAACGGTCTAAGGTGGCGTTCGTAGTGAGTCTTCTATCTGGAAAGGCTTTGTCTTGGGCCACACCGCTCTGGGACCGCAATGATCCTGCCACAGCCACTGTCCAGTCCTTCTTCGCTGAAGTCCATAGTGTCTTCGAGGAACCAGCCCGAGCTTCTTCTGCCGAGACTGCCCTGCTGAACCTGGTCCAGGGTAATTCTTCAGTAGGCGAGTACGCCATCCAATTTCGTACTCTCGCTTCCGAATTATCTTGGAATAACGAGGCTCTCTGCGCGACCTTTAAAAAAGGCCTATCCAGTAACATCAAGGATGTGCTGGCCGCACGAGAGATTCCTGCCAACCTGCAAGAACTTATCCATTTGGCCACCCGCATTGACATGCGTTTTTCTGAGAGACACCAGGAGCTCTGCCAGGAAAAAGACCTTGATCTCTGGGCACCTCTCTCACAGTATCCTTTGCAATCTACCCCTGTGCCTCCCGCCGAGGAGGCTATGCAAGTGGATCGGTCTCGCCTGACCCTTGAAGAGAGGACTCGCCGTAGGGATAACAATTTATGTCTGTACTGCGCGAGTACCGAACACTTCTTGGTGGATTGCCCTATTCGCCCTCCACGTCTGGAAAACGCACGCACCCAGCACACGTGGGTGTGGCGTCTCTTGGTACGAAGTCTGCTTCTCCACGTCACACTGTGCCCGTGCGGATCTCTCCTTCTGCCAACTCTTCCTTCTCTGCCGCGGCCTTCTTGGACTCTGGTTCTTCTGGAAATTTTATTCTGGCCTCTTTGGTGAATAAGTTCTGCATCCCGGTGACCCGTCTCGTCAAGCCGCTCTACATTTCCTCGGTCAACGGAGTTAAATTGGACTGCACCGTGCGTTACCGCACAGAACCCCTGCTCATGAGTATTGGACGGCATCACGAAAAAATTTTACTTTTTGTTTTTCCCAACTGCACCTCTGAAGTCCTCCTTGGTCTGCCATGGCTCCAACACCACTCTCCTACCCTTGATTGGACCACTGGGGAGATCAAGAGCTGGGGGGCTTCTTGCCATAAAAAATGCCTCACGGCCTATCTGGACTATGCTGTGTCTCCTCCTCATAGCCCCCGTCCTGGTAACACTTTGCCCCCTGCCCAGCTTCACCCTCTCCCCCCCCCCCCCCCCCCACTCCCACGCCTTCTGGTTTGCCCGCTGTTGATGAGGTTTCCCGGGACTTCTCCACCATCTGGAAAGAGACACAAAAATCCCTCATACAGACCTCATCCCGGATGAAGAAACATCCCGACAAAAAGAGGGGGAGACCTAAGGGGGGGGGGTACTGTTACGCCGAGCGCTCCGGGTCCCTGCTCCTCCCCTGAGCGCTCGCGGCGTCCCTCTCTGCAGCGCCCCGGTCAGACCCGCTGACCGGGAGCGCTGCACTGACATTGCCGGCGGGGATGCGATTCGCGTAGCGGGACGCGCCCGCTCGCGAATCGCATCCCAAGTCACTCACCAGTCCCGGTCCCAGGCTGTCACGTCCTGGCACGCGCGGCTCCGCTCCTTAGGGTTTAAAGGGCCAGTGCACCAGTGATTGGTGCCTGGCCCAATCAGCCTAATTAGCTTCCACCTGCTCCTTGTCCATATTACCTCACTTCCCCTGCACTTCCTTGCCGGATCTTGTTGCCTTGTGCCAGTGAAAGCGTTTAGTGTTGTCCAAAGCCTGTGTCCCAGATCTCCTGCTATCCTTATTGACTACGAACCTTGCTGCCTGCACCGACCTTCTGCTACGTCTGACCTTGCCTCTGCCTAGTCCTTCTGTCCCACGCCTTCTCAGCAGTCAGCGAGGTTGAGCCGTTGCCGGTGGATACGACCTGGTTGCTACCGCCGCAGCAAGACCATCCCGCTTTGCGGCGGGCTCTGGTGAAAACCAGTAGCAACCCTAGAACCGATCCACCGACACGGTCCACGCCAATCCCTCGCTGACACAGAGGATCCACATCCAGCCTGCCGAATCGTAACACCCAGATCCTATGCAGGAGATGGATAAGTTTTTCTGCACGATATATCTCCTTTAAAAAGCTATAGGGGAAAAAAAATAAAATGGGTAAAAAGTCAGATAAAAGCAGCAAAAGGGGAGTCAGAGACTCATTGTCAAAGAGAGTAAAACTAACCCCAAACTGTTCTTTAACAGTATATGGTATAAAGGTTAAAAATGAAAGTGTTTGCTCTTTAAAAGGTAATTCGGGAGCAATTATAGACGGTGATGGGGGGGAAAAAAGGGAACGTATTATACACATTCTTCTCCTCTGTATTCACAGAGGAAAATGAAATGCCAGATAAAATACAGCAGGATAAGGTAAACTCCCCACATGTCTCCTGTCTAACCCAGGAAGAAGTGCAGTGCCCCCTAAAAAAGACTGATGCACAGCAAATGTGGTGCCCCCGGGAATTATAGGCCTGTTAGTATAACCTGTTCTATGCAAATTGAGGATTTTCTAAGAGATGCTTTATCAGAATATTTCAGTGAAAATAATCAGCTTGAGTTTATGAGGGATCGGTCCTGTTAAACTTACCTGATCAGCTTTTATGAGAAGGTGAGCTCAAAACTAGACCTGGGTAAATCGCTGGATATCGTATACTTAGATTTTTCCAGAGCATTTGATACTGCGCCACTTTAAAGGTTGGTACATAAAATGAGAATGTTAAGGCTGAGGGGAAATGTGTGTATGTAAGGAACTGATTAGTGGATTATATTTTGCAGGTTTCATGCTGTATTCAGTTATACTAGAAAAGTAAATCCATATAAATAGTTGAACACCACTTAAAATTGCCAGCATATATGCATTGTGTGCACATACAAGAAGAATTTATAGGGGTACTCTGCTCTAAACATCTTATCAGGGGGGGGTCTCGCGGCCTGGAGATTGTGCGGGTCCCGCGGCCCACAGATTTCTGCGGCACCCCTGTCATTCGGTGCATGGAGCAAACTCCGCTCCGTGCCCGATGACTGGCGATGCCAGTTGCCACACCCCCTCCATTCACGTCTATAGGAGGAGGCGTAATGACTATGTACGAGAAGTCACGCCCCCTCTCATAGACATTATTGGAGGGGGTGTGGCGTGAACGCGGAAGCTAATGCCACAAACGCAGAATCTAACATCTTATCCCCTATCCTTTGGATAGGGAATTAGATGTTTAGAGTAGAGTACCCCTTTATGTTGATGCAGAGTTAAGGGTGAGTTTAGGAGGAGGGGGAGCAGTTAGTTTATCAGCTGAACAAAAAAGAATTTGTTCTGGTAAGGGTACACTACAAAGTTTCTAAAAGGTGTAAAGTTTCTAAAAGGTGTAAAAGATAATAAACCAGTGAAAAAGCAATAGCATACCTAAGCCCTTGCTGGGACTCATAGTCCTCCTTATAGTCCCCCCTATACCTTTTTTTTAAAGGGGTATTTCCGTGGAAAACTTTTTTTTTTTTTTTTTTAAATCAACTGGTGGCAGAAAGTTAAACAGATTTGTAAATTACTTCTATAAAAAATCTTAATCCTTCTTTTCTTTTTGGAACACAGAGCTCTCTGCTGACATCATGACCGCAGTGCTCTTTGCTGACATCTCTGTTCATTTTAGGAACTGTCCAGAGCAGCATATGTTTGCTATGGGGAGTTTCTCCTAGTCTGGACAGTTCTTAAAATGGACAGAGAAGTCAGCAGAGAGCACTGTGGTCATGATGGCAGCAGAGAGCTCTGTGTTCCAAAAAGAAAACCAATTTCTCTGTAGTATTCAGCAGCTAATAAGTACTGGAAGGATTAAGATTTTTTTAATAGAAGTAATTTACAAATCTGTTAACCTTTCTGGCACCAGTTGATTTAAAAAAAAAAAAAATTTACCACAGGAATACCCCTTTAATTGTGCGCTAAAATAAGCTGTGCAAAGTAAATCCTTACTGGTAGTGATATTGTACCACTATGTATATGTCCTACACTAAACAGTGTTACTTGCTACATGCAGCAGAATACAGATTGGCAAAACAACACAGATAATCCAATTATGAGGTCAACGATGTTCAAATAGAAAGGTTATGGTTAACAAAAAACTCAGAAATACCTGTTTTCCCACGTCTGTATTCTGTTTTTTTAAATAGAATAATGCTCCTTTCATGGTTCAGGGTTTTCCTGCTGCTATAGTTTTTCCACTGAGAGGAACTGCCCCGGCCAGTGGCATCCACAACCAGTATGTCTAGAAGTACAAACGTATGCACGAGTGATGTCACGTCGGTTGGTTGAACTGGCCAAATAACTCCAACATGTTTCAAAAGGAACACCTTCCTTCATCAGGGAATGCAGACTTATCCCTGATGAAGGAAGGGATTTCTCCTACTAAAACACATCAGTTTTTCTGTTGAATATAGCAAATAACACTGTTTTCAGTAGGACATATACATAGTGGTACAATATCACTGCCATGAAGGATTTAAGATTTACTTTGCACGGCTTATTTTAGCACACCATTAAGGTATAGGAGGACTATAAGGAGGGAATAGAAGTCCCAGCAAGCCCTTAGGTACGCTTAGGCAGGACTCCACTTTTCACCTTATAGCAGCCTGCTGGGCAACTTAATACATTTATTCCTTGTGCCTGTGATAATTCTTCATATAAAAATAATAAACTGCCAATGGGAAGAATTGGGAGGTTAAATAAAAATAAAGAAAACAGCCAAATAAACTAGCCTTTTATGTAGCTGCTCCACAGCCCTAGCAGAAGTGCACTGAAAGCTGCAACCAATTATTGGCCCATGTGCAATTCCTCTTGCATGTGACAGTAGATGCCAGTGATTGCCTGCAGCAGTGTCATGCTGAACTGAGTGACTGAAGAGGTGAGTATTAGTTGTTGTGTTCCCCCCCCCCCTTTCAATTTCCTCTTCCAACCACTGTCCCCTAGCTAGTTTTATGTAATTGAAAAACTTCCTTTAAATTAAAGGAGGATCCTAGCCCTTAAAACGTATCCCCTATCCACAGGGGATATGTGTCTGGGACTCCATGTGTTCTTCAGAACAGGGCCCTCTCCCTACTGCATGGAGCTGTGTGTTGGATCGTGTGTGGTGTCCAAGCACCAAAGGCTGTCCTGTGGGCTGTGGATTTCCTTGGGCATGCCTGCTGCTCTTGTGTTGCGCCCAGTGTGAAAAA
Source organism: Hyla sarda (assembly GCF_029499605.1). NCBI lineage: Eukaryota > Metazoa > Chordata > Amphibia > Anura > Hylidae > Hyla > Hyla sarda. The sequence goes on from NC_079191.1 coordinate 232,418,188, forward strand.
GTTTAGTGTTCATTATGTTTAAGCACTTTTATTATATGCACTATATTTGTTATATTCATTGTTATTTGTGTACTGTGCCTTTAAAGGGGTTCTCCACTGGCAAGCGTTCAGAAGTAAATGTTTCAAACACAGTTTTTGCCCTGCGGGGGTCTGCCACACCCCTTGTGACATCACAGCCACGCCCCCGCAATGCAAGTGTATGGGAGGGGGCTTGACGGCTGCCACGCCCCCTCCCATAGACTTGCATTGAGGGTGTGTGGTCGTGATGTCATGAGGGGCGTGACCAACCCCAGCAGCACGAAAACAGTGTTCGGAACATTTACTTCCCAACACTGGCTGTGGAGTACCCCTTTAAGTAAGAGATGCAGTGATAATCAGGTGACCCTGTCTGCAATAGTGTAGGGGGGGGGGGGGGAGGAGTTGACCCAGTTGGAGCCTAGCTCTTGTTCAATGTTGAGTACAGTGTGGAAAGGAGGTGGAAGATGTGTGTGTGAAGAATCCTGAGGGAAGCGTGAGAAAATATCTTAAGTCAGCCCGCTATTCTACAAGTGTTCCCTGTACAGTGGTGAGTCAAGACCTGGCAGTGATAGTCAATTTACGCCTTGCCAAAACCCTAATCAGCGTGGGATATCTTCCAGTCTCAAATCTAAATTCTATATCAATCAAGTGTGTGAAATGCGCCGTAAGTCCCAGCAAGGCAACAGGGCACCCCTTCTACTCTGCTCCGTACTGTGTTGTACCATCTACACCTGCTCAGTAAAAGACAGTTATCCGTAACCCGATGTAGGTGTGTTTTTTACCCCCCCCCCCCCCCATCCCCGTGTCTGGCCCAGGAGAAGCTGTTTCCGCCTTGGACAGTGAATAGGCTAACTGTGCCCTGGCATCACGAAGTGATAGGGATTCCTTGCACCCCCCGTGTCACCACACATGATCCATGCATTGTCTGTGGGAGCACATGAGATACCAGAGTACAGCATGCTGTGGTTAGGGGACAAGTCTTTATGTGCTGTAATACCCCTTTTAACATGTACTATTAATTTATGCAGTGTTTATTGTAAGTATAGTGTCTGTTTAGAGAATATGGCATTCCAGCTCAATACAATGTGTTTTTCAATTGCCATGGCATAATTGCATTGATTTATTTTCCGCATTCAATTTACGCCACAGCAGCACACAAAGTCCTATTGGCGGCTGCTGTCCCCTTTTAATTATTACCAGGTTTGAGGAGCTGATGCCATATTGCTGCTCCTGTGTGAATGATCTGTGTGTGAAGCAGTGTACGTTTACTGTTATAGCAAAGCAGTGTTCTGGCAGCTCCTAAATATTAATAAATAAATACAATAAATAAATACATACAATAAATAAAATGGAACCTATGAAAGTTTTATGCTACCTGACTCACATGCAGGATGCTAGGTTACGACACAGCTTTTTACTGGCTTTCTTTTATTTTTATTTTTTTATTGGAAAACTGCCACTGCAGCTTTTGAGCCAAAGCCTGAAGTGTATTCAGAAGGAATGGGAAATATAAAGGAAGGACTTATACTTTTACTTCCTGTTGGATCCACTTCTGACTTAGGCTCAAACACTGCAGTTGAAGTTTTTCAGAGAAATCGGTGTTGAAAGCTAGGCTCATAGTTATAAAACTCACTGTTAACAGGGCCCTGAGTCATCAAGGTTATCCCTGTCAGCTTTCACCCCACCCCTCCTGCCTTGATTGAGAAGTATAGGGAGGGATCTATCAATGAAGACTGGTAGGAAGAACCTGACAGGGATTGCTCTGATGAGTTGGAGCCCCATTTCCCAGTTAGTCTTATAACTTTCCCTAAACTTCCCCTAAAATGCCACAGCACGGTTCCAGCAGCATGAAGTAGATGACAGGTTCTCTTTTAAAGACACTCTGTGCAGGCAGAATACTGCCTAAGGGCATGTTCACACGAGTGGATTTATATGCAGGTTTTCTGCTGCAGGTTTAAAAAGGGTAGGCTCCCTGCGGCTGTCCGTAGGAGATTTTTGGCTGCAGAATTTTATATGCAAAAATCCATTGCAAGACCATTGAAGTCAGTAGGATCTGCGGCGGAGATTTCGCAGCAAAAATTCTACAGCGGAAAATCTGCTGCGAAGTGCCTGTCCCCTTTCTAACATGCAGCGGGAAACCCACAAATAAATCCGCTCATGTGAACGAGCCTTAATTGTGCCCCTGCATTGCTGATGACACTGTAGGCTGAGCAGAGAGCTGACTGCCCTGCTCAATCCAGTTATGCCACTCTGATATTCCCTGGTGCCGCTGTTTATTTACCTGATGACTTTTCATACCCACTGTGGCCAGCCATTGGCTAGTTTTTTTTTCCTGTCTGAAAACTCTGGTTTAAATACAAAATGTGATTGAGATTAGGTGCTTAATTTAACCCTTTCCCCTAGCATGCACTCTGGACCTTTATGCTCAAAATGCCATATATATATATATATATATATATATATATATATATATGTATGTATGTATATATATATATATATATATATATATATATATATATATATAATGTTTTTTTTTTTTTTTCTCCATAGAGCTGTAATTTATTTATTTATTTATTTATTTATTTATTTTTTACATCATAGTTTTATTATATGGGTCAGTTTTAATTACAGTAATACACAATATATTTAACTTTCTTCAGTCAGGAAATATCCAGAGCAGTAGAGCTTAGCTATGGGGATTTGCTCATGCTCTGGACAGTTCCTGATGTGGACAGAGGTGTCAGCAGAAGAGCACTGTGTTCAGACTGGAAAGAACTACACAACTTTCTCTGGAGCATACAACAGTGGATAAATACTAGAAGGCTTAGAGAGTACCTGTCACCAAATAAAACTTTTAATATAGCATTCCTTGTGTAGTTAGCAGACACTTTCCCATTCACTTGCTTTTAAAATTATCAACATAAATATGTTTAAAATGTAATAGAAGAAATGGCCACTAGGTTGCTCTGTTCTGTTCCCTGCCACATTTTATACAGTGAGTTTGGTCTCCTCACGACCTGGTAGTAGACCAAACTCAGGAAGTGTTTCCCTGCAAAGAGCCTGATTGAAAGCTGCAAGTAGCCTCACTGACAGCTGCACAGAGCCTTAGTGAAAGCTGCAAGGAACCTCACTGAAAATGCTCCGAATGCTGGCCAGTGGAGTACCCCTTTAGCAGCTGCACTGTTTTCCACCCAGTAAGAAGCGTTCTTGCGGGTGACCCTTATGGAGGGACAGAATTTCACTTATAGGGGACGGAGTTATTGCCAGAGCGGGTGGGAGAAAGCATTGCGCATACAGTAGTAGCCTCTTCCATTGCAGTTAAGAAGAAATTACCCACACTAACCTGAATAGGTAGGTAGGTAGTGCGGGTGACTATGTATCTAACTTCCTGTATATTCAGGTTAGTGCAGGTGACCCTGCTGTCAGTTTCACTTTTAACATATAATATTATTTAGCCCTTGTAGTAAATGCCATCTGATAAAAAAAATAAAAATACACTATGTCAAAATATATATATATTTTTTAATCTTAGTCCCTGTTAACAATAACCTGTCATGATCTTGTTAAATTTTTTAATCCTCCCAGTTAACTGCCCCCATCATGATAAACCACCCCATGCCTTTGTTTTTATAATTTTTTTGTTTTCTACCTTGATGTTGCTCTTTTCTGCTTTGTCTGTCAGATTTACAGACTGGGAATGGGCGTTCCCCAGCAGGCGTGACATCATCTGAAGCCATATAGGGAGAACTTCCTCCCTCACTCTGCTACACACAGCCCAGCCAGAGCAGGTCAGTGTGAGATGCGCTATGATTGGCTAAGGCTGCACACACCCCTCTTAGCACTCCAGACTGCATTTCCTAATTTTGGACTTCTGCCAGGCCAACAGGAGCCCAAAGTCTGTGCAAGAGATAGAGGGAAATGTGCTCTGGACAAGTAGGGAGACACCTAGTGGCAGCTTTTTTAAACACAAAACATTTGAAAACTTAATTATTATTATTTTTTTAAACAAAGTACCGTACATTAGAAAGATTTTTATTTTATTTACCATAAGGCGTGCAATAGCAAAAACTAGGTTTAATGAGAGTGCCCATTTAAGACACAAGTAATCGCTGGAAATGCTTGAGGAGGCAGGTCACTGCTGTGGACAGTGATTGGAATAGAAAGAGCGTGGGATTGGTGAGGCAAGTGTTGTTTTTTGTGTTGTTTAGCAAGAACAGTCTCATGCACACAGGGATCCAATCAGCTTGTGTGTCAGCAGCAGGTCCCCTCAACTGCTCCATACGGATCCCGACTCTGATCTGCTGGTAGAGTCTGCTGAGCAAGGCTCAATCAGCAGATCGCTGATAACAGTGAGTAATACTGTGCAATAGTATTTTTCAGTGTTACCAATCTAAATATTGCCCCTATGGGGAATTAAAAAGTGTAAATAAAATTAACATTAATATAATAAAATTATTATAATCACTTTTTTTTTTTTTTATATAAATAAGACTTTCCCCTAATAAAAATGTAAAAAATTCCCCCTCTTTACAGTTTTCAAATAAAAAGCACATATTTGGTATCGTTACATACTTAAATGTCCAAACTATATAAACGTAATGTTTATGATTCCATATGGGAAGAAAAAAAAAGTCCAAAATAGCAAATTTTTGGTCACAACCCAGATACAATGAAATAGTGATTAAAAAGTCATATGCGCAAAAGTATCAATAAAATACAGACCATGGGCGCTCATACAGCCTCATATATGGAAAGATAAATTGTAGGGGTCAGAATGCAGCAATTTTAAGCATACTTATTTTGTTTCAAAATGTTAACTACTTTTATTTAAAAATAAAAAAAACTACAAAATAGAAAGGCTCTTTGGTGGGAATGTACTTTTCGCCAGCGGAATGTCCGAAGTGTGAACGAGCCCTTAGGGGTAACAAAAAAACTCAAACTATCTGTTTAGAGGAAACAATGCACAACTAGTGATTTGCTTGGATCTATTTGTTTTGCTTTGCTAGGAGTGGCTGACCAACTTTATTTTTTAACTATTCTGAGGAACATTTTGACGTGGAAAGTGCCTTGTATCCATCCCCTAATGGGTGTTTTCTTTAGTAACTTTGTCACTGAGTTAACACAAGTGCCCTCCATTTGATCTCAATGTTTGTAGGCCCCCTGTAAAACTAATTATTGCACTGTCATGTCGAAATCTTTATGGTAGCCCACTTTCCCTCCCCTCTCCCTGGTGGCAGGAAGTAAAGTACTATCAGATGCTCACAGACTGATGGCATTTAGCTTCCTCTTTCTGCATTGCACTCTGAAGGTGGTGGAGTATAGAATTAATAGTGTACCCCTATTACCAGTTTTCTCTGTGACTTTACTAAAATACATAGACTTTATAGTTCTTCTGCGAGTTAGTATCATGCCTATCCTCAACTATATTTTATATTATTTTATCACCTATATATATTATATAATTTTTTTTTTTTATTATACTTTTTGTTCATAATTGTGGGGGCAGCTATCTAACTTGTGATAATAAGATAACTGCTGAAGTAATAGTCGATTATAAGAGTGAGTGGCTAGAGTAAAAACTGCATATTTTTAAAGGATTTTTGTTCTTTTCGAACTATAGATGGTGACGTGGAGAATGTGTTTATAAAAAAATTTCTTTTTAAAACCTGCCAACAATTCGGGTGTGTTTAATATAAAAAACTTGATTAATCTGAGACAAAAACTCTGATTTGCCCATAGCAACCAATCACAGTTCAGCTTTCATTTCTCATATTGTTTGGGTAAAATGAAAGCTGTTCTTTGCTATGAGAAAATCAAACGAATTGGTTAATTTGATGAAACATTTTATAGTGACCCTTTAACCCCATACACCATAAATGTACGGTACTGCATTGAATAACTCCGCACATTTTGCCTTACATTTATGGCGTGGCTATGAATCAAGTGTAGGAACAGTGCTTGCTACATAGCTGGTAAGTCCCAGCAACTATCAGCAGTCGTGACTCACAGATAATGGCAGACATCAGCGATCGCACTGATGTCTGCCATTAACTCCATAGACACCGTGATCAATTCTGATCATCTATAGGGAACAGAGAGATTTCACCGGCTTAACTGTGTGCAATCGCGGGGGTTCCATTAAGTGCAGATGGCCACCGGAGGACTCCGTACTTCCCTCCGGCATCAGCCTGGAGATCCAAGCTGTACAAAAAGATCGCCGATAGTACTATGTTACAACATAGGACTGAACAGTACATTGCAATCTTGTCCGTTTGATTAAGAGCGTTTTTTTCTGCTTGAAACATGTCACTGTGGTTTTCACCTATCCTTGATGTGTCCTGGATCACATTAAAGACTAGCATACGTTTATACGGGTGCTGTTCTGGACTTCCATTTTTTTTTTTCTCAAGTATGTTGGACTTTATTCAAGTTGGTCCCTGCTGCAGCTGGCATAATTGAGGTGAGCTGATTCTTTGGACTGTGCTCAGATAACAATCTAATCATGGCTATTAATAGTCCCCTATGGGGACTTAAAAAGTGTACAATAAGTATTAATAAAGTTTTTAATAATGCCTAAAAGCCCCCCCCCCCCCAATAAAAATATAAATCGCCCCTTTATCCATTAGAAAAATAAACACTACGTATCTGGTATCAATGCGTGCATAAATCTACGATCAGTGAAATAAAATGTTTGGTCTCCCGCATGGTGAATGGCATAAATTTAAAAAAACAATCACAAGAATTGCTGATTTTTGTCAAATCATATGTCAGAAAAAAAGAGGCATCAAAAAGTTCCATCCAAACAAAAAATTATTATTTTTTATTTGTGCCACCACTTTTACTTTGTAATGACCTCAATCATTTCACCACAAAATCTAGGGTGGAACAAGAAGAAAAATTTGTGGGCATAATAAAAAAAATCTATTTTTGAAACTTTTGGGGGCTTCCGATTCTACGCAGTGCACTTTTCAGTAAAATTGACACCTTTATCTTTATTCTGTAGATCCAAACAGTCGCAAGGATACCTAATTTATATAAGTTTTATTTTATTTCACCATACAAAATAACTACATGCACCAAAATTAGTATGTTTAAAAAAAGTCCTCTTCTGACCCCTATAATTTTTATTTTTTTCTGCATACGGGGACTTTGGAATTTTTTACATATATACGCCATTGGCCATGCGGTTTAATTAACATTATTTTTATAGTTCAGACATTTACCACATGTTTATTTATGTTTCCATATGCTTTACTTTTTTTTTTTTTATGGGAAAAGGGGGGGGGGGGGTGATTCAAATTTTTATTAGGGAAGGGGTTAAATCACATTTAAAATTTTAAATTTTTACTATATTTACACCTTTTTTTGTCCTCATAGGGGACTATTACTTGCAATCTACTGATTGCATACACTGTTGAATGCTATGCCTTGGAATAGCATTGATCAGTGTTATCGGCACTCTGCTGCTCCAGCCTGGATCTCAGGCATGGAGCAGCAGAGCTCCCATCGGACAGAAAAGGAGGCAGGTGTGGACCCTCCCCCATCCATACAGCTGTTCAGGATGCCGCAATTTCACCACGGCGGTCCCGAACAGCACGACTGAGCTGCTGGGAACGGTTTAGTTTAGTTTTAGATGCGGCGTTCAAAGTTGAGGCGATCAAAGTTGATCTAAGTTTAAGGGGTTAATGCTGGGCATCACCGTGATTGGTAATGTTTGTCATTAGCCACGGGTCCTGGCAGCTTATAGCCACTGGGACCACCCAGCTATGACGTGGGGTCAGCCTGTACCCCGCGTTATAGCACGGGAGCGGGACTAGGGCGTACAGGTACGGCCTTGGTCCTTTTAAGGTGTTAATTATAGTATACATATTTTGTTAAAAAATGCTAATAAAAAAAAAATATATAACAATAATAGAAAAGCATGTAAACATGGATATAACTTTTATCTTATTGATCCACACAATAAAGATAACATGTCAGTTTAACATTAAAGTGCACAGTGTAAAAATTAAACCCTCCAAAAGTTGCTAAATTTTTTTTTCAATTTCCCTACACAAATAATAATTTTTTGGTTTTGCCACACGTGTTATGGTAAAATGAATAATGGATTTACAAAGTACAATTGGTCGTGCAAAAAACAAGCCCTCATATGGGTCTGTGGATGGAAATATAAGAGAGTAGAAGATTCTAAAAATTCTATTTTTTTTTTTTTGTGGGCTGTGTTTTTGAGGGGTTAAAATCCCATTCAGAACTTTTTTGTGTCATTATGCCTGGGCTGCAAAAATCTAAAACAAACTGGGCTTACCTGCCACTGCTCCCTCTGTATCGCCACTCTTTTCCTCTGCTGCCGTCTTCTTCCTGGATGCCGGTTATCAAGGTGCCACTCTGCTGATCAGCTAATTGCCAACAGCAGCAATGTCCCACATCGACCGGCGATACGCGACAGTGTGATGCATTGAGCCCTTGCACTGGTAAGGGTGGTGTCACTGGTCAGGGTGTATATTGTCTTGGACATCAGTCACATTGTATCCTCCTGAACCTAGGGTCATTGTCCTGTAAAGGATAATTTGAAACCCCACCACCTTATATAAACTCTCTATGTGGTTGTTGTACAGGAGGAAATTAAAGGGGTACTCAGCTGCTCAGCGTTTGGAACAAACTGTTCCAAACACTGGAGCCGGCGCCTGGAGCTTGTGATATCATAGCCCAGACCCCTCATGACCTCACGCCCTGCCCCCTCAATGCAAGTCTATGGGAGGGGGCGTGACAACCAAACTTCCAAACGCTGAACAGCAGAGTACCCCTTTAACATCTGTGTTCTTTGAGGGGTTTTTACATCCGTCCGTCTGCTTGATATTATGTGGTTCTGAAATGAGCATTTTCTATAATTTACTTCTAGGTGTTTAGTTTTCCAGTTAAGGCTACTTTGATGTGCTTGTCTCAACTGGGCAACCACTTCTCAGAAGGCTCTTGGCTGACCTCAGAGGTGAGATGCTGTCACTGTGGTTGACTGCAGTCATGCACATGCTTTCTTCCTGGAGCATTGGTAAGAAGAAGACTGGATCTTCTCCTGCTTCTAACAAACAGAGTTGTTCCTTATAGATGTATGTAATGCCCTTTGTGAGCCAGAGCAGAGAGCTACTGCAAAAATTAACTCCTACTGTGATGGACTCAATGTAACTATGTATTACATCTGAGCATGACATACTGTCTCCATGGTGATCAGTTAATAGCTAGGGTGGCTTCATTCTCTATTTTAGGCAATTACTTTAGGATGGAATCACACAGCATGCATTTTATATGGTATTAGTCTTACATTTCCTTTTGTCTAGATCCACTTTTGGCTTTGGCTCAAACAATTGCATCATAAACCATACACATAAACTAAATGTGCAATTCCAGGTTGTTTTAAAGGGGTTTTCTGAGTCTGTTAATTCAAATATTGTGATATGAAATTAGAGGCTAAACCCTCTAGTTTAATTCCGTGCTGCTATCAACACCACTGTTCTGGTCCTCTCCACTGCAGTGAGTTTACTTGACTGCAGCTGAGATGAAGATATACAGGAACATAATTGCAGCAAGTAAACAAAGCCTGACAATGAGGACCGGAAAGATCACTGTGGAAGCAGCCAGGGATTAAAGGGGTTGTTTGCCTCAGTCTGGTCCCCCAATCTTCTTTCTTCTTCCTGCTCTGAGATGAGTGGTTAGTGCAGAACTGCTCAGCCAATCACTGGCAGAGACTAAGAGAAGCTATTGTCTCCAAAGCAGGAAAAGGAGAGAGATCAAGGGACTGAACAGAGGGGAACCAGAGTTGCAGAGGCTAGGTAAGGCTTATTTCACACTACTGTCATGTTCCTGCATTTTGACAGCCGTTTTTCTTGCTAAGAGGTCAAAAATAGACAAAATAACGGAACATAACAGATGACAACGGATGACCAATGTCCACATTCTATCAAAATAAGGACATGTTCCATTCGTTATCATCTGTTGTAGTCTGTTGTTTTATGTCTGTTATTTTATTTCCATCTTCTGAGCATGCACAGTACAAATAACTGATCATAACAGATGTTAAAATAACAGGCACTAACGGATGTCAAATGTGAACATCTGTCACCCATAGACTTCAATGTTAACATTTTAACGGCTGTTGTTCCACCACTATTTTTGACGGGACAAAAATGACTGCTGGCACCTTCTTTTGTGTCGTCAAAAATAAAGGCAGTTAGTCATAACGGGACATAACTGGTGCTGCAGGATGGTCAAAAAATCCCACTGACATGAAAAGGATATTTTGACGGCCATATTAGGGACCTTCAGATGGGAGTTCTTGACGGAAGATGTTGCATGGTGACAACGGTAGTGTGAAAGGGGCCTAAGTGGGGTTTCAGGTTTTTTGTGTTTATTTAAATATATAATTTTTTTATTCCTTCATTATGCTAGAACTGTCGTAATTAAACAATTAATCTTTGACTTGCATTCTACCACTCCCCCCGATGCTGCTGGATTTCTTATACCTCTGTGTTGTCATTGGTCTGTTCTTCTTACTAGAAATGTATGACTAAATAGCCAAATTGGTGCTTCCAATTGGGGGTGTATACCTTTACAACCGGTTGGGAAGTTTGAATGGAACAGTTCTTGTAGATGCTATAAGAACATAATGGACAATGTACAGTCCTTTTCTAGTCAGACTACCAGCAAATGTTACACAGTTGAGTCACACATTGATCACCCCATAAAATGTAAAAGCAAGCTTTAATGTATCAGCAGAACAAAACAGCAGGGGAGCTGTATGAATATTCAGACACACAAATCAAGGCTTTGTGAAGGACAGTGTCTCTTTCTCTTTTTTTTACTTTCTCTTTCTCTCTCTCTCTCTCTCTCTCTCTCTCTCTCTCTCTTTTTATTGTCTAGGCCTTATATACCGTATTTATCGGGGTATAACACGCACCCTCATTTTACCAAGGATATTTGGGTAAAAAATGTTTTTTACCCAAATATCCATGGTAAAATGAGGGTGCGTGTGCGCGTGTATACCCCGATATACCCCCAGGAAAGGCAGGGGGAGAGAGGCCGTCGCTGCCCGCTTCTCTCCCCCTGCCTTTCCTGGGGTCTAGAGCCCTGCTGCCGGCCCTTCTCACCCCTTGGCTATCGGCGCCGCTGCCCGTTCTGTCCCCCTGACTATCTGTGTCGGCGCCGATAGCCAGGGGGAGAGAAGCGGCGCCGACAGCCAGGGGGAGAGAAGGGGCAGCGGCACCCATTGCCGGCACCGCTGCCCCGTTGCCTCCCCCCATCCCCGGTGGCATAATTACCTGGGTCGGGTCCGCGCTGCTGCAGGCCTCCGACGTGCGTCCCCTGCGTCGTTGCTATGCACGGCGCGGCGCACTGACGTCATGCACTGCGCCGTGCAGCGCATAGCAATGATGCCGGGGACGCACGCCGGAGGCCTGCAGCAGCGCGGACCCGACCCAGGTAATTATGCCACCGGGGATGGGGGGAGGCAACGGGGCAGCGGCGCTGGCAATGGGTGCCGCTGCCCCTTCTCTCCCCCTGGCTGTCGGCGCCGCTTCTCTCCCCCTGGCTATCGGCGCCGGCAATGGGGCGCCGGCACCGATAGTCAGGGGGACAGAACGGGCAGCGGCGCCGATAGCAAGGGGGAGAGAAGGGCCGGCAGCAGCGCTCTAGACCCCAGGAAAGGCAGGGGGAGAGAAGCGGGCAGCGACGTCCTCTCTCCCCCTGCCTTTCCTGGGGCTGTATCGGCGTATAACACGCACATGGACTTTAGGCTAAAAATTTTAGCCTAAAAAGTGTGTGTTATACGCCGATAAATACGGTACATTTGTTTTTATGGGCTATATTCACTATGGGGGAGATTTAACCAATCAGATTGTTACTTTCATTTCTAATAAGGCCTGTGAAAAATGAAAGAAGCAATCTGATTGGTTGCTATGGGCAACTTGGCAAATTTTCCTATGCACAGGTTTTGATAAATCTCCCCCTATGTTGCTATTAGCACAATTGTAGAGGTTATGATTCTTGTTTTTAGCTATAACAATGCATATATTTCCCCTCTGATCGTACTACTTAGGCTTCAGTATGAATGCATACATTCACCATACTGTTTTATAGCGAGTCATATACAGTCCAGCCCTATCCTCTGCACTATTACTCTTTTCGGACAGAGCATTACACATCGGATTTCACATGGCATCCTGAGACTTTATTCCATTCGGACCTGTTGTGGCTGGTCATGTTAGCTACACCATTGCGTCCCTTATCTCAACTGCATGAACCCATGGATTGCAAGAATGATGGGCTGCTTCGGAAAATCTGAAAAGCCTTGGCAGTGCTGCTAATGCCCAACAAGTGTAGCAGAGTCTGCCGGAATAACAGCCAGATCTACAGTTCTCTCACACTACTCCAGAAAAGCCATTCGGGTAAAATACTTGCAGGGAGATACTACTTAGAAATCCAAGATCGGTTTTATTCCATTCACTGGTAAATCTGCGTTTGGTCCTATCCTGAACGATAACCTGGAAATAGTGGCAGTTAAGAAAAAGGGCTTTCCATACGAAAGAAATAGAATACTTTTACTTCCTTAAGGAGGGGTTTGAGAGAGGCTCAACACCCTGAAAGTTTAGGTGGCAGCGTTTGGCTCTCTTTTTGATCAGCTAATTGTAGAACATTGTTAGATCAAATGTTTAGTCAAATAGTGACAAGAATTATACCTTTTTTTTTTCTTGCAGTTTTGGGAAAACTGCCACTGAAGTTTTTGAGCCAAATTCAGAAGTGGATCCATAAGGGAGGAGAAGTATAAGTCCTTCCTTTATATGTCCTATTCTTTTTGAATACACTTCTGGCTTTGGCTCAAAAACTGCAGTGGCAGTATTCCAAAAACTGCCAGAAAAAAAATCAAGTGGAAACTTAGCCTCAAGGGGTACTCCATGGTACTAAACCCATAGCCCATACTTTCCCTCTCGCCAACCTATTAATTTGTCTAAATATCATTTATTAGCTATATAGAGCAGTTTCCCGCTTTTAGCTGTCACTTACATGCAGGGAGTGAGAGGGAGTTGAGATCATTATCAGATCCACTTTTTGTCTTTGTGCAAAGCCCTCACTGAGACTAGACCCCACCCTCCTAAGACAAACACCACATGATTTCTGTCTTGTCTAGGGGTCTGATTTCAGAGCCACACCCTCCCCTCCCCCTCCCTGTGTGAGGATCTTGCCGGCAGAGACGTCTTGTGAAGATTCTTGGTCAACTGCTAGGAGTGGAAGTCTGGGCTTGAAGCAAGGAAAAAGATCATAGTTTATTAACCGTATAATAAAAAGATGGTATACAGAGGGAATCTGATAACGGCAACAATTGTCATACCTTCTCATGTCTGTTGCTCTCTGTTATCTGCCTATAGACCCTCTTTACTGTGCTGCTCCTGTGACTACATGTACAAATCCCATGGGCAGTGGGTGTGGAGTAAGGATAGAAGGTGAAACTATGTACAGAGCCAAAACTATGGAAGAAATGCAACACTGAGCTCCAACATTCATGTGCTAAGCGGTAGAATTTTTACATACACACATTTATTTATATACAGGGTGGGCCATTTATATGGATACAGCTTAATAAAATGGGAATGGTTGGTGATATTAACTTCCTGTTTGTGGCACATTAGTATATGTGAGGGGGGGGGGACTTTTCAAGATGGGTTGTGACCATGATGTGTTTGGTTTTAACATAACTTTATTCTTTTTATTCTTTCATGATTTATTTACAAGTTTCTGACCACTTATAAAATGTGTTCAATGTGCTGCCCATTTTGTTGGATTGTCAATGCAACCCTCTTCTCCCACTCTTCACACACTGATCGCAACACTGCAGGAGAAATGCTAGCACAGGCTTCCAGTATCCCTAGTTTCAGGTGCTGCACATCTCGTATCTTAACAGCATAGACAATTGCCTTCAGATGACCCCAAAGATAAGTCGATGACCAATCCACTTTCCAGGAAATTGAAAAACTCAGGGAATGTGCCAGCTTCAGTGCATAAAGAGGGAAACACATGATCATGTAGCAATTTTGCATATCCAGTGGCCTTGAGGTTTCCATTGATGAAGAATGGCCCCACTATCTATGTACCCCAAATACCACACCATACCATCAATTTTTGTGTTCCAACAGTCTTGGAGGGATCTATCCAGTGTGGGTTAGTGTCAGACCAATAGCGGTGGTTTTGTTTGTTAACTTCACCATTCACATAAAAGTTTGCCTCATCACTGAACAAAATCTTCTGCCTAAACTGAGGGTCATTTTCCAATTTTAGTTTTGCCCATTCTGCAGCACCTGAAACTACGGATACTGGAAGCCTGTGCTAGCATTTCTCCTGCGCTGTTGCTATCAGTGTGTGAAGAGTGGGAGAAGAGGGTTGCATTGACAATCCAACACAATGGGCAGCACATTGAACACATTTTATAAGTGGTCAGAAACTTGTAAATAACTCATGAAATAACAAAGTTACGTTAAAACCAAGCACATCATTGTTTTTCTTGTGAAATTCCCAATAAGTTTGATGTCACATGACCCTCTTCCTATTGAAAAAACTAAAGTTGGATTCAAAATGGCCGACTTCAAAATGGCCACCATGGTCACCACCCATCTTGAAAAGTTTCCCCCCTCACATAAACTAATGTGCCACAAACAGGAAGTTAATATCACCAACCATTCCCATTTTATTAAGGTGTATCCATATAAATGGCCCACCCTGTAGATTAGTCTCAAGAAGTGTATGAAGCCCAGAACCCTCACTCTCAATCAATTTGAGAGTACTGAGGTGCAAAGTGAAATTGTCAGTGACATACATATACCGTATTTATCGACGTATAACACGCATTTTTTAGGCTAAAATTTTTAGCCTAAAGTCTATCTGCGTGTTATACACCGATAAGCCGCTGCAGTTAAATGATTTAAAATGGGCGCTTTAAATCAATAAACTGCAGCGGCTTTTGCAGGTGGAGAGAAGTGGCGGCTGCAGGGCTCTAGACCCCAGGAAAGGCAGGGGGAGAGAAGCAGGTAGCGACGGCCTCTCTGCTCCTGCCTATCCTGGGGTCCAGAGACTGCCGGCGCTGCTGCCCCATTTCCTCCCCCCATCCCTGTTTTTTCTGACCCCGCACAAGCCCCCAGGAAAGGCAGGGGGAGAGAGGCCGTCGCACCCTGATTCTCTCCCCCTGCCTTTCCTGGGGTCTAGAGCCCTGCAGCCGCCGCTTCTCTCCCCCTGGCTATCGGTGCCGTTGCCCCATTGCCTCCTCATCCCCGGTTTTATAATTACCTGTTGCCGGGGTCGAGTCCGCGCTGCTTCTGGCTCTGGTGGGGCGTCCCCTGCATCGTTGTCACGTTGAAGACGTCACTCGTCATTGCGTCTCGCAGCGCATAGCAACAACGCAGGGGACGCCACACCGGAGCCAGAAGCAGCGCGGACCCGACCACCGGCAACAGTTAATTATAAAACCGGGGATGGGGGAGGCAATGGGGCAGCGACGGCCTCTCTCCCCCTGCCTTTCCTGGGGGCTTCTGTGGGGTCAGAAACAGTGTATTGGGGTATACACATGCACACACACGCACCCTCATTTTACCAAGCATATTTGGTTAAAAAAACTTTTTTTACCCATATAACCTTGGTAAAATGAGGGTGCCTGTTATGGGCCGGTGCGTGGTATACCCCGATAAATACGGTACTTTTCTCAAGGCTCTTAAACTGTGTAATTACTTACAAAAAAAAGTATTTCATCCAGATGAGGCATATTATACCTACAGTATATACGGTGCTGAGTAAGAAATGAAGAGGAACTGAGAAATCTGACTAGAAAATCATTTATCACATCCAGGACTCCGCTTTGAAGTACCCTAGTTGGTATTCTCATGGAGTTGTAAAACCTTGCAAATATTCCACAATACACTTGTCTATACATTGGATAGACTAAATAGTGTTGCCAGTAGTATTATCAACCACACTTACACTGGCTATTAGAAAGAGCCATCATTTCACAATTGCAGTTTTCCTGTATGGAAATCAGAAACATGACCCCCAAGTGCAGCATAAAGTAAGCATGTTTTCTATGACGCTGTTTTAGCGAATCCACATAAAAATTGGTAAACAGAAGTTTCCTTGTGCAACACCATTGAGTGTGTACAGAGAATGGTGTGATTGCGTAAATGCATCCAGTGAAAGGGAATCTTGGTGAAGTAAACAGCATGTTGACTTAACCCCTTAAGGACTCAGCCCATTTTGGCCTTAAGGACTCAGACAATTTAATTTTTACGTTTTCATTTTTTCCTCCTCGCCTTCTAAAAATCATAACTCTTTTATATTTTCATCCACAGACTAGTGTGAGGGCTTATTTTTTGCGTGACCAGTTGTCCTTTGTAATGACATAACTCATTATATCATAAAATGTATGGCGCAACCAAAAAACACTATTTTTGTGGGGAAATTAAAACGAAAAACGCAATTTTGCTAATTTTGGAAGGTTTTGTTTTCACGCCGTACAATTTATGGTAAAAATGACGTGTGTTCTTTATTCTTAGGGTCAATACGATTAAAATGATACCCATTATTATATACTTTTATATTATTGTTGCGCTTAAAAAAAAATCACAAACTTTTTAACCAAATTAGTACGTTTATAATCCCTTTATTTTGATGACCTCTAACTTTTTTATTTTTCCGTATAAGCGGCGGTATGGGGGCTCATTTTTTGCGCCATGATCTGTACTTTTTTTTGATACCACATTTGCATATAAAAAACTTTTAATACACTTTTTATATATTTTTTTTTTAAAAAAGTAGGAATTTTGGACTTTTTTTTATTTTTTTTCGTTCACGCCGTTCACCGTACGGGATCATTAACATTTTATTTTAATAGTTCGGACATTTACGCACACGGCGATACCAAATATGTCTATAAAAAATGTTTTTTACGCTTTTTGGGGGTAAAATAGGAAAAAACGGACGTTTTACTTTTTTATTGGGGGAGGGGATTTTTCACTTTTTTTTTACTTTTACTTTTACATTTTTTTACATTTTTTTTTTACACTTGAATAGCCCCCATAGGGGACTATTCATAGCAATACCATGATTGCTAATACTGATCTGTTCTATGTATAGGACATAGAACAGATCAGTATTATCGGTCATCTCCTGCTCTGGTCTGCTCGATCACAGACCAGAGCAGGAGATGCCGGGAGCCACACGGAGGAAGGAGAGGGGACCTCCGTGCGGCGTTATGAATGATCGGATCCCCGCAGCAGCGCTGCGGGCGATCCGATCGTTCATTTAAATCGCGAACTCCCGCAGATGCCGGGATCTGTATTGATACCGGCACCTGAGGGGTTAATGGCGGACGCCCGCGAGATCGCGAGCGTCGGCCATTGCCGGCGGGTCCCTGGCTGCGATCAGCAGCCGGGATCAGCCGCGCATGACACGGGCATCGCTCCGATGCCCGCGGTTATGCTTAGGACGTAAATGTACGTCCTGGTGCGTTAAGTACCATCTCACCAGGACGTACATTTACGTCCTTCGTCCTTAAGGGGTTAAGGGGTTGTGATGCGAAGGCATTGCACAGTCAAGCGAATTGAAGCCAGAGACATTGCTGGAGCACCAACGATCTTGTCATTGGCTTAACACAGGCAATCTGCCCGCCAGATGGTGGCAAACAGGACCTGTGGAGGAGACCATAGGTAGGTTAGTACAGGTTTCTATTTTTTTTACAGCCCAAGCAGGATATTTAATTTTGAATAACCCTTTTCAATCCTAAAGTAGATCTCTGAGTAGAAGTAGAATGGGACGAGCTAGCATGAGCATGATGGTGCTTTTTTATCTACTTTGCCTCCTGCAGACAGGATAGCTTCTTACAGTTGCTGCTTTGTTCCTGCAAAATAATGTCAGCACTCGGTAAAATCTAAACCACCACAAAGAGCTTTGGTTCTGAAGTCCAAGGGGGTTCAACTTACTACAGGATGGGTGTCTCTAATAAAGTGGCTATTTAGTGTAATTATATAATTACATATAATATACTAAGTAGTATAATAGTGTGGCTAATGCAGGAAAAATGTAATGTTTGTACATTTTTATTGAAAAAATAAAACTAAAAGTATTTAGTATATACTCAGTGAAAACAGGTTCATTAAATTGTAAGCCTCTTACATTTTTCCTGTTGGTATTCTTTGTCATGGTAGCATGTAGCAATCATGTAAAATAAATACTGTATATACTCGAGTATTAGCCGAGGCCCCTAATTTCACCCCAAAAACCCAGGAAAAGTTATTGACTCGACTATAAGCCTAGGGTGGGAAATACATCATCCCCCCCCCCTTCATCATCACCGCCTGTCATCATCCCCCCCCTTCATCATTACCCTGTCATCATCCCCCCCCTTCATCATTACCCTGTCATCATCCCCCCCCTTCATCATTACCCTGTCATCATCCCCCCCTTCATCATTACCCTGTCATCATCCCCCCCTTCATCATTACCCTGTCATCATCCCCCCCCCTTTATCATTACCCTGTCATCATCCCACACCCCCCCTTCATCATTACCCTGTCATCATCCCACACCCCCCCTTCATCATTACCCTGTCATCATCCCACACCCCCCCTTCATCATTACCCTGTCATCATCCCACACCCCCCCTTCATCATTACCCTGTCATCATCCCACACCCCCCCTTCATCATCACTGCCTGTCATCATCCCCCCCCTTCATCATCACCGCCTGTCATCATCCCCCTGTCCCCCGGTGAAGATTGACAGCCCGGAACGACTATCCCTCCCTACCGGACGGTCCCTGCAGCACAGATGGCCCGGACCAGCTCACCCTAACTTCCCGCCTAGGGGAGGTGAGTACAAAACAAAAAGGGGGGGGGGAGCTGGATGATAACGAAGGCCGCAGTGGTCTTCAACCTGCGGACCTCCTGATGTTCCAAAATTACAACAGCCATCGGCTGTCCAGGCATGCTGGGAGTTGTAGTTTTGAAACATCTGGAGGTCCGCAGGTTGAAGACCACTGAGGGTGGAGAGTTCACTCGAGTATAAGCTGAGGGGGGTGTTTTCAGCACGAAAAATCGTGCTGAAAAACTTGGCTTATATACGGTACGTTTATTATGTTTCATCATGTTGCTAACATGTAGAGGATGTTGGCTGAAGTTACTGTTCGTAGATAAACTTGAGACCAGTGGAAAAAATATTCCAATGGTCTTGCTTAAATAATTTAATGCCACCTGATAGCGCTGTACACTTTTGTGATGGATCTTACAGGATATGAACAGTAGGGAAACAAGATATGGTTATTGTTTTTAAGGTACAGTAGTCTCAAATTTTACAGCTTATATATTTGGGAACACACTCGGGTTACTTTGTATAAAGACTAAAGTAGCTTGTGTACTTTTAATTGTCTATATGTACAAGGCATTTGGAAAGTTTTCAGACCCATTCACTTTTTTCACATTTTGTTATGTTGCAGCCTTGTGCTGAAATTCTGCACTTAATAATTTTATAATGACAAAGTAAAAGTGTGGAGGCACAGATCTGGAGAAGGGTTCAAATACATTTCCGCTGTCTGAAAGTTCCCAAAAGCTTAGTGACCTCCATATTTCTGGAACAGCCAGGACTCTTTCATAAGGTGGCCATCCCACCAAACTAAGTAATTCGAGGGAGGGGGACTTTTGTATGCAGACAGGAAAAACTTCCAGAAGGTCAATACTCACTGTAGCACCCGACCAATCTGGGCTTTATGGTCGGAGTGGCCAGAAAGAAGCTGAAAGGACTCTATGAGAAACAAGATTCCCTGGTCAGATTAACAAAGATTGAACTTTCTGGCCTCAATTCTAAGCATAATGTCTGGAATAAACCAAGCACTGCCTAGCCCTACAGTGAAGTATGGTGATGCAGCATAATGCTGTTGGAAGTGTTTTTCAGTTGCTGAGACTGGTCAGGATTGAAGGAAAGCTAAATGGACAGAGATCTTCTTAGGCTTCCTACACATATGTGTGTCATCCAGCATAGTTTCCCTCTGGCACTGTAGAGAAAGCACCAGAGGGAACTGAATGTTGAACTGATCCCATTCATATGAATGGGACAGTTCATGTTCATCTGGAGTCTCAGGTTCAACGCCAGATGGTGGAACATGCTGCATGGACTCTGGACAAGGGAACGCATCTTGCTGCATTCCCCTGTCTGACATGCACGATGATTAAATGTTGGATGCTAGTCAACTGATGTACTTTTATCCTCAATTTTGACATCAGTTGCTGCAAGTTTTTTCCGCTGGGCTTACTGAGATGGACATAAGTTCCGTCTTAATGAAAACCTGATCAAGAGGGCTCTGGACCTTCGGCGAAGAGGAAGGTTCATCTTCCAACAAGACACTAACCCTAAAAAAAAATAGCCATAACAACACAGTTGTGGCTTAGGGACAACTCTGTGAATGTCCTTCAGTGGCCCAGCCAGAGCCTTGACTTGAACCCAAGCAAACATTTCTGATTAGACCTAAAAAGGCTGCCAACTGAGTCCCTACTGAGTTGATCCAGAGGAAGGCAAAAAAAAACTCATACTAGAGGTAAACATTCCTTTCCAACTCCAAATATGCCAATCAGAATAGATCCCTGGATAAACGTTCTGTCCCTATAAATCTAGTATACATAACCGGTGATGATGTTCTCAAAAAATGAATCCAGACCCCTTTTGAACTCTCTCTTACAGAGTTCACAATGACCACCTCCTCTGGCAGAGAATTCTACAGTCTCACTGCTCTTACAGTAAAGAACCCCTGTCTGGTGTAGAAACTTTCTTTCCTCTAAACATAGAGGATGCCCCTTGTTATAGATACAGTCCTGGGTATAAATAGATCATGGGAGAGATCTCTGTAAGGTCCCCTGATATATTTATACATAGTTATTAGGTCTCCCCTAAGCCTTCTTTTTTCTAAACTAAATAACCCCAATTCTGATAATCTTTCTGGGTACTGTAGTCCTCCCATTCCCTGTATTACCCTGGTTGTCCATCTTTGAACCCTCTCCAGCTCCACTATATCTTTCTGGTACCCTGGTGCCCAATACTGTATACAGTATTCTATGTGTGGTCTGACTAGTGATTTGTACAGCAGTAGAATTATATAAATTTACTGTTATCTAAGACTCCCAAGTCCTTTTCCACGTCAGTCATCCCAAGTGTGCTCCTATTTTATACATAATCCCAGCCTGGATTTTTTTCTCCCCATGTGCATAACCTTACATTTATCAGTGTTGAACCTCATCTGCCACTTCCCAGCCCAAACCTCCAACCTATCCAAATCCATTTGAAACAGTACACTGTCCTCTATAGTGTTTACCGCTTTACAGAGTTTAGTATCATCTGCAAAGATTGCTACTTTACTATTCAACCCCTCTACAAGGTCATTAATGAATATATTAATTGGACAGGACCCAAGACTTACCCCTGTGGTACCCCACTAGTAACAGTCACCCAATCAGAATAAGTACCATTAATAACCACACACAGATATACGACATCCAGCGATTCCCCCTGGTCCAGTCTGGAGCTCACCTCCTTATAAAAGCTGATCAGGTTAGTTTAACATGACCGATCCCTCATAAAGCCATGCTGATATGGAGTCATACATTTATTTTTATCAAGATACTCCAAAATAGCATCCCTTAGTTTAACCTCTGTTGTATGTAAATTGTTTGAGGGTTTTCTAACAGGTCTATAATTCCCAGGGTCACCTTTTTGTCCCCTTTTTAAATATTGGCACCACATTTGCCATTAATTCCTTTAGAACACGAGTGTGAATGCCATCTGGACCTGGTGATTTATCCATTTAGATTTTTTGTATGCGGCACTGTACTTCTTCCTGGGTTAGACAGGTGACCTGTACAGGGGAGTTTACCTGATCTCGCTGTATTTCACCTGGCATTTCATTTTCCTCGGTGAATACAGTGGAGAAGAATTTGTTTAATATATTTGCTTTTATTTTAGACCTTTTTGCTATTTATATAGTTAGTTTTACTCTCTTTGGCAATGGGTCTTGCTGTCCCTATTTTTGCGACTTTTATCTGTTTTTTTTTTTTTTACATATTTTATATTTTTCTCTATAGCTTTTTAATGCTTCTTCACTACTGTCCTCTTTTAGTAGTTTTAATAAAGATCATTGAACCCCTTCCCTAATAAAAGTTTGAATCGCCCCCTTTTCCAATTTAAAAAAACTGTGAAAATAAAAATAAACGTGGTATCGCCACGTGCGGAAATATCCGAATTTTAAAAAATATATCTTTAATTAAACCGCACGGTCAATGGCGTACGTGCAAAAAAAATTCCAAAATAGCATATTTTTGGTCACTTTTTATATCATGAAAAAATGTATAAAAAGCGATCAAAAAGTCTGAGCAATGCAAAAATGGTACCACTAAAAATTTCAGATCACTGTGCAAAAAAATGAGCCCTTATATTACCCCGTACACGGAATTTTTTTTTTATAGGGGTCAGAAGAGGACAATTTTAAACGTATACATTTTCGTGCATGTAGTTGTGATTTTTTTTTTCACCAGAAGTACGGCAAAATCAAACCTATATAAGTAGGGTATCATTTTAATCATATGGACCTACAGAATAAAGAGAAGGTGTCATTTTTACCGAAAAATGTACTGTGTAGAAACGGAAGCCCCCAAAATTACAAAATGGCATTTTTCTTCAATTTTGTCGCACAGTGTTTTTTTTTCTGTTTGCCATAGATTTTTGTAAAAAAAAGTTTAAAAAATTTAATAAACCCACTCCCCTAATAAAAACCTAAATTGTACCATTTTCCCTATTTCACCTGCAAAAAGTGTAAAAAATAAATAAATAAAAAACAAAAAAAGTATATACATATTTGGTATCGCCGCCTGATTAAATATCGAAACTATTAAAATATAATGTTAATGATACCGTACGGTGAATGACGTTAACATAAACAAAAAAAATCCAAAATTGCTGCTTTTTTATAACATTTTATTCCCTAAAAAATGTATTAAAAGTTTTATATAAGCCAAAATGGTATTAATAAAAAGTACAGATCGCGGCTCAAAAAATGAGCCCACATCCCGCGGCTTATATGGAAAAATAAAAAAGTTATAGGTCTTCAAAATAGGGGGATTTTAAACGTACTAATTTGGTTAAAAAGTTAGCGATTTTTATTTTTTCAGCGCAACAGTAATAAAGTATGTTATCATGGCTATCATTTTAATCGTATTGACCCAAAGAATAAAGAACACATGTCATCTTTACCGTAAATTGTACGGCGTGAAAACAAAACCTTCCAAAAATTTTCACTTGCGTTTTTCTTTTCAATTTCCCCACACAAATAGTATTTTTTTGGTTGCGCCATACATTTTATGGTAAAGTGAGTGATGGCATTACAACGGACAACTGGTCGCACAAAAAACAAGCCCTCATACTAGTCTATGGATGAAAATATAAAAGAGTTATGATGTTTTTTAAGGCGAGGAGGAAAAAACGAAAACTTAAAAATAAAATTGTCTGAGTCCTTAAGGTCCCAAATGGGCTGATGCCTTAAGGGGTTAAACCTTAGCACAAGGCTGCAAAACTTTCCAAATGCACTATATCTAACCTATCCCTCACACGACTTTAACCACTTAGGGACCCAGGGCGTACCTGTACACATGTGTGGAATTTCAGTCCCCGCCGCTAGCCGGGCACGGATCGGACCGGGATGCCTGCTGAAATCATTCAGCAGGCACCCCGTGCAAAAAAAAACACTCTCACCGGAGGCTGACACCCCCCCCCCATGTCGGCAATCACTGCAAATCGCCGGTCAATTCAGACCAGCGATCTGCGGCAATTCGGGTCATACGGGTCTCCGACGACCCACGATCCCCCTGAACGGATAGGAGTGAGGTGGCAGCCCTCCTATCCCTGCTATTGGTCGGTCATAAGCAATAGACCAATAGCAGATCGCGCGGGGGGGGGGGGGGGGGGGGGTTAAAGTTCGGTTCCCCCCGTTCTACCTACTCACGGTAGTCGGGGCAGAGCGGGGGAACTGTGGTGTGACCGGCAGCGGCGGTGGAGGTCACTTACCGGTGGCGATCCTCTCCCTGGTGCGGCGATCCTGCAACTACAGAAGCCGGTGAGTTGTTGCCTAGCAACATCTGGAGGGCTACAGTTTGGAGACCACTATACAGTGGTGTCTAAACTGTAGCCCTCCAGATGTTGCAAAACTTCAACCCCCAGCATTCCCAGACAGGGCATGGCACTCTCTCACTTCGGAGCCCTGTTGTATTTTAAGGAAACAGTTTAGTGCCACATAAGGGGTATTTCCATACCCCGTTACAAATTTTGGGGGGCTTTTTCTTCTTTTACCCCCTATGAAAGGAAAAGTTGGGGTCTACACCAGCTTGTTAGTGTAAAAAAAAATTACACTAACATGCTGGTGTTGCCCTATACTTTTTTATTTTAAGAGGTAAAAGGAAAAAACCAACCCAAAAATTTTTAACGCAATTTCTCCTGAGTAAGAACATACCCCATATGTGGATGTAAAGTGCTCTGCGGGCAAACTACAATGCTCAAAAGAGAAGGAGCGCCATTGGGCTTTTGGAGAGAGAATTTGGCTGGAATTGAAGGCCATGTGCATTTACAAAGCCCCCATGGTGCCAGAACAATGGACACCCCCACATGTGACCCCATTTTGGAAACTACACCCCTCACGTAATGTAATAAGGGGTACAGTGAGCATTTACGCCTCACAGGTGTCTGACAGATTTTTGGAACAGTGGTCCGTCAAAATGAAAAGTGTGTGTGTGTGTGGGGGGGGTCCACTGTTCTGGCACCACGGGGGGCTTTGTAAAAGCACAAGGTCCCCAACTTCTATTCCAACCAAATTTATGGCTCACTGGACCCCTTGTTAAGTTCCTTGAGGGGTGTAGTTTCCAAAACAGTATGCCATGTGGGCTTTTTTTTTTTTCTTCCCTGTTCTGATACCATAAGGGCTTCCTAAATGTGACATGCCCCTCAAAAACCATTTCAGAAAAGCTCAATCTCCAAAATTCCATTGTCGCTCCTTCCGTTCTGAGCCCTCTAGTGCACCCCCAAAGCACTTGACACACACATATGAGATATTTCCTTACTCGAGAGAAATTGGGTTAAAAATTTTAGGGTGATTTCTCTCCTTTTACCCTGTCACAGGCAAACTGCGACGTGAGTTACATGAGTTCGGAACAACTTGTACTATTAAAGAAAAGTGTTATTTATCCTGCTCGGTGAATGCCTAAAAACTTTTTTATAAATAAATAAAGTAGAAATTAATTGTTAATTTTGGTGAAAAAAAAGTGGAATGAAAAAATGATTAAAAGGTAGCATGTATTTGCGAAATAGGAACCAATAAAAAGTACAGCTTGTTCCCCAAAGAGTTATGGCTTTTGGAACATGGCAACACAAAAAAGGTTGGGGGTGGAAAAGGATCTTATTTTGTAAAAGAAAAAACCCATAAACTATAATGAATTGAATATCACCATAATTGCAACAACCCACAGAATAAGAATAATAGTACACCTTTTACCAGGCAGTGAACACCATAAAATAACATTTTTAAATGACAGAAATTTTCACATTTTTCACAATATTTAGAGGTTTTTCCACATATAATATAAAGTACAATATTAATGTCACATATATGCACGACTATGTGTATATACTCTAGTATAAGCTGAGTTTTTCAGCACGATTTACGTTCTGAAAATGCCCCCCCGGCTTATACTCGAGTGAACTCTCGAGTGAATGCCTGTCAATCCGGGGCTTTTGTCATCATCCAGACCCCCCTTTAGTTTTCTACTCACCTCCCCTCGGTGGGAAGGAAGGGCGAGCTGGTACAGGCCATCTATGCTGCAGGGACCGTCCGGTGGGGAGGGTTAGTTGTTCCAGCCTGTCCATTTTCACCGGGAGGCCCTCTTCTCCGCTCCAGGCCGGCCCCGGCCTAGTGACGTGACCTTGACAACGACGCACAGGGATGTCCATGCGCAGCAGACATCCCTGTTCATGAACGTCCCGGTGCGTCGTCGTCAAGGCAACGTCACTAGGCCGGCCCGGAGTGAAGAAGAGGGCCTCCCGGTGAAAATGGACAGCCCGGAAAGACTAACCCTCCCCACCGGACGGTCCCTGCAGCAAAGATGGCCGGACCGGCTCATCCTTCCTTCCCACCGAGGGGAGGTGAGTAGAAAACTAAAGGGGGGTCTTCAACCTGCGGATCTCCAGATGTTTCAAAACTACAACTCCCAGCATGCCCGGACAGCCGATGCTGGGAGTTTTAGTTTTGCAAATCTGGAGGTCCGCAGGTTGAAGACCACTGATGAAGGGATTGACAGGTGGTGATGATGAAGGGGTGGATGATGACGGGTGATGATGATGGAGGGGTGTTAATGACGGGGGGTGTTGATGACGACTGGGGGATGATGACATGGGGGGATGATGTATTTCCCACCCTAGGCTTATAGTCGAGTCAATAACTTTTCCTGGGTTTTTGGGGTGAAATTAGGGGCCTCGGCTTATATTCGGGTCGGCTTATACTCGAGTATATATGGTACACCAAAAAGAAAAAGGTACCAGTGCAACAAATTATAATCCAACATGAATAAACTTTATTAGAATGAAAACAGATACTTTTAAAATACTATAAAAACCAGAATCATATAGGCACTTAAGATGAAGGTATCAAATAGGTACTCGTAAAAATGAAGTGATACAGTGGAAATAAAATATATTGTTGCACTACCCAAGTAAATAAATAAATAAATAAATAACAGCTTACAGAAAAAATAGCAAAGAATAACACAGTTACGGAACGTGCGTAGTGACAAAAGGACTAACTCGGATGAAATTAAACCTCTGCAATATACCTGAAATGTACCCAAGTAGATACCATACACCTAAACCATCGCACGTTTTGCGTATGAGCTTTGTCAGGGGGCGTCCTTTTGTATTTTTCATTTTAAGTATAATATTTTAATTGTATCTGTATTCATTCTAATAAAATGTATTCATGTTGGATTATAATTTGTTGCACTGGTACCTTTTTTTCTTTTTGGTGTATAAAGTACAATATGTCACAGGGGGGAAAAAAAAGTTAAAGTATTCCAAAGTAATTATCCTTTAATGTACGTCATGGTGCCCTGGTACTTAATGCACCTGGTACTTAATGCAGCAGGTCCTGGCTAGCAGCCAGGGACCCGCCGGTAATGGTGGACATCCGCGATCGCGCGGATGTCAGCCATTAACCCCTCAGATGCCGTGATCAATACAGATCACAGTATCTGCGGCAGTGCGGTACTTTGAATGGATAATCAGATCACCTGCAGCGCTGCCCCGGCGATCCAATCATCCAGCATGGCTGCCGGAGGTCCCCTCACCTGGCTCCGGTTGTCTCCGGCTGTCTCCCGGGGTCTCCAGAAGATCACCGATAATACTGATCAGTGCTATGTCCTATGCATAGCACTGAACAGTATTAGCAATCAAGTGATTGCTATAGATAGTCCCTATGGGGACTATTAAAGTGTAAAGATGAAAGTAAAAAAATGTGAAAAATCACCTCCCCCAATAAAAATGTAAAATGTAAAAATATAAAAAAAAAATGTAAACGTTTTATATACACAAATGTGGTATCAATAAAAAGTACAGATCATGGCGCAAAAAAATGAGCCCTCATACTGCCGCTTATACGGTAAAATGAAAAAATTATAGGTCATCAAAATAGAAGGATTTTAAACATACCAATTTGGTAAAAAAATGTAAAAAAAATCACACTTTTTAAAGTGCAACAATAATAGAAAAGTATATAATCATGGGTATCATTTTAATCATATTGACCCACAGAATAAAGAACACATGTCATTTTTACCATAAATTGTACAATGTGAAAACGAAACCTTCCAGCATTTGCTAAATAGCGGTTTTCTTCTTAATTTCCCCACACAAATAGTATTTTTTGGTTGCGCCATATATTTTTTTGGTAAAATTTGTGATGTCATTACAAAGGACAACTGGTCGCGCAAAAAAACAAGCCCTCATACTAGTCTGTGGATGAACATCTAAAAGAGTTACGATTTTTTGAAGACGAGGAGGAAAAAACGAAAATGCTAAAATAAATTTGCCTGGTCCTTAGGATCAAAATCGACTTGGTCCTTTAAGGGGTTAAAGAGACACATGTCAGGTTTAAAAAGAATTCTATTAAAAAATATTTATCCTTACAGTACTCTTTAGCAGCTGTATGCTTCAGAGGAAATTCTTTTCTTTTTGAATTTCTTTTTTGTCTTGTCCACAGTGCTCTCTGCTGACATCTGATGCCCGTATCAGGAACTGTCCAGAGCAGGAGAAAATCCTCATAGCAAACCTATACTACTCTGGACAGTTCTTGACACAGACAGAGGTGTCGGCGGAGAGCACTGTGGACAAGACAAAAAAGAAATTCAAAAAGGAAAGAATTTCCTCTGTAGCATACAGCTGCTAATAAGTACTGGAAGGATAAAGATTTTTTAATAGAAGTAATTTACAAATCTGTTTACCTTTCTGGCATCAGTTCATTTAAAGAAGAAAAAAAAAAAGCTTTCCACCAGAGTACCGCTTTAACCTGTTGGGGACGTAGGGTACTTAAGGACAGAGGATCGGATCGGGATGACTGCTGATATCCCCCCAATGTGTGCGAGCGCTGCAAATCGCCGGTAACTCTGGGCCAGTCGGGTGACCCCCATCACCCCGAAAATAACAGTGATCGGAGCTGTCAGAGACAACTCCTAATATGCCTTATGGCGGTCAGTGCATGCTGGGAGTTGTAGTTTTGCAACAGCTGTAGGCACACTGGTTGGGAAACACTGAGCTAGAGTCTGTTTCCTAACTCAGTGATTCCAACCCTTGTGCTTCCAGCTGTTGCAAAACTACAACTCCCAGAATGTCAGACCTTATATATGCTGGGAGTTGTAGTTTTGAAACAGCTGGAGGCACATGGGTTGGAATCACTGAGCTAGAGTCTGTTTCCTAACTCAGTGGTTCCCCACCAGTGTGCCTACAGCTGTTGCAAAACTAAAACTCCCAGCATGTATGGTCTGTCAGTGCATTCTGGGAGTTGTAGTTTTGTAGTAAATTTTTCGCAGCAGCTCAAACACCCAATGGAAAACTCACTGTGAACCCCCGCCTGTGTGAATGTACCCTAAAAACACTACTCTACACCAACACAAAATAAAAAGTAAAACACTACATATACTCCTACTAAAGTTAAAAACTTTACACTAACATGCTGGTGTTGCCCCATACTTATTATTATTTTCACAAGAGGTAAAAGGAAAAATCGACCCTTAAAACGCAATTTCTCCTGAGTACGGAAATACCCCATATGCGAGTGTAAAATGCTCTGCAGATGCACAACATGGCTCAGGAGTGAGAGCGTTATGTACATTTGAGGCCTAAATTTGTGACTTGCACAGGAGTCAGCAGTTCTGACATGAATGCAAAAAAAATACAATTATAAAATCACCTACATGTGACCCTGTTTTGAAAACTACACCCCTCACGGAACATAACAAGGGGTATAGTGAGCCTTAACACCCCACAGGTCTTTGACAAATTTTCTTTAAAGTTGGACGTGAAAATTAAAAAAAAAAATTCTCCCCCTGAAATGCTGGTGTTACCCCAAATTTTTTCATTTTCACAAGGGGCAATAGGAAAAAAGCCTCCCAAAATTTGTAACCCCATTTCTTCTGAGTATGGAAATACCCCATATGTGGATGCAAAGTGCTCTGCTGACGCACTACAGGGCTCAGAAAAGGAGTGCCATTGGGCTTTCTGAGAAAGAATTAGGCTGGAATTGAAGGCCATGTGCGTTTACAAAGCCCCCATGGTGCCAGAACAGTCGACTCCCCCCCCCCCCCACATGAGACCCCATTTTGGAAACTACACCCTCACGGATTGTAACAAGCGGGTTAGTAAGCATTTACACCCCACAGGTGTCTGACAGATTTTTGGAACAGTGGTCCGTGAAAATGAAAAATTTTATTTTTCATTTGCACAGCCCACTGTTCCAAAGATCTGTCAAACGCCAGTGGGGTGTAAATGCTCACTGCACCCCTTATTACATTCCGTGAGGATGTAGTTTCCAAAATGGGGTCACATGTCGGGGGGGGGGGGGGTTCCACTGTTCTGGCACCACGGGGGCTTTATAAATGCTCATGGCCCCCCGAATTCCATTCCTACCAAATTTTCTCTCCAAAAGCCCAATGGCGCTCCTTCTCTTCGGAGCATTGTAGTGCGCCCTCAGAGCACTTTACATCCACATATTTTCTTTTTTTTATGTGTCACTTTAACGAAAGTTATGTGGGGTGTTAAGACTCACTTTGCCCCTTGTTACCTTCCTTGAGGGGTATAGTTTCCAAAATATCATGCCATGTGTTTTTTTTTTTTTCTGTTCTGGCACCATGGGGGGGCTTCCTAAATGCGACATGCCCCCAACAACCATTTCAGCAAAATTCGCTCTCCAAAATGCCATTGTCGCTCCTTCCATTCTGAGCCCTCTAGTGCACCCACAGAGCACTTTACATCCACATATGAGGTATTTACTTACTCGAGAGAAAATGAATTACAAGTTTTGGGGGCCTTTTTACCGTTTACCCCTTGTAAAAATGAAAATAATGGGGCTACACATGTTAGTGTAAAAAATGGAGATTTAGATTTTTCTCCTCCATTTTGCTGCTATTCCGGTGAAACACCTAAAAGGTTAACAAACTTTTTGAATGTCATTTTGAATATTTTGAGTGGTGCAGTTTTTATAATGTGGTCCATCATAGGGAATTTCCAACATAAAGAGCCTCAAATTCACTTCTAAACTGGTCCCTGAAAAATTGATTTTGAAATTTTCGGGAAAAATTTGAAAATTGCTGCTATACTTTGAAGCCCTCTGATATCTTCAAAAAGTAAAAACATGTCAACATTATGATGCAAACATAAAGTAGACATATTGTATATGTGAATCAATATGTAATTTATTTGACATGTCCCTTTTCCTTACAAGCAGAGAGCTTCAAAGTTCTAAAAAATGCTAAATTTTTCCTGAAATTTTGGAACTTTTCACCAAGAAATTATGCAAATATCGACGAAAATTTACCACTAACTTTCACTCCTGTTATGGCTTTTTACTATTAATAGAGAACTTTACTTTTGCACGAATAGCTGTGGTGGATACCTTTTATCTTTTGCTCCTGCATGAAGTGGTCTGAGGGTGAGCTTGAATCTTGTTCATTGCTTGGATTTCTATAAAGTAGAATATGTCACAAAAAAACTATCTCGGAATCAAATTTATAAGTAAAAGCATCCCAGAGTTACTAATGCATAAAGGGATAGAGGTCAGATTTGAAAAAAATGCTCCCGTCCTTAGGGTCATAATGAGCTCTGTCCCCAACAGACAGCGTCATTAAGAGGTTAAATTATTTGTGATTGTCACCTGACTAGAGTTTTGGCCAAAGAACTTAAACTTAAATTTAATGTTTAGGCAATATAAGTTGATGTTTACAGTTTACATCATGTTGTTACTTTTCATTTGGTCTAACGCTGGCAGTGTGTAGTAATATACCTCAGCATCCTGTTTTGACAGGATACTTAAGTTTACCTAAATGGAGGGGAAAAATGTGGGGAGAACAGACCCTTTTTAAAGGTACGAAACATGTTTTGAATACAAAATGCACAATGTTTTTTGCACCTGTTGCACATAATAAATACCCTAAAGACATAAAGGGGTACTTCTGCCCTAAGACATCTTATCCCCTATCCCAAAAATAGGGGATAAGATGCCTGATCGCTGGGGACCCCCACAATCTTTCATGCAGCACCCCGCTATTATCAGCCTCCGGAGCGAACATTGCTCCGGGTCTGATGAATCACGATCATGGGGCTGGAGTTTGGAGATCACTGGGCGGTGGTTTCTAAACCGTGGCCCTCTAAATCTTGCAAAACTACAACTCCCAGCATGTACGAACAGCAAATGGCTTTCTCGCCATGCTGGGAGCTGTAGTTGAGTACCTCCAGCTGTTGCATAACTAAATCTCCCAGCATGCCCTTTTGCAATCAGTACATGCTTGGAGTTGTAGTTTTGCAACAGCTGGAGGCACACTGGTTGGAAAATACTGAGTTAGGTAACAGAACCGAACTGTAGGTTTTCCAAACAGTGTGCCTCCAGCTGTTGCAAAAGTACAACTCCCAGCATGCACGGTCTGTCAGTGCTTGTTGGGAGTTGTAGTTTTGCAACAGCTGGAGATTTGCCACCACATGTGAATGTACAGGGTACATGGGCGGGTTTACAGTGAGTTTCCTGCTTCAAGTTTGAGCTGCGGCAAATTTTCCGCCGTGGCGCAAACTCACCATAAACCCTCGCCTGTGTGAATGTACCCTAAAAACACTACACTAACACAAAATAAAGGGTAAAACACTACATATACACCCCCTAACACTGTCCCCCCCCCCCCCCAATGAAAATGTATCGTACGGCAGTGTTTCCAAAACGGAGCCTCCAGCTGTTGCAAAACAACAACTCCCAGCATTTCCAGACAGCCACTGACTGTCCAGGCATGCTGGAAGTTTAGCAACAGCTGGAGGCACCCTGTTTGGAAATCGCTGGCGTAGAATACCCCTATGCAATCCCTAATATAGTCCTCAAATGCACATAGTGCTCTCTCATTTTGAAGCCCTGTCGTATTTCAAGGAAACAGTTTAGTGCCACAAATGGGGTATTTCCGTACTCTGGAGTAATTGCATTACAAATTTTGGGGGGCTTTTTCTCCTTTTACCCCTTATGAAAAGGAAAAGTTGGGGTCTACACCAGCCTGTTAGTGTAAATTTTTGTAATTTCTTTTTTACACTAACAGGCTTGTGTTGCCCCATTCAATTTATTTTCACAAGAGGTAAAATTTGTAACGCAATTTCACCTGAGTACGGAAATACACCATATGTGGGCATAAAATGCTCTGCGGACGCATAACAAGGCTCTGGAGTGAGAGCACACTATGTACATTTGAGGCCTAAATTGGTGATTTGCACAGGGGTGGCTAATTTTACAGTGGTTTTGACATAAATGCAAAAAAATAAATACCCACATGTGACCCCATTTTGGAAACTACACCCCTTACGGAACGTAACAAGGGGTATAGTGAGCCTTAACACCCCACAGGTATTTGACGAATTTTTGGACGTTTTTTTTACTAAAATGCTAGTGTTACCCTAAATTCTTAATTTTCACAAGGGAAAATAGGAGGGAAAAAGCCTCCCCAAAATTTGTAACCCCATTTCTTCTGAGTAAGAACATACCCCATATGTGGATGTAAAGTGCTCTGCTGACTCACTACAATGCTCAGAAGAGAAGGAGCGCCATTGGGCTTTTGGCCACATGTGTTTACAAAGCCCCCATAGTGCCAGAACAATGGACCCCCCCCCAAATGTGACCCCATTTTGGAAACTACACCCCTCACGGAATGTTATAAGGGGTGCATTGAGCATTTACGACCCACTGGTGTCTGACAGATTTTTGGTACAGATTTTTGCTCAGCCCACTGTTCCAAATACCTGTCAAACGCCAGTCGGGTGTAAATGCTCACTGCACCCCTTATAAAATTCTGGGAGGAGTATTGTTTCCAAAATGGGGTCACAAGTGGGGGGTCCACTGTTTTGGCACCACTGGGGCTTTGTAAACGCACAAGGCCCCCGACTTCTATTCCAACCAAATTCTGTCTCCAAAAGCACAATGGCGCTCCTTCTCTTCGCATTGTAGTGCACCAGCTGAGCACTTGATGTCCCCACAATGGGTTGCAAATTTATTTTTAGTTTTTTTGGGGGGGGGGGGGGGGGGCATTTTCTCCTATTACCACTGGTAAAAAAAAATTATTTGGGGGAAAAACCATCATTTTAGTGAAATTTTTTTTTTTTCCCATTTACACATCCAACTTTAACGAAAAGTTGTCAAACACCTGTGGGGTGTGAAGGCTCACTGTACCCCTTATTATGTTCCTTAAGGGTTGTAGTTTCCAAAATAGTATGCCGTGTTTTTTTGTTTTTGTTTTTTGTTTCTTTTTTTGCTGTTCTGGCACCTTCCTAAATGTGACAGGCCCCCCAAAAACCACTTCAGAAAAACTCACTCTCCAAAATCTCATTGTCGCTCCTTCCCTTCTGAGCCCTCTAGTGCACCACAGAGCACTTGACATCCACATATGAGGTATTTGCTTACTCGAGAGAAATTAGGTTACAAATTTTAGCGTGATTTCTCTCCTTTTATGTAAAAATTCAAAAACTGGGTCTACAAGAACATGCAAGTGTAAAAAATGAAGATTTAGAATTTTCTCCTTCAATTTGCTGCTATTCCTGTGAAACACCTAAAGGGTTAACACACTTACTGAATGTCATTTTGAATACTTTGAGGGGTGCAGTTTTTATAATGGGTTTACTTATGGGTTATTTCTAATATGAAGGCCCTTCAAAACAGAACTGGTCCCTGAAAAACTCAGATTTTGAAAACTGAAATTGAGAAATTGGAAAATTGTTGCTGAACTTTGAAGCCCTCTGATGTCTTCCAAAAGTAAAAACACTTCAACTTTATGATGCAAACATAAAGTAGACATATTTTATATGTGAATCAATATATAATTTATTTGGGATGTCCATTTTCCTTATAAGTAGAGAGTTTCAAAGATTAAAAAAAATTAAAAAAAATTCAAATTTTTTATCAAATTGTGATGGAAGTGAAGTGATGGAAGTATCAACTAAATTTTACCACTAGCATGAAGTAGAATATGTCACGAAAAAACTGTCTCTGAATGAGAATGTAAAGTAAAAGCATCCCAGAGTTATTAATGCTTAAAGTGACAGTGGTCAGATATGGCACCATGATATACTATAGGAAAATGCTCTGAGAAGTATTCAGCAGGGAATCATTGGGTCCTAATATTTGTGGATGCTACTTTGACATGTATCACATACCTAAACATTGTTGCAGACCAAGTAAACCACTTCATGGCAATAGGATTTCTTAATAACAGTGGCCTTTCTTAGCATAATAATGTCCAGGACAGGACTTCAGCAAATCACTGGCCCCAGCAGTCATGTACAAGATAAAAAGGGCCAGGAAACCTCTTTTAAAGTGGTAATATATTCCAGTACTCTATTTTTTTATATTTCCACAGACCCATATGAGGGCTTATATTTTGCGGGACCAATTGTACTTTGTAATTACACCTTTTATTTTGCCATAAAATGTATGGAAAAACAAAAAAACTAAAAAATATTATTTGTGGGGAAAAATGTAAATAAAAACAGCAGTTTTGCAGATTTTGGAGGGTTTTGTTCTTACACTTTACAATTTACGGTTAAAAATGACATGTTTTCTTTATTCTGTGGGTCAATACGATTAAAAGAATTCCCATGATTACATACTTTTCTATTGTCCTGCTTTTAAAAAAAAATTTTTTTTTTGTTTTTTTTTACAAAAAAAGGTATGTTTAAAATTGCTCTATTTTGACCACCTCTAACTTTCTAATTTTTTTCGTATACGAGAGCTAATTTTTTTCGCCATGATCTGTAGTTTTATCGGTACCATGTTTGCATGTATTTAATATAATAGTTTTTTTTTTTTTTTTGGAATATAATGTGTCAAACCACCGTTCACCATACGGGATCATTATATTTTGATAGTTTGGATATTTACGCACGCGGCGATACCGAATGTTTATCATTTTTTATTTTAACGCTTTTTGGGGGTAAAATGGGGGGGAAAAGGGACGATTTAAATTTTTATTAATCTTGCCCTTACACTTTTTATGTCGCTATAGGGGACTATTAATAGCAATCATTTGATTGCTAATACTGTTCAGTGCTGTGCATAGGGCTTAGCACTGATCAGTGTTATCAGCGATCTTCTGCTCTGGTCTGCTCGATCTCAGACCAGGGCAGAAGACCTCAGGAGACGGACATAGGTGGGTGAGGGGACCTCCGTCCGCCATTTTGGATGATCGGATCCCTGAGACCACGCCGCGGGCGATCCGATTATTCATTTTAACGCCCGCATTGCCACAGATGTATCTGTATTGTTCACGACATCTGAAGGGTTAATGGCGGACATCAGCGCGATGGCTGATGTCCGCCATTACTGGTACTGCCAGTACCAGGGCTCCAGGATGTACATTTATGTCCTATGTCGTTAAGGGGTTAAAAACTGTTGTCACTTACTTTAATTGGGGGAGTGGTTTCAAAGTTATGCCTGTTTCCTCATCTATTGCTACTGCGGTGCTGTGCGCAATGAAGGCGAAATTTTTTTTTATTGGGTTGCTCTTACACAAGTTATATATTGTGACTTTTTAAACAAATTACAAGTCATTAACAGGTTTAGGTGGTCAGAGATCATTATTGTATTCAAATGATATGTGTAAATGCATTTGCCCAAGCACAGGGAAGCATGATTTCAAAGAAGACTTCAGAATAAGGACCCAGGTCCAAGAGTCCAAATCCGAGCATAGTTTTCCAAATAAATAACATTGGTGTTTTATTCAGCAAAAGCAACAGGTAAAGTGCACCAAGCATGACGAAACATGTCAGTTTCCTCCCTGGGCACATTTCAGTTGTGAGAATGTACATAATGGCCCTTATTTACTAAGAGTGTTGTGTAGGTTTCTTTGTGGGTTTTAATTCCGTACAATATATTTTCCACAGTATTTACTAAAGTTTCCCTACATTTTCCACTTTCCCTACATTTTCCTTTTTTTTTTTTACACATGCTCTGATCTGTCTGGTTTTCCTCAGTTGAAATCCACCACATTTTCTTTGAAAGCCTTAGTAAATATGTTGTTTTTTTTTATTGAAAATGTCGGGACATGCCCCTTTTCTGTGACCACGCCCCTTTCCCCAATGGTCATGCCCCTTTTTCGGGTTTTCCTAGCAAAATGGAGAGTTAGTTTATTTATTTTTTTTTCCAATTCTGGCGCAGACAGAATTTCTGGCGCAAATTCTGGCGCAGACAAAATTTTCTGGCGCAATGCTCCAGAATATGGTGCACGTCCTGACAAAACATGTCGGGGTTGCAGTAGTAAATGAGGGCCAATATACATAGTTATGTTTTCAAGTGATTATTATTGCGAGTCATACAGTGTTGAGTAATCCTAATAATCATTTTCCAATATTTTTTTTTTTTGGCATAAAAGCTAAGGCTGAGTGATCTGCAAACAGTGATAGTCCTAGTTTACTATATACTGCATTGCTGGTGCATTTTCATTACCAAATATTCTTGTACATACTATTGTAGTGAAGTAGATGTTTATCTTTTGCATGTTACAACTGTGTGCATTAAAGGGGTACTCCGGTTGAAAACTATTGTTTTCAAATCAAGTGGTGCCAGAAAGTTAAACAGATTTGTAAATTACTTAAAAAATCATAATCCTTCCAGTACTTATCAGCTGCTGCATGCTCCATAGAAAGTTCTGCAGTTCTTTTCAGTATGACTACAGTGCTCTCTGCTGACGCCTCTTTCCATGTCAGGAACTAACTATCCGAAGCAGGAGAGGTTTGCTATGGGGATTTGCTTCTACTCTGAACAGTTCCTGACACAGACAGAGGTGTCAGCAAAGAGCACTATGGTCAGACAGAAGAGAACTCCACTTCATCTGTAGTATACAGCAGCTGATAAGTACTGAAAAGATTAAGATTTTGTAATAGAAGTAATTTACAAATATGTCTAACTTTCTGCAGTCAATTGATATGAAAACTTTTTTTGTTTTCCACCGGAGTACCCCTGTAACATGGTTTTCCAAGATAAGAATTGAGATTAGGTTGAACAATCAATATCCGGTTGCTAGATGGGCCATTTGGATCATTAGGCATAAGTCCTATGAGTTCTGTTGGTGTAGTGCGGTAACTGTGTAGTGCGGTAACTGTGCCTAGCTTTTTGTGAACTGGTATTTCCTTTTTGAGTTTTTTTTTGCCTACAAATCCCATAATTCCATTTTCCTCCCTCCAACACCTCACCCACCCCACCCATTGAAACATAAATGAGCTGCATCCATTCAAAAGACCTGTGGTTTTCAATCAGGGTGCCTACAGCTGTTGCAATAGTTGCAGATTGATCTCCCACCAAGCGATCGCTCCACCCATTGAAGTAGACAGGCTCCCTGTCATCAGCTGACTAGTGAGTCAGGTCTCGGCCGCATTGCAACCTGGGAAAAATCTGAGACAGCAGTAATTTTGTATGTTGTTAAAAATAAATATTGGGGGGAAAATCACATAAAAATTGTGAGAAAACCATCACACACAGGTACAGACACTATATTATGAACAACACTAACTTTACAGCCCCTGTAGCATAGTCAAATAAAAAATAATAATTTCCTGGAATACCCCTTTAACTGCTGCTAAATTTGGAAGAAAGCCTTAATTTACACTGTAGATCCTATAGAGGATGGATACAGGCTTAGATTGCAGTTACACAGCCCTGGCTTGCTTTACCCCCTCTCCTGCACATTGTACTAGCTAAACCCCTCCCAACTTCCTGCATTCCATCTTTTGCTTTCTGATGCTAAAGATGGATTTTCCCTAACAGGCAATGAATAGCAGATTGCAAAGACATAAGGCACCTAGTGGACATTACTTTTTAGTTTTTCTTTCTGGCATATAGAGTCCTTTTTGTTAAATGAAGGGAGTTACAAATATGTTAAGAATCACACAGGCTATCCAGGGCTGATGCAAGGATCTTTTTCTACCCTAAGCGAAAGCTAATATTGCCACCCCCTTGACCCCGTCCATTGTGAAACGCCCCACCTTACTACTTATGTAACACACTGTAACAAACCCCCTCCCCATGTAATCACCCTTCTATTGGGGTGACACACTATAACCAACCCCCTCCTCATGTAATCTCCATACTATTGAGGTGACACATCGGGAGGGGGGATGGCAAAGAGACGGACGTGATGCAATGCAAGCGCCGTCAGGATGCTGGACAGATCTCAGATAGGAGCCTACACTCCTCTTGCAGACTGTAGAATGCTAATTATTATGGTACTGAGGGGGGGGGGGGGGGTGTTATTTGGTGTGCGCTGTTAGGATGCTGGACAAACCTGACGCGGGGGAATCACACCTGTGTGCTTCATAAAGAAGAAGTGCAATGCTCCTCTGACAGGCTAAAGAATGCTAATTATTATGGTACAGGGTGTAGGGGGCATCGGTGGGAGTGGTGCTGGCTTTGAGCGGGTGGTTCAGATGCTGACTGGCTACGTTTCTTGCAGGGGGCAAAGCAGTGCCACCCTCAAGAGGGCGCCCTAGGCGGATGCCTTATTTTCTTATAGGCAGAGCCAGCCGTGATGCTATCAACTTAAAGGCAGTTGTGTGAAATAAGTGACCATTTCAGTAGTGTTTCCAGTCTTTTTGTTCCTGCTGCTTAGAGCCAGATACTGAAACATGCTGTTTTTTTTCTTTTTCTTTTTTTTATCTGTTTCTATTTTCTGATTGTAGGTTTTCTCACTTTATTTGTATATCATTATACCGACAGCCATTTTGCATGAGCTGTTTTTAATAGCATTTAGAGATATTCTTTACAGCAAGTGCTGTGAAAATGGGCAACAATAGACAGAAGCTGTCCCATTTACAAGAAAAGGTTTCTGGGCATGCTCTGTGACCTTTGCAGAGGTAGTGTCACAGGGAGAGGAAAGCTGAACTGTAAATCTATTCTATTCTCTTATCTATCTACTAGTGTCATGTGTCACTATATTCCCAGCTGTGATAAGTAGGAGTCTGCTGCAAAGTGATTTGTGCACAACAGAAAATGTCAGCTTTATTTTCGGCTTAGTGATTAAAGAAGCTTCATTTTTTTTACTTTTGCTAAGCTAATGCAATATGAATGTGAGAAATAATATTTATTATTAATTTTTTTGCAGAGCAAACTTTACATGGAAGGTTTTAGAAGTCTTAAAGAAGGAGAGCCAGTTGAATTTACATTTAAGAAATCTTCTAAAGGTCTTGAGTCATTACGGGTAACTGGCCCAGGAGGGAATCCCTGCATAGGAAGTGAAAGAAGACCCAAGGGTAAAATGATTCAGAAACGAAAACCAAAAGGCGATAGGTATGAGGATTTTCTTTATTTCATAACTGAGAAATGTCATACCCGGCGTTGCCAAGTCTTCCTACTTTAACCTTGTGGAAGAGGAAAAGCAACAATGGCACTAGCATCCTTGTATCCAGTCCCCTGCACTAACAATTTTCTGCTCCTGCCTTCCGGACGGTTGTCAGGATGTTTAAAATCTTTGCAGACCAAGAGTATCCCGATCAGGAGATGTACACAGACGTGCGTGGAACTTCAGCCAAAAAACCCTACCCTCACATAAGGGGGTGGGGCAAAGTTTGAGCTGGGGCAAATTATCCCGCTGCAGCTCGAACTCCAATCGGGAAACTCGCTATAAACCCCAGCCAGAGTGAATGTGCACAAAGGCCGATACCTGCTGCAGTGCAGCTGTCAAATACCCTGCTCCGCTGCCCCGTTCTGCTGTCCGAATCCCCGTTCTTCCGTCCGCATCATGGCATCCTATGGAGGATCATGTGAAACACACGTCACTCCACCTCCTCCACTGCTCCCAGTGTAACGCTACGGAGGAAGCAGAGTGACGTATATGTCACATGATCCTCCTTAGGACGCCATGATACTGGAGAACGGGGCAGCAGAGCGGCAACCGCAGGTGAGCAACTACCGTGGGGGCGCTGTCTAGAAGGGGTGCACTGTTTACAAGGGGGCACTTTCTACAAGCGGGACCTGTTTTCAAGGAGGGGCCTGCTGTTTACAAGGGGGCACTGTCTACAAGGGGGGCCTGCTGGTTACAAGGGGGCACTGTCTACAAGGGGGGGGGCTGCGGTTTACAAGGGGGCACTGTCTACAGGGGGGGGGGCTGCGGTTTACAAGGGGGCACTGTCTACAAGGGGGGGGGGGGGCTTGCTGTTTACAAGGGGGCTCTGTCTACAAGGGGGGGGCTGCGGTTTACAAGGGGGCACTGTCTACAAGGGGGGGGGGCTGCGGTTTACAAGGGTGCACTGTCTACAAGGGGGGGAGCCTGCTGTTTACAAGGGGGTGCTGTTTACATGACGCTGCTACTAATGTCTGCAACTATCTATACTACCTACAAGGGGCTACTACCTGCTATTGAAGGCAATCTTACTGCAGAGTCACCTGCACTAACTTGAATTTATAGGTAGGTAGTGCAGGTGACCCGGTTTTTACCGCTGCTCACCATGTGAACATCAGCGCAATCGCTCCGGAGACATCGGTCTCGACGCCAAATCAAATTCCCTGTTCTGTCCAATGGAGAAGAGAAATCTTGGCTCATACTACAGCAGCCGCCTCCATTGTACACAACAAGGACCCACATATCAGCACGGTAAGCAGCGCCAGAAACCGCGTCACCCTGGTGTCAGATTACCTTTGAAATAAAAGTACTTGTGCTTGGTACAATGTCTTGCTGTTTCCTAAATGGAGCCTCCAGCTGTTGCAAAACAACTCCCAGCATTGCCGGAAAGTTATTGACTGTCCAGGCATGCTGGAAGTTTTGCAACAGCTGGAGGCACCCTATTTGGGAGACACTGCCTTAGGGTATTTTTGGTGGAGGAGGCAAGCGCCATGCTTGCATCCGGGTCTGTCCCTATGCAAATCCCTAATTTAGGCCTCAAATGCACATGCCGCTCTCTCACTTCGGAGCCCTGTCTTATTTCAAGGCAACAGTTTAGTGCCACATATGGGGTATTTCCTTACTCAGGAAAAATTGTGCTGCCAATTTTATTTTTATTTTTTTCTCCTCTCACCCCTTATGAAAAAGAAAATTTGGGGGCTTCACCAGCATGTAAAAAAAATAAAAACATTTACACGCTGGTTTTGCCCCATACTTTTCATTTTCAATAGAGGTAAAAGGAGAAAAAGACCCCCAAAATTTGTAGCACAATTTATCCGGAGTACAGAAATACCCCATATGTGGACTTAAAGTGCTCTGCAGGCGTACAACATGGCTCAGGAGTGAGAGGGCACCATGTACATTTGAGGCCTAAATTGGTGATTTGCATTGGAATGGCTGATAGTTACAGTAGTTTTGACATAAAAGCAAAATGTGGCCGCATTTTGGAAACTACCCCCCTCACGGAATGTAGTAAGAGGTTCGGTATGGATTTACACCCCACAGGTGTCTGACAGATTTTTGGAACAGTGGTCCGAGAAATTTCATTTTTCATATGCACAGCCCACTGTTGCAAAAATCTGTCAAACGCCAGTAGGGTGTAAATGATCACTGCTTCCCTTATGTTCTTTAAGGGGTGTAGTTTTCCAAACATTTTTTTTACTATGGAGGGTTCCTAAAGGCGACATGCTCCTCAAAAACCATTTCAGGAAAATTTGCTCTTTATGGGGGGGCATTTTCTCTTATTACTACTTGTGAAAATAAAAAATTTGGGTTAACACCAGCATTTTAGTGAAAAAAAATAACATTTTTCATTTTCACGTCCCACTTTAACGAAAGTTAGTCAATCACCTGTAGGACATCAAGGCTCACTATACCCTTTGTTGCGTTCCGTGAGGGGTGTAGTTTCCCAAATGGTGTGCCATGAGGGGGGGGGGGGGTTTCCTGTTCTGGCACCATGGGGGCTTCCTAAATGCGACATGCCCCCAAAACCATTTCAGCAAAATTTGTTCTCTAAAAGCCCATGGCTCCTTCCCTTCTGAGCCCTCTAGTGCACCCGCAGATCACTTTACATCCACATATGAGGTATTTCCTTACTCGAGAGAAATTGAGTTACAAATTGGGGGGTTCGCCATGAAAAAAAAAATGGGGCTACAAGAACATGTTAGTGTAAAAAAAATTTAGATTTAGATTTTTCTCCTCCACTTTGCTGTTATTCCTGTGAAACACCTAAAGGGTTAACTAACTTTCTAAATGTCATTTTAAATACTTTGAGGAGTGCAATTTTCATAATGGGGTCAATTATGTGGGATTTCTAACATAAAGACCCTCAAATGCAATTCAAAATTGAACTGGTCCCTGAAAAAAATCAGATTTTGAAATTTTAGAAATCCCGGCTGGTACAGACAATAGTGTGGGTGACGCTGATTCCAAGGCTGCTTACCTTTTTTTTTTCCTATTTGCCCCCTTCTGAGTTATGCCCAAAAATCCAAATATGCAAATAAAGTGTTCTGGTGCACTAGCGGCATTCCCACCCCCTTGATGCACGTTGTCTCGGCCTTGTCCAACGTCACCTTCATAAATATTCATGGACATGATCTCCATTGTATACAAGAAATGTGTAACTCTAGAGCTGCTCCGCCCACTCTTGTCACATGATAATCAGCGGACTCTGTTAAATTTTATTGTCCCCACATGTACTGCATCTAGCAGGTCCTGGTCAGACATGATCTCCACATGAAACACTACAGCAGTGACTGCCCGACTAGGACCTGCCCTGTATCTGCTAAATGCTGAAGCTTATGAAGGGGCATTGTCACCGGGTCAAGCAAAAGAGTTCACCAAGGGGCTGTTAACACACTTCTTCTGCATATTTGGATTTTTAGCCATAACTCTAGCACAGGGAGGCATCCAAAAGTCCAAACCTTAGCATACTAAATACATTTAAATCAGTGTTTTATGGGGCCACATAGGAAAAAAGGTATCAGTCTTTCCCTGCACTATTGCCCTTCACCAGCAGGTTAGTGTAGATGATACTGGGGTCAGGTTTCCTCTTAATGGCACTAGGTAACCTAAAATTTAGTAAAGTGGCTTTAAACACCTGTAGTGAATTTGTTGTGGAATTTTGCAAACTTTGTGTAATAAGCATTTTTTGTTTATCATTTTAGTTGGCAATGCAACATTTTTGGCATTTATAACCTGAAACTTCAGATGGACTTTTAGCCTTCTGTTTAGTCAGCTTTAAACTATAAAGCCAAAGAAATCATAGGTCTAAAAATTGCCCTGTTCACGTATTCTCTTCTCTTCCTGGTAGACATATTATCTACTTACATTTTTCGTGCAGCATCTCCAAAAGATTTTATAATGTAGAGGTTGCTTGGCAACCAGAAAATGCAGGTCCTGCGTGATCTACAGTGTCAGGTAGAGCTTTTCAGTCCTCAGTGCTTGTTGCTTAGTAACTGAGGTAATCACAAGGCCCTCATAAAATGGATGCTATTGAAAATAAACAAGATGCTGAACACCACAGCCACCAACCTACCGTAAGAGCTTATGACAGAGTATTGTGTATTTATTCAGCAAATATTTTACCCATTTGTATTAAGTGAATATTACTCCAATTGATTGAGCCAGAAAACAAAAATCTGTGTTTGTTACATATTTTTGCCTTTTGTGTGCAGTGCTATGCAGTCCTTTTATATCTGACATGGTTTTATGCTTTACTTAGACACCCTGTAACCACCCCATTGCTATTATGTAATGAAAGAAAGAACTACTTGTATGGAAGGTAAAAAATGACATTTTTTTTTAACCCCTTAAGGATGAAGCCCATTTTCACCTTAAGGTCCAGGCCAATTTTATTTTAGCGTTTTTGTTTTTTCCTCCTCAC
This sequence comes from Hyla sarda, assembly GCF_029499605.1. Classification (NCBI taxonomy): domain Eukaryota; kingdom Metazoa; phylum Chordata; class Amphibia; order Anura; family Hylidae; genus Hyla; species Hyla sarda. Next base: position 232,462,836 of record NC_079191.1, read on the forward strand.
CTTCAAAAATCCATAACTCTTTTATAGTTCCATCTACAGGGCTTGTTTTTTGCGTGACCAATTGTACTTTGTAATGAAACCTCATTTTACCATAAAAGGGGAGGAAATTTCAATGAAAACTACAATTTTGCACATTTTGGAGGGTTTTGTTTTCACACTGTACACTTTTCGATAAAACTGACATGTGTTCTTTATTCTGTGGGTCAATACGATTAAAATGATACCCATGGCTAGATACTTTTATATTTTTGTACCGCTTAAAAAAAATCTAAAACTTTTTGTACAAAATCAGTAATCTAAATGCGCCCTATTTTGACCACCTATAACTTTTTCATTTTTCCATATATAGGGCGGTATGAGGGCTCTTTTTTTGCGCCGTCATCTGTACTTTTATCGATACTCCATTTGCATATATAAAACTTTTAGATAATTTTTTTATTTTTATTTTTTAATAAAATGTGACAAAAAAAGCCGCATTTTTGGAATTTATTTTTTATGTTTACGCCATTCACCGTACTGGATCATTAACATTATATTTTGATAGTTCTGACATTTACACACGCGGCGATACCAAATATGTTTATTTTTTTTTAAAAATATGCTTTTTGGGGGTAAAATAGTTTTTATTTAACTTTTATTTTTTTTTTTTTACACTTTTTATTTCCCCATAGGGGACTATCTATAGCAATCATTTGATTGCTCATACTGTTCAGTGCTATGCATAGGACATAGCACCGATCAGCATTATCGGTGATCTTCTGCTCAGGTCTGCTCAATCTTGGACCAGAGCAGAAGACCCTGGGAGGCAGCCGGAGCCAGGTGAGGGGACCTCCGGCCGCCATGCTGGATGATCGGATCGCTGCGGCAACGCTGCGGGCGATCCGATCATCCATTCAAAGTACTGCACTGCCGCAGATGCCGTGATCTGTATTGATCACGGCATCTGAGGGGTTAATGGTGGACATCCGCACGATCGCGGATGTCTGCCATTACCGGCGGGTCCCCGGCTGCTGCTAGCAGCCGGAACCTGCCATGTATGACGCGAGCACCGTTCCGATGCTCGCGGTCATACAGAGGACTTAAATGTACATCCTGGTGCAGGAAGTACCGCCAAACCAGGACGTACATTTACGTCCGTGGTCGTTAAGGGGTTAAATTGTACCTTTTAAATGAAAACTATATGCTTTTAATTGCCCCTGAATATCTAAGTTTATCATGACTAAATTTAAAACTCTTACAGTGAACACCTATCTACACATACTGAGTGAGATGCAGCCAAGTTGTCAGACATGTTGGCCTAGATTTACTAAAGCTGTCTAATTATTAGGAACAAAGCTCTTATGCATACTGTGGAAACTACAATACTCTTACTGGCTATATGCTTTCAATGGAAAATATCGTCCAAGATTTACTAAAGGTGTTTAATTCTTAAATGTAGACTAGCAAAGACAGATCCCTCCAAGGACAGCACAGGATAGAGCTGGCACACAAAGCTTCTCCTCGCCTCTGACCTTCTCCTCGCCTCAGAGGCAAGGAGAAGGTCAGAGGAGAAGCTTTGTGCGCCAGCTCTATCCTGTGCTGTCCTTGGAGGGATCTGTCTTTGCTTCACTTTGTGTTGCCAGGAGCGGCTGCCGAGTCTCGTCGGTCGAGGGTTTTATGCCTACACCGTAGTTGTACTTGGTCGCAGTACAACCAACATTGGTGAGCAACATTGCTTTAGCTTTACCTTTTATCCATACGGTATCACACTAGAAGCGCTGTCTCCCTTTGTCTATAGGTAAATGTAGACTAGACAGTCTAATAATGCTCCAGAAGAAAGGAACTCAAGATTTTTAATAAATTTTCTTAGGGTATGTTCACACTGAGGAATTGGGGCGGAAATCAAGCAGAAGTTTTCTGCCTCAAAATATTGTTACTTTTCCACAAGAACTCAGATTTCGGGCGGAATTTCACGCGGAATTGGCGCGGAATTCGAGCGGAAATGAAAATTTCAAGAGGAGGGGAAGAGTATAATATATATATATATATATATATATATATAATATATATATATATATATATAAAATATATTATCCTCTCTTTTTTTTTTTTTCATGCGGAAATTCCGCGCCAATTCCGCGTGGAAATGATTCTGACTGAAAAAAAATAATTAACATTGATCTCTATGGGAGTAAGACGCTGATTCCGCCTGAAAGAAAGAACATGTTCTTTCTTCAAGCGGAGCAGACTTCCTCGTCAGAATTCTGCTTGAGGGAAATTCCTCAGGGTGAACTGAGGGCCAGAAATTCTGCAAAATATGCCATACTTCCGTCATAGCAATAGTAATTCTTCCCCATTATGATGTGGAAAATCCCAGGGCTAACACTTTTTTAAAGGAACCTTGTGGAACAGGGTCTGTAAAGGCATTGTCTCCCATTTCAGTAAAGTCATATTCCTAATGCTAATAAACTGATCTATAATCTGTAAAAATTAGGAAGATATTAATAGTGAAGCACCATGCCAGCAAATTTTGGTTCTTGTGGTCTCTGAGGGGAGGGGTTAAGCACATAAGATGTGCCTAATGCCCAACTCTTCTAGGCCTCTGTAAGACTTGTAGAGGAGGCTTGTAGTGAAGATAAGGGTCTTCCTACAGAGCAGGGGGAGTGAAGCACACACTCATGGGGAAGGGCCCAGCCAGTCCACCACCAGATAAGAAAGCCTTCTGGCAGTGGCGAGGTGTTGTACAGGATGCAGCAAAGACTGAGACAGAGCTCTGATAACCTAGATCTACCCCTGATGCTGGACCGGTTTGGTGGTGTATGAGAAGTATATTATATTATATATATTATATTTAACTGATGTACTAATTGGGAAATGACCACGGTCTTGTAAGTTAAGCAGACACCTAGAAAGGGCAAGAGCAATAATTTCCCTGCAAGAAAAAACTTCGCAGTTCTTAGAGTAAGACCCTATGCAGCTTGTATCAGTAAGGTCCTGGTTGATGAGTCCCCTTCATGAGGAATGTGAAAGATTCTCAGAGGAGAAATTAGGTCCCTTTCCTTAGGACGCCAAGGAAAGGGACAGTCGCATGCTGAGACTAAATCTACGGAGAGATCCCAAGAACTTTTAGGGAGGGGGCTAGAGCTTCAAGACGTAGAGTTGAGCCCCTTTAGAAGACTATGAACCCTTATCTGGGTTGGAAGAGGATGGTGATATAGGGGGACATTTATCAATGTTTGCTTATGTATTCCTTTTTTTAGTAATTTTTTTCTTACAATTTTTTTGCTTATGTGTGACTTCTTTATCAACTGCTTTCAGCCTGTTGATACATTTCTTTCACTTTTTGCTTTGGTAGTGTTTTTTTCTGCTCCATGTCTGAGATGGAGTAAATTTAGTAGGTTTTTTTTCATGCAATGCGACTTTTTTGCGACTTTCGCACTTGATAAATCTCTGACCACTGCAAGTCAAAAATCACTTTTTGCTTTGGTAAGCAAGATTTTTATTTTTTGCTTAGGACACTGAACATGCAAAAAGTCGCAGGAAAAAGAGCGTAGGCGCACGTGCAACTTTTTTGCAACAATTTTAAGCAAAAAAGACCTACTAAATGCTTTGATAAATGCCCCCCATAGAGATTAAGACTGAATCTTTTTCGCCAGGTGATGTGGGACACAAGCCTTTCTTCCCAGAAGAAGTTCTTAAGCAAATGGTTTAGGGGATCAGAGCCAATATGAACATTAAGGACAGTAGTTTTGAGGGTTTGACAATTAGAAAGAGGAGCGTGTTTCCTATTTATGCTATTATACAGGCATTAATAGAGAGTGGGCTAACTCAGTCAGAGATTTATTAATTTTTTGTCCCCAAGACTCTGAAACCTATATACCTGTTTGAGGAAGATACAGCCACCTAGAATAGAGCCCCAAAAATGGACCCTTCAGTGATCTCAAAAAGGCAGCCTTACATTTTGAGGATGCTGACTCCCTGAAAGATCCTATGGACAAAAGAGCAGAAGTCTTTAGGAAGGAAATAATCTTGGAGGCTTCATCATTTAAACCTGTTATTTCCATTACCTTGATGGCTAGGTCCCTTATTGCGTAGCTAGAGCCAATAGAGACTCGCATTACTGATGGTACTCCCAGAAAACAGGGGCGGTCCTCTTTGTCTATACTCACCATTGCTGTCACCTTTATCCATTTGCATATGAGTCTGCTGATGATTTGCATCGATCTGCTAGGTCTTGTGCAGGGCGGTCTGGCTGATGGAGTGAAATGGGGACATTACCTTAAAATCCAAGTCTCCCTTCCTTTCCCCCTGTGAAGGAGAATTTTTTTTTATCCTTCTCTGACACTGCTAAAAGGAGCCCACAATGACCCAAGGGTTCCAGTTGTGTCTGTTTGTTTCTTTACCCATGAGTGGGAAAAGAGTTGTGCCAGTAAATTTTAAAGCATGGTCTAAAAATCAATGTTGTGTCTCATGCATATTACCATGATCCCTTCTTTCTGGAACACCAGAGGTTTGAGAGTAGCAGTGTTCTTTCGCAATGTTCTCCTAAACCTCCAGTACAAAGCTCTCATCTTTTGGCATCTTTTAGACCTCAAGAGCATGTCCCAAAATCATTGCGGAAGTTAGGGAAAAAGATGTGGCCAGGGACCCACCGGTAATGGCGGATATCCGTAATCGCGCGGATGTCCGCCATTAACCCCTCAGATGCCGTGATCAATACAGATCGCGGCAGTGCGGTACTTTAAATGGATGACCGGATCGCCCGCAGCGCTGCCACAGGGATCCGATCATCCAGCATGGCAGCCGGAGGTCCCCTCACCGGGGTCTTCTGCTCTGGTCTGAGATCGAGCAGACCAGAGCAGAAGATCACCGATAATACTGATCAGTGCTATGTACTATGCATAGCACTGAACAGTATTGGCAATCAAATGATTGCTATAAATAGTCCACTATGGGGACTATTAAAGAAAAAAAAAAAAGGAAAAAACTGTAAAATAAAAAAATTTGAAAAGTCCCATTTTGCCCCCAAAAAAGCGTAAAAAAAATAATGAATACACATATATGGTATTGCCACCTGCGTAAAAGTCTGAACTATTAAAATATATTGTTAATTATCCCATATGGTGAATGGCATAAACAAAGTTTTTTTTAAAAAGTCCAAAATTGCTGCTTTTTTATCACGTTATTTGAAATTTTTTTTATAAAAAAGTGTACTGATAAAAAAACTACAGATCATGGCGCAAAAAATGAGCCCTCATATCGCCTCCTATATGGAACAATGAGAAAGTTATAGGTGGTCAAAATAGGGCAATTTCAAACATACTAATTATGTTAAGGGGTACAATTATAGAAAAGCATATAACATGGGTATCATTTTATTCGTATTGACCCACAGAATAAAGAAAACATGTCATTTTTACCGTAAAGTGTACAGCGTTAAAACAAAATCTTCCAAAATTTGCTTAATTGCGGTTTTCTTTTCAATTTTCCCACATAAATAATATTTGTTTGGTTGCGCCATATATTTTATGGTAAAATACCGTATTTATCGGGGTATACCACGCACCGGCCTATAACACGCACCCTCATTTTACCAAGGATATTTGGGTAAAAAAAGTTTTTTACCCAAATATCCATGATAAAATGAGGGTGCGTGTGTGCGCATGTATACCCCGATATACCCCCAGGAAAGGCAGGGGGAGTGAGGCCGTCGCTGCCCGCTTCTCTCCCCCTGCCTTTCCTGGGGTCTAGAGCGCTGCTGTCGGCCCTTTTCACCCCCTGGTTATCGGTGCCGCTGCCCGTTCTGTCCCCCTGACTATCGGTGCCGGCGCCAATAGCCAGGGGGAGAGAAGCGGCGCCGACAGCCAGGGGGAGAGAAGGGGCAGCGGCACCCATTGCCGGCGCCGCTGCCCCGTTGCCTCCCCCCATCCCCGGTGGCATAATTACCTGAGTCGGGTCCGCGCTGCTCCAGGCCTCCGTCGTGCGTCCCCAGCGTCGTTGCTATGCATGGCGCGGCGCTCTGACGTCATGCGCCGCGCCGTTAAGCGCATAGCAACGACGCCGGGGACGCACGACGGAGGCCTGGAGCAGCGCGGACCCGACTCAGGTAATTATGCCACCGGGGATGGGGGGAGGCAACGGGGCAGCGGCGCCGGCAATGGGTGTCGCTGCCCCTTCTCTCCCCCTGGCTGTCGGCGCCGCTTCTCTCTCCCTGGCTATCGGCGCCGGCACCGATAGTCAGGGGGACAGAACGGGCAGCGGCGCCGATAACCAGGGGGTGAAAAGGGCCGACAGCAGCGCTCTAGACCCCAGGAAAGGCAGGGGGAGAGAAGCGGGCAGCGACAGCCTCTCTCCCCCTGCCTTTCCTGGGGGTGTATCGGCGTATAACACGCACACAGACTTTAGGCTAAAAATTTTGGCCTAAAAAGTGCGTGTTATACGCCGATAAATACGGTAAGTGATGTAATTACAAAGTACAATTGGTGATGCAAAAAACAAGCCCTCATATGGGTCTGTGGATGGAAATATAAGAGAGTTATGATTTTTAGAAGGGGAGAAGGAAAAAACGGAAATGCAGAAATAAAATTGGTCTTGTGCTTTTAAGACCGAAATGGGCCTGGTCCTTAAGGGGTTAAGGATGAAGAACACAAAAATTTGTTGCAATGTGGGCTTTAGTTTTTGAGATATTTGATGCCCCTCATATAATACTTTCAACTCCACACAAACCACTGTTAAAAAGATTTTAATGATGTTGAATTTTTTTTTAACCTGGAATAGTGTATCAAATTCTTGGGTAACCACCTATTGGTGCAAAATATGCTCAAATCTTTCAAAACTTAGATTATAATATGACAAAGGTACCTTTTTTCTCCATGGTCATTGATGGTTTCAGACAGGAACAAGGGGAGAGGTTCAGTCAAGTTATTAAGGTTCTGCAGGAATTATACCAAGGCAAATGTTCTGATGAGCCACATCATAGGAGATCATGCAAGCAAGCAGCCTTTCTTATGCATTAATTGTGATTATATGAATCAGCTTACTTTGTTGTTGTCCTCTTACTGTTCTAAATTCAATGTCATTAGATGATTCATGTATTTACTTTCATATGATTTAAGCTGTTCAGTTTCAGACCATTTGCATATGAATCGTAAGTAGGCTATGCCTGACCAATAATTATTCGGCCTTTTTGTGTTTTTCAATGGAGCATCCATTTCCTCTAAAAACGGAGGCAATTGAGCAAACCTATATTTGGAATCCCCACCATAAAATTGCCCTAAATGTAAGTGGCATACCATAAGAAGTACCTCACGGTACGAACAGCTGTTTCCTATCCACAATCCCCACTCTCTCTCCATTGCCATTTGTATCATTGTGATATGAAATAAACACTCGGTGAGTGCTCCATCCTGCTTTTTATCTTGATATCACATATACATATATGCTCTACTATGGACTGCTAGGTGTTAAACACCCTGTACACGCACTGATGTCCAGATTTTACCATCCGATGACTTTTAAAATGGATGTTAGCCATCACGCTGTGCCTGGTTGTTTTCATTACCTCTTTGTAGCTGAATCTGTTCTAATATTTGTAAAGATTATTTACATTTTGGGGTACTTATAGAATAATTTACATTTACATATGCGCCAATACCACATATGTTTGTTTATTTTACATTATTTTTTATTAAAGAAATGGGAAAATATGGTAATTCAAACTTTTATTAGGAAAGTAACTTATTTACATTTATTAATTATTTTTATACACTTTTTTTCACTATATTTTTTAGCCCCAATAGGGAGCTATTACATGTAATCTTGTAATTGCATACACTAAACAATGCTGTGCGAAAGCACAGTGTTATGAGCGCTCCAGTAGTGCAGCCTGTCCAATCCGACAGGACAGAGATAGTAAGGGACCCTCTGCTTGTCCTACCTTCTGATCAGTTTCGGTGCGGTGGTCCTGTTCAGCAGACTGAGCTAACTGGGAAGTAAATTACCTGCATTTAGAAATTGATTGCGGCAACTAAGGGGTTAATGTCAGCCATTGGCTTGATCGCTGATGTTTGGCATTAACCGTGGGGCCTGTTTGCTGATACCTGTTGGGACCCACGGATATGAAACGTGCTCAGCTTCTATGTCCTTAAGGGGTTAAAATGTGGATGGCATAGCATTGAGCAGTGTATGCAACCTTCAGATTGCATGGTATAGCCCCCCCCTATACAAAAAAAAAAAACCTGAATTAACCCCTTCCCTAATAAAAGTTTGAATCGCCCCCCCCCTTTCCATTTTTATAAATGAATGTAATTAAAAATAAATATAGTTATATGTGGTACTGCAATGTGCATAACTGTCCGAACTATTAAAATATAAGGTTAGTTAAAGGCCATCTGTGGCCGGAAACAACTTATCCCCTATTTGCATGATATTGCAGTCGGCAACGTCTCCTCCAGGTAGTTCTATGGGAGAGGCGGTGAGGCGGCGTTCTGTTCTCCCCGCCTCTCCCATAGAACTGTATGGGGTGGGGGTGTACCATTGACCTCTCTAGTTCGACGCTATGCACATTAGTGGTCTCAATTAACGCCAATTCAGGGGCCCCATTCAGGAGGTCCCAGCGGTCAGACCCCCTGTGATCAAACACTTATCCCCTACCTTTGGCTAGGGGATAAGTGTTATAACGCTGCAGTTGTCCTTTAAACGTCACGGTTGATGGTGTACACGTAAAAAAAAAAAACCAAAGTGTCCAAAACTGTCCATTTGTGATCACTTCGTACACCATAAAAAAACTAATAAAAAGTGATCAAAAAGTCCCATCAAAATAAAAATGGTACAGATAAAAACTGCAGATCACGGCACAAAAAAATAGCCCTCATACAGCCCCATATGCAGAAAAATAAAAAAAAGTTATAGGGGTCAATTTTAAACATACTAATTTTGGTGCATGTAGTTATAATTTTTTTTTTAAGAAATAAAATGAAACCTACATAAATTGGGTATCCTTGTAACTGTAAATAACTGTAAATAAATAACTGTAAATAAATATAAGGTGTAATTTTTACCGAAAAATGCACTGCATAGAAACGAAAGCTCCCAAAATTTACAAAATGGCGGTTTTTTGGGTTTTTTTTAATTTCACCCCACAATTACCGGTATATATTTTTTGTTTTGCTGTAGATTTTAATTGCTGATGTTATTTGAAAGTACAATTGGTGATGCAAAAAACAAGCCCTCATATTGGTCTTTTAGGTGTAAAATTGAAAGCGTTATGATTTTTAGAAGGGGAAGTGGAAAAAAAGAAAGTGCATAAACAAAAATTGGCCTGGTCCTTATTGTCAAAATGGGCATAGTCCTTAAGGCGTTAAAAATATAATCGAACCCCCACCCCAATTAAAATCAACCCAATAAAAATATAAATCACCCCCTTTTCTCTTTACAAAAAAAAATTATAGAAATAAAAAACACAACATATTAGGTATATATGACAAAATAGTATGACATGTGGCGTTATTTTTTGCTGTTCTGACACCATAGGGGCTTCCTAAATGTGACATGCCCCCCAAAAAAACATTTCAGAAAAACTCAATCTGAAATCTTCAAAATCCCATGAAAGCCCTTCAAATCGACATCAAAATTGAACTGGTCCCTGAAAAATTCCGATTTAGAAAATTTTGTGAAAAATTGCTGCTGAACCTTGAAGCCCTCTGATTTCTTCAAAAACATGAAATGCTACATGTAAAAAAAATGCTACATTTTTCATCAAATTTTTGAATTTCTTTTTACCAAGATGTGATGCAAGTATTGACGAAAATTTACCACTAAAATAAAGTAGAATATGTCATGAAAAACTATCTCAGACTGAAAAGTAAAAGCATCCCAGAGTTATTAATGCTTAAAGTGACAGTGGTCAGATGTGCAAAAAATGCTCAGGTCCTTAAGGTGAAAATGGGCTGAGTCCTTAAGGGGTTAACATTGTTTAAAAAAAAAAAAAAAACTTTTTACAACAGTATTGAGTAATATAAAAAGGAACACAGTGAAGACTTATCAGAAATTTTACAGTTGCCCATAGCAACCAATCAGATAATCTTAATAAAAAAAAAGTCTCTAAAAAATAAAAGAATCTGATTGGTTGCTATGGGTAACTGGATAACTTTTCCACTGCACATGTTTTGATATATCTCCCCCCCCAACCCCCCCCCCCCCCCCCCCCCCACACGGGAAGACCATTGTGAACAGAGCCTAACAAAGGAAGTGTGTTCTATAACGGTGCCTAAGGCACATAAATTCCTACCCTGGCAGGGACGAGGTAAGTAGTACCTCTAAGTAGTAGTTGTAACTAGTAGTAAAGTGTTATAAAAAAAAGTTGAGAAAATCCCTATTTCAAATCTTTCTAGTTCTTCTACAACGCAGAATATTGATATACATGTTTGGTAAATCTGGGCCAGTGTGATTTTGCCATACCAACTAATGCTCATGTTTAACATCTTAACAGAAAACAGACAGCCGGATCACCCGCACTTAACCCAATTCATTGATTGCGCAATGGAGGTGGGACAGGGCTTTCCCAGCAAGCCAGGACCCGCCTGCATTGTGCAATGCTGGCGAATACAACAGGTATCACTGGAACAGGATCACAGATCTGGTGTGATATCTCGTTGTAATGCGGTTCAACCACACTATAACCCTGTATGTTGAGTTTAGCGCAGATAAACCGGCTGTCAGTTTTCCCTTAAGGACACAGCCAGTTTTCATTTTTGCCTTTTCATTTTTTCTTTTTTTGCCTTTTAAGAGCCATAGTTTATTTTATTTTATATTTTTACCATAAAATGTATGAAGCAACTCCCAAAATGTATTTGTGGCAAGGTTTTTGTTTTTACGCAGTGCATTTATGGTAAACTGACATGTTCTCTTTATTCTCTGGGTCAATACAATAAAAATTATACCCATGGTTACATGCTTTTCTACTATTGTGCAACTTATAAAAAAAAACTTTTTTTTAAATATTTACAATTCCCGAAGTCTGTCCTTATAACTTTTTATTTCTCTGTATACTGGACTGTATAAGGGCTAACATTTCATCCTTTAATCTGCAGTTTTAATCACGATCACTTCTGAATATATGTGGCTTTTTGATCACTTTACATTCTTTTTTTTCCAGGGATGTGATGTGACCAAAAATCTGCAGTTTTGGACGCAATCATTAAAGGGTACCTCTCATCAAAAAAACTTTTGATATATTATAGATTAATGTATGCAGAATAACTTTACAATTGCATGTTATTAAAAAAAATATGCTTCTTTCTATTTAATTTTCCACTTTGAAGAAATGACCACTAGGGGTCTCCCTACTAGTCCTGGCAGCAAGCATTTCAGACTCATGCTGGAGTCCTAAACACTACGAGCTGCCACCTTGCTTTGTTCACAGCCTGTTTGGCTGTGAACAAAGCAGGCTGGCAGCTCTGAGTGTTTAGGACTCCAGCATGAGTCAGAAATGCTTGCTGACAGGACTGATCGGGAAAAATACAATAGAAAGAAGCATATTTTTCATTAACATGCTATTGGAAAGTTATTTAACAGTCATTAATCTAAAATATATCAAAAGTTTATTTGATGAGAGATACCCTTTAAAGGGGTATTCCAGGCCAAAACTTTTTTTATATATCAACTGGCTCTGGAAAGTTAAACAGATTTGTAAATTACTTCTATTAAAAAAATCTTAATCCTTGCAATAGTTATTAGCTTCTGAAGTTGAGTTGTTGTTTTCTGTCTAACTGCTCTCTGATGACTCACGTCCCAGAGCTGTGCAGTTCCTATGGGGACATGACATCATCATTGAGCAGTTAGACAGAAAACTTCAGAAGCTAATAACTATTGAAAGGATTAAGATTTTTTAATAGAAGTAATTTACAAATCTGTTTAACTTTCCGGAGCCAGTTGATATATAAAAAAAAAGTTTTGGCCTGGAATACCCCTTTAAAAAGGACAATGGTTTTTTCATTTTTGCACTTGAGTTTTTTCCTCCATGCCTACTAAAAATCATAACGCTTTCAATTTTCCACCTACAGACTTGTAGGAGTGATTAGTTTTGGCACCACCAATTTTACTTCGTAAAAATTTTACCACAAAATCAATGCCATAATCTCTGGGAAAAATTGTGGGAAAAAATGCTTCTGCTTCTATGTAGTGCACTTTTCTTTATTCTTTAGGTCTATACAATTAAAATGTTTTACTTCTTACAAATTTTTTACTTACATTTTTTTAAGTTTAAAAATGTCCCCTTCTGACCACTTTAACTTTTTAATTTGTACATATACAGGGATGTATGAGGGCTCATTTTTTGTGGCCTGTTCTGTAGTTTGTATTGGTACCATTTTAGTTTCAATGGGACTTTTTGATCAATTTTTATAAAAAAATTTTAACCTCGCGGTGAAACCACGTTTGTTTATTTTTGTTTACATATATATATATTTTTTTTTATAGAAAAAGGGGGGTGATTCAAAGTTCAATTAGGGAAAGGGTTAAATAAATAACTTTTATTAACTTTGTTCCAAATTTTTTTCAGTATTTTTTTGTCCCCATGGGGGCCTATTACATGCAAACTTCTTATTTGCATTTACTGTTTAATTCTATGCCGTAGCATAGCATTGATAAGTGCTATCGGTGCTCCAATGATCCAGCCTGCCGTGGCTGACTGGAGCTTTGGAGAACCAATAGGATGGTGAGGAGGAAGGTAAGGGCCCTCCCGCCCTTACCTGCCTCCTCGCGGTAGTCCCAAGTAGCTCCAGCTGGGAGTAGTTTATTAACATTTTAGATGCTGTAATCAACTTTGATTGCAGCGTCTAAAGGGTTAATGCCAGTCAGCACCACGGTCGGTGATGTCCGGTATTAGCCACGGGTCCCGGGGGCTATCAGACCATCCCGCTATGACTCAGCTCCTGTGCGGACAATGGACTTAATCTACGTCCATTGTCCTTAAGAGATTAACATATTTCAATAGTTAGGAGATATCCACATGCGGCAATACCAAACATGTTTTTATCTTATTTTTTTATTTGAAAAAATTGGAAAAGGGGATAATTTTACTTTTTTATTGGGAAGGGGACTTATTCACATTTATAAAAACTCTTAACATAATTTATACTGCACAGTAAATGTCATAAAAAATTATTTAAATGCCAGAAATTTTAAAATTTTTCACAATATTTTGGAGTTTTTCACAAAAAATGCTGCATGCATCAACAAAGATTTACTACTAATATAAAGAACAGTATGTCACGAAAAGCAATCTCAGAATCGCTTAGTAAAAGCATTTCAAAGTTATTACAACTTAGGGACACAGGCCAGATTAAAATAAATTGGGCTTGGTCCTATAGATAATAACAGGCTGCGTCCTTAGTGTTGTGTTCACACGTACAGTATTCTGCGCAGATTTGATGCGCAGGATTTCTGCTGCAAATTTCAATGTAAACTAAATGACTGAGCTCAACTTCTGATCTGCAGTTACAAATCCTATGCATCACATCTGCCTAGGATACTGTACGTGTGAACGTACCCTTAAGGATTAAAAAGATGGAACATTTATAGGTGGAAAGGGGGGAGTATGATCGAGTGAATAAAAACAGATCTTCGCTTCAGTTAGCATTTGATGTTGAAATCTAATGTAGGGACGAGGCTTCTCCAAACGTTTTGAAACCATTTGTTTTTAAGCGCTGACAGTTTCAGTTGGTGAAAACAGCATCTGCTTCGCTTCTTGAAGATGCTGCTCATGCATTGTTTGCAGATGCAAATGATTCATTGGATAAAATGGCTAAAGCTCCATATTTCATTGAATAGCGTTAAAATCATGACTGCTGTGACAGATGCGCTGCCTTTTAGGAGTTAAATGTATACAATGAGTGGAAAACCTAGTTTGTACTGAAGTGAAATGCATCTGTTTTTAGTATAAAATATATTGGTAAGAAGATTCAAACCAGTTTGACCATTTAGGGTGGATTTATGTGTTTCTGTGTGTTTGTATCTGCATATATACTTATCCATTATATCAAGATTTACATGTCAGAAAACTGAGTGAATGCGTTAGATATCTGCTTTCTAGTTGATTTTTCCAATAAAAAATAGGTATCTACATGCATATCTATTTATTACGTAATTGTATTTATTGTATGTTTATGTTTACATTTTGCATGCTGAAAGTATGGGAGAAATAAAACGTCTAGTAATTGCAGTAAAAATGAAAGTATATGCCTGCATTCAATTCCTTTTTGAAGACTTGCATATCTGTTGTACAGTAGTTGCTTTGACAACAGTGTACAACTTAATAGGCAATCTGCCAGACTATTGTAGCCATCACAGCAAAGACAAGAAATCCTCATTGTTTTGATGCCAGCAACTCCATTGTAGAATGAATGCGGATTTATATGCAACAATGAAGGTAATACAGTGGTCCCTCAAGTTACAATATTAAAGGGGTATTCCAGGCAAAACCTTTATATATATATATATATATATATATATATATATATATATTTATAATATATTAACTGGCTCCGGAAAGTTAAACAGATTTGTAAATTACTTCTATTAAAAAATCTTAATCCTTCCAATAGTTATTACCTTCTGAAGTTTTCTGTCTAACTGCTCAATGATGATGTCACGTCCCGGGAGCTGTGCGTGATGGGAGAATATCCCCATAGGAGCTGCACAGCTCCCGGGACGTGAGTCATCAGAGTGCAGTTAGACAGAAAACAACAACTCAACTTCAGAAGCTAATAACTATTGGAAGGATTAAGATTTTTTTAATAGAAGTAATTTACAAATCTGTTTCACTTTCCGGAGCCGGTTGATATATATATATATAAAAAAAAAAAAAAAAAGTTTTGGCCTGGAATACCCCTTTAACCCCTTAACGACGCAGGACGTATATTTACGTCCTGCGCCGGCTCCCGCGATATGAAGCGGGATCGCGCCGCCAGTCACCGGACACCAGTCAGTGCATACGCTTCAGTAATACAGGGGTTTTACCAGTGAATGCCCATTTTGATTGGTCGGTTCTTCCGGCCATTGACACTTTTCACAGATCTGGACTGCCTGTAGCATTGTATGTTGAGTCTGTTGAGGCCATTGTAAGTTGAGTAATAACTGTATTATGCTATTACACTAGGTTTGCTAAGTTTGTCATGTATATTTTTTATATTGGCTTGGTACTAATAGAAACATTTAACGTTAGATTTTGGTTTTAGAAGCTTATCCAAAATGTGCGGTTCCTTTTATGCAGAAATGCTTTCATATTTATAGATGATGCGATTCTAAATACAGTGTAATGCTGAAGAATTACCTATTCTTATCTACTGTGTTTATATTGTTTGGCTTTGTGATGCTTGTCAGAGTCTTTTAGTTTTTTTCCTTTTTGTTTTTTTCCTTTCTGTATTAGGCATTACTGTGGGTAATTCCATGTATTGAACAAGTTTTGCAGTTTCCTATTGATTCAGTATTTTAAAGGGATTATCCAGGAAAAAAAACTTTTTTATATATATATCAACTGGCTACAGAAAGTTAACCAGATTTGTAAATTACTTCTATTAAAAAATCTTAATCCTTTCGGTACTTATGAGCTTCTGAAGTTAAAATTGTTCTTTTCTGTCTAAATCCTCTCTGATGACACCTGTCTCGGGGAAACGCCCAGTTTAGAAGCAAATCCCCATAGCAAACCTCTTCTAAACTGGGCGTTTCCCGAGACAGGTGTCATCAGAGAGCACTTAGACAGAAAAGAACAACCTTCACTTCAGAAGCTCATAAGTACTGAAAGGATTAAGATTTTTTTATAGAAATAATTTACAAATCTGTTTAACTTTCTGGAGCCAGTTGATATATATAAAAAAAATTTTTTTCCTGGATAACCCCTTTAACTATTGGTGCTCAAACAAAATATCAAATGGCAACAAAATGATACAGTAAATTTTATATACAGGTTGCATTTTTTTTTTTTACATATTAGCATTGCCTTGTCATAGAAGTTGTAAATAGATGCCATTTTACTCTGTAGTATTCTTTCAGGCAGAAGTTGATGGTCTCAGTCTTTTGAGGCCTGTCTCTTTATAACCCCTGACCTTTGTTCTTATAAAGTCAACATCCGAGGGCAGGAGATTAAGGCAGTTTAAAGACTAGAGTGGGAAGTGAAATGGAAAAATTAGCCTGCATATTTAGGGTGCAAACATCAAAGTCCAAAAATGTGCTTGTTGTGAATCTTACGTTGGAGCTTAATAAAGTTTATTTTTTGTCAGCTTCAAGGTGGCTAACTCTTTTAGAAAGAGACGTATGTTCATACAAGAAACATTGCCATCTGCAGCCATTGTGTGAACATTAATGATTACCTTTTGTGATAAGCTGAGAAATGTATGCTTATAGTAATGTATAGCACAACGAACAAAACTTTTTGTAAACTGTACATGTTCGAAAAAAGCAACACACGTGCTTTATTATATTTAATTCATAACTCTGTAGTATGGCTGAGTGTGCATAATTGGCAGAAATATTTTGGTACTATAAATTCTACTCTCAAGACCCAAGATAAAATTGTTGTCATTGATTCATTTGTTTTGAAAGAATATGATTTCAGAATTAGTTTTCATGAATATACATGTGCAGCAGGCGAACACAGGATTTTGGAATGAACAGTTGTGAAATAACATTGTTCTACTAAACATTATGGGGGAGATTGCCAGATTTTTGAAACATTGACAGGACTCCATTGGTCCTATTGGTCGATTATTGGGAACAAGCCTTCCTAGGAACATTCATTTGCCTGATAAAGAAGTGCTGAACATCTTTTTACATGAAAGACCCATATTGGGATTAGTCGTATGGAGAGAAATTAACCCCTTAACGACCACGGACTTAAATGTACGTCCTGGCTTGGCGGTACTTCCCACACCAGGACGTACAGATCACTGCATCTGCCGCAATGTGCATGTTAAAATAGATGATCGGATCGCTGCAGCGCTGCCGCGGCGATCCGATCATCTGTAATGGCAGACGGAGGTCCCCTCACTTACCTCCAGGCGTCTTCTGCTCTGGTCTGAGATCTAGCAGAGCAGAGCAGAAGATGACCGATAACACTGATTAGTGCTATGCTCTATGCACAGAACAGTATTAGCAATCAAATGATTGCTATAGATATTTCCCCTATGGGGACATAAAGAGTAAAAAAAAAAAAAATAGTTGAAAAATGTAAAAAAAAAAAAAAAAGTGAAAAATCCCCTCCCCCAATAAAAATAAATTGTCAAAATGTCCCAATATTTTTTTTTTAATAAACATATTTGCCATCGTCGCATGGGAAATGTCCGAACTTTCAAAATATAATGTTAATGATCCCCTACGGTGAACGGCATAAACGTAAAAAATAAAAAGTCCAAAAATGCAGGTTTTTTTTTTGTCACATTTTATTCCCCAAAAAATGTATTAAAAATGATCTAAAAGTTTTATATATTTTCAAATGTGGTATCGATAAAAAGTAAAGATGACAGCACAAGAAATGAGCCCTCATACCGCCCTATATACGGAAAAATGAAAAAGTTATAGGTGGTCAAAATAGGGCGATTTTAGATTACTGATTTTGTACAAAAAGTTTGGATTTTTTGTAAGC
The DNA here is from genome assembly GCF_029499605.1 of Hyla sarda. NCBI lineage: Eukaryota > Metazoa > Chordata > Amphibia > Anura > Hylidae > Hyla > Hyla sarda. The sequence continues at coordinate 232,480,453 of NC_079191.1, forward strand.
GGTACAAAAATATAAAAGTATCTATCCATGGGTATCATTTTAATCATATTGACCCACAGAATAAAGAACACGTCATTTTAACCATAAATTGTACAGTGTGTTAACGAAACCCTCCAAAATGTGCAAAATTGTGGTTTTCATTTCAATTTTCTCCCTAAAAAAAATTATCCTTTGGGTTCGCCATACATTTTTGAGTAAAATTAGAGGTTTCATTACAAAGCACAATTGGTCACGCAAAGAACAAGCCCTTATATGGGTCCGTAGATGAAAATATAAAAGAATTATGGATTTTAGAAGGCGAGGAGGAAAAAACGAAAACGCTAAAATAAAATTTGCCTGGTCCTTAAGGTTAAAATGGGCTTGGTTGTTAAGGGGTTAAAGCAGTCTGATCATGTAGTCTTGTGTATCTGTACCCTCTTGTTGTGTAGCTGATGAAAGTGGCTAACATCTTATTGCCGGATTAGACTACAGAGAGTTTGTTTATAGTCTGTAATCTTAAAGACTCCTAAATCTGCAAAGAACCTGCATGCACAGCGTTTTAGTGTAGCCTGTAAACGACATGGTAATGTCTGGGTCTTAACATTGGTCAATGTCCTTGCCAAAAAAGTTTTGTTTTTGTTGGGCAAATAAAATACTTTAGTGTTTTTAATACACAGGGAAGCACAGATTGAATCTTTACACCCCCCACTACCCCAACCCACGCACACACTTACACACTGCTGCTGGCAGATCATCTAGTATGCACTGCTGTCCTGGTTTTGCTCCTTCCGCTGGTGTTTTACTACCTCAGGAACCGCTCCCTTTTGAGCAGGAGAGAAATGTTATCAGAAGAAGAAAGAGCAGGAGCACAGTGGGGACTGAAAGATCTGATGGTGGCATTGGTGAGGGAGCAGGGGAGGTAACGCTTTTAATACAGAGGAAACAAAGTATTATATTTATCTCAAAAACTTTTTTTTTAAATGTATTTCCATTGGTGTCCTGAAGCCAGTAAAGCAAGAAGCGAAGTACAAAAGGGGGGCAATTCTGTGCAGTATTTGTAGCTTAACATAAGCCTCTTCTGTTCAAAATGCTTTTCCAGCTATACCTACCTAACTAGGGGTGCATAAATGGTGAGTTTGAAAAGCACTGCCCTGTGTGACGGGAAAAAGTCTAAAATTAACCTCAGTGACCCAAAGCCATGTTTAGTAGTGGACTTTGTGAAACCTCAGCCAAATAATATTGTTACTTAATGACATATTTTTCTAGATTAAGTAGAGTTAAAAATAATTAAAGGGGTAGTTCAATGGCAAACTTTTTTTTTTTTTTTTTTAAATCAATTGGTGCCAGTAAGTTAAACAGATTTGTTAATTGCTTCAATTAAAAAATCTTAATCCTTCCAGTACTTATCAGCTGCTGTATGCTCCACAGGAAGTTCTTTTCTTTTTTAATTCCCTTTCTGTCTGACCACAGTGCTCTCTGCTGACACCTCTGTCCATTTTAGGAACTGTCCAGAGCAGGATAGATTTGCTATGGGGATTTGCTCCTGCTCTGTACAGTTCCTAAACTGGACAAAGGTGTCAGGAGAGAGCACTGTGGTCAGACAGAAAGGGAATTCAAAAATATAACAACTACTTGTGGAGAATATAGCAGCTGATAAGTACTTGAAGGATTAAGATTTTTTAATTAAAGTAATTTACAAATCTGTTTAACTTTCTGGCACCAGTTGATTAAAAAAAAGTACCCCTTTAAAAAAGGTATAGGGGGACTATAAGGAGGACTATGAGTCCCAGCAAGTGCTTAGGTATGCTATTTTTCACGAGTTTATTATCTTTCTTTTGTAAATCAAAACACACCTTTTAGAAACTTTGTAGTGTACCCTTACCAGAACAAATTCTTTTTTTTTTCAGCTTATAAACTAACTGCTCCTCCTCCTCCTAAACTCACCCTTAACTCTGCATCAACATAAAGGGGTACTCTACTCTAAACATCTAATTCCCTATCCAAAGGATAGGGGATAAGATGTTAGATTCTGCGTTTGTGGCATTAGCTTCCGCGTTCACGCCACACCCCCTCCAATAATGTCTGAGAGGGGGCGTGGCTTCTAGTACATAGCCATCACGCCTCCTCCTATAGACATGAATGGAGGGGGTGTGGCAACTGGCATCGCCAGTCGTCGGGCGACATTTTCCAGCAGAGTACCTCTTTAAATCATCAGTATATTCAACATCTAACTGATTCCAACTTTCTCAATGGACAATTGGACAATTAAAAGCTTTCCAGGTCATGGAACAATGTTTTATTTCTACCTTTTAGGGTGTATTGACACATACAGTATCCTGTGCAAATTTGATGCACAAGATTTTATGCTGCGGATTTCAGTGTAAACTAAATGACTGACACTGCATCAAACTGCAGCTTCAAATTCTGCGCATCAAATATGCGCAGGGTACTGCATGTGTGAATACGCCCTTAAAGTTTGAATAGATTGAGGTCTGGATTGTTTGTTGACCATGCCATCGACTCTACTAAAGAAAAGCTTTAACTCCTTCCTGACACTTGACATACCTGTACATCATGGGTCAGGTGAGGGGAATATGGTCCGGGTCCGTTTCATAACTGGCAGGTGCTCGCTGCTGACATCTGCTGTCAATGGCCGACATCAAAAATTGCTCCGATGGCCGTCACTTAAATGCCACGATCAATAGAGATTGACATTAAATGATGGTAATCCCTAGTGTCTCATAGTCCGAATAGCATTGCATTGATTTATGTAAGCAATCTACTTAAAAGTAAAAAAAAAAAAATGTAATCCCGCCCAATAGAAATCTGTGCATGGATGACTGGGGTGCTGCGCCGGAGATTGCGGAGGAACCCCTGCAATCAGACATCTTATATCCTATGCCTTTGGATAGGAGATGAGATGTTTTTCAGCGGAGTACCCCTTTAAATCCTGTTGGATAGTGATTGTGCAACATAAGTCCAGTTGTGAATGAACAGAGTGGAATGAAAAGTAAATGGAATATCTGCACAGGACTGTCTCATGAAGACATCTCATCTCCATATTGCCCTGCTTGGGCAAGAATTCCCTTTACAAAATCAGCTTTTTACCATGCGTTAGACCCCCAGGGATCCAGCAATTACCATGGTTGCTGCTTTGCAAAAGGGGGTATTTCTGTACAAAACTTGTAATATTACCTAGGTCTTGAGCTGCTTCAGGGGGATGGTGCAACTTTCTAAAGAAATGTTTTCCATCCATGGTGCCTCCAGCTGTTGGAAAACTACAATTCCCAGTTGTCTGAGCATGCTGGCGATATCCTGGATGGGGGAAACATTTGTAAAGGCAAGACTACCTACCGCTGATAGACTTAGTAGAAAATAATTTGGGATACCACATATTAAATGTTAAAGGGGTACTCCAGTGGGAAAACATGTTTAGGAATCAAGTGGTACCAGAAAGTTATACCGATTTGTAAATTACTTCTATTTAAAAATATTAATCCTTCCAGTACTTATCAGCTGCTGTATGCTCCATAAAAAGTTGTGTAGTTCTTTCCAGTCTGACCACAGTGCTCTCTGTTGCATCCTCTATCCATGTCAGAAACTGTCTGGAGCAGGAGAGGTTTGCTATGGGGATTTTCTCCTGCTCTGGACAGTTCCTGACATTGGCAGCAGAGAGCACTGTGGTCAGGCTAAAAAGAACCATGCAACTTTCTGTGGCGTATACAGCAGCTGGTAAGACTTTTAAATAGAAGTAATGTACCAATCTGTTTAACTTTCTGTCACCAGTTAATTTGAAAACCCTTTTTTCCTTTGGAGGTATCACTGCAGTATAGAAGACAGAGACGCGCTCTTTCCATGGGGCAGTAGTTGCTAGTGTAGTATATTCACATGTATATGTCTTACTAGAGTATGGTTGGGGTTTATTTTTATCCTTTTTTTTAATAACTTACAAGGACTGAGATCATTTCACACTTTGTTCTCTGGTTTCAGTTCAGATAAATATTTCTGAAATGGTATTATAAATGTTAAAAAGGAATTGTGTAAATGAAAGCATGAGGGATGGGGATGAGATTGAGTGTAGACAAATCAACCTACTTCTTAGGATAAGGAATCTCAAAGGGAAGGACAGTGTTTAAAAAGCACTTGAAACATATAAAGGCATTGGATCTTCTAAGATATTATCGTCATTTTAAGAGCTCACAGAATGGGGCACACAAATGTGAAATATAATTTGTCTAAATTTGTCATTTATTCTGTATGAATTTGGAGAGAAGCAGACGTGTGTCTAGAAGAAATGACTGGTAGCAGGAGCTAAGATTGACTTGAATTCTTTCTGCCCTTCCCCCTCTCATTTCAGAGGAAGATGCCGCCATGCATGACCTTAAGCAGCCTTTCTAAATACTTCCCTTTTTTTATTTACAGGCTTATCTATCTAATACCAATAACAATATTTTTCAGTATTTAAGCAAAATTAAAGTTTGTATATAGTGACATTTAAATAGTTAGAAATACGGTACCTCCTATAAATAATAAAAATGTTTAATTTGAAAAGAAAGTACATAAGACTTGTGAGAGCTGTGCAAGCACCATTAGCGGCAAGTGCTTGCTGTACTTTGTATCTGACACTCCACTGTAACACCTGGGGGTAGCCCCTTATTCCAGCCTTTTTATGTCAATAGCGACTGCAGTATCTGAGTTGGACAGAGGGAGGGGGCTCCCTCTGCCTGTCAGCCACCCGCAACGCATTCCCAGGGTTATAGGGTTCCCATGCCAGCCAGTAGTCCCAGGTCTGCCAGAGGTATGACTTATTAGTTTGCCTACCACTGTTACATTGAGGGAACCTTGAACAGGTTTTCATATATACATATGTGTTAAGAGTAAAAGAGTTTTGATATTCAGAATGTGAATTTTTTAATTGTACTGAGCCAAAATAATAAGTTTTACATGTAATCTGTGTCCTGCTACAGCTATTCTTGTGATAAGACATCTATTTAGGCATTTGTTTTTTTATTTCCATATAGATCAGTGTATACTTTTCTATATACTCTTCTATTTCAATAGAAGTACAGAAAATACAATTCTATACGCTCTCAAAGTATGTGCGGAACCAACAGCAACAGTTCATGGAAAATGATTGTTAGCATAATATGTGACTGCGCAGAAACTGGTTATACAGTATGGCATTGAAAAAATACTTTCCTTCATGCAATACGTGTTTGCAATGCTGGCAGGTGCATACTAATAGTTACTACATATAATAGTTTTATGTGGAAACAAAGTAATCCTAAGTGGCATTGTACAGTGATCCCTCAACTTACAATGGCCTCGACATACAATAGTTTCAACATACAATGAATGGTCTTTTCTGGACTATTGTAACTTGAAACCAGACTCAACGTACAATGCTATGGAATCTGCGAAACATGTCAATGGCTGGAAGAACCGACCAATCAGAATGGGCATCTCACTGGTAAAACCCTGTATTACTGAAGTGCATGCACTGACTGGTGTCTGGTAGCGCCCCCTACAGTACAGGGAGGTATTACATGTTCTGTACTCTTTACCTATACCAGGGTTAGCTTCTCCTTTGGGCATCTGGTGAGGGCGACTCCATTTTCCTTTTTTTTTTAGGACATTGCGTGTTCTGTACAGGACCCTGAAGAAGCTCCTGTCCTTTACATAGACCAGTGTTTCCCAAAGAGGTTGCCTCCAGCTGTTGCAAAACTACAATTCCCAGCATGCCCGGACAGCCTTTGGCTGTCCGGGCATGCTGGGAGTTGTAGTTTTGCAACAGCTGGAGGCACCCTGGTTGGAAAACGCTGACATAGACAGTGATTTACAGCTCCCAGCAGATCTTTCTTACTTTTATATGTAATAATTTGCTTTATCTATATTAGTTATCTACTTATTTTTTTTTAATCCTCACTTTTTCCTATTTTTGGATGACATTTTGGTGGCTTCAGGACCAATTACCACGTTTCCATAGAGTTCTGGTCTCAACATACAATGGTTTCAACATACAATGGTCGTCCCAGAACCAATTAATATTGTAACTTGAGGGACCACTGTATTGATATTTCTTTAGGCTGGGTGGGTTTAGTTACCGTATGTACAGCTCCATATATCTGTAGACAAAAATTCCCATGTTGTCATATTTCAGATCTGAACACTAGGATTGCCATGGACGTTGCTTGGACTTGTAGTCTGAACTAGAGATCTCTGACAACTGGAGTTTTGAGGCTTGGAACAAAATAAACAAAAGAAATTACAAAGCAAATTACTCATATTCCTTAGCAGTAAATTAACAGTGACACTGAAAAGACATTTTTTTCCCCTTCCCTCCCCCTCAGGAATGTTGGTTCTTAAAGCTCCTCTTTGCTTCCTGCTACTTTCATTTAATGTGCACTTTTGGTGCAATCATGTTATTGCATGTTCTCCACTCACAAATGTTTGGGCTTTGAATGCTTTAAGGGTCCCACCTAATACTTAACTGATGTAATATTACAAATAATTAAGTGTTGGATTCCATCGGCTGAAAAGCCTCAAACATGTTGTTTTGTTTGCTACCTATACGTTTTCACTTGCTTTTTTTTTTACTCTGACTCTTGCTATACATCTTAGGCGGGCATTATTTCCCACCCATCTTATTGCCAACAAAAATTTACACAGCTTCTGCTTTTAGAATTATCTCTAAAAATGTACAGAGCAGTCAGGTGAGCTCTATAGAAGTCTTTGTTCACAAAAATTTTTGCATACAGTCGCAGTACTGTAGGGGGCGCTACCAGACACCAGTCAGTGCATGCACTTCAGTAATACAGGGTTTTACCAGTGAAATATCCATTCTGATTGGTCAGTTCTTCCAGCCATTGACACGTTTTGCAGATTCCATAGCATTGTATGTTGAGTCTGGTTTCAAATTACAATGGTCCAGAAAATTGTATGTTGAAACTATTGCATGATATTAGTTTTTCTGTTGGATGCCTATGCAGTAAACTAGTAGAGTAGGCTACACTATTCAATACAGTTTACAGTGTATCCACTAGTATTGCACTGGCATATTCAGTCCATGTACAACTGTACATTTTATAGGTTGTTTAGTCTTTACAATCTGAAAAAAGGCACATGATTATTCTCTGTCAAAAAAGATGGTAGTTCAACTGATGTCTACTTACAAAGCTGTCACATGTGCTCATGGTGCGCCATTAATACGATGTATACATATATTTGTTATCCCCTTAAAGACTAGCCCATTTTCGGTCTTAATGGTAGTTTCACATATGGAGTTACAGAAGGAAGAGCAGCTGTGGGGCACCAACATCTGCCCAAACAAGTTATATACCATTTAGAGTAAGGGAATGGGTAAGAGTGTTATTTATTGGCCAGACGTGTTTGATTTAATCTAAAGCCACAATACCAGTAAATAGTATTAATACAAATAAGTGTAAATGAAGGCTTAAGTGTCTGAATGATTTATATTTCTAGCTGCTTGTGATGTAAATGTTGGCTAAAGCCAATAATGTAGCAGGTAGTCAGCAATACACATTTATAGCAGATAGGTTATAGGTGGGTACTGTCTGGATGGTTTGCCAAAGAATGGGAAATGGAAAGGAAGGATTTAGGTTCTCCTTCTTGCTGGATTAAATTCTGGTTTTGGTGGCTTAAACTGCTTTGAAAACAGTCATGGCGTTTGGTTGGGATGGTGTCCTTGGTTTTTATTGCATGTAAGCAAACTGGATATGCAATTTGTTTAGCCATAAAGATGGAGATGTCAGTGTATGCATAAATCCATCTTTGTGAAATAGAGGTTTTTGGAAAGCATCTGGCTCTGTTACACGTGTTACAATTGTGGGAGTAAGCGCTGTTTTAGCTAGCTGGTTTATTATATTAATATATTAGTAATAATTGTATCAAATCTTCCTGTCCTTAAAATTTGTATTGTGGCTAGTCTCTAAAATAAAAGTAAAAGTGTACCTGTCGTCAGCAAAAAAAACATTTTATGTAATGTAGATTATATCATTATATGTGTATTTGTAATATACATTGGTTAAAAATTGCTTGTCCTCAGTGCACAGAGCCCTGCTTGTCCTGTCCTCACTTCCTGTACTTGGACTCCTCATAGAGACACACAGGCAATAGCTGCAGGGACAAAAATATTAAATTTTTTTTTAACCATTGTATATTACAAATATAATGGTATTATCTACATTATATAAAATATTTTTGTTGCAGACACTTCCACTTTAAAGAATAATTACTGCTTCTTTTTAGTAGTGCGTTACACACACCATTAAACCTCTAAAGTTAGAGTGGTCTTAGCAGCACTCTGTAAAATGAACATGTGACTACTATCATACATTAGAGACACTCCTGCTATTTCAGAAGTACCAGGAAGTATACGCAATAAAATGACATATCTGCTACTTAAGTTACAGGCTGTAATGTCAGTCAGTCATTTGGCTTTTCTAGAATGGTGAGTTTTTAACTAAGCATTTTATTTTATTTTTTAAACCTGATCTATTCTGATACAGTTTTTTTTGTGTGGAATAAGATTGAATGTCTCTTTTTACTCCAGTGTGAGATTTGGGATCCACACTTGATGGTTTACAAGTATGATGCTTTGGCTTTATTTGAAGAAAATGTTAATTGTTTAGTTGTAGTCTACTTTTATATATACCAAATCAAGATGTTTGCTTTTGTACTGGTTTATCACAAGTTATAAAAGATGTATTTCCATGAACATGAATAACCATAAACCTAGGTTATCTTCTGCTGTATCTGGTCACTATTCAATGTGTGTGCCATTCATCAATTAACTCTTTTAACTCTTCAATTTACTGTTGGTCCTCATGCTTCTTGTTTGTTTTGTCTTCTGGCCAAGTTAGTTGGCTACTTATATTTCGTATCATTTAACTCCAGTATATGTGGCCCTGGAGTTTGATACACCTATTTCTTTGCTGTTTTTTCTTCGGAGGCATGTGCAGATCTGATAAAAGATTGATTGCCATGACCAATTATATTTTCCAACTGGCAGCTGTGCTACTTGAAGGCCTTAGAAGCAGCTGAAGAGAAGTTGCTCTGTATGTGTGCTACATAAGCTCCCATTAATAGGTTCTGTCAATGACTGATTTTCTTTTCTTTTTTCCTTTTGTGTACCTAACACCTAACCAAAAGGTAACGTAAACCTGTTATTTTTGGAGATGATAATACAGAGCTATATTAACTCCTGACAAATAAGGAGCGTTTCCATTTTTGCTGCAAATCCTTAATTTAAAAAAAAAAACCTGAGAACTGGCATGATTTGTGTTGCTGGTAAGAATGATTGACACAAAGCGAATACATACTCAAAAGGATGGAATAAATGCCTCCCATCCCCCCTTTGGCCAACACTCATAAACAGGAGCAGATAGCATCTAAGGCATTGCCTCAGCAGGGAAGCAAATGTGATGGGGGTTAGGAATCCGGAAGACAACACTGTGTAGCAATTAGAATTTTGTGTGCAATAATCAGTACGTGCTATGAAAACTTGATGCATCAACTTCAAGACCTCTGTTAAAATGCAGCAATAAAATCTCGCAAAGGGTATGTTTGTTAATTGAAAGTGTGGAGCTGGACGGCAGGTTTTTTGGTGACGTAAAATGGTTCACTGAATGGCATAACATAGTGCATACCATACTGACTGATTTAAATTGATTTGTCCATGACTGCAGGCAGCAAAACTTCTGAAGCCCTTTAACCTTTTTTCTCTTGGAGGATGAGGTGTTTGTGAATACCTTTTAGCAAAAATGTCCATGTTTATAAAAATTAGTGTTAAGAGGCAACATTAATAAAACATATATTGGACTTTAATAAGTATATTTGTTAGTTGTGTTTTATATATTTTTTTATTTTTTGTGTTTGGCTAGTTTTAGATAAATATGAAATTATAGGAAATGTAAAGGCGTTCATTCTTCCATTCCCTCTTCTTTCTTACTGTTTTAATGAAGGTTGTATTCTAGATTTATTTAAGTAGCTTTTCTTTTTAGTGCTAAAAAAATTTTTTGAAAAGTTGAGGTGTACAACAAAATTTACCAAAAAGTTTAGTCTAGTTTAATTTGATTATGCATTAATTAATTAATTAATTTATTCATTCATTTTAATATATCTGAAGTAGTTTGCTTAATGAAATGAAAGTTTCCCTAATAAGAATATATTGCAATTTGATTAAGAAGATGTATATATTTCTAGTCTCTCTTCAGGACTATGTTTTTTACATAGATTTTATTTGCATAAGTGTCTGCCTGTTTTTATTCCCCTATAATATCCACTATATCCAATTTCATAAAGAAGGCTAAAAAGAAATGCACGTGTAGAACATTCTTAATACTGCAATACCAGAAATCTGCAGAATTCCATATTTAGATGAATGTCGCCACCTTGTGGAATTCAAGTTACTTCTTTCTTTCCCCCTTATTAAATGCATTTAATTTTTTGCATTGGAAAATGTATTTTTACTGATGAAATCTTATCTTAAAGTACCATCTTGTTTGTTGGTTAATAATAATCGTATTTAACAATCTTATTTGCAGGTGTAATGATTTTGCAAAAGAAAACTTAATTTTGTAATAACCACTGGAAGGCAAATTATAGTGTTTTGAGATTTTTTATTTATTTTTTCATTTAAAGGAGTACTCCCATTTTTATCACTATCACGTACAGTGTTGATCCCAAAAATTAGCTCCTGGCTGATCATGATATATTCTACCAATATGATATTACTTAGAAATGGAAACACTCTGTGAACATTTTCTCCGTCTTTTCTTGTTTAAAATATTACAATTTGGTGTTTAGATTTAGTTTAAAAGCATAATGCACGTGGTTGGTATATGCCCCCCAAGATGACTGTAGTATACACACTTTATAGGTAGAAGTTAAATCTTTTCATATAAAATATAATGGGCAGTGTATTATATGCACAAATTGAATTACTAACCTAATTCCCTAGACTGATTTAGTCTATCTTTTCTATTTTACAGATGCTACAACTGTGGTGGCCTTGACCATCATGCTAAAGAATGTAATCTACCTCCTCAGCCAAAAAAGTGCCATTACTGTCAAAGCATAATGCACATGGTAGCTAACTGCCCTCACAAGACGGTTCCACAACATCCAGCAGCCTCTCAGGGAAAATATGAAGCAGAACAGCAGCCCTCCACCTCTGCTTTTCAACGGGAAGGAGGAGGGTCCTTTGGCTATTCATCTCCATCATATTCTCAGGAGGGAAGATCGGAGCACTCAGAACGTTCAAGCAGGTCACCGCAAGAAGCTTCCTTAAGTAAGACATCTACGTCGCCTGAAGAACAAAGCAGAAAGGGGCCTTCTGTTCAAAAAAGGAAAAAAATGTAGCTTTGTCTCAGTGTCTCCCTTAAACTTGCCTATTCTGGGAAGTTCTACCTCATATAAGTACAGGGGAAGTCATTTCATTATTCGCAACTGACCTTGAATTTTAACTACTGTTGAGGAACTGTGAATTTAAAAATGAAAATAATCTGCTAATGGACAAATCACTCCAGGCAAACTGACCATGCAGGGTGTTATGCATTATACCTCATTTTGTGTGTGTGTGTGTATGAATGTGTGTGTACGTCATGCCCTTTAGTACACACGGTTGTAATTTCAAAACGGAGTATATATGGACATGTGTATATATTCGCAACCGTTTGCATTCCCAGCATTCATCAAAGTATGAAACAATATCCATTGTTACCATTTTCCTTTGAACACTCCTGCTATTTATTTTTCGGCACAATCACGTTTGTGATGTGTTTTAGTGTGTTTTAATGGTGTAGATGGCTGACACCAGTAGTATTAATACATCCCAGAAAGGAGAGTATTACTTCATTAAAGCAATATTGTCAGCTATTTCTAATGCAAGCATACTGAAATGGTATGTTCAGATGTGAGAAATGCCAAAACGTGCACCAAAGTGCATAATATAATGAATGATAATGTGTGGATGAAGTGAAATAATGCAGTATCAAAATGAATAGTTTCTTTGGGTTGGTTTTGGGAATTCAAAAGCCAGTAGCACTGTATAATGTTTGTGCCAGCTATTATTAGAAGTGAAATTATACCAGCACATAAATCTTTTAAGAATATACAATGTGCACAGTGAATGTAAACCCCTCCATTTAACAGCTGTATAATGTGTTAGCATAAGCACATGGTGTTATAGCCCTTACATGAAAACTACCCCATACTCAAAATGATCTATGCACATCACACCACATTACGCCACCTGCAACCTTACAGCTGCACTGTCTGACATCATATGCTTTAGTTATATAGACTAGGTAAGGCAAAAAGTGGTAGTTATGTATACCAAACAATGTGTTAATTTTTAGGATATTTTTATACGTAGTATTTTGAGCCACAAAATGACTACTTTTCAGCTAAAAAAAGGCTTAAAAAAATTGCTAAAAAAAAACCTGATTGGAAGCATTGCCTAATCCTGGGCTTAAAAAAAAACAATCCCCCTATTTTGGTACAACATCCAGTTGCCATGTAGGATTGTGTATGTAGTATAAAAGCATTGTTTGAACAGAACCTAAAGGCTAGGAGATTCAGTTAAATGGTTACACATTTAAGACAAAAAATTATTTTATATATTTTTTTTTCTTGAAACTAGGCTTTCTTGGCATCACCATGACATGTTTGTTACCCTGTCCCAGATGATTATTAAGGGGCAGATAGGCTGTAATGACATTCTTTCTTTAAAGCCCCAACCTGCAGCATATGAGTTTCGTAGCAAGCTCATATCATTCTAATGTTTTTTTTTCTGGTTGTTAGGGTAAATGTACTTATGTCACATTTACCTGTATGGCAATGTTTTTATTCAAAAGGTTTTATCTCTAGCAGAGGAATATGACATTAGATTTTCACCATATTGAGTAAAAAAAAAAAAAATATGCTAAAATTAGCATTTATTTTGAAAGAATATTACTATGAAAGAGTTTAACAGCAAGTGATATGTCAAATACTTTATGGCCATTAATGCCCATAAGAACCAAGCAAGCCTCTTGTCCAGAAAACATTCATTTAAATTGAAAACACACATTGGATTTTTTTTTTTTTTTTTTATATTTGCAAGAGATTTCTTGTTATGAAAAACTGGAGTATTTTCTTTAATTCTTTGTATGAATTTCTAGTCTGTAGAAATAACCATCCATTTGGATTTATATAGTGCTGCTGAGGATTTTGGATATGTTTTGCATTTAGTAACTAATTATTGTAGTGAGCTTTGCTTCACCTAATTTCTCTACTTGCTCGGCATGTATTTGCTCAAGGCAAAGCTACATTGGGCAACTATTCACATCTGAAAAGGCATCCATTTCAATATGAAAAGTATCAAGATGTGTATAAGACTGATTGACTTTGCGATATTATGGTAATATTGCTGCTGCTCATGATTATGATATCCACTGGCACGTATCAAGTCACTACACTTGAATACCATGACTGTGCTTTTTTTATGGTTATATAGTACTGGTAATTGTATTTTATTTCTCATTGTGGTCTAATGCAAAATTTAACTTTTGACGATATTGAATGTGATGAATTCATGAAATGCTTCCTTGCATTATGTAAGGAAAACATAGTCTTATTTAAGTTATGTAGACAAATCAAAGTAAAGTTGCATAACCTAAGACCGTGTGCTGTTAAGAGCACTTGGAATTGTCCTAATGCTTCTGTACTGTGGGTTCTACAATAAGTGCTTGATAGAAAATCATATTGGGGGACATTTATCAAAGCATTTAGTCATTTTTTGTGCAACTTTTTGATTGTGCAGTGCCCTAAGCAAAAAAAAAAAAAGAAAAATAAACTTGCTTACCAAAGCAAAAAGTGATTTTTGACTTGCAGTGGTCAGAGATTTATCAAGTGCAAAAGTCGCAAAAAAGTTGCATTGCATGAAAAAACCTACTAAGTTTACTCCAGCTCAGACATGGAGCAGAAAAAATGCTTACGTGAAATTTATCAACAGGCTGAAACAAGTTGATAAATAAGTCACACGTAAGCAAAAAAAATTGTAAGAAAAAAAATAACAAAAAAAAAGGGATACATAAGCAAACATTGATAAATGTCCCCCATTGTCACTGTCTATGAAACCAAAGTTTCCTCACTTTCTGCCAATAGAAGATTTCTGGAATTTGAAAAGTGGGCATTCCCTGTTTACATAGAGTTCAGAGCCGGAATCTAGCGGTCAGTCAGACTGTCACTTTTTTTATTTTTTGACCCTTCCCCTGTGCATCCCTTCAGTCTGAACTACATTGAGCACATACCAAGCCTATGTTAACTCTAGGTTTTATTTTTGTATATGAGAATATTATCACTAATTCAAGACCTACTCAGGACTAAGAACTTTGCTCAGGGAATATACCATGTGATATTTCACTTCCCATTACCGAATCGTCTACAGACCCATTGTATTGGAGAGAACCAAATAGATGTAGAACGTATATCTAATATATTAAGTGTTATATTCTGGTATTAGTAACTACCTCTCATATTACATATCAACCCACAATTCTGGTTATCGTATAAATATTTTTGTATTTTTATTTCATGTGTTAACTATAAAACTATGTGTTCATATTCTAATTATTTACTGTATGTGAATATTTGTGATTTTGAGTTTTATTTTCGGTTGTATTCACAATGCTTACATTTTTGGTGTGTTATTTTTTTTTTTATTCTGTTTACAGCAAAAGGCTACCTCATTCAACCATATAGCATTTTATATGCTGCTTCAGACTTAATAGGTAAATGTCATATCAGTGGTACATTTTTTTTTTTTTTACCTGCTTTAAGTTTATTCATTAAAATAATGCAATTAGAGTAGGGCTGTGTTTGATTACATAATTTTCTATTTAATAATTCCTATTGAGGTTTTTATGATTTTGTTTAGAAAGAGGCCTTTAGCTTTGCATATTTTGTGAATGTTGAGACATTCCACTAGGAGACTGATCAGGTTGTTGTTCATGCCCATATTATTCACCTGTTAAATCATTATCAAGAATCTACCTCTTACTTTCTACCCCTTTTGTTGGAAATGTTACGTTGTTTAGTTGTGCTAAGATAAGGTCCTTTGTAAGTCTTCTGCAGTAGAGTTGCACTTTGCATAAACACAAAGATACCAGTGTAGTAAAATCTCACAAAATTTACACCCTTTCAAAGTGCCTCCATATATCTCATAGGTTTATTTTACTAAATTTTGCCTTCACTTGGCTCCTCATTGCATCCAAGTAATTTTAAAAGCCAAGTAGTTGTGTTCAGTTCTTTTGCCAGTGTTTGGCAGTTTGAGTATTTAACTTTTAACTCTTGTCAGTTAAGGACACGCCATGGCATAACGTAACATTTAGTTAATCATGTGGCAATGTTTTTTATTTAAGTAGTTTTCCTTGTTATAGCATTTTGAGGATTTTTTTTTAATTAAAATTATACAACTAATAAACCCATTGTGATTTTATTTAGAATCTTTTATTCAGCAAATAACATTCTTTATTAAAACAAGTAATGAACTGAGAAATTTCAATAACTGTTGAAAGTAATTTAAGTTAATTTATCTCCTGTAAAAAAATGTTTATCATTAAAGTTATATATGTCAATATGACCCATTTATTAAATAGACCAGGGTTGGGAAATATGTGCATGTGCACTGATATCTTTATATAGATGTATTTCATGAACAAGGCATGTTTTAGGAAAAAATCTGACCTTTTCTTTGTTTACACCTTTCTAGTAATGTGCCCACTACTTATTTTGCAATAACACAAATGTTGTGCTGACCTGTTCTAAAAACAAATACCAAGAGGTTTGGCAATTGAAATATAAATGCTTGTTCATTTAATAAGCACTTAAAGGGGTTTTCCAGGATTTTATAATTGTTGGCCTGTCCTTTGGTTCCTTTTTGGTACCAGTCTGGTGGGGGTCTGACTCTTAACACCCCCATGATCAGCTGATGAAAATGGCTGCAGCACTTGGGCAAACACAGTGATCTCTTCATAACCAGACACTGCTCATTTTGTAGCAGTTGTGCTTGATACTTTACCTAGCCGAGTGCTTGCCTGAATATTGCAGCCGATTCAATTAACTGATATGTCTAGAGTCAGCCCCCCCAACAATCTAATATTGATGTATTAATAGTCCAAGAAAACCCTTTTAAAGTACAATATTGTTGTGTTTTCTTATATTGGGCTATAACTGTTACTGAAGCCAATAGTAGAGGGATGCTGAAGTTAAGCCTTTTTTTTGCTAGCGTTAATATTAGAATAGTGACTACCTCTTAAAGTTTCAGATACAGATATTTTGGGGATCTAGAATGTTCTCAGTCTTTAAGCATTCATTGCTTTAGAATAATTGTTAAAATCACAATGAAGAACAAAGTAAACACTGACTTCCTGGTGTACTAGTTAATCTTTGTAGAATAGAATACGTTATTTCTCTTTTTTTTCTTATGAAAACACGTTTACAAGAACATAAATATTGCTTGAATTATTTGTAATATTTCTTTCAATGAAATGTTGAAAAACAGTGAATTTGAAGTTAAGGGTCATAATGGCTGTTTACTGTCTTCTCAATGGACTAAAGCACTGATTGCCTTTCTGCATAATATCATGTATTTTTATTTTTTTTTCATTTCATGTCTTTTTATAACTGTCAATCATGGAATTGTGAGGTTTAATATGAATTACTTGATTTAAAAAATAAAATGTATAACTTTGACATTTATCTAATGCATGTGTATTATTGTTTTGTTTCTAGGTCATGCAAAATCTAAATCATGTTATACAATAATATGTATACTTTGAGTGTCCTCCCAAATGATTAGGGATGAGCAAACTTTTCAAAAGTAATTTCCATGTAACTTGGCAAAAGTAGCTTAACCCCTTCTCGACCCATGATCTACAAGGACATCATGACCGGGAAGGTTTTCAGACATGTACGTCATGCATGTACTGGCCGCTACTAGCGGCATCCCGCTGAGCCCGGTAAGATGGTGGCCATCACTGATAGCCAGCCATCTTAGGATGGAAACCTAGGGGGGTTTCGTTCCCCCCCCCCCCCCCCCCCCCCTCACAGCGATTGCTCCGATCAGCTAGTCAAATCTGATTAGCTGATGGCAGCATTTTGCATAGAAAAATCCTGAGCAGCGCAGTGTGTGTTCCACACACTTCTCTACTAGGAGGCACCAGTGTCCCTTATCTGTCCCCCTTCCCCCGGCGTCCCTTACCCGTCCCGAGCTGCCGACGCTGTGTCCCGCCGTCATGCTTTACATTCACTTTAATTTTAAATTTTTTTTCTTTCTTTTTTTTTATGTAAAGGAGCTGTTTGGTTGTACAACAGCTCCCCCATGTGTCCTAAACCAGGTACTGCATGTTTTGTGCACTAGACACTGGGGAGAGCTGTTGTACAGTAGTAAAAAAAATATATATATATATATGTGTGTGTGTGTGTATATATATATGTTTGTGTGTGTGTGTGTGTGTGTGTGTGTGTGTATGTATGTATGTATATATATAATATATATATACGTGTATATATACATACACGTGTATGTGTATATACACACATATATATGGGTGTGTATATTATATATGTGTGTGTGTGTGTATATATATATATATATATATATATATATATATATATATATATATATAATGTATGTGTGTTCAAAATATTCAAAATGTTATTGTTCCCAAAAAAGTGATTTTTGAACTTTTGTAGAAAATTTTTAAAAACTCTAAGCCTTCTAATGTCGTTAAAAAGTAAAAGAATGTTTAACAAATGATGCCAGCATAAAGTAGATGTTGGGGATGTGAATTAATATCTAAATTTTTTTGGCATGACTATTTCTCATACAAGTAGAGAGTTTCATTTAAAAAATTGTAAAAAGAATTAAAGTAAAAACTATACTTGCCTCTTCTCTCCAGTGTTGCAGAAGCAGAAAGTTCCTGGCACACAGCTTACTTTCTGCTTCTGACTGGGAAACCCAGTGGCAGTTGACAGTGGAACTCACCATTGATACTTAATATCCCATTTCTTTATTACAAAAATATGCAAGTTACATCACTGAGATGCAGGAGGGTGCGAAATGGAGCAGGCAATGTTCATTTTGCAGCTCTACGCTGCTTTATCTGCCCCCTCCAGGGACCTAATCCAGGGTTGGTTTGCTCAACACTACAAATATCTCAGATGTTCATTCTTTATGTCCAAATTATTTAACCAACAGGTTGAAGCCACATGTGAATTGCATGCCATTATGTTATGCTTAAAATATAATGATGCATTTGTTTTTATAAACTATTCATTCTATTTAAGCTAACAAAATAAATTGCACATCACATCTTGTTCTGTGTCAGTAGCATGCAGTTAAATTTCTTAATCAGACTAGTTGAGCTACATTCAGAAAGAACTGCATTTAATTGAAAAATATACAGTATATTACTTTATTCTGTATAGTCCAACTTACCCAGAGTAGCCATGGGTATGTGTTTCATTCCTTATACTCCCATTTCTAATGAAGCAAATAACAATATGATGGCAATGTAACACACAAATATCCATGTGAGTGCTTCATTATAATCTGCCTTTTGTGTACATATAACTTGAGTCCTGTAAAAAATGAAATCCTTAGTCACCTGCATGCCTTTTCATAATTTCTATTTAAAAGCTGCTGCTATTCATCATGTCATCTCTGAGCAGCTGTGACTAGGCACCGTAATTTCCTTATTTCTGAATTTGTCAAATTACAAGCATCTGGGTCCAAGTCTCTGAGGACTACGTGACATTCAGTTCACTGTCAGGTACCAAGTTCAGTTTGTTCATTCATATCAATTATATGATTGGAAAAAGAACACAAATGGGCCAGGTGAATTTCTTGCCACATGACTATGTCATAAATGAGAACTAGCTTGCCTGTGGGATATTATTTAACACTGATTCAGTTGTTCTAAGAATGTATTAAGTGGGATGTGTCCCCTAGATAATTTTTTTCTACTGATCAGGACAAGGAACTGAAACAGGTTTTTTTTTTCCTGTTTCTCTTTTCTGATTATTTTATTTTTTTTCTATTTTTTATCCTGGATTTTAGAAATAATTAGACCCTTATCCAGGCAGTCTTGTAGGGACTGAAGGTAGAGGAGGCTCTGAGGTCTTAAGCCTCCATGTTTTGTTGATATAGAGTATAGCCATCATGTTGTCCAAATGAACTTCACAGCTTTTCCACTGATCAGAGGGGAAGAGTGAAGAAGTGCCAGACTAACAGTTCTGAGTTCTCTCAAATTCAATGTCAAAGTAGCTTGTACTGGAAGATCTTTTAGATGGGCTTCACAGCCAACTAGTTACAAGGTATAATCAAGGACCTCCCATTTCTTGGATGACTGCTCCAATGAAGAAAAGTGACATGCTCTTAGAAACAGGGAACACTTTCTGTCCAGCCCAGAAGTGCTGCAATTCCACTTGCCATGGACCTCTGCTTGAGAAGGACAAAGGTTCCAGAGCACCCATAGCATCTGCGTTGCTGACATAGGCAAGAGCAGTGTCATGTAACTGGCCTGGGCAGCAGGGAGAAGGCGGGGCCCAGGCCTGTTATATGACACTGCACTCAGCGTATCAACTGCTGAGGCGGACATCACTGCCGCCGGCAATAAGCTGATTGAAGTGTGACGTGTCAGACTCCAGGATGCAGAAGATTGGGCCCAGAAGACCCATATCGGCGCATCGGAGGAGCGGTGGAAGGTAAGTTTAAAGTTTGTTGTTTTACTTTTTGTAGGCTGGGCACAATGGATGAATAAAATGTTTTTGCAGAGTTCTCCTTTAAGCTACTGAGTTGATACTCCAGAGTAATAGATTTAAAAGAGGCTAGGTTAATGTCCCTATGGACAGCGGAGTCAATATCTGCTTGTTGAAACCTCTTTCTAAGGAAGTTTGACATTTCAGACATCGCTATGGATACTGATGCTGCAGCAGAGGCCACAGAATAGTTTTGCATCAAAGTGCATTCTGCTCACCAGTCCATAGGGTCCTTAAGAGAGGAACCGTCATCTGCAGGGACCACTGTATATCTGGACAACTTGGCTATGGCCATGCACACCTTTTGCGATAGACTCCAACTGACTGATGTTATCCTCCTTCATAGGGAACATAGAGAAACAAGAACAACAACAGAGTGCTCCCCTGTGTGAATTCTTCCAATTGCTAGGTGAGGTTTTATCATAAAAAAGAAAAAAAAATATTTTCGAGTTGTTCAAATGCTGGCACAGCTCGCATAACTGCATTTGTGTTCAGGCTCCATCCATGTACTTGTGACAGGAAAAGTATCCTACATACCTATACAAAGATCTTACCCTAGTACAGTGGTCTGAGTTGTGCCATAACTGCGTAATGAGGGCACGCCTATAGAGGGCATGCCCTATAGTGAAGGAATAAAATAAGGGAGGGTTCCAAAAACATCACGTGCTCCGCCCCTGTAGGAGAGGGGGGGGAGTTATACATACACGTGCAGGAAGTGATAATTACTTCCTCCCTCACACAAATACAGCCCTGCGGGCTTTATACTTGTGTTCAGGCTCCATCCATGTAATAGTGACAGGAAACGTATCCTACATACTTATACAAAGATCTTACCCTAGTACAGTGGTCTGAGTTGTGCCATAACTGCGTAATGAGGGCACGCCTATAGAGGGCAAAAAGCAACCATGCTAGGATGAATACAATTCCTGAAATAACGTGTCTTACACCCAGCATCAATCTTCACATACCTAAAGTAGACTATTCCTTGTGTGCTGAAAGAGTAGCCTCGACCAACTAGTGGCTACTAGAGATGGTAACCATACCTTAGAAACTGTGGTAGTAACGACCAGGGCTGTGGAGTCGGTAGATAAATGTTCCGACTCCGGAGTTTTCTGTACTTCCAACTCCGACTCCTCTGTATTAACATGCAAATGTATTTTATACATTCCTTGAAGGAAAGAAAGGTAACATACCTGTCATTACCACAGGACTACTGGCTGGGAAGCCAACAGTCTACTGTATTGAACAGTTTGTGTGCTGATCTACTGCTGAAGATAGGGCAGTGGGAGGATCAAGGAAGGGGCATTTATTATAAAACATGATTTCCCTAGTAGAATCCCATAGTCATGTTTAAAGTTTAAAGGGGTACTCTGCCCCTAGACATCTTATCCCCGGGTCCCGCTGCTGGCGACCCCTGGGATCGCCACTGCGGCACCGCGCTTTCATTACTACACAGAGCGAGTTCGGGGGACGTATACAGAGCAATACAGTGGACGGAGCAGCGTAATGTCATAGCTCCGCCCCTCGTTACATCACGTCGTGAAGACCGCCACGCCCCCTCCCATAGACTTGTATTGAGGGGGCTGGCCATGACATCACTAGAGGCAGAGCCATGACGTAACGGTGCTCCAACCCCTGTATCGCCCGTCATTACGCACAGAGCGAACTTGCTCTGTGCAGTAATGATAGCGCGGTGCCGCAGCGGCAATCCCGGGGGTCCCCAGCAACGGGACCCCGGCGATCTGACATCTTATCCCCTATCCTTTGGATAGGGGATAAGATGTCTAGGTGCGGAGTACCCGTTTAAGTTAACAATCGAGTTTACAAGTTTTTATAGCCTTAGCTGAATGGCAGCAGTTTTTCCAATGGTTTACAGCTTCTTTCTTGAACTATTGACCCTCCATTCCCTTCACTTATACAAGTGTCTCTAGTCCTGCAAAAAACATATTTCCTTAACCCCTTATCAGTGAGAGGCTAGGTTACCCATGGGTTCCCTGTAACAGCAGAACACAACACTATGGAAAGTATAAGTATTGCCACTCCTAATTGTGCGTTGTGTGCCATATAGTAAAGCACATGAAAAGCATGCTTCTTCACGGTCACTTAACTTGTTCGATTTGCGGTTACGTGAGGCACTGCATGCATTGGTCTTTATTCATAAAGTAGAGAAGTCATTAATTATAACTTTTTGTGAATTGGGACATTTAAACTTGCTTTTTTTTTTTTTTTTATTCCAATCTAAATTTAGTCGGAGTCGGTGTATTGTTTGCCGACTCCAGATACCCAAAATTTCGTCCGACTCCACAGCCCTGGTAACGACCATTTCAAATGGACATTGAAGGGCTAACTTTGTGGCAGGTCTGACAAGCACCACTCCCCAGCTATTTAAGAGGCAAAAGTAAACTGACAGGTAAATGACAAGAAATACCTGATAGACCGCGTGGGTCATGTCGCCTGACAAGGTTCCCGAAGCCACCTTACCTGATTGAAACTGTACCGACAGACGAACCTAACTAGCCAATGTACTGACCCAACTGGACTTGGGGGTGATGACCTGTTGCAGATGAGAGGTCCCTGCGTGAGCAACGTACCTTACCTGCAGACGTGACCAGATGAACCATCGTGCCTGTAGACCTGACAGGTCTTTGTGACACCGTCTTGCCTGTACCCGTCACAGGTTCCCTTGAGACCATCGAGCCTGTAGACATGATAGGTCTTAAAGAAATCATCATGCCTGTAATCGTGACAGGTCTTTGTAAACCATTTTTTCATTTTTTTTCTGTTCTTTTACTTCTAATACGCAAGTGTGAAATACAATAGTGAGATTGTATGAGATCTGAAAACGCTTCAGATTACCTCCACACCACGTCAAAAATCAGTTGTTCTGACATGAGTCAGCAGCAACCACGATTCGATCCCCGATCCTGAAAAAGCATCATGAAACTGAGTATTAAATAGACAATATATCTGCAACTAAATACCGGTCATCCTTAAAGGGAACGTGCAACTATGCCGGATAGTTGAATCCGTGTACTATAACGAAATTATAACGTAATCGAGAAATACAACAGACGAGGTTGTATCTGACCTGAAAACGTGTCAGGTCATAATATAATAAACGATAAAATTGCTCTGAAATGAGTCAGTAGCAACAGACATTACCCCTCAACCTGAAGGCAGTCAGGTAAAACTGGGCATATTGTTCTGAAAGCGTGTCAGTAACAACAATGTCCAATTGTATCCAATACTCTAACCAAATATCCTACGTCCACTGTATGCACCGCATGAAATATGTTAAGCGTATATACGGCATAACCTGTTAATAGTATACCCAAATACAACTCGTTACTCGATATGTTACTGCTCTGAAGACATGTCCGTAACAATAACCCATGTGGCTAACAAATATACTATCGATATAGCTGCTATGAACGTAAGCACGATATGTATACTGTAATCACGAATTATAAAAATATGCACAGCAAGAGATGCAACTGCTAATCGACACTGGGAACATACACACATAGTAATACTACACGCATACAACTATGGTCGCATGCAACAAATGCTACGTACTGGTGCATATCTCATACCCAAGCTGGGAGCGCAAGTACCGAGAGAATGTAAAGGACATAATGAATTATGGCCTGACACCATTATAAGTACAGCTTTAATGGAAATATTGAAAGACAACGTGCAACTATGCTGGATAGTTGAATACGTCTACAATAACTAAGTGATAAGGTCATTACGAACACAACAACGACGTTGTATCTGAACTGAAAATGTCCAGTCCTCACTATGTAACAACGACGAAAGTGCTCTGAAAATGAGTCATTAACAACCGACATTAACCCCTTTAATCTGAAGAGGAGTCAAATAAGTGGGTAACGACATAAGTATTGCTCACAATAAGCCTGTATGAAGCTAGCGTGTTGCTCCGAAGGCGTGTCAGTAATAACAATGACCCAATTGTGTCAAATACCCTACCAATGAAACCTACGTCCCTGTATACACAGCATGAAACATGCTAACTGTAAGTACAAAATATCCTGCTAACAGCATGCACAACCCCACTGGCTACTTGAGATGTTATTGCTCTGGTGCTATACCCGTAACAATAATCTATGTGGTGCTACCCCCTTGCAGTAGTGGCAGGTTTTAAGAATATGCGGTCAATATGCTGCTCTAAACTTCAGCACGATATGAATACTGTAAACGTGTATTATAATATATATGTACGCAAGAGCCTCAACTGCTAGTCAAGACTAGGAACGTATGCACATAATAATCCTACCCGTGTAGAAACTACGGTCGAGTGCATCAATGCTATGTATGGTGCAGACAAATAGTATAAAACTATGAGCGTATGTACGGCATGAATTAAATGAGCATATGACCAATATAATTGCTACAAGCAATATAACAGCACAACACTATGAGCATATGTACTGCATGACGCAACGCTCGTATGAACTGTGTGACTTTTATGACATGTAACAGTGTGAGCTACCAGCGTATGTACGGTATAACTGCAAAGCGCATATGAACAACAAAACATATCAGCACTTAAGCAGCTCACTATGAGCGTATCTACTGTATGAATGTAAAGAACGTAAAACAGTATTGAACCATAAGCATATCGACAGATTAAAGCCATGAGCGTAACCCGACTACCTACATAACCACATGAAATTGGTTGCTCTGACAATGAGACAGTAACAACCGCAGTCCAACCCCTGATCCTGAAGGACAGAGTCAGGTGACCGGGTATTGAATAGATGATTAGTGCAACTAAACTGACGGCCACCCTTGAACGTGCACCTATGCCGGATAATTGAATATGTGTACTATAACTAACTGCTAACGTAGTCGTGAACAACGTAGTCGTACAACAGAGGAGGCTGTGTTTGAGCTGAGAACATGTCAGGTCATGACAGTAAAACAATGATGGAATTGCTCTGAGAACGAGTCAGTAGCAACCGACATTAACCCCTTAACCTGAAGAGGAGTCAGGCAATATGGCAACATCCTAACCAACATGTATGAAGCTATCGTATGAATACTGTGCATGAATATACAGTAAAATGCTATGGATGTTAGTGCAGAGAACATAACAGAATAAAAGCTACAAGTACACAGAATAAATGCTACGGCGTTTCAGCAGAATGACTGCTACAATTGTATAAGCAGAAATAAATGCTGCGAGTGTGTGTAGTGTATTGCTACAATAATATGTGCAATATAAACGACATGAGCATGTATATGGTATAATACAACGAGCTTATGTGCGGTATAAATGCTATGAGCGTATATGCGGTGTGATACTATGAGCAGTATAATGCTATGAGTATACTTACGATATCAACGCTAAGAGCGTATGTGCAATATAACGCTAAGTGAATGTGCAGTATGACTACTAAGAGTATACGTACAGTATAACGCCTATTAGCATGTGCAGCCTAAGTGCTACAAATGAATGCGGTATAATTCTATGAGATATAAATACTATACGCAGTATAATGCTGTATACCTGCTACGAGCGCATGCCACAACCGCATGAAACAGCATGACACTATATGTGTGAACCCTGAGTGTACGAAGGCCATGCGCGTGTCACCAATTTAAGAACCGTGAGCATATGACAAATAAAACCATGAGCGTGTGAACAAAGTAACTGCCATGAGCGTATGAACCATATAATTGAGCATGGGCAGTATGACGCTGTAACCAGTATGAAATACCCTTAGCAAATAAACAGTATGAGGTTTGAGCGTGTGAACCAGTAATAAAGTATGAAGCGTTTGGCTGTCATGAATGTAACATCGTATGAAATGAACGTAAGACCACGTACATGCCAAGAACATGTGAACAGCATGAAAGTCAATGGTTTGTGGACCATATAAAAACACTAAAGCGTGTGGGAGAACAACCACCATGAGGTGAGCAGAATAAACGAGTTTTCCAAGTATAAATGCTATGAATGCATCATCCATAAGTATATGTACCGTATAAATGCTATGGCATATAAAACTGTATAACTACTATGAGCGTATGAGTAGTGTGCCATAAGCTTATGAATTAAACCATGAGCGTACGGACGATAAGCACGTCATGGAGTTTACAAAACGTGAATATGCTCTACCCGTGTGCACATTATAAAAGTAATGCGTGTATGACCAGTATAAGCCAAAACGTATGAATTGTATGGATACCATGATCATACAATAATAAGTGTTAATAATCCGCACACTAGAAGCGTATGCACTGCATGAAAGCAATGAGCGTATGAACAGTATCAACTGTAAGCATGTAGACAGCAATGAGAGTGTGAAACAGTATAATATTATGAGCATATATACAGTATAAGCTACCTATGTATAGGTAAATGCTACATATGACGTTTAGTGATTCTACAAGCGTGTGAACCTAAACTGTTAAAGGGGTACTCCGGTAAAAACCTTTTTTCTTTTAAATCAACTGGTGGCAGAAAGTTAAACATATTTGTAAATTGCTTCTATTAAAAAATCTTAATCCTTACAGTACTTATTAGCTGCTGAATGCTACAGAGGAAATTCCTTTCTTTTTGGAACCTTGATGACATCACGAGCACAGAGCTCTCTGCTGACATCTCTGTCCATTGTAGCAACCATGCATAGCAGATGAATGCTAAGGGCAGCATGGTGGCTCAGTGGTTAGCACTGCTGCCTTGCAGTGCTGGGGACTTGGGTTCAAATGCCACTAAGGGCAACAATAAATAAAGAGTTATTATTATTATAATAACGTCAGCAGAGAGAACTGTGCTCGGGATGTCATCAGAGAGCATTCCAAAAAGAAAATAATTTCCTCTGTAGTATTCAGCAGCTAATAAGTACAGGAAGGATTAAGATTTTTTAATAGAAGTAATTT
This sequence comes from Hyla sarda, assembly GCF_029499605.1. Lineage (NCBI taxonomy): Eukaryota > Metazoa > Chordata > Amphibia > Anura > Hylidae > Hyla > Hyla sarda. The sequence goes on from NC_079191.1 coordinate 232,507,168, forward strand.
ACAAATATGTTTAACTTTCTGCCACCAGTTGATTTAAAAGAAAAAAGGTTTTCGCTGGAGTACCCCTTTAACCCCTTAAGGACCCAGCCATTTTACACCTTAGGACCCGGCCATTTTTTGAACATCTGACCACTGTCACTTTAAACATTAATAACTCTGGAATGCTTTTACTTATCAATCTGATTCCGAGATTGTTTTTTCGTGACATATTCTACTTTAACATAGTGGTAAAATTTTGTGGTAACTTGCATCCTTTCTTGGTGAAAAATCCCAAAATTTGATGAAAAATTTGAAAATTTAGCATTTTTCTAACTTTGAAGCTCTCTGCTTGTAAGGAAAATGGATATTCCAAATTTTTATTTTATTCACAAATACAATATGTCTACTTTATGTTTGCATCATAAAATTGACGTGTTTTTACTTTTGGAAGACACCAGAGGGCTTCAAAGTTCAGCAGCAATTTTCCAATTTTTCACAAAATTTTCAAACTCACTATTTTTCAGGGACCAGTTCAGGTTTGAAGTGGATTTGAAGGGTCTTCATATTAGAAATACCCCACAAATGACCCCATTATAAAAACCGCACCCCCCAAAGTATTCAAAATGACATTCAGTCAGCGTTTTAACCCTTTAGGTGTTTCACAGGAATAGCAGCAAAGTGAAGGAGAAAATTCACAATCTTCATTTTTTACACTTGCATTTTCTTGTAGACCCAATTTTTGAATTTTTACAAGGGGTAAAAGGAGAAAATGTATACTTTTATTTGTAGCCCAATTTCTCTCGAGTAAGCACATACCTCATATGTCTATGTAAAGTGTTCGGCGGGCGCAGTAGAGGGCTCAGAAGGGAAGGAGCGACAAGGGGATTTTGGAGAGTACGTTTTTCAGAAATGGTTTTTGGGGGGCATGTTGCATTTAGGAAGCCCCTATGGTGCCAGAACAGCAAAAAAAAAAACACATGCCATACCATTTTGGAAACTAGACCCCATGAGGAACGTAACAAGGAATTAAGTGAGCCTTAATACCCCACAGGTGTTTCACGACTTTTGCATATGTAAAAAAATAAAAATAAATTTTCACTAAAATGTGTGTTTCCCCCCAAATTTCACATTTTTGCAAGGGTAAATAGCAGAAAATACCCCCCAAAATTTGTAACCCCATCTCTTCTGAGTATGGAGGTACCCCATAAGTTGGCATGAAGTGCATTACGGGCGAACTACAATGCTCAGAAGAGGAGTCGTCATATTTGGCTTTTTGAGAGCAAATTTTGCTCGGGGGCATGTCGCATTTAGGAAGCCCCTATGGTGCCAGGACAGCAAAATAACCCCCACATGGCATACCATTTTGGAAACTAGACCCCTTGAGGAATGTAACAAGGGGTACAGTGAGCATTTACCCCCCCACTGGTGTCTGTCAGATCTTTGGAACAGTGGGCTGTACAAAATTTTTTATTTGCACAGCCCATTGTTCCAAAGATCTGTCAGACACCAGTGGGGTGTAAATTCTCACTGCACCCCTCATTACATTCCGTGAGGGGTGTAGTTTCCAAAATGGGGTCACATGTGTTTTTTTTTTCTTTTTTGCGTTTGTCAAAACAGCTGTAACAATCAGCCACCCCTGTGCAAATCACCTCAAATGTACATGGCGCACTCTCCCTTCTGAGCCTTGTTGTGCGCCCCCAGAGCACTTTGCGCCCACATATGGGGTATCTCCGTACTCGGGAGAAATTGCATTACAAATTTTGGGGGGCTTTTTTCCCCTTTACCTCTTGTCAAAATGAAAAGTATAGGGCAACACCAGCATGTTAGTGTAAAAAATATTTTTTTTTTACACCAACATGCTGGTGTAGACCCCAACTTCCCCTTTTCATAAGGGGTGAAAAGAGAAAAAGCCCCCCAAAATTTGTTAGGCAATTTCTCCCGAGTACGGCGATACCCCATATGTGACCATAAACTGTTTCCTTGAAATACGACAGGGCTCCGAAGTGAGAGCGCCATGCGCATTTGAGGCCTGAATTAGGGATTTGCATAGGGGTGGACATAGGGGTATTCTATGCCAGTGATTCCCAAACAGGGTGCCTCCAGCTGTAGCAAAACTCCCAGCATGCTTGGACAGTCAACGGCTGTCCGGCAATACTGGGAGTTGTTGTTTTGCAACAGCTGGAGGCTCCATTTTGGAAACAGTGGCGTACCAGACGTTTTTCATTTTTATTGGGGAGGGGAGGGGGCTGTGTAGGGGTATGTGTATATGTAGCGTTTTTTACTTTTTATTTTATTTTGTGTTAGTGTAGTGTAGTGTTTTTAGGAGACAGTCACGCGGGCGGGGGATTACAGCGAGTTTCCCGCTGCGAGTTTGAGCTGCCGCGCAAAATTTGCTGCATCGCAAACTTGCAGCCTGATACTCACTGTAAGCCCCTGCCCATGTGAATGTTCCCTGTACATTCACAGGGGGGGGGACCTCCAGCTGGTGCAAAACTACAACTCCCAGCATGCACAGTCTATCAGTGCATGCTGGCAGTTATAGTTTTGCAACAGCTGGAGGCACACGGGTTGGGAAACACTGAGTTAGGAAACAGACAATGTTTCCCAACCAGTGTGCCTCCAGTTGTTGCAAAACCACAACTCCCAGCATGCCCAGGCAGCCGAAGGGCATATTGGGAGTAGTGGTTACGTAACAGCTGGAGGAGAACAGTTTGGGGACCACTGTGTAGTGGTGTCCAAGCTGCAGCCCTCCAGATGTTGCAAAACTACAACTCCCAGTATGCCAAAACTGTCCAGGCATGCTGGGAGTTGTAGTTCTGCAACATCTGAAGGGCCAGATGTTACAGAACTACAACTCCCAGCATGCCTGGACAGTAAGGGCATGCTGAGGATGTGTAGTTTTGCAACATCTGGAAGGGCACAGTGGTCTCCAAACTGTGGACCTCCAGATGTTGCAAAACTGCAACTCCCAGCATGCCCAGACGCCAAGGGCTGTCTGGGCATGCTGGGAGTTGTAGTTTACAGGGTCCCATTACAGCAATGCACGTCGCTTTACGGCGACGTGCATTGCTGTAAAGGGCCCGACCGCGGCTGAAGATCTACTCACCTGTCGCCGCCGCCGCCTTCTTCCTCGCCGGGATCCGGGTCTTCAGGGACGAGGTAAGTACCGGGGCCGGTCCCCAGCACTCCCCCGTCCCCCGCCGCGTCCTCCGGTCTTCCTCCCGTCCTCTCCGGACTTCAAGGGGCCGGGCAGGACGGGAGGAAGTAACCGCCCCCCCCCCTGCGATTGGTCGGTTAGTTAACCGACAGATCGCAGGGTATAGGAGGAGGTGGCAGGCTTGCCACCTCGCTCCTATACGTTAGCATGGTCCTGGCTGTCTGTGACAGCCGGGATCATGCGAAATTACCGGGCGGTCGGGTCCCAGAGACCCGATCAGCCCGGTATCGCCGCAGATCGCAAGGGCGATTTCCCTTGCGATTTGCGGCGATCGCCGACATGGGGGGCCTACATGGCCCCCCTCGGCGTTTGCCCTGGATGCCTGCTGAAGCATTTCAGCAGGCAATCGCTTCCGATCTCTGCCCGGGGCGCGGCAGAGACCGGAGAAACACCAGGACGTACTAGTACGTCCTGGGTCCTTAAAGCCCAGGGTGCCAGGACGTTCTAGTACGTCCTGGGTCCTTAAGGGGTTAAGGGGTTATGTATGGTAACCGCTACGAGCGAGTAAACATCGAGACCACTAAAACCCCTGCCAGTGGAGACTACGAGCGTGTGAATGATATAATGTCATGAACGTATGAACAATACTAAACCGCACAAAGCTATGGCCATAAAGTGATGAGCGTATGAACAATACTACAGGCAAATAACCAGCACAAGCTATGACCTTACGAACTGCATTTAATACCATGAGTGTATGAACCGTATACCTGTTATACGTGTATAACAAGAAAACTAAGAGCATATGTACCGCCTGACTGCAATGAGCATATGAGCGGCACAAAATGCTTTGTGTATGAACAAAATAAATCTAATACATTTTTTTTTATATATATTTTTTGCTGTAGTATAGTTACTGTAAAGGAGTGTACAGTGTATGATACTAAAGAACGTGCGTGCAGTGTGCAATGCTGAGTGAGTACGTGCATTGTATTTTACTGGGAACGTGCATGCCTTACAAGTGCTATGGGCGTGTATGGTTGCTATGGATTTTGCTCTGAGCGTATGTACCGAACCACTACGAGTGTGTGAACCAAATAATTTAACTGGTATGCGGAATGCTACGGTGCGTGCATGAGTAGTAAGAGTGAAAGCGCAGCACCAATCTCCCAAGCAGAGCAAGCCACGAGTGCATGAGCTGTACAGAGACTATGGTACGTGCCATAGCAACCGCTGGAAGAGTGGAAAGCTGAGAGTGCATCATGGAGCGGAAAGCCCAGATCGTGGGCGTAACTCCTGGTGACTGCAGCGCTTGTGAACACCTTGATATGTCTGTCTATGTGCAGTGGGCAGGTTACTGTTATTTGCAGAGCAGGGTGAGTTTGCTTAATGCATGTGTACTGGAGGCGGGCGGCCAGGATTCCCGCTATGAGGCAGCTGGCGGGCTGCGCGAGGTGCCGAGACCGCACCACCTCCAGTAATAACTTACCTGCCTGCTGCTGCTGGACCCCGACACTGCTGCGGGCAGAGCCAACCGGCAGCTGATTCATGCCGCACGTATATTACCTTTCAGTCCATGGCAACACAGCATCCCAATATGAGGCTGCCAGCCGTGCTATCAGGATACTGAATACGCATTTTATATCATTTTACAATATGTATCAATGCAATCCATATTATCAATATGTATAATCTAGAACAGTGGTTCTTAACCTTGTTGAAGGTACTGAACCGCACGAGTTTCATATGCGCATTCAACAAACCCTTCTTAATTGGAAAAATAAAATATGATTTTTTCAAATTCAAAACATAGGAGGTATATATTTATACATAGGTGCACAAAATGAACAAAACCATTAACCCCTTAAGGATCCAGGATGTACTAGAATGTCCTGGCACCCTGGGCTTTAAGGACCCAGGACGTACTAGTACGTCCTGGTGTTTCTCCGGTCTCTGCCGCGCCCCGGGCAGAGATCGGAAGCGGATGCCTGCTGAAATGCTTCAGCAGGCATCCAGGGCAAATGCCGAGGGGGGATCGCCGCAAATTGAGAGGGAAATCGCCCCTGCGATCTGCTGCGATACCGGGCTGATCGGGTCTCTGGGACCCGACCGCCCGGTAATTTTGCATGATCCCGGTTGTCACAGACAGCCAGGATCATGCTAAAGTATAGGAGCGAGGTGGCAAGCCTGCCACCTCCTCCTATCCCCTGCGATCCGTCGGTTAGCTAACCGACCAATCGCAGGGGGGGAGGCGGTTACTTCCTCCCACCCTGGAAGCCCGGAGAGGACGGGAGGAAGACCGGAGGACGCGGCGGGGGAGGGGGGAGTGCTGGGGCCTGGCCCCGGTACTTACCTTGTCCCTGAAGACCCGGATCCTGACGGCGGCGGTGGCGACAGGTGAGTTGATCGGCGGCGGCGCGGGACCTTTGCAGCAGTCCAGACCGCCGTAAAGCGATCTGGACTGCTCCATCTGGTCCCCTTACACTACAACTCCCAGCATGCCCAGACAGCCCTTGGCGTCTGGGCATGCTGGGAGTTGCAGTTTTGCAACATCTGGAGGTCCACAGTTTGGAGACCACTGTGCCCATCCAGATGTTGCAAAACTACACATCCTCAGCATGCCCTTACTGTCCAGGCATGCTGGGAGTTGTAGTTCTGTAACATCTGGCCCTTCAGATGTTGCAGAACTACAACTCCCAGCATGCCTGGACAGTTTTGGCATACTGGGAGTTGTAGTTTTGCAACATCTGGAAGGGCACAGATTGGGAACCACTGTATTAGTGGTCTGCAAACTGTAGTCCTCCAGATGTTGCAAAACTACAACTCCAAGCATGCTGGGAGTTGTAGTACGGCAACATCTGGCTCTAAAGATGTTGCCGAACTACTACTTCCAGCATGCCTGAGAATGTTTGGGAGTTGTGGTTTTGCAACAACTGGACGCACACTGGCTGGGAAACATTGTCTGTTTCCTAACTCAGTGTTTCCCAACCCGTGTGCCTCCAGCTGTTGCAAAACTATAACTACCAGCATGCACTGATAGACTGTGCATGCTGGGAGTTGTAGTTTTGCAACAGCTGGAGGTCCCCCCCCCCTGAGAATGTGCAGGGTACATTCACATGGGCAGGGGGCTTACAGTGAGTACCAGGCTGCAAGTTTGCGATGCAGCAAATTTTGCGCGGCAGCTCAAACTCGCAGCGGGAAACTCGCTGTAATCCCCCGCCCGTGTGACTGTACCCTAAAAACACTACACTAGACTAACACAAAATAAAATATAAAGTAAAAAACACTACATATACACATACTCCTACACAGCCCCCCTCCCCAATAAAAATGAAAAACGTCTGGTACGCCACTGTTTCCAAAATGGAGCCTCCAAAACAACAACTCCCAGTATTGCCGGACAGCCGTTGACAGTCCAAGCATGCTGGGAGTTTTGCAACAGCTGGAGGCACCCTGTTTGGGAATCACTGGCATAGAATACCCCTATGTCCACCCCTATGCAAATCCCTAATTCAGGCCTCAAATGCACATGGCGCTCTCACTTTGGAGCCCTGTCATATTTCAAGGGACAGTTAAGGGACACAAATGGGGTATTGCCATACTCGGGAGAAATTGCCTAACAAATTTTGGGGGGCTTTTTCTCCTTTCACCCCTTATGAAAAGGTGAAGTTGGGGTCTACACCAGCATGTTAGTGTAAAAAAAGAATTTTTTTACACTAACATGCTGGTGTTGCCCTATACTTTTCATTTTGACAAGAGGTAAAAGGGGGAAAAAGCCCCCCAAAATTTGTAATGCAATTTCTCCCGACTACGGAGATACCCCAAATGTGGGTGCAAAGTGCTCTGGGGCGCACAAAAAGGCCCAGAAGGGAAAGTGTACAATGTATATTTGAGGTGATTTGCACAGGGGTGGCTGATTGTTACAGCGGTTTTGAAAAACACTAAAAAAAAAACACATGTGACCCCATTTCGGAAACTACAACCCTCACAGAATGTAATGAGAGGTGCAGTGAGAATTTACACCCCACTGGTGTCTGACAGATCTTTGGAACAGTGGGCTGTGCAAATTAAAAATTGTGTACAGCCCACTGTTCCAAAGATCTGACAGACACCAGTGGGGGGTAAATGCTCACTGTACCCCTTGTTACGTTCCTCAAGGGGTCTAGTTTCCAAAATGGTATGCCATGTGGGGGTTGTTTTGCTGTCCTGGCACCATAGGGGCTTCCTAAATGCGACACGCCCCCGAGCAAAATTTGCTCTCAAAAAGCCAAATATGGCCCCTTCTCTTCTGAGCATTGTAGTTCGCCCGTAGTGCACTTCAGGTCAACATATGGGGTACCTCCATACTCAGAAGAGATGGGGTTACAAATTTTGAGGGGTATTTTCTGCTATTAACCCTTGCAAAAATGTGAAATTTGGGGGGAAACACACATTTTAGTGGATATTTTTTTTTTTTTTTTTACATATGCAAAAGTCGTGAAACACCTGTGGGGTATTAAGGCTCACTTTATTCCTTTTTACGTTCCTCAAAGGGTCTAGTTTCCAAAATGATATGCCATGTGCTTTTTTTTTTGCTGTTCTGGCACCATAGGGGCTTCCTAAATTCAACATGCCCCCGAAAAACCATTTCAGAAAAACGTACTCTCCAAAATCCCCTTGTTGCTCCTTCGCTTCTGAGCCCTCTACTGCGCTCGCCCAACACTTAACATAGACATATGAGGTATGTGCTCACTCGAGAGAAATTGGGCTACAAATATAAGTATAAATTTTCTCCTTTTACCCCTTGTAAAAATTCAAAAATTGGGTCTACAAGAACATGCGAGTGTAAAAAATGAAGATTGTGAATTTTCTCTTTCACTTTGCTGCTATTCCTGTGAAACACCTAAAGGGTTAAAACGCTGACTGAATGTCATTTTGAATACTTTGTGGGAAGCTGTTTTTATAATGGGGTCATTTGTGGGGTATTTCTAATATGAAGACCCTTCAAATCCACCTCAAACCTGAACTGGTCCCTGAAAAATTGTGAGTTTGGAAATTTTGTGAAAAATTGGAAAATTGCTGCTGAACTTTGAAGCCCTCTGGTGTCTTCCAAAAGTAAAAACACATCAATTTTATGATGCAAACATAAAGTGGACATATTGTATATGTGAACCAAAAAAAATTATTTGGAATATCCATTTTCCTTACAAGCAGAGAGCTTCAAAGTTAGAAAAATACTAAATTTTCAAATTTTTCATCAAATTTTGAGATTTTTCACCAAGAAAGGATGCAAGTTACCACAAAATTTTACCACTATGTTAAAGTAGAATATGTCACGAAAATACATTCTCGGAATCAGAATGATAACTAAAAGCATCCCAGAGTTATTAATGTTTAAAGTGACAGTGGTCAGATGTGCAAAAATTGGCCGGGTCCTAAGGTGTAAAATGGCTGGGTCCTTAAGGGGTTAAAGAACATAACCATTAAGACACATTAGGCATAGGCAGCGTTCCCTCACAGACATACAGCCTCCAGCCATATACAGTGTATGGCTGGAGGCTGTATGCCTGTGTACTTCCCACTTCAGTGCTCTGGCCACCGCTCCGGCTATAGCAGTAGGTCCCGGGACCGGTGGTCGGAGCACCGAAGATGACGTGTCACTTACCAAGCTGGCCAGCGTGCGTTTTCCTCCTTCTCGATCCTCTGCACCTTTGTTTCTATGGGCGCACGCACGGGACGTTTTTAAACTTAAAGCGGGGACGCAGGGAGTTAATAGTGATGGGGGGAATTTCTCTGTCTCTACAGGATGGGCAAACACTGGCTCTGCTCGGGGCCCCGGGCCAGCTCGGAGCCCCAAGCAATTGCTTGGTTTTCCTGTCCTGTTGAGACGGGCCTGGAGTCGGGAGTGTGTCTTGGCCTCCGCCGAACCCGTGAGACTGACTAACCAAACCCCTGGGGTTCGATCGATCCCAGGGTAAGAACCACTGATCTAGAATGATGAATTTGTGCAATTCCATAATTTTTTACATTTTGCCCTACATACATTTTTTTTCTGCCGTTGTAATACATTGTATGATAAAATAAAGTGTGCCCATGGAAAGTACAAAGTGGAAAATCAAAAAGGTTATGGGTCTTAGAATGTGAGAGGATTAATTTATAAATAGGGGTGTGGCTAGTGTGATTTGCACCAACAAGCTACTCTGTTAAGTACAGGATATTTAAAGGGAATACTTTGATTTTCAGCCATTTTTACAGACTTTACATTTTCAACCTTTTTCTTTTTCAATTTTGACAAAAAAATGGCTGTGGAAAAAATTATGTAAATAAAAAAATAAGCTTATATTTTTATGCTGTGGGTACTTAGCCTTAATGTAAAGTTTGACTAGATTTATTGAAGTGGCTCATGCTGTTTGATAAATGCATTGCATCTTTATACTGTCTAGTCAATGTTTACTATTAGTTGCCCTAACCCCTTAATGACCACGGATGTATATTTATGTCCATGGCTGGAACCCGTTATGTGAAGCGTGCTTCATACCTGGTGAGTCCCGGTTGCTATCAGCAACCGGGACCCGCAGCTAATACTGGATATCGCCGATCAGGCTGATGTCCGGTATTAACCCTTTAGACACTGCAATCAAAGTTGATTGCGGCGTCTAAAATGGGAGAAAACACTTGCCGGTTAGCTCAGCGAGCTGTTTGGGACCGCTGCGGTGAAATCACGGCATCCAGAACAGCTGAAAGGACAGCGGGAGGGCACTTGCCTTCCTCCTCGCAATCCCATCAGTGTTCTATTTCTCCAAGCTTGCCATGCAGGCTGGAGCAGCAGAGTACCAACAACACTGATCGATGCTATTCTATGGCATAGCATTGATCAGTGTATGCAATCTAAGAATTGCATGTAATAGTCCCCTATGGGGACTAAAAAAAAGTGTAAAGAAAAGTAAAAAAAAGAAAAAGTTAATAAATATGATTTAACCCCTTCAGTTATAAAAGTTTGAATCACCCCCCTTTTCCCATTTAAAAAAAAATGTAAACAAAAATAAACATATGTGGCATCACCCCATGCGTAAATGTCTGAACTATAAAAATATAATGTTACTTGAACCGTATGGTCAATGGCGTACACGTAAAAAAAATTCCTAAGTACAAAATTACGTTTTTTTGGTCACTTTGTGGACCCTAAAAAATATATAAAAAGTGATTAAAAAGTCCCATCAAAACAAAAAATGCTACCAAATGGTATGAAAACACGGTGCAAAATATGAACCCTCATACATCCCTGTATATGGAAAAATAATAGTTATAGTGGTCAGAAGATGAAAATTTTAAACATACCAATTTTGGTGCATGTAGTTATAATTTTTTTAAAGTAGTAAAATAAAATAAAACCTATATAAATTGGGTGTCTTTGTAACCGTATGGACCTATAGAATAAAGATATGGTAATTTTTACAGAAAAGTGCACTGTATAGAATCGGAAGCCCCTAAAAGTTCCAAAATGGCATTTTTTTTTACATTTTACCCCACATATTTTATTTTCGGGTTTCGCCTTAAATTTTGTGGTGAAATTATTAACGTTATTACAAAATACAATTGGTGGCGCAAAGTACAAGCCCTCATATGGGTCTGTAGGTGCAAAATTGAAAGAATACTGATTTTTAGAAGTTGAGGTGGAAAATACGAAAGTGCAAAAATGAAAAAAACACTGGGGTCCTTAAAGGGGTACTCAGCCCCTAGACACCTTATCCCCTATCCAAAGAATAGGGGAGAAGATGTCTGATCACGGGTGTCCCGCTGCTGGGGACCGTTGGGATCTTGGCTGTAGCACCCCGCTGTCATTACTGCACAGAGCAAACTCCACGCCATGCCCCCTCTCATAGACTTGCATTAAGGGGGCAGGCCGTGGCATCACGAGGGGCGGAGCTATGACATCACGTTGCTCCGGCCCCTGTATCGGCCGTCATTACATACAGAGCGAGTTTGCTCTGTGCAGTAATGACAGTGGGGTGCCGCAGCCAAGATCTTGGGGGTCCCCAGCAGCGGGACCCTCGTGATCAGACATCTTAGTACCCCTTTAACCCCTTAAGGATGCAGGACGTAAATGTACGTCCTGGTGCGGTGGTACTTAACGCACCAGGACGTACATTTACGTCCTGTGCATAACCGCGGGCATTGGAGCGATGCCTGTGTCATGCGGGGCTGATCCCCGCTGCTGATCGCAGCCAGGGACCCGCCGGCAATGGCCGATGCCCGCGATCTCGCGGGCGTCCGCCATTAACCCCTCAGGTGCCGGGATCAATACAGATCCCGGCATCTGCCGCAGTACTCGGTTTGAATGAATGATCGGATCGCCCGCAGCGCTGCTGCGGGGATCCGATCATTCAGAAAGCCACACGGAGGTCCCCTCACCTTCCTCCGTCCGGCTTGCGGCGTCTCCTACTCTGGTCTGAGATCGAGCAGACCAGAGCAGAAGATCGCCGATAACACTGATCTGTTCTATGTCCTATACATAGAACAGATCAGTACTAGCAATCATGGTATTGCTATGAATAGTCCCCTATGGGGACTATTCAAGTGTAAAAAAAAATGTAAAAAAATGTAAAAGTAAAAAAAAAGTGAAAAATCCCCTCCCTCAATTAAAAAGTAAAGCGTCAGTTTTTTCCTATTTTACCCCCAAAAAGCGTAAATGTCCGAACTATTAAAATAAAATGTTAATGATCCCGTACGGTGAACGGCGTGAATGAAAAGAAGTCCAAAATTGCTACTTTTTTAATACATTTTATTTTTAAAAAAATTATAAAAAATTTATTAAAAGTTTTTTATATGCAAATGTGGTATCAAAAAAAGTACAGATCATGGCGCAAAAAATGAGCCCCCATACCGCCGCTTATACGGAAAAATAAAAAAGTTAGAGGTCATCAAAATAAAGGGATTATAAATGTACTAATTTGGTTAAAAAGTTTGTGATTTTTTTTAAGCACAACAATAATAGAAAAGTACGTAAAAATGGGTATCATTTTAACCCGATAACGACCAAGGACGAGTATAGACGTCCAGGTTGGCGGCCGTTCCCGCACCTGGACGTCTATACTCGTCCATTCTTCTCGTGGGTGCTGCCCAGTGCACCCACGAGATCGCGGCAGGGACTCGGCTGTATCACACAGCCGGGACCCTGCTGCACTGCCAGGACCGAAGTAAACTTCGGTCCCGGCAGTTTTAACCCTTACAGCCGCGTTCGGAAGTGACCGCGGGCTGTAAGTGTTATGACAGAGGGAGGGAGCTCCCTCTGTCACTCCTGCAGCACCCCGCATCGCGATCGCAGGGTGCTGTGTGTGTCCGCGGCTGGCCGGGACCTGCCGCACTGCCGGGAGTGAAGTTCACTTCACTCCCGGCAGTTTAACCCTTACAGCCGCGGTCAGAAGTGACCGCGGCTGTAAGGAGTTCTGACAGAGGGAGGGGGCTCCCTCTGTCTCCTCTGCAGCACCCACGGAGCATCGCGGGGTGCTGTGTGTGGCCGCACTGCCGGGAGTGAAGTTTACTTCACTCACGACAGTTTAACCCCTACAGCCGCGGTCAGAAGTGACCGCGCGCTGTAAGGAGTTCTGACAGAGGGAGGGGGCTCCCTCTGTCTCTACTGCAGCACCCCGCATCACGATCGCGGGGTGCTGCTGCATACCTGGGCTGCCGGGGGTCCTACAAAGACCCCCAGGTCTGCCCTGGGTATTGCCTGCCAGTGAAATATGCTGCCTGCTAGTGAAAACTGGCAGGCAGCATATAACTACAATGCTTTGGAATACTAAGTATTCCAAAGCATTAAAAAGTGTAAAAAAAAAATATATATATATATATATATATTAAATATACATTTATTAAATGAATCTAATAAAAAAAAAAAAAAGCATAATGTGTAGGATCGCATTGGCGGACATCCGCAGCATGTAATATGCTGCGGATGTCCGCCACGTGATCCTACACATTATGCAGCAGTCACGGTAATGAGCTCGCTGCTGCGGCTGGGTAGCTTTGTGCGTCCACTCATAGCGGCGGATTTTCCGCCAGCAGTCATGAGCGGACACACTGAGCTACCCAGCCGCAGCAGTGATGGATATATTCGCCATGAGCGGGTGCTTATTCCCACAACATGGCGGATATATCCATCAGGAGCCTTAACTGTCACAGACAGACGCGTTATACTGCCAGCCGACCAGCCAATAACTTGTAGGGGTGCGGTATATAAATGGGGTCACTTGTGGGGGTGGGGGTACTGTTCTGCCCTGAAAGCCAAATGGCGCTCCTCTCCTTCTGAGTCCTACCACGCGGCCAAGGAACCATATATGGCCAAAGCGGGGGTATTTCCGAACATGGGACAAGCAGCTAAATAAAATATAGGGTGCATTTCTTTCAATATCAGAAGTGATGTACAAAAAATATGCCCCACAAATGATGCATTAGTGAAAAATTGCAATTTTCGAATTTTTAACACTGACTTTGTAATAATTCCTGCCAAAAAACTATGGTGTTAAAATACTCACTGTACCCCCTAGCGAATACCTTGAGGGGTCTAGTTTTTAAAATGGGGTCATTTGGGGGGTGTTCCTATGTTCTACTACCTTTTAATTTCTGCAAACCTTGCATAGCACATAAAAAAAATTTACTTTTCAAATTTTCAAAATTTCAAATTAAATTGTTAGGGTTCTAACTAATTTAAAATGTTAATTAAAAACTAAAAAATGACGTTAAAATAAAGTAGACATCTGAAAGTATAAGTTTCATGAACTATTTGGTCAGTAAGTATAAATATATGCAACCAATTAGTGTTACAATAGCAAAAAATCGTAATTTTTTTGTAAAAATTTCATGATTTTTTGCATTGTAAAAAAAAACTACAAATGATATCGGCTTACTTTTACTATGTACATGAAGGACAACTTGTGACAAAAAAACAATGTCAGAATTATCGTGATTCGCAAAACGTTACCAGAGTTATTCTCTAATAAAGACAGACATCCCCGATTTGAAAAAACAGGCCTGGTCTTTCAGGGGCGTACAGGTTTATTTGCATTGGTCCTTAAGGGGTTAATCGTATTGACCCTCAGAATAAAGAACACACGTCATTTTTACCATAAATTGTACGGCGTGAAAACGAAACCTTCCAAAATTAGCAAAATTGCGTTTTTCTTTTTAATTTCCCCACAAAAATAGTGTTTTTTGGTTGTGCCATACATTTTATGATATAATGAGTTATGTCATTACAAAGGACAACTGGTCGCGCAAAAAACAAGCCCTCATACTAGTCTGTGGATGAAAATATAAAAGAGTTATGATTTTTAGAAGGCGAGGAGGAAAAAATGAAAACGTAAAAACTAAATTGTCTGAGTCCTTAAGGCCAAAATGGGCTGAGTCCTTAAGGGGTTAAGGGGTTACAATGCTTACAGGGCCAAAATGTAGGTGCAACGACGCCCCTTAGTTGTATGCTACAGAAAATGTGTCTGAAACACATAATGGGATGCACAGCATATGCCAGCATTTCGGAGCATTTTCAATACTGATCCTGACAATTGTGTCTGTTTATTGTTATATATGTTGCAGCTGTTTATTTATTTTTTAGAAATGGGCACTGTCAAATTTAAAAACTTTTTATATGTTGTAACTTGGAAGAACATTAACCTTTCTAATATACTTCATAAAATGTTCTATTTTTTTAATATATAAATCATGCTAGCTTTCATTGTATTTGCAACAGTGTAGTGTTATAAACATTAGAGCTAATCAGCTGGTTGCTTACACTTTTTTTCCTGGCTGCTCTGTCTGTTGTACCATACGTGTAATATTTGTATCTGTTTTATTGCTACAGTTTATGGAAAATGGGTGGGGAAATGAAGCAGCACACATGTTCCAGTAAAGTGAAACCTGCAGCTGCATGCCCCTAAGGCAATTAAAATAATGTAAAATTTATGGTTGATAATTTGTTAGGGTAGGAAGTGGAAAGGATTTACTGTAAAAGACAGAGTTGTATTCTTTACTGTGTTAGATATATTGGTCACAAGTGTCTTGCCACTAGAGTGTTTGAAACATGTTCATTCCCACCCATCAATATAAAAACCATTTGTTTTCAATCTCGGAAATTGATCTCTTCAGCACTATAAATAATATCATGGGAATGAACATGGACTTACTTTAGGAATGTGCAAATGATATTACTTGCTATTCAAATGCACCAAATAATTGATTGTGTCAATGTAAAACTTTTGCAATATTCTCTAAAACAGACAAACCAATAATTAGAAGAGACCACCCATCATTTTAATTGCCCACCTTCTGTACATGCTCAGGAATCCTGTGGCTTACATGTAGAGGGTCTTTTTTTATATATAACTAGTTTTTGCCCGCGGCGTTAAATTTGGGGTAACATAGATCTACTTTTTACACTTTTTACGAATTTACCAGAGGCCGCTCTGGGTAAAGTCTACGGGCATCCAAACAACCCGAATTCTTTCAACTTTGATTGCCGTGTCTAAAGAGTTAATGCTGGACATTTGCGGGAACGTTGATGCCCGGCATTAGCCACGGGTCCTGGCTGCTTATAGCAGCTGTGACCGTGCCGGGTATGATGCATGCTCAGCTCCTGAGCTCACTTCATAACCCTTGCATGCCGCAGCGCCGGGTATACCCGGCGTTCTGCGGCAAGGGGTTAATTCATACAAACTTTGAACCCCCTTTTCACCCCTTCAGGGGTGGAATTTTATAAAACGTTAAAACACGTGTTTCTTTGTCTCTAATTGTTAGCCTAAAAACAAAGTTTCATGCTTCTAACTTCAAAAATGATGGACTTCCATACAGACTTTCAGCCCCTTTTTCACCCCCTTATGGGTTGAATTTAAAAATCCTTTCTTATTGCTCGTCTACGTCTTAAAACCAAAACGCCTGTGAAAAAATTCAGCTTTCCAGGTCCAAGGATTTAGGCTGGGCGTTGATGAGTCAGTGAGTCTCTCACAGTTCCACCCACAGTATTAGTAATGTTACATCTTTGTAATTATTGGCTAGAAAAGAGTGGGTGACACATTCTGCACTTTTTTTTACTTGCGTGCAATATGAGCCAAATTTGTACATACAGCCTTAAAAATCTGGCAATATGGAAAACTTCATTAAATTGTGGTGCGAGAGCATTGAAAATCTGGCTCATTTGATGTCAGCATTACCTTTGATAAACAATAAGCATATTCTCTGGCACAAGAGGTTTTGTTTATTCTCCGTAATATGCGTACAAAGCAATTATATTCTGTATACAGTACCATGCATAAGTAGTCACCCCCTTTATCCTGAGCTACTCATCTTACTTCTTATGGGCCCAATAGCAACTTAATAATATTTCTTTATGGCCTTTTTTTTTTCTTTTTCTTTTTTCTTTTTTTTTTGTTTAGCTTCATCTTCTTATGACGACAGCATACTGGTTCACATATTTCATCCCTTATGCCACATACTAGTGTTAAAATATTGTGAATTAATTCTAGTGTTACTTTATGTTGGATAGCCTTTATGGGGTAGGAAAACATTTACTGAATTAATTTTAGGAAACAGGTAATCAATGTACAATCTAGGCTGCATTTTCAATGTCACGGTTAGAAAACATATGTGGGCTCAGCGTATTGGTTAAGGTGGCGTTTTGATTACATTTGTTTTAGGATGTCACTGAAGGCTTGTTCTCATTAGTGCTTGTGTAAAGTGCTTCTCTTCCTAATTAAAATCCTTCCAGAAGTTCATGTCAAGGTCAAAGTGAACAAAACCAAATGTGCAATATGACTTTCGTCTGTTTAGAGGGGACCCTTTCAGCATAGCTTTTAAAGAAGGACTACAATTCAAACACTGAAAAAAAAAACAAATACTTACACAACATTTTGCAAAGTGTGGCACTTGGACATAGTTTAAATTCATGAACTATGTCATACAGCATCGTGCATGTGTAATACAACATGCATTTTTTATCAATATGTATTTATCAATATTTTTTTTATAAATATACTAATATTTATTAATACATATCAAAAATGACAAAAGACATGGACACGACTCCTATCCCATAAAAAATTGATTTGCCAATTATTATAGACCATTCATTCCAAATTTTTCCTCCTTGATTGATCCGATTGTGGCTCTCACCAAGAAAAACAGTAATCCCAAGTCTTAGTCCACGGAAGCAGAAGAGTCATTTTCCCAATTAAAGTCCGCCTTCGCTTCTGCACCTGTTCTGTCTAGACCTGACCCAGAAAATCTGTTTTTTCTTGAAGTAGATGCCTCATCTATAGGAGCCGGCGCCATCTTAACTCAAAAGTCCTCCAGGGGTAAAATGGTGAATTGTGGTTTCTTTTCTAAGACATTCTCACCTGCTGAAAGGATCTATTCTATTGGAGACTGGGAACTCTTGGCCATTAAGCTTGCCTTAGAAGAGTGGCGGTACTTATTGGAAGGATCTACTCATCCTGACAGTATCTACACGGACCATAAAAATCTTTTATATCTTGAGTCTGCACAATGTCTCAACCTCCCCGGCAGGCCAGATGGTCTCTTTTCTTTTCTCAGTTTAACTTCTTTATTCATTTTCGACCTGCAGACAAGAATGTTAGAGCGGATGCTCTCTCTAGAGCTTCTGATGTAAAAGGTCTGGACTCTACTCCTTGGCATATTGTCCCTCCTGAACAAATTATTACAGTGGCTCCTGTTGATGTTTAACAAGTTCCTCCAGGGAAGTCTTTTGTGTCTCCTCGTCAGAGATGCAAAGTGTTGTTTTGGGGCCATTCTTCTTTACTTGCAGGACATGCTGGAGTACGGAAGTCCATTCAATTGATCACCTGACACTACTGGTGGCCAAATATGGAGCGTGATGTCACTGGTTTTGTATGTTCCTGTATGGCCTGTGCCCATGACAAGACTCCTCGGCTCAAGCCCGCGGGACTTCGACTGCCTTTGCCTATCCCGGAGTGCCCTTGGTCCCACATTGCTATGAACTTTGTTACCAATCTGCCTCCCTCTTGCAACAACACAGTCATTTGGGTGGTTATTGATCGTTTTTCCAAAATGGCTCATTTTGTACCCCTCCCTGGACTTCCTTCTGCTCCACAACTGGCGGATCAATTCCTTTGGCATATCTTTCGTTTGCATGGCTTACCACCTCACATTGTCTCTGATCGTGGGGTTCAGTTTGTTTCCAAATTCTGGAGGGCTCTCTGCTCTTGTCTTAAGATCAAGCTTGACTTCTCTTCTGAATATTACCCCCAGTCCAACGGACAGGTAGAGAGGGTGAATCAGATTCTCTGAGATTATCGGTGTCATTTTGTTTCTGCTCGGCAAGTCGATTGGGCCAATCTGCTTCCTTGGGCTGAGTTTTCGTATAACCACCTGGACTCTGAAGCTACTAAAACTTCCCTGTTCTTCATCGTCTACGGCCGTCACCCTCGTTCTCCTCTTCCTCTACCTGTTCCTTCTGAAGTACCTGCGGTGGATATTCTGTTACAGGACTTTTCTTCTATTTGGCAAGAAACTCTGCACTCTTTAATTCTTCTATCCTCCCGCATAAAGTCCCAGGCTGACAAGAAGAGAAGACCTCCTCCGATCTTTTCACGTAGAGTCTGGTTCTCTGCCAAGTATATTCGTTTTAAGATTCCCAGCTACAAATTGGACCCCCACTTCCTGGGCCCTTTCAAAGTCATGCAATGCATTAATCCTGTGTCTTACAAACTCCATCTGCCTCCTCTTCACCTCTCTCTCCTCAAACCCATTATTCTTTATCGTTTTTCTCATGCGGATGTCTCTTCCACTCCTGTCTCTGGTTCCTCTGACATCTTTGAAGTTAAGGAGATTTTGTCCACCAAGATCGTCAGAGGAAAACGCTTCTTCTTGGTGGATTGGAAGGGGTTGGGGCCTGAAGAAAGATCTTGAGAACCCGAAAAGAACATACTGGACTAATGTCTGATTCATCGTTCCTGCAGCACAAAAACAGAGGGAGACCTAAGGGGGTACTGTTACTGACAATGCTGTGGTCAGACTTGCTGATCGCAAGTGCATCCTTGTCCCTGCTGCTGGCGCCGCTGTTGTTCGCATCCCGCAATGCGAACGCCGGGTCTCCCCTCACCTTCTGCCCGTTCTGTCTCCTCCATTCCCTGTTTCTGCCGGCGCGCGCCACCGCCTCCTAGGGTGCCTGCGCACCGGCTCTTTAAAATTTAAAGGGCCAGTACGCCCTTAATTGTTGCCACCTGTACTGACTCTAAGTGTTGGCACTTCCTATTCCCTGTGCTGGATCTTTGTGCCTAGTTTGCCTTAGAGATACCATATACCTGTGTTTTGCCTCGCCGTATATCTGACCCTTTGCTACGTATTCTGACCTTGCTCCTGTGCTGCCTGCCTTCTGACCTTCTTGCTACGTGACCTGACCTTGCTTCATTGCCGCCAGCCCTAACCTCCTGCCTATCTATGCCTGTGCCTCTACCTTCCTGTGCCACATTATACGTCAGCTGCCTGAGGGGACAAGTCGTGCCGGTGGTAGAGACCTGGGTGACACCTGCCGCAGAAAGTCCTTCCCGCTTTGCGGCGGGCTCTAAACCAGCGGCACCTTAGACTCCGCTCCCTGGTACGGCCCACGCCATCATCCTCACAGGTCAGTGGATTCACCTTATCACAGCTGTAACACTTATACACCAGAAAAGAAAAATGTTGAAAAATTAAAGAAGCTACCTGATTGGTTGCTATGGGCAACTACACTTTTCCTCTACACAGTTTTTGATAAATCTCTTCCATTGTTTTGCTGAAAGATGAACCTCCATCCCAGTCTAAATTATTCTGCAGATTGAATCTGTATTTGGCTCCATCCATATCCCTTTTTCCATCAGTTCTGACGAGTTTTCCTATACCTTTTGAAGAAACGTATCCCCACAGCATGATGCCATCACGACGTTTCACTGTGAGGGATGGTGTGCTTAGGGTAATGAGCAGTGTTGGGTTTCCCCACACATAAGGTTTTGCATTGAGGCCAAAAGGTAACATTTTTGTCTCATTGGACCAAAACACCCTCTTCCACGTTTGCTATGTCTCCTACATGGCTTGTGGCAAACAGGATTTCTTCAACAGTTTTATGCCTTGTGACTCTTCCACAGGACAACTTTGTGGGGTACAGATTTGTGGGGTACACAACTAATAGTTGTCCTGTGGTCAGATTCTCCCACTTCAACTGTTGATCTTTGCAGCTCCTCCAGAGTTACCATGGGCTTCTTGGTTGCTTCTCTGATTAATATTCCCCTTGCCTGGCTTGTCTATTTGGGTGGATCGAAGGCGAATGACCAGGGAGTCAGGAGTTTATCTGGCGCAGAGAGGAACCATCAGACAGCCAAGTAAAATCAATGGATTTATTAGATGCAACGCGTTTCGCTGCGCATGCGCAGCTTCATCAGGCATGACAAAGGGAGGCTGGTAACAGGTATATATACCTCCAGGAATTAACCATTAGAGTGCTTTTTGAAAAGAATTGTTACATAGAGTTACATATCCATATGACAATATATAAAAAAGATACATAAATACATATAAACAAAAATCACAAAAATAGTAATAAGACAGCAATATGAAAGCACAATGCAATCCTATAAATATATATATAAATATATATAACATGATTATAATTATCGCATGTGATGTGAATATGACACCAAAACGACTCAAGAAATCGCTCCGCTAAATCGCCGGTGCGACACTCAACAACACAAGTTGGATATTATTTCAAAAAATATATATGGTATAAAGAGTCATGTCAATTGGTTCAAGAGATAGAAAAATTATTATTTAATTGTATATCGCTACCTTATTAAAAAATAATATAATAAAAAATAAGTGACAGTGCGATAAACCAAACCGCAACTGATCAGAGGGGAATGTATGAACACTACTTAGAGAATAAGATAAACTCAATTAACTAATGCGGTATTGAATATAGCAACCGGCGAAAACGCAGGGTGTGAATATTCGTACAAGAATCCGGATTAACAAACAATAAATGAATTAAAAATACAAAAATGTTTATATGTAAAAAAGAAGAAGGGAAAATCAACAAAATTTAGATAATAAAACATAAAAAAATGAATAAATAAATAAATACACCGTGGGGCGCTCCAGGGTGAACAGTACAGAAGGAGCAAGGAAAAAATCAAGGTATGATGTTTTCAAAATTAATCCATATGGAACGATGGGAAATTTTTAAATCCCAAATTATCAAATTATTTAACTGTATCAATACATTCATTAAAACCTTGAGGGTGCAAAGTATGTAGTTTGTGAATCCAAAAGGATTCGCGATTATTAAGTCTTTGTATTCTATTAGGTAAATGAATGGGGATAGTTTCTAAAATAATTAATTTTAGAGTTTCAGTGTTTTTTTGATGATAGAGAGTGAAATGACGGGAAAGACTATGCAACAAAAAACCATGTTTTATGTTCCATCTGTGTTTGTTCATCCTGGAGCGCACCGTTTGTGTGGTACGGCCAACATATTGGCGATCGCAACCACAGGTTAATAAATAAATAGCAAAAGTGGTGTCGCAATTTAATAAATCCTTAATTTTGAATGTTTGTTGTGTAAAAAAGGAAGAAAAGGTATCAGTTTGGATAATCCATTCACAACAGAGGCAGCGACTTTTTTTACAAGGAAAACAATATGGTTTAATAGAACAGGAATTCTGTGGTATACGATATTCGGAAAATCTGCTAGGGGCTAATAAATTGCTGAGATTTTTGGAGCGTCTGTAGGTGACATTAGGGACTGGGGGAATTAATTGGTTTAAAATTTTATCATTTTGGATAATGGGCCAATTTTTAGTTAATATTTTTCTAATATTAGATGCCTCAATATTGAAATTCGTAACAAAATTGTATCTAAAGGGGTTAAGAAGCTGATTAGAGCTGGATTTTTTAGAAATAGATGTAACCAAATCAGATTGTTTTTTATCTTTCACCTTCAGATATGCCTTAGTAAGAAGCGATTTGGGATAGCCTTTTTGTATAAAGCGTTGTTTTAAAACCTCAGCTTGAGAGATAAAATCTGAATCAGAGGTGCAATTTCTACGAATTCGTAAATATTGGCCGAAAGGCACCCCTCTTAACCAGCTTGGATAATGTGCACTGTCGAACTGTAAAAAACTGTTAATATCGACAGATTTGAAAAAAGTCTTCGTCGAAATAGTGCCATCGACTGTTTTATGGATGTCAAGGTCTAAAAATTGGATGGAATTTTCTGCATAATGCATAGTAAATTTAATACCCCATGTGTTAGTGTTCAACTCTTGGACAAAGAGGTCAGCTTCATGTTTGGTACCTACCCAGATCAAAAAAAGGTCGTCTATATAACGACGAAAGAAAAAAACGGACTTAAAGAACAGGGACTGCGCCATGACAAGGGACTCGAATCGCCCCATGAACAAATTAGCGTAACTAGGGGCGAATCGAGTCCCCATGGCACAGCCCCTACTCTGCCGATAGATGGTATGATTGAATTCGAAAACATTATTAAGAAGAATAAATCTAATGGACTCCAGTAAAAATTCAGACTGGCTGGGGTTAAGTGAAGGGTCCTCTTGTAAAAAATGTTTAATAGCCGAAACACCTAAATCAGTGGAGATGTTAGAATAAAGGGAGCACACATCTAGGGTAAGAAAACTATAATAGGGGGGTAGGGATAGGGCATGTAATTCCGAAATAAGTTGAGCTGAATCTCTCAAATAAGATGGTAATTGTAAAACAAAAGGTTGAAGGAATAAATTTGGGTGGATGGCATTGTCTTGGAAGGTTGGGGGTTGTGCCATATTCTTTTTATTTCCTGATGATTTTCTGATGCTCTGTGAGATGTTTAAATCTAGGGATATTTTCTTTCTAACCTAAACCTGCTTTGAACTTCTCCACAACTTTATCCCTGACCTGTTTGGTGAGCTCCTTGGTCCTCGTGCTGCTATTTGTTTAGTTATGATACCTATTAAGCTGTGAGACCTTCATAGAACAGATGGGTTTGTCCTAACATTAAATTGCAGACAGGTGGAGCTTATTTACTAATAATGTGACTTATGAAGGCACATAATTGACTATTTTGTGTTGGTCCATTACATTCTATGACAAAATTTGAAAAAGTCTAAGGGGTTGAATACTTATGCAGTGCGCTGTATCTGCAGTTTACAGGCCCCAGAGAAGTGAGATTGCTTACACCATGGTCTATATATTTTTTCATGTTTCTCATATGGTCAAATTTGTAAAAAAAAAAATATTTTTAAAATGTTGCTCAAATGTGGCTCATAATAAATATAACACTACAAACTGACCTACAATAAGCAATACTCTACATAAGCTTTGGCCTCATAAATACAGCATGTCCCTTAAATTTCTATTTTTACATTTCAAAAGTGTCAGGCATTATGTCCAAAATGTTCTGTGGGATACAGATAAGCATGGTCACCTAGGACAGTTTTCAATTTACAACCCAATCATATGTTTGCTGACTGTGCTTCTATCATGAAAACAATAACAAGTAAACCTCACAAGAAATTTACATGTATTTGTTCAGTATTCCACCCCATCAGAACGGATCTGGTTATATTATATATGTATGCAATCAATCTGCCTATGAAATGTGGTTCATTCATTACTTTACATTTTGGATTGATCATGATTGTTCAGACCTTTAAAGCAGTAGAATATTACACTTAGTCTGACACAAATCACTTATTCATTTGCATGATTATGTGATTCTGTATTCAGCAGGCCTGATTGAAGTGCACTTACTTTGCTTTGCTGTTTGTTATATCTTATTTTCAGATGTATTAACATTTCTGGACAGGATAGTTGTTCCTCAATACCATGCAAAAGCTTCTTAGTATGAAATCCCCCATGCACTATGTACAAATTGTTAAATCTCCCAAAGTTATAAGACTTCCATATTATGCATGTATTTTGTTAATGTGATTTTTTTATTATTTAATTTGAGATAGGATAGATCCACAGTCAGGAAAATGGAGGTACAAATGGATTATTTTAGAAATAATAGGTGGTGGGTGGGCCACCAGGAATGTAGGACATGTCATATGACACACATTGCTAAATAGCCAATAAAAACAAGGCAATGGCTGCCTCCAGGCAGGGGCTAGGAATGAGAACTGGCATGCTTGTGCCCTGCTCTTTCCAATAAAATGAAGCCATTCTTCACCCAGGAGTGTCATGAAGTGTCATGTCTGCCACATGAAAGACATGTATGTCCACAGTAGAAATAACTTTTTAAATAGCTTTGACACAGAAATTTGACCATTTTTCTGGCACAGGAAAGCTCTAAAAACAAAACAACAAAAAGTGGTTGTGGTTTAGCAGGCTAGCAGGGCCCTAAAATGCATTATGTTTTCAGACAGAAAATGATACAAAAAAATGGAACAATTTTATGACTAAGATTGTTATCACACATGGTAGTTTGTCTTTTTTTTTTTTTTTTAGCCAAAGCCAGAAATGGATCCTGCAGGAAGGAGAAACATATAGGTCCTTCCTTTTTATTCCTTTTGAATTAACTCTTAGTTTTGGCTCCAAAAATACAGATGTAGTTTTCCCAAAAAATGCCATGTGTGGTCCCAGCCATAAACATCTGACAAATTTACTAATAGTTGCTGTTAATCACAGCTACACTAAAATGTTTTATGTTCATGATTAACAAAAACATAAAATGCTTATGAATAACCTAGAATTATTTTTGTATTTGCGGATATAATTATAATTATAATGATTATTAATACAGAAAATGTAATCCTATTTTGCATTTAGTTGTATCTATGAATATTCTGGCATTCAGTATCTTATGAGATTGCTCAAACCCTTATTGAATCCTGACAACTTCATACTTTCCTTACACAGCAGGTCATAGTGGTCCACCACTAACAGCAGCTCTGACTTATAATCCTTCACTTAACTCGTGCAGGATGTTTCTGTGTTATTACCCTGAGTTCAACAGTCATGAGCAATTACCGGAGCAACTTCCTCATCCAGTGTCTCACACAGACACTCAACCATTCATTAAAAAAAGAACTTAAGAAATATAAAATCTGCCAAATTCTAACAGCGAAAATGACTAAGACCACAACTTGAAGGGGCATGTTTGGGGGAAGGGCTGTAGAACATATTAAACAAACAATTGTTTTACATATTTTTTTCCATAGGGTTTATTTTTTGTTCGCTTATTTACACACAAATCATACTACTACAATTATAGCATGCCAGTAATCACATGATCACCAGTAATAACAGACAAAGCAAAGATCACTCATCAGATTTCATGCATACATACTAAACAAGATGTCTCAGTAATGCCCCTGCCACCCAGTCAAATCTCCTTAAAAGTATAACAAGTTTAATACATTGATATTTTCTATATAAGGTAAAATGTTATATTCTACCCCTGATTGAACATCCTCAATAGCCCCTGCTCCAAAAGGTGTAGTTTGCAAACATATATCCAGATATGAGGACAGCACTCCAGGCAATATTACTCATGCATTCCATTTTATGAATGTATGCCACATCACCTAGTCAGTCGTCACTCTGTTGCCTCAGCAGTCATTCGCATATAGTGGGGAACCTGCAAGCAAAAGGCAACCAAGTGGGGATGTTTTTCATGCTACTCCACATACCTTTCATAAGGGAATGTGTCAACTATTGAGACATAGAGATACTGAAACACATTAACATGTTTGCTTTATTCTAATATGTCTATTTTCTGATTTGATTGCTTATTGGACATAGACGCAATAGACTAAAGTTGACCTTATTAATTTCTATGGGAGAGTTTTTTAGGCATGATCTGTGATTTGTGTAAAAAAGGAAGGGAAGTGAGGTGTGACCATTAACTATTGTGAATACTCTGTTCCGATCTTATCTATACACTGGTATTGCCTTTCACTGTACTCCTGTTTATGAGGATGATCCTGAGAAGTATCTGAAAAGTAATAATTTTAGTACATTATTATGGGGATAGCAAACTTTTCTGAGCTGTTTTTAACAGCATTTAGAGATGTTTGCTAGAAAGCTCCATGGACATAGACACAATAAACTGAAGCCAACTCTATTATTCACCAGAATAGTAATGTTTTCTGGGCATGCTCTGTGACCTGTCTAGAGGTCATTCCACATGGAGGGAGAGGTTGAGCTGTGAGCTTCAGCTATTGCATTATTTATCCCTTCACTTTTTTTACTTTTATTTTTCCCTCATTTGTTACCTTTCACTGTAATCCTGCCTGAGATGATAAGAGGTGCATTGCTGGAAAGTGATTTATACAGAGTAGGAATTCTAAGTTTCAGGATAATTTTCTAATATAGATTTTAAAATCAACTTGTGGCCGCAAATTCACAATTTGTACAATGAGCTAATTGCTTCTCAACTTAGTTTCTCTTACAAGTTGTGGATGTGCGGTCATGTGCTGTTTCTGTGTTTGAGTTACATTTTTGTTCTGCCCCCTCGTTTTTAATTTTTTCATGGCCAGCACTCCACTCCACTCCATCCATTCGACCCAGGCGTTTTTAATAAGCAGGAGACTGCATAGGGGGTTTCCATCTATAATTCTCTCAGAGCTCTGACAGGGAGCACATGTTAGGTGTTCACACTGTTGTGCTCTGCGATAGCCATTGTTGCTGTGGTGCTTTGTCTGTGGGGTTGTGTGGCCCAGAGCTGGGGCTTGGTAGGGCAGCATTGGGGTTGCCTGGCCAGTGGGTCATTCCCCCTGTGGACTTTGTTTTGCAGCAGCGGTCACCGCCCAGTGCTACGCCAGTGTTGGTTTAGGGACCAACTTCTCAGGTGGCCTTGACATGGCAAATGGGCTTGCACGTTCTGATCAAAAAGGTACAATAACAACCAGTTCGTTTTTGAA
Source organism: Hyla sarda (assembly GCF_029499605.1). Classification (NCBI taxonomy): domain Eukaryota; kingdom Metazoa; phylum Chordata; class Amphibia; order Anura; family Hylidae; genus Hyla; species Hyla sarda. The sequence continues at coordinate 232,534,207 of NC_079191.1, forward strand.
CTTATGCTGAGAAGCAGTTAGATTATTGTACAAGTTGTAGATGTGCGGCCATGTTCTGTTTCTCTATTTTTGAGTTACATTCTTAAAAATATGTTTAGCAATAAAACTTCATTTTCTGATGAATCATTCCCTTTAGGCAAAGTAGACCATAGCTGGCTTAGCTATGTGCGACATGTGTGGCTGAACAGGATGCCATCCTCCTACACCAGCAGGAGGCGCAACAAATGGACAATATATTTAACCTCTTAAGTGCCCATGACGTGGGCCATTCTTATGAGAAACCATTGATCAATGTAAAAGATCAATGTAAAAGACACACAAGTGTGTGTGAAGCTATAACATTGCAAAAAAAATTTTTTTAAAAAGTTAATAAAGATCATTTAACCCCTTCCCGAATTAAAGTTTGAATAACCCCCCTTTTCCCATTTAAAAAAAAGCCAGCATAAATAAAAATTAAATAAACATATGTGGAATGGCCGTGTGCGGAAATGTCCGAATTATAAAAATATATCATTAATAATGCATGGTGCAAAATTGAAAGAGTTATGATTTTTTTAAAGGTAAGGAGGAAAAAACGTAAAAACCCAGGGTCCTTAAGGGTTAAAGAGTTTGCCTGCTTATGGCCACACATGCTGTAAGCACTGTGCTACTTTTTTTAATCTATGTATTTATTTCTAGAGGAAGGCAATAAAAAAAAAAATTGTGGCAATATGTTTTCACACTGTTATTTGTGCACTGTGTGCACTCTGGTGTAGGATTCTATTGTGGCACTTGTAGTCCGCTGCAGGCATCCTCCATTGTATGCATTTTTATGCTGGGGATTGCCCCTAGCAACGGACTACAAGGGCAGGATCTGGTCCCCCAGTATAAATGCACAACTGCATTTGGGGTTGAGCACCTCCAGCCATTTGAGACCACGTTTTTTTGTTGTGGTTTAAAAATGTATACTTGGAGGTGTGTAAACTCCATATGTTAATGCACCTTGAACATTTTCCAGGCAGCATTAAGGTTGCACCTGTGAGGCCATGCACCTATATCAGCAAACTTGGGTGGGGCTTGTAGCCTCTCTCCCTCCTTCCATTGTATGTGTGCTCAGTCACGCTGGAGATAACTGGGAGCAGGCTGCATGTCGGCCTAGTGCTGCTCTAATTGCCCACTGGCCCCTGGTTTTTGCTTTTCACCCACAGGTAGGTTAGCGTTAGGTCCCGTGCCATTTGAGAAACCTTGGCGTTGGTGTGCGGGCTCTGGTGTGGCCTTCATATAAGGATACACTGGTGAAGGTCTCAATTTTAACATCAGTGTTGAGGGATAGCCAATGTCATTGTATACATCTACCACAGTAGTGCACCTAAATTTCTGTATTGTATTAAAAAAAATTGTGGCAATATGTTTTCACACTGTTATTTGTGCACTGTATTACAATGTTTTTTTGTGTGTGTTATACAGCAGCATTATTTATATATTGCAGATCAGTGATATTGGAGCTCTACATGGCAATATTATATGGCATGTTGACGCACCTACAATCATTCATCCACAGGGCACCACCTGACGAAGAGAATAGGACACATCTCAAAAGGCATTGTCTGTTAACTTTTATTACAATAAATAGTTTTTTTTTCTTCTTTTAACCACACAAAGCACACAAACAAAACTATGAAGTGCAACATGTCACTAAAGATGAATTTCCTGCATTCTCAATTGATTGCTCACTACCACCCAGCAGTTCAGCGCCACCAGCTAGCCTAGTTCTCCACAGGTTCCTTCGAATCCTTATCTACTAATACCCCAGCTGAGCACAAACAGTGACATTGATCCAGATTTTGAACCATGCATGCCTAGTAAACCTCATCGGATAAAGCCGAAATGAAATAATCTGATAAGGAACTTAGGATGCTGTCAAAAGGTACATACATTTTTGTCTTTCAAAGCCACCAAGAAGCTTGAACCAAACTGTTTGCACAGGCTAACAACCACATTTTCTGTACTGACATTGACAGATTGTTCACATTTGGGTTGTGAGCATGACCCTGAATAATGGTATCTCTTTATTTATTCATCACCGTTAAGCCTCAAGGCTGTCTTGATTTCCACTGTTCAATACCTGTTGGCTATGGTGCACACACAAAAGAAACATATAAAAACATGAAACACATCAAGACACATGAGACACATCAAGTAAAACTGGAACATCTGTGGAAATCTAAAAGTAGTGGCTCTGCCACTTGAAATGCAGCTCGGTTCAATGTGGGGCCAGAGAAAATCACCTGGAAAGCATTCAAGGATGTTGTTGAGAATTTTCTTAGCAACTACATAGCTCCAAACTACAGGGTGGGCCATTTATATGGACATATCTTAATAAAATGGGAATGGTTGGTGATATCAACTTCCTGTTTTTGGCACATTTGTATATGTGAGGGGGAAACTTTTCAAGATGGTTGGTGACCATGGTGGCCATTTTGAAGTTGGCCATTTGGAATCCAACTTTTGTTTTTTCAATAGGAAGAGGGTCATGTGACACGTCAAACTTATTGGGAATTTCACAAGAAAAACAAAGATGTGCTTGGTTTTAACGTAACTTTATTCTTTCAGGAGTTATTTACAAGTTTCTGACCACTTATAAAATGTGTTCAATGTGCTGCCCATTGTGTTGGATTGTCAATGCAACCCTCTTCTCCCACTCTGCTGCCCATTGTGTTGGATTGTCAATGCAACCCTCTTCTCCCACTCCCACACACACTGATAGCAACACTGCAGGAGAAATGCTAGCACATGCTTCCAGTAGCCGTAGTTTCAGGTGCTGCACATCGTGTATCTTCACAGCATAGACAATTGCCTTCAGATGACCCCAAAGATAAAAGTTTAAGGGGGTCAGATCGGAAGACCTTGGGGGCCATTCAACTGGCCCACGACGACCAATCCACTTTCTAGGAAATTGTTCATCTAGGAATGCTCGGACCTGACACCCATAATGTGGTGGTGCACCATCTTGCTGGAAAAACTCAGGGAACATGCCAGCTTCAGTGCATAAAGAGGGAAACACATCATCATGTAGCAATTTGGCATATCCAGTGACCTTGAGGTTTCCATTGATGAAGAATGGCCCCACTATCTTTGTACCCCATATACCACACCATATCATCTATTTTTGTGTTCCAACAGTCTTGGAGGGATCTATTCAATCTGGGTTAGTGTCAGACCAATAGCGGAATAGCAATGGTTTTGTTTGTTAACGTCACCATTCACATAAAAGTTTGCCTCATCACTGAACAAAATCTTCGGCGTAAACTGAGGGTCCTGTTCCAATTTTTGTTTTGCCCATTCTGCAGCACCTGAAACCAGGGGCGTACCTAGAGCAGTTGGCACCCGGGGCGGACCCTTTGTTTGGCACCCCCCCTTAATTACACCCCCTCCCCCCCCCCATTAATTACACCCCCTCCCAGGAGCGGACTGACAACACTCAGGGCCCACGGACAAAAAAAAAGCAAGGGCCCCTGCTAGGCTCTGCAGCTCGTCAATCTTCTGCCACGCACCTATTCCACCTAAATCCCACACAATAAACTAAAATTTATATATATATAAGAAACACTTTAACATAGATACATTTCCATGACCAATATTACTGGTATACAAGGAGTAAATATATGCCGCCACACAATAACTGGATAATACCGCCATACTGTACTGAATAAAACCACTATACACAGACCAGTATACTATACAGGATCTGTATACAATATAAGTGATTATATACAGGACCATATGGTGATAGATATCAGCTGTACACAGGATGTGTATACCATATAAGTGATTACAGTTACATTTTGGGACTCACAATTACGTATTTTCTGATCAGCGGCGTCCTCTTTCCTTTTCTTCTCCGTCCAGATAAGACAGCCATGTGGATCTCTTAACATCTGCAGGAAAAACATGTCAGACTCTGTGTCCAGTGTCCTCCCCTCCTCTACATAATCTTTCCATCTATTGGCCCACAAACTGTAATAATGCCCTTGGTGTCCTGCACAGTAAATGGGCAAGTAGGTAGGTAGCCAGGTAAATAGGTAACTAGGTAGGTAGATCAGGAGGCCAGATATGTAGGTAGGTGACAAGTTAGGTAGGTAGGGGGCTAGCTAGGTAGTTAGGCAGCCATGTATGAAGGCCAGGTATGTACATAGTTAGGTAGCTGGGTATGTAGGTAAGTAGTTAGGCATCCAGGTATAAAGTTAGGTAGCCCCCTTCCCTCTAGGTATAGGCAGCAAAAAACCCCTACCAATAGGTATAGGAACAGAGTTAACCCCCCTTTCTCCTTAAGTATAGGCAGCAGAGTCCCCCCACCCCCTTTCCCCGTAGGTATAGTCAGAGTAAAAAAAAAAAAAACTCCCCCCATTTCCCATAGGTATAGGAAGAGTTAAACGCCTTTTTTCCCATAGGTATAGACAGATTCCCCCCCCTCTTCCCAATTGGTATAGGCAGAGTTACCCCCCTCTTCCCCATTGGAATAGGCAGTTGCCCCCCCCTTTCCCCATAGGTATAGGCAGGTACACCCCCACCCCCTCTTTCCCATAGGTATATGCAGGTACACCCCCCTCTTTCCCATAGGTATATGCAGTTACACCCCCCCTCATTCCCATAGATATATGCAGTTACACCCCCCCTCATTCCCATAGGTATATGCAGTTATACCCCCCCTTTCCCATAGGTATATGCAGTTACACCCCCCCTTTCCCATAGGTATATGCAGTTACACCCCCCCCCTTTCCCATAGGTATATGCAGTTACACCCCCCCCTCTTTCCCATAGGTATATGCAGTTACACCCCCCCCTCTTTCCCATAGGTATATGCAGTTACACCCCCCCTTTTTCCCATAGGTATATGCAGTTACACCCCCCTCCTTTCCCATAGGTATATGCAGTTAAACCCCCCTTTCCCATAGGTATATGCAGTTACACCCCCCTCTTTCCCATAGGTATATGCAGTTACACCCCCCTCTTTCCCGTATGTATATGCAGCTACACCCCCCCCTCTTCCCTATAGGTATATGTAGAGTAACCCCCCCCATCTCTTCCCCATATGTATATGTAGAGTAACCCCCCCTCCCCTTCCCCATAGGTGTATGTAGAGTAACCCCCCCCCCTTCCCCATAGGTATATGTAGAGTAACCCCCCCCCCCTTCCCCATAGGTATATGTAGAGTAACCCCCCCGCCCTTCCCCATAGGTATATGTAGAGAGTACCCCCTCCCCTCCCCTATAGGTATATGTAGAGTAACCCCCCTCCCCTTCCCTATAGGTATATGTAGAGTAACCCCCCTCCCCTTCCCCATAGGTATATGTAGAGTAACCCCCCCTCCCCTTCCCCATAGGTATATGTAGAGTAACGCCCCCCTCCTCCCCTATAGGTATATATGTAGAGTAACCCCCCCCTCCTCCCCTATAGGTATATATGTAGAGTAACCCCCCCTCCTCCCCTATAGGTATATATGTAGAGTAACCCCCCCTCCCCATAGGTATATATGTAGAGTAACCCCCCCCCCTCCCCATAGGTATATGTAGAGTAACCTCTCCCTCCTCCCCTATAGGTATATGTAGAGTAACCACCCTCCCCCATAGGTATATGTAGAGTAACCCCCCTCCCCTATAGGTATATGTAGAGTAACCCCCCTCCCCCATAGGTATATGTAGAGTAACCCCCCCCTATAGGTATATATGTAGAGTAACCCCCCTCCTCCCCTATAGGTATATATGTAGAGTAACCTCCCTCCTCCCCAATAGGTATATATGTAGAGTAACCTTCCCCCCTCCTCCCCTATAGGTGTATGCAGAGTTGAGAAAAAATAAATAAAAAAATGATGCTCACTTGATATCCCACGCAGCGATCTCCTCAGCTGCAGGGCCCACATCTTCTCCCCTCCACAGTACAGGCGCCAGATGAGTGCAGGTGCCTGTACTGCGTGCTGCGTGGGGGCGGAGGTCACGTCTCCTCTGTGTAGCTGCAGATGCGGCTCACACAGAGGGGACACCTTCTCCTGTTTGTGCGTGTATCGCGCATACAGGAAAATGTAGCGCTGTCTGCTGGGGATCTGGGACGAGTGTCCCGGATCCTCAGTAGTGGCGGCGGCGGCTGCGGCGGGTCAGTCCGCCCCTGGCATCCCCCTTGTGAGCGGCACCCGGGGCGGGCCGCCCCCCCCCCCCTTAGTACGCCACTGCCTGAAACTACGGATACTGGAAGCCTGTGCTAGCATTTCTCCTGTGGTGTTGCTATCAGTGTGTGAAGAGTGGGAGAAGAGGGTTGCATTGACAATCCAACACAATGGGCAGCACATTGAACACATTTTATAAGTGGTCATAAACCTTGTAAATAACTCATGAAAGAATAAAGTTACGTTAAAACCAAGCACATGATTGTTTTTCTTGTGAAATTCCCAATAAGTTTGATGTGTCACATGACCCTCTTCCTATTGAAAAAAACAAAAGTTGGATTCAAAATGGCCGACTTCAAAATGGCCACCATGGTCACCACCCATCTTGAAAAGTCCCGTCCCCCCCCCCCCACATATACTAATGTGCCACAAACAGGAAGTTAAAATCATCAACCATTCCCATTTTATTAAGGTGTGTCCATATAAATGGCCCACCCTGTACATTAAATGGAGCACCATATTTCTTAAAGCACACAAACTAATCTTTAGTGACATGTTGCACTTCATAGTTTTATTTCCTGCATTCTCACTTGGATGACTTCCTCACAAATATTGGTGCAGTCAGTGACCAACCTGGTGAAAAGTTAACCAAGACATTGCCAAAATGGAAATGTCCATGATGGATAGGTATTTGCCTGTATTTTCTAATATAAGGACAAACCTGAACAAATACCCAACTCCATTTTCTAAAATGCCACTAGAATTCATCACTGCTGGCTGACTATTGTTGGACACTGAAATTAGATGGACCTGACACTGAGTACAAATGACAATCGGGGGCCTAACACTTTTTGTCCCATTAAACTTATGCAGTGTGTAAGAAGCCTAACGAGAATTAACCCGATGTAGTAAATAAAACTGAAGTTCATGTTTTTCAAAATTCCTATGTGATACAGTCAATCTTCTTTTCACGTTCATAATCACTTTTTTAAAACTTTGTTGTCTGGTGTTATTGATCAACTGATATTTTGCAGTTAATAGTTAAAGGGTAGCTCCCACCATCCTATTTTATTTTTTATTTTTTTGCTAGCCCGTTCTCTCCCCCCCCCCCCCCCCCGCTACGGCACTAGCCCGTTACCTCCTCCCCCCCCCCCCCGCCCCGCATACCCCGCTCCCTCATTACACTTGCAGTTACTGCAGAGTCCGGCAGCGGGCGTGCAGGGACAGCGGCGGCAACGAGGCGGCGGCGGCGATGTGCGGGAGGAGTGGCCGGGGAGCCAATGCGCTCGCTCCCGCCTGTCTGATTGACAGGCAGGGAGCAAGTGCAGCCTAACTGAAAAAGGACTGATTGCCACTCCAAAATCAGTCCTTTTTCAGTGGCCGGTTTTTAAATGTAAATTAAACCTTTTTAATGAAAAAAAAATAATAATAAAAGTATATTAGAGATATGTTGTAGTACATAAGTACTACAACATATCAAAAAATAAAGTTGGTGACAGTGCCCATTTAAGCATTATGGACTTCTGTCATTATTACTTCGGCTAATAACTATTAACCTGCGTCCCACAGCATATCCATGATTTCAATGGAATGAACATAGTCTAAAAATGAAAAAAAAAATTTAAAAAAGAGTACCTCTTTAATGGTAAAAAAAAAAAAAAAAAACAAGAAAAACAACAAGGTTGTTGAGTTGCAGATGGTGCGATTGTGTCGCTGTTGGCCATAAACTTAAATACATCTTTTTAATACCTGCCAGCTTTTGCTATTAGAGTGTCCTTACTAAACCTAGCAATTAATGAAAAAAATGCAGTTTACCAGCAGCATTTCAGAATTGCTTACTGCACATGACCAACAGCAATGCAACTGTATTGTGTGTTTTTACCCTAAAAACTAATTGAATGTTTTCTGGGGTTTTTTCTCTCCATATTTTCAGCTTTATTTGTACCCCTTTTTTATTTATTATTTTTTGCATGTGGCTATATTTACACACAGTATTTGGGGCTGTTTTTTGACATGGAAAAATGGGGGAGAAATGAAAAAACTGTGAACATTACAGCTGGAAATAACATCCAAAATACTGTGCGTGAATCCAGCCCAGACTGCATTTTATCCATTAAAATCAATGGAACCCACACAGGTAGGCCGCGTATACATTGGAATCCTTTTCAGACAGTTTTCTGACATGTAAAACAAAAATAACTTTGTACTAAATGAGAATGTCCCTATTCTCAAAACACAGGCAGACCTATCATTCCTTGAAAGTCACATCTAATTCATTGTATAACTGAAGGATTTTTACATTTAGCCTTGTGTCTTTTACTGTACAACCACCATGTTGACAATGACAATCTTATACTGACCTCTAGTGTAGGTTCCTTGCCATGAACTGGTTTATGATTTCCAAATAGACAGCCTCTATGATACATTGTATATTGTGTGATATATAAAGATATAACTTTGTATTACATGTAGATATACAATTATGGGCATGTAGTAAACTCTGGGAGTCATAGATTACTGTTAGAGAAAAATGCATTTTCATGTTATCATTGTCCAATGCCAGGGATCGTGACCTAGTCCAGAGTGACATCTAGCCCAAACTCTTTTCTTCAAAAAAAAACCTCATTATATTTTGTGCTACACCAACAGAGCAGAGCACCAACTGTGTACAGTACTGGAGCAAGACAGCGCAGGGGGATTGGAGGGGGGTCAAGTGACCCTCAGATCCGAATCCCCTGCCAATGGCTAGGGATTTGAATGTTTTTGCCCTTCTAACACTGGCCCCATAAGGCAGCTGCCTTGCCATAGCGCCGACCCTGGAAAAATGTATTACATATCGAAGAGACCGATAATGAACTCTAAGGTCAAGGTCCATCAGCGTCAGATCGTATCACCTGTCTTGTTTGAGCCAAAGTGGACTTAAAGATAGACAATTGAGGAGGACACTACTCAGACTGGAATTTGCCAAAATGCATATTGACAAGCCACAAAGCTTTAAAAAGAATGTCCTTTGGACAGATGAGATAAAACAGGAGATTTTTAATAATTCACATCAGCTCTATGTTCGCAGATATGAAATAAAGCATACAAAGGAAAGAAAAGAACACTTCTCCTATGGCCCTCCTCTCACAAATTTCCCTTTTCTCCCCACAGACTGGTCTCCATGCCCACCCCTCTCTTTCTCAGAGCGCATCCCCATGATATCTCCCCTTACATCCATAGACTGCTCTTCCTGCCCCATTCATAAAACAAAGTGGAGAATCAGGAGCGCTCCCTGGTTACTTCTTGTGAATGGCGAACAAAACCACCACCCATGTGAGAAACAATACATTTCAAGCAATCCTCCACCTGAGTTCAAGCTCTATCAACACCACAGAATACTTAAACCATATAACAGAATACCACTAAAAAAAAAAACAAAGTAGCAAAGGAAAACATAGCAAATCAACCTTAGGATGGCCTTCACATTGCAGCTTCAGGAGGTTGTAGACATGGGCGTAGGTGCAAAGAAGCAATTACATTGAGCGTATGAAGCAATAACTAGGTAAATGTAGAAACAAGGCGTGAAGCCTGTGAGAATAATTCTAGAAGTTATATTTTGAGGCTTGGGCTAACCAATACCACTGGGTTGGGTGGCAACAGGATGTTTGTAGGAAAGCCTGCACGGAGTTTCAATTTTGTCACAGGTGAGAGAGAGTGCCAACTAGTCAGTTCCTCCATGCAACATATCTGGTTTCATTTCCCCATCCATTGAGCCTTGGAGGGCAGGGTCATTTGTTGCCATTGTAGCGGGATGAGAGCCTTAGGGGCAGCAAGCATGTGGGTGGGTAAGGACTTGGCAGACAGTTTGAAGGAGGAGGTTGGTATAGCTAAGGCTATAAGAACCATGGAGAGGAAAATAGAACAGTTACACACTGAGTTTATAGCATCTTCCTCCTTCCAAAATGGTTGAAGGATGGGGCAGGTCCACCATATGTGCTTGAATATACCCACCGCATAATTGGGTAAGCCTAAACGAAAGAGAGCTTCCTGAGTTTTGTACCACCTAGTGAGGAATTTGAAGTGGTTTTAATGCAATTTAACACAATGAGAGAAGCCATGGGAACACTGGAGCACATCGTGGCAGAGGTAATCTGTTAAGTTAATACCCAGTTTTTGTTCCCAGGAGTGCAAATATAAGGGAGGGGAGGTGGTGGAGCCCTGCACTAGAAATCACAACCTTAAGCAATAAAAAGAAATTAGAATTAGAAGCAATAAAACTAAATGAACTCCATCTTTAGGCTATGTTCACACGCCAGAATTTCTGCATGGAATTCTGCATGAATTTATAGCCAATACACTTCAATAGGATTCCACTGTCCCATTCACACAGCAGAATTTCTGCTGCGGGAATTCCATTGACCTGAATGCAGAATTTTCATGCAGTGGGAGCGGGCACGGGATGTACATGTACGTCCTGCCGCCTCTGGGGGTTAAATCTACAGGCTTAAATCCGTAGCGTATATGTCATGAGTGAACATACCCTTCAACTGAGTTTATAAAATTCCAGTATAGTTCCAGGTAACATATCTGCTGTTATAATCAGCATGTCTTGTAGTACCTCATGAGGTTTTTGGACAGGGAAACAAACTTCCCACCGGGTGAAAATTACTTTTAGGGAATTTGAGTTCTATACCAACAATATATTCACTTGAAACATAAATGCAGCATCTAATATAATTAAATTAAATTTTAAGAGGTTGTTAATGCAACACTTAGGAGGTTAAACTGACCTACAAATGTGTACTCCAATTTAGTGACAATTTTCCTTATTTACGTTTTAGCTAATAAACTCTGTTCTGCATAAATGTAAAAATATGTTTCAATATTTTTCTTCTAATAATGAACCTGGTCATAGAGAACTGTTTTCTGTAATTGTACATGCCACCACTAGAGAGCACTCTCACTCTTTACTATTTTTACATTGTAGATTGAATTTTACAGTCTTACAGTTTTATAATATTTTAAAATTATTTTAAGGAATTTGTCCACAATATGGTATATTAAAATGATCCTCACTCAAAAGCAGAAGCTGAATACAGATTTTTACTGTTTAATTTTTTTTTTTATTTTTTTTATCTACATGGCCATATGATGGCCTGTTTTATGCTGGACAAATTGTAATTTGTAATGACATTACTCAGTTTACCACAAAATATATTGCAAAAACTACTTTTGTGTGGTTCGACCATCCCCCACCCTGCATAAGTCATAATTTTTGATAATTTTAATAAAAAATATTTTGATATGCGGTAGAAGAAAAAAAAATGCAGTTCAGGCTGGTTATTTTTTTGTTTATGTCATTCTTCATACAGGATCAATAATGTTATATGGACTGAAATCAGTCTGGGGCTCGAGTCTGAGCCTTCTCCATACTCCTTTCACAGCATCATCATGTACATATATGTGATAATATGGGAAGGGAATAATATATGAAATAACCTAAAAACTTCAATCCACAAAAATCTGCATATAATTTGGTATTATTTGGTAGTCTGCATAAATAGTACTATGATGATGGACTGGCCAGAAAGGGAGGTGATAGTGTGACAGAGGGCCCCTCTAACCAGTTTTTTTGCTTGTTGCCATCTGATTCATCCTGAAGGCAGTTTTCTCTTCTGGTCAGGCATGCTCAGTTCTGCTAGCACACAGTGTACTTATGTATGAGGTAGTCTGCTTGCCTGGCTGAATATTCACTGTCCATTATGAGGTAAATATACATTATGTACTGCAATAGCTTCTATATTACAGTAAGAATAAACTCACTTGACAGGAGGGGAGGAGGGGAAGGGTATTATTCACTATAATAACACTAAATATTGTGTGAGGAGTGAAGAGATAACTTTATGATTATGAAGATTAGATTCTCGATGCAGAACAAGAATGACTGTGCACGAATGACTGCTGAGAAATGACGTTCAGAGCAAATCACGTGACAATCAGAAGTGCCGCCCACCATACAGATTTTAATATAAAAAGAGGAGTAAATAAAAAGAACACAGAGATAAGGTCATGTCTGCATATTTTTCAGAACAGACATTTAATTTAATTCAATAAAATATTAAGTTTGCTGTGGAAAGTGAATCTTGGTAAAACCCCTTTAAGAACAAATCTGCTCCTACAAAATCTTGATAAAAGGATTGCTTGACCTTCCCTCTTATAACCTTTCTGAATCTCTTCTCACAATGAAAATAGAAACTTTTGTCCTATATTTGTGTCCTATAATGTTAATGGGCTGTACATTTCTGAGAAATATACTATGCTTTTAAATTTATTGACCTGTCTGAAACCAAAACTGTTAGGTTTTGCCCATAAGAACAGCTCAGATTTCATTTCTTGTCAAGCTCTGATAAAATGAAAGCTGAGCTGTTATTGGTTACTATAAGCAACACTAGGGGCAGCTTTGGTTCCAGGCAGGTTGATAAATCTGGGCCAGTATCTGCATGTTGCAATTGAATGCTACATTGTATTTATTAACTTTTCAGCTTCAATCCTCCTACTGCATTGATAATTGGCATGGGGTAATTTTGCACCAGGCATGTTCTAAATAACGATGAATATTGTACAACCTTCAGTTGAATGTCTATTCCTAATGGTGGTAGATGGCTGCCCAAAGTTTTACAACTAACACTAAGGATTGTTGAGAAGTAGACCAAGAGAAGAAAATGTTTATAAAAAAGAAAATCTAACAGGATGCACACTTTGTAACTTATGTAATAAAGTATTTTCCTACCTGTTCTCTAACTGTACAAAGATGTGCTGCACATAGTCCCGTATGCTTCTGAACACTAAGTCTTTCCAGCTCTGATTTCCCTGTGGTACAGCACAAGCAATACATCCTGGGGATACAGTATGCAGAGGTTACAAATTCATGAAGTATTATGTAAGGATATATTCTTACTTTTACAGTTTCACAATATCAAGGATATCTCCCAGTGGAGAAGCTTTGGACCTTTATTTTCTATGAAATTTCTCCTTAGTTCTCAGATGAGAATTGCTAATTTACACTACTTATGAATACTATGTCAGCTGTCTTGGAGTTTTGCCTTCACCACATGCTATAAATAGTTATAGAACGCAGGTTTAGCAGCAAGCGCTGGACACTTGCCAGTGTTTTTGTGTAAAACAGTACATCAAACCTGCTTAACAGTTATCCTCTTTGACAATAGATCTTGGTTTTCAAGAAGAATGGACCCTAGCCAAAACAACTATAAGCTGAGCACCCAACCAATCTATAATCACCTTGCTGGAATAAAAATAATACTTATATGTAACACCAAAGAAAGGTAAAAGTAGAGCGCTCACCATCAGAAGTTGCAAACAATTTACCGGGAATCTATGGCTTCATGGGTCATCTCGATCCAAGCAGGGAGGTGGCAGATGGATCGGAGGCAACTCCAACATCAGGGCCACGGACCGTATCACGCCCCTAGGCGCTTCGTCAGGCTGCGGTCTCACAGCGGCCTGACAAAGCGCCTGGGGGCGTGATACAGTCCCTGGCCCTGACGTCTGAGCTCCCCCCGGATTCATCTGCCGCCTCCCTGCTTGGATCAAGATGACCCATGAAGCCATAGATTCCCGGCAAATTGTTTGCAACTTCTGACGGTGAGCGCTCCGCTTTTACCTTTCTTTTGTGTTACATATATACATGATCCCTATCGTTGGTGTGTAGCGCTGCCCGTCGTTGCTACCTGAATACACCTATATTCATTTTTAGGCTGACATATTTGTTTGCTGCATAAGGAGTTACGTGTGGTGCCGGTTTCTTTCTTGAGAGTCTAGTAAAAATAATACTTTGTTTTCTGGTGTCAGTAAGTATAGTAACACTATACATAAACCTAGTATGCTAATAGGGCATAATGTGGATGGGTAGAAGTTACTTTTCTCTGCAGTATTCCTTTAAGATCAGGGGGTGATATACTTGCAAGTCTAGCTAGGGGGCATATTTGTTACACTGACCTTGAGGACTATATCATGTAGGTAAAATATTTAATGAATGTAGGATTCTCCTTAAGAAACGTTAATCATTCAATAAGATGGGCAAAACTGACTTTCTCATACCAAAGGATTTTGTGGAGATGGGTCATAACAGTAGTCAGTTATGCTTTAGGATAATTCATCATGTATCTCTGCTCAGGAGGAGAGGTTAACAAGAAAGGTTATTGTGAATGAAGGAGCTCAAACCTATTCATACATTAAATACTTTATAAAGCTGGGCTTTAATTTGAAACTTTTTATGTATTCTGCTTCGTCCAGCTGACATAATTGATACATGTTATTTTTATTTTATCGTAGGCATTGCCACTTTAAAGAGAACCTGTCACCGTGTTTTACCCTATAAGACTGCCGAAAGGTATTTTAAATAATCATTCCTACCATGTCCGTGTTATAGCAGGCTGTTGGTTAAATCCACAGAAAAAGAACTTTGATTCAGTCATGCAGTGTATGCTAATTACTGCCAAAATAGTAACAGGGGTGGATTAATAGACATGGCCTGACGAAGTGCCGAGAGCACGCAACGGTCCGTCGTCACCAACATCCCCCCGCACACTAGGTCTCCGCTCTCCTGCTGTACTTGTCTGCGCATTTTAAAGAACCGAATAAAGAAGACGGTGAATAAAGAGTACGTGGTGAGTGCTGCATTATTTTGCTTCTTCTGTTATTTATTGGATTAATAGACATACCACAGTGTAAAGGTTTGCTGTCGTATGCCTTCCAGGACTTTTATGCTGCTTTACATATGTACATGAAATCCATCCTGGCTGTAAGGACCTACGTGTATATGGAGACTCTACGGATTCATCTTGCAGCACATATCTTCCTCCTGAACGACAGAGATTTCCCCTTTATTAGATTTACATACATCATTGTCTGGCTGTAAATATGAATAAAAAATTGTTATTGCATAACATTTTTCTCTTCTTCTTAAAGGGGTTATCCGGCTAAAGAGCAGTATTCGCAATCTATGCGGGACTGGAGACATGACGGAACACCACACCCCCATTCCCACCATGCCCCCTCCAGTCATAGAATGTGGGTGCTGCATGGAGGTCGTGGGGGGTCCCAGCAACGGGGTCCCCCACGATCAGACATCTTATCCCCTATCTTTGGATAGGGGATAAGATGTCTTTGGATGGATGATCCCTTTAACTACTGTGCGCCCTCAGTCTAGTCCTGTTTTGCTTGTTATTTATGTTATATTTGAGAGGCTATCCTGGGCTCTATTGGAAACTTGACAGTGTCTGTGCTACTGCGCATAAGCTTTTGAATGGTGCACATGCGCATTGGATTATAGAGCTAGCCCTGGACATTGTGACAGTGCCTCTTCTAAAGGGGCATGGGCATACTGCAGATTGGACTGACGCAAAGATGGGGAAGAGTATACATGCCAGAGACCTGGGGCTTGAGTGATCGCATTGTTTACAAGCCAAGATGTCAATTTGTATTTTGCTTAGTATAACAATAAACAAACGGATGCAGATCAACTGCAACATAGAGTAAGATGAAGCCTCTTAGGGTCTAGTCACATGGCAGAATTTCCACCTTAAATTAAAGCCCAATATACTTCTATGGGATTCCGCACTTCCATTCACACTTAAATTTCCGCATGCGGATTCCGCAAAATATCCGAACAAGCCAGAAACCACACAAATGAATGTGGAAGCGGAATTGGTGTGGATCTGCGGAAATTCTGCCGTGTGAATAGACCCTAACTCTGATTATAAATACCTGTGTAGAGTAGTGCAATTACCCATAGCAACTGATTCGATTGCTTCTTTTATGATTCAGAGGACTTTAAAAAAAAAATGAAACAATCTGCTTGGTTGCTTTGGGCAACTGCACCACTCTTCCTATATGAAGATTTTTATAACCTCTATATATTTTATGTGTATGATGATGAATTGTAATGTTAGATTTTGACACTATGAACTCTGTAACTTGTGTAGCGAAGGTTAGGTTCACACTGCATTATCACCTCTAGTTTGATGTATTAACGAAGTACCTATAATACTATTGCGTCCGCTGAAAAAAGCGCACAGTGTCTAAACATCAACTCTGTTTCGCCATTGAGATGAATGGCATCTGCTGCCCTGCGTTACTTAATGTCAGCAGGAATACATCTAACATAAGGTTACACAATGTGAACCCAGTCTTAAAGGGGGTATTCACCATAAGGTGATTTTAGTACTTACCTGCCAGACAGTAATGGACATGCTTAGGAAGGATCTGTGCTTGTCTTGGGGCTAAATGGCTATGTTGTGAGTCCACCATAATGCTAAGGCTTTTTGGGAACTGGCTATTTCCTGTAGGAAATCCCTCTGTCAAACTACAAATCCCATAATACCTTCTTTGAGGTCACTTTTCTCCCTCCCATACATCAGCCACTCCACCTATTGAAGCACTGGTGTGCTGCCTTTTATGCTTTGCTGTGAACAATTGATCAGTCTTTTCTAAACCAGGGGCCTCCAGCTGTTGCAAAACTACAATTCACTACAGAATGATCTCCTTCCCACTCAGCAGTCACGCCACCCATTGAAGCAGACAGTCATCACCTGACTAGTAAGGTCTCGCCTCACTGCAACCTGGGAAAACCTGAGACGCCGGTTTTGTATGCTGTTAAAAATAAACATTGTGGCAAAGATCACATAAGAATTGCGAGACCACCATCACACACAGGTACAGACACTATATTACAAAATACACTAACTTTACAGCCCTTATAGCATAGTCAAACTGCTGGTGATTATGGTTACACATGGGAGGTGACAGGTGTTACTATTATTAACCTGTTAAGGATGAAGGGCGTACCTTCCGCGTCATATCGGGTCGGTCCCGGCACCTAGTAATGGCCGGGACCCGTGGCTAATACCGGACGTCACCGATCGCAGTGATGTCCGGTATTAACACCTTAGATGCAGCGATTAAAGTTGATCGGGACCACTGTGGGGAAACCGCGGTGTCCTGATCAATTGAGGACACACGAGGAGGGTCCCTACCTTCCTCTGCGTCCGCACGGTGATTGATTGCTCCAAGCCTGAGATCCAGTCTGGAGCAATTGAGCACCGTAAACACTGATCAATGCACGCTATGGCATAGCATTGATCAGTGTTCCAATCAATGTATTGCATGTTATAGTACCCTATGGGGCTATACAAATGTAAAGAAAAAAAAAGTGTCAAAAAACTATGTAAATATTAGTTAATTTTTTTTCATAAAAGGCGATCAAAAGTCCTATCAAAACAAAAATGGTAACGATAAAAACTTAAGATCAGGATGCAAAAAATTAGCCCTCATACATCCCTGTATGCAGAAAAATAAAAAGTTATAGGTTCAGAAGAGGACATTTTTAAATGTATTAATTTTTGTGTATGTAGTAATGATCCTAAGCATACCACCTCATCAGTGAAGAATGGTGGTGGTAGTGTCATGGCGTGGGCATGTATGGTTGCCAATGGAACTGGTTCTCTTGTATTTATTGATGATGTAACTGCTGACAAAAGCAGCAGGATGAATTATGAAGTGTTTCGGGCAATATTATCGGCGCTAAACAGTGCAGATGGATAATGACGCAACCAAAGAGTTTTTTAAGGGAAAGAAGTGGAATGTTATGCAATGGCCAAGTCAAATACCTGACCTGAATCCGATTGAGCATGCATTTCACTTGCTGAAGACAAAACTGAAGGGAAAATGTCCCAAATACCAAGCCAGTTGCAGTAGAGGCCTGTAAGAGCATCACCAGGGATGAAACCCAGCATCTGGTGATGTCTATGTGTTCCAGACTTCAGGCTCTAATTGACTGCAAAGGATTTGCAACCAAGTATTAAAAAGGGAAAGTTTGATTTATGATTATTATGCTGTCCCATTACAAGTGGGAGGCACATATGCAAACTGTTGTAATTCCTACACCATTCACCTGATTTGGATGTAAATACTGTCACAAGTAGCACTGCAGCCAGATACGCGCTGGGCTTTCACTCTCCTCTGTCCCCTTCACTGTTCCCTGCTGTCCGTGAGTGCGCCCCTGCCTTCCTCGGATTTAAAGTGCCAGCGCACCATTGATTGGTGCTTATCTGGTCCTGTGTCTATTTTACCCCACACTTCCTTCCTGTCCTTGCCGGATCTTTGTGCTTATTAGCCCTAGAGAAAGCGTTTCAGTTGTGTGTCGTCTACAGTGTTCCAGACCTCTTGCTTTGTGACCTGACCTTGCTCCTGTGCCACCTGCCCCCTGACCTCCTAGCTCTGTTCCTGACCACACTCCTGTGCTGCCTGCCCATACCTCTTGCCTGTCCAGACTATGAGTTTGCCTCATCCTACCTGTACCAAGAAAGACTTCACTGAACCCCCGCCAAGGGGACACCTGTGTGGACGAGTTATCAGCAGTAGCAACCTGGGTGCCGCCTGCCGCAGCAAATCTATCCCGCTTTGCGGCGAGCTCTGGTGAAAACCAGCGGCACCTTAGACTCTTCTTCCAGGTTCAGCCCACACCATCATCCACACAGGTTCAGCGGATTCACTGCTCCACTGCCGTTTCAGTAAAATTCGGCCATTAATCCCGCTGGGGTGCCTTTGCCTGATGTTACAGATCTTTCCACCAATGTGGCTCAACAGTTGCAACAGTTAGCTCTTCAGGCGCAACAGCTGAATCAGTTGTCTGCTATGATGCAACAGCTTCTTTCCGTTCATCAGCAACAACAGCAGCAGCCGCAACCTGTTCCAGAGGCTCCTTCAATCCCTGCAGTTTCTTCCGGATCTAAGCTTCGTTTATCCTTGCCTACGAAGTATGAAGTAGATCCCAAGTTGTGTAGAGGTTTTGTGACCCAGTGCTCTATGCATTTTGAACTCATGGTGGATCAGTTTCCGATGGAGTGAGCTAAAGTGGTGTTTGAGGTCAGTCTGCTGTCTGGAAAAGCTCTGGCCTGGGCTACTCCTCTTTGGGATATTAATGATCTGGTGTCTTTTAACCTGCAGGCCTTTCTCTCTAAATTCTGCAATGTCTTTATAGATCCTGCATGGGTTTCTTCTGCCGAGACTGCTTTACTGAACTTCTGCCAAGGTGACTCTTACGTTGGCAAATACGCAGTTCAATTCCGCACCTTAGCTTCCGAATTGGCCTGAAATGATGAGGCATTGTGTGCTACATTTAAAAAAGGACTTTCTAGTAGAAGGCTATAGGTCTGTTAGACCTTAGGCCTGGAGACATTGAAACATGCCATCTAAAGCTGCTATCTAAAGTGCTTCTTAAGTGTGACATCAAGAATTATACCAGAATTGAACCAGAAGGGAACAAAAGGGAACTAACTCAACATTATAACTACAAACATAAGTCACTCTTTTTCAGGAAAAAAAAACAAATACCAAACATGCACACACTTATTATTTACATCATTGCGATACATTTTCTCTTCTATTCCCCACCAATTTCTCCGGTGGACTCTATATACATCTGTCCATGTCTCCTTCCCTCACCTTACATCTCCTCTCTCATCTCTGTCTACCATCCTACACGTTCTCTACGATCTGCTAATGATCTCACGCTAACATCTTCTATAATCCGAACTTCTCACTCCCGTCTCTAAGACTTCACTCGTGCTGCACCGATTCTCTGGAATGCTATCCCTCAGACTCAACAACAACATCCATAGTTTCAAACATGGCCTGAAAACTCATCTCTTCAGACAGGCCTATAACATTCTTTAATTGGCCTCAACATATCCTCAACATATCCCCACACCTCTTGTTTGAATAGTTATTGTGTAATATTATGCCTGATACTTGTCCTTGTTTGTGCCCCATAATTGTAAGCGCTGCGGAATCTGTAGGCGCTATATAAATAAATTATTATTATTATTAGAATCAAGGATGCTCTTGCTGCACGAGATCCTCAGTCTACCCTAAGTGAACTAATCCTTTTGGCCACTTGGAATGATGTGCGTTTTGCCGAGAGGCAGAAAGAACTTCGTTTGGAAAGGGACCCTGTCTATACACAGCAATTTCCCCATCTTGCACCCGTGTTCCAACGTCCTCCTTTATCGTCTTCATAGCATTCTGCCAAAGAGGCTATGCAGGTGAATCGAACTCGGCTAACACAGCAGGAAAGAATCTGTCGACGCAATGAGAATTTATGCCTCTATTGTGCCAGTCCGGAGCACTTTCTCAAAGACTGTTATTTATGTTCACAGCGTCCGGGAAACGCTCGCACCTAGGGCACGTAGGAGAGATGTCCCTGGGTGTGAATACTACCTCTCCTATTTTGACCATGCTGGTTCAAGTCTATACCTCTTCTAAGACACCTTCGCCTCAGCCTTTTTGGACTCAGGTTGTGCAGGAGATTTTATTGCTGCTTCCTTGGTCCATAAACATAGTCTCCCAGTGACTCGGCTTGCAAAGCCTGTGTAAATCTCTTCTTTCAATGGAGAAAACCTTAATTGTACGGCGCTTTTCTGCACTTGACCTCTCATTATGCAAGTAGGAGTCTTACATAAGGAGAGGATTGAGTTCTACGTGCTTCCTCAGTGTACTTCGGAGCTTCTTCTTGGTCTTCCTTGGCTTCAACGTCACACTCCGTGGCTCTACTGTAAATCTGGTGAGGTCACTCGTTGGGGACCTTTTTGCCAAAAACACTGTCTTGAATCTACCCAGCCTAAGACTCCTTCTATGCCGAGCCTGCCCCTTCCTTATCAGGATTATTCAGATGTGTTGAACAGCAGGCCGAGTCTCTTCCACCACATCGTTCTTATGACTGTCCTATTGATCTAAAGCCTGGGACTACGCCTCTCCGGGGAAGAATTTATCCTTTGTTAGTACCAGAGACGCAAGCTATGGCTAAATATATCCAAGAGAACCTCCAAAAGGGTTCCATCCCCAAATCCTCCTCCCCTGCCTGTGCTGGATTCTTCTTTGTCGGGAAGAAGTATGTTTCTCTCCATCCTTGTATAGATCACCGGGGATAAAAAAAAAACACAATGAAGAATCGCTATCCTCTACCTTTGATCTCTGAACTCTTTGGTAGTCTACGGGGTGCCAAGATTTTCTCCAAATTGGATTTGTGGGGAGCATACAATCTCATTCGAATACGCGAAGGAGACGAATGGAAGATGACCTTTAATACCCGTGATGGACACTGAGTATCTCGTAATGCCTTTTGTCCTTTGTAACGCTCCTGCAGTGGGGATTCGTTAATGACATCTTCCGTGATTTACTTTATACATGTGTAGTGGTGTATCTTGATGATATTCTGATTTTCTCGTCCACGTTCGACACGTTCTTCAGCGCCTCAGGGATAATCATCTCTATGCCAAGCTTGAGAAATGCCTATTCAAGAGATCAAGTCTTCCATTTCTTAGTTACATTGTCTCCAACCAAGGTTTGCAGATGGACTCTGAAAAGTTGTCTGGCGTTTTGGACTGGCCTCGACCTTCTGGCCTTCGAGCTATACAACGCTTTTTGGGCTTTGTCATTTATTATCGTCAGTTCATTCCACATTTTTCTTCCTTGGTCACCCCGATTGTGGCTCTCACGAAAAAGAACTGTAATCCCAAGTCTTGGTCTCCTGAAGCCAAAGAGGCCTTCTCTTTTAAAATCTGCATTTGCCTCCCTCCTGTCCTCTCAAGATCTGATCCTGAGAAACCCTTCTTTTTGGAGGTAGATGCTTCATCCATAGGAGCTGGAGGCATCTTGACTCAAAAAACCTCCAAGGGCTAAACTGTTACCTGTGGTTTTTTCTCCAAGACTTTTTCGCCTGCAGAAAGGAACTACACTATCGGAGATCGGGAACTCCTCAATATTAAGCTTGCCTTAGAAGAGTGGGGACATCTATTGGAGGGTTCTTCTCATCCAGTCAGCATCTATACGGATCATAAAAATCTCTTATATCTTCACTCTGCTTCGCGCCTGAACTCTCGACAGGCTAGATGCTCTCTTTCCTTTTCCAGGTTTAACTTCTTTATTCATTTCCATCTGGCGGATAAGAATGTCCGAGCCGATGCCCCCTCTAGGTCCTCAGATGTGGTTGGGCTGGATTCCACTCCACGGCATATTGTACCACCTGAGCGTTTGATTTCTGCTGCTCCAGTTGACCACCAGCAGGTTCCACCTGGGAGATCCTTCGTGCCACCTCAACTGCGATATAGAGTTTTGAACTGGGGACATTCTTCTTTACTGGCTGGACATTTAGGAGTATGGAAGTCCTTCCAGTTAATCTCTCTGCATTATTGGTGGCCACACCTAGAACGTGAGGTCACAGATTTTGTCTGTTGCTGAGTTATCTGTGCTCGTGACAAGACTCCACTGCAGAGACCTGCAGGAATCTTATAGCCTTTGACTATTCTGGAAACACCCTGGTCTCACATTGCTATGGACTTTATCACCGATCTTCCACCTTTCTGTAACAATACGGTCATCTGGGTGGTTGTTGATCGGTTCTCTAAGATGGCTCATTTAATTCCTTTATCTGGTCTTCCATATGCTCCTCAGCTGGCGAAACACTTTCTTCAAACATATCTTTTGCTTACATGGCCTTCCTACTCACATCATTTCGGATTGTGGTGTGCAAGATGTTTCCAAGTTCTGGCGGGCCCTCTGTTCATGTCTGAAAATCAAGCTGGACTTTTCTTCTGCTTATCATCCCCAGACCAACGGCCAGGTAGAAAGAGTAAATCAAATCCTGGGAGATTATCTTCGTCATTTTGCCTCGGCCCGTCAGGATGATTGGGTTGATCTCTTACCTTGGGCGGAGTTCTCCTACAACCACAAAAGACTCTGAGACCACGAAGACGTCTCCATTCTTTGTAGCCTACAGTCATCTTCCTAATCCTCCTCTACCTCTTCCAGCCTCTTCTGGTGTGCCAGCTGTTGATGAACAAGTTCGAGATTTCATGTCCATCTGGCAGGAGACCCAGCATTCTTTGCTTCATGCCTCCTCCAGTATGAACCGGATAAGAAGAGAAGGCCTTCTCCGACTTTCTTTCTTGGCGACAAGGTCTGGGTCTCGTCCAAATACATACGTTTCAGGGTTCCCAGCTACAAATTGGGCCCTCAATTCCTGGGACCATTCGAAATTTAGCAAAAAATTTATCTAGGTTCATACAAGCTCCGTCCGTCTTCCTCCCTACGTATTCCAAATTCTTTTCATGTCTCCCTTCTCAAGCCAGTTGTTATCAATTGATTTTCAAAAAATGTTTTCCCACTCCCGTGTCTGGTTCTTCTGATTTCTTTGAAGTTCAGGAGATTCTGGCAATGAAAACCGTAAGAGGGAGACTTTTTTTTCTAGTGGACTGGAAGGGGTTTGGTCCGGACAAAAAGTCCTGGGAGGAGAAGATCTTGGCCACGACCTGGTCCGAAACTTTGTAAGGCCCAAAAAGTGGGGGAGACCTAAGGGGGGTGGTACTGTCACAAGTAGTGCTGCAGCCAGGTGTGCTGGCTGCAAGAGCACTCTGGCCCTGTCCTCCCATGCTGCTTCTGCCGCCGTTCACATCGCGGGCCGCATCTGCATGCGAACGCCGGGCTCTCACTCTCCTCATCTCTGTCCCCTCCACTGTTCCCTGCTGTCCACGAGTGTGCGTGTGGCTTCCTCAGATTTAAAGGGCCAGTGCACCATTGATTGGTGCTTGTCTGGTCCTGTGTCTATTCTACCCCACACTTCCTTCCTGTCCTTGCCGGATCTTCGTGCTCACTAGCCCTAGAGAAAGCGTTTCAGTTGTGTGTTGTCTACAGTGTTCCAGACCTCTTGCTTTGTGACCTTACTTACTCCTGTGCCACCTGCCCTGACCTCTTGCCTGTCCAGACTACGAGTTTGCCTCATCCTACTTGTGCCATGTAACACCTCAGCAGCATCTCAGGGGTAGCGAGCTGGGTGCCACCTGCCGCTGCAAGTCCATTCCGCTTTGCGGCGGGCTCTGGTGAAAACCAGCGCCACCTTAGATTCCGCTCCCTGGTACAGCCCATGACATCATCCACACAGGTTCAGCGGATTTACTGCTCCACTGCTGTTTCAAATACCCTCAAACTAAAGCTGACAATCTGCAGTTAAAGCAATTGTTCGTTTCATTTCAAATCCATTGTGGTTGTGTATAGAGCCATAAATGTTAGAATTGTGTTCATGTCCCAATATTTATGGACATGACTGTATATTGTTACATGCTCCTCTATAGCAGCCATGTTATGGATGGAAGAACCATCTGCTAGAACACAAGGACAGGAGTGCCAGGACTGCTGCATTACAGAGAACATGGCCGAAGTAACAGGAGTATGCATCTGTGATGGATTTACTTTAATCATAAATATAGCTATAAAAAAAAAAAAGAACTTACTACAAAGTGCTTAACCCCTTAAAGTGCAGGGCAAAAAAATATAACCACTACTTTACTGTTTACTGCATGGTCAATTGATCACTGGGCACTCAGACAGCTGGAATGTCTACATCCTCTTCATGGTCCTTCAGTGTGTAGTGCCTGACTCTTCCTCTGTGTAAGGACAATTACTAATCATGTACCGGTAGATAAGTAAGCAAACAGTATCCCATGCACACATAAACAAAAGGAAAAGCATTGGATGTCTTAACCTTTTCAGAAAGCATAAGGGTTCAACCAGGTGCAACCATTGTGAACATTTTTATAAGTAAGTATAAGTATAAGAGTATAAGATTTAAGCAACAGTAGGTTTTTAGGCAACCCACAAACACCTTAACTACCCTCTTCATTCTCATGGAGATGATACTCTAAGAATAAAGATGAAGTTAGCTGTTTTCTCTCTTTATAAGACCGCAACTTATAAAAGCTGACTTATTTTCTGAAACAGTTGGTTTGTATGCAGGTGCGTTGCTAGGCTCTAAAAACCTTAGGGACCCAGCTCCCAAAACATAAAAGTTTTGTCTCCTGTCAAAACAAAAAATATAAGGAAGATAGTAAAGCTATAAAACAATAAAATTGTTAGTACATGACAGGCTGAGACACACCACATCATCTGTACATTGTCCTTGGATATTGCTTTCAGTGTGTACCCAGGCCCAGACTGTTAATCTGACAAAGAGTCTGTAGGCCAGCCATCATGGTTGGGATCCATCTGGTTTTCCTATATCAGTTGTTAAAATAATGGCTGATTCTGAATTCTATTGCCATTACTATTACAGAACTCTACCTGGATGTCTGGCCATTTATTTTATTTTGTTGAGGGGGCATTGTGTAGCACTATTGAGTTTTAGAGGCCACAGTAATATTTGGTACCATTATGTTTTGGAGAATAGACATGTGCAGCTATTGTGTTTTTTGAGGCACTGGAAGATACACAGAATCCAGTAATAGTCTCCAGGATAGTAAAATGAGGGGATTGAAAAACGTACCCAACACTAATTGATATGTAACTGCATACTTCTGAATAATAGTCAAGCACTTACTAAATGTTAGCAATATACAAAGGCAAAATAATCCCTCCAACCATGACTACATATGCTTTATCTATTACAAAGACTAATATAACCTAAATACTACCATACATTGTTCACATGCAGTGCCATACTACCCATATTAATGGTCAAATACAAGGACCAAATTAGTGTCCTGCAGGTTATACTCACACTGTGGAAGGATTACAGTACAGTAACTTCTGGGAATCACATCTGAGGTCTTCTCTTCATAGTTTCTTTGAAGCTTTTTCACTGCCACAAGTTGTCTGTGCAAAGTTCAGTGCCAGCCTTAGTGCACCACATGGTGACAGTCTCTCCTTGAGAGTCTTACAAAAAACAGTGGCTCCTTACTGACCCTTCATAGTAGTAGTTCCCCATTTATGTCCTATACAGTACTAGTGTCCATCTTAGTAATTGTGCACCCTTAACTGCCACCCAAGCAAATGTCCCCTTCTAGTATTAAGCCCTAAATACAGTAACTGTCATTTTTTTTGTGCCTACACATAGTAGCAGGGCCCCCTTAGGGCTTTCACTCAACAATAAATTTCCCAGTAGTACAGAAGTTAGATGTCATCTGGAGCATTGGACCATACATCTAAAGCTCGAGCCCCCGAAGGAACAATTGTGTTAGGGACCGACCAGGGGGACAGGGAGAGTGAGCCCCAAACTGACCCTAAAACCGCTCTCCCTGCCTACTTGCCCATCCACCCTAACCGGTGGATCGGCAACTGGTCACCGGTCCCTCCCTGAACTAAAGTGCAGGGGCCTAATAAAAACACATACTAATAGTCGGTCACAAACCAGAAACATAACAGGAACATAGAACTCTATAGTATAAAGTTCAGAGGGCATAGATCAGACAGTTAGTACAGAGAACTACATAGATCAGTGGTCATGAACAGAGGACTACATAGATCAGCAGACATGAACAGAGGACACTATAGATAAGCGGTCATGAACAGAACTCCAAAGATCTGAATAAAGAACTAATAAACAAATATAGTTCAAAACACCAGACAGGAAAACGGATGTCTAAACATACTCCAGAACAAAAAACAGGAATAAGCTTAATTCCCTTGAAAAACCTCCGGTAGACACAGGAATAATAATACCCTCTGAGTCCCCACGGACGGGTAAACGGGATCTATTGCTAAACAGGAATTATTTGCAATCCCACATAAAACCTCCAGTAGACATGGAGTGCCCATGGACAGGTAACAGGGATGCCTAGATACACAGGGTATATTTATAGAACACTGTTCACACTGAACACAAGACAGGAATCATCACAATCCCTTCAGAACACCTCCAGTAGACACAGGAATAACAATACCCTCTGAGTACCCATGGACAGGTAACAGGGATGCCTAAATACACAGGATATAATTATAGGACACTGTTCATACTGAACACACAAACTGGACACTCCACTCCACTTAAGGAGTAGCCATTAATGATAAATCCAAATAGACTACTGGCCAATGGCACACTCACTAGTGTGGAAAGGATGCTGGCCCAGTAGGAAAACAGAAATATAAAACACAGAACTTCATATAAACGGATACAAGAGAAAACACAGTGTGAACAGACACATAGCAAAAAGAACATACAAATCCTAAAACAGACTAAACAAACACAGCTTAAAATCTACTAAGAGCATACCACATAACATTGGCTAAAACCAGAAAATACAAAGTATATGCTAAAATAGTAGAAGATTAAAAGCTCAAACAAAGAGTGTTTCACCAAGAGCTCCATGCAGCATGTCCAGCATCTTAGCAAGTCAGGATATAATGAAGTATCACCAGCCCAGAGGCTAGACTGGGCTGAATTTAAATAGTTTTGAGTAGAGTCAGTCATCTTTGCTACTTAACCCCTTATACTCAGACCCCAGCTGATCAAAACTTTTGAAATGTTACTAGGAAGTTTTTCCAAAGGACAGTGCTCAGTTAACATGTAGCCAATAAAAAAACCCTAAACAATAAAAAAGTTACTATTTAGCCACGTTCACACGTTGGAATTTCCGTGCTGAATTTCACATTCTGACATGGGAACATAGCCTTGCAATGAACTCCAAATAAAATATATAACAGCAAGTGGATGTCTCGTTACAAATGTATCATCTCAAAGAAAAAAATCCACTAAAGCATAAGTGTAAAAAAAAATCATCATATTTATTGAATAGTACTCAAAGTATACATAATAAAATCACATACAAATGTACACAACCACAGCAAATGTAGACTTGGTGGGGATCGGGGTGACTGCTGATATCTATCAGCAGGCACCCCAGGCAAATGCCCAGACCCCCCCCCCCCCCATGTCGGCGATTGCCGCAAATCGCCGGTGAATTCACACTGGCAATTTGGGCCGATTCCGGGTCATATGGGTCTCCAGTGACCCGTAAAATAAAGGGGATCGGGGTTGTCTAAGACACCCATGATCCCCATGAAGGGATAGGAGTGAGGTGGCAGGGGTGCCACCCCTCCTATCCCTGCTATTGGTCGTCAAGAAGCTACAACCAATAGCAGATTGGGGGCAGTGGGGTTAACTTTCGGTTTCCCCGCTCTGCCCACCCACAATAAGCGGGGCAGAACGGGGAAACCGACGAGGACCGGCGCAGAAGAGGAAGGCGATGCGGCTCCCTTGATCCTACGGAAGCTGGTGAGTTGCCTAGCAACATCTGGAGGGCTACAGTTTGAGACCACTATACAGTGGTCTATAAACTGTAGCCCTCCAGATGTTGCAAAACTGCAAATCCCAGCATGCCTAAACAGCAAACAGCTGTCTCCGCATGCTGGGAGTTGTAGTTGCGTACCTCCAGCTGTTGCATAACTACATCTCCCAGCATGCCCCTCGGCGATCAGTACATGCTTTGAGTTGTAGTTTTGCAACAGCTGAAGGCACACTGGTGCAAAATACTGAGTTAGGTAACAGAACCTAACTGAAGGTTCTCCAACCAGTGTGCCTCCAGTTGTTGCAAAAGTACAACTCCCAGCATGCACGGTCTGTCAGTACATGCTGGGAGTTATAGTTTTGAAACAGCTGGAGGTTTGCCCCCCATGTGAATGTCCTGGGTACATTCACACGGGCAGGTTACACTGAGTTTCCTGCTTCAAGTTTGAGCTGTGGCAAATTTTTTGACGGAGCGCAAAATCCTAGCGGGAAACTCACTGTAAACCTCTGCCAGTGAGAATGTACCCTAAAAACACTACACTAACACATAATAAAGGGTAAAACACTACATATACACCCCCTTACACTGTCCCCCCCCAATAAAAATGAAAAAGGTATTGTACAGCAGTGTTTCCAAAACGGAGCCTCCAGCTGTTGCAAAACAACAACTCCCAGCATGTCCGGACAGCCACTGACTGTCCAGGCATGCTGGGAGTTTAGCAACAGCTGAAGGCACCCTGTTTGGGAATCACTGGCATAAAATACTGTCCACCCCTTTGCAATCCCTAATTTAGTTCTCAAATGTGCATGGTGCTCTCTCACTTCGGAGCCCTGTCGTATTTCAAGGAAACAGTTTAGGGCCACATATGGGGTATTTCCGTACTCGGGAGAAATTGCACTACAAATTTTGGGGGGCTTTTTCTCCTTTTACCCCTTATGAAAAGGAAAAGTTGGGGTCTACACCAGCCAGTTAGTGTAAAAAAAAAAAATGTTACACTAACATGCTGGTGTTGCCCCATACGTTTTATTTTCACAAGCGATAAAAGCAAAGAAAGACCCCCCAAAAAACGGAATTTCTCCCAAGTACGGAAATACCCCATATGTGGGCGTAAAATGCTCTGGGGGCGCACAACAAAGCTCAGGAGTGAGAGCGCACTATGTAGATTTGTGGCCTAAATTGATGATTTGCACAGGGGTGGCTGATTTTACAGCGGATCTGACATAAACACAAAAAAATGAATACCCACATGTGACCCCATTTTGTAAACTACACCCATCACGAAACGTAACAAAGGGTATAGTGAGCCTTAACACCCCACAGGTGTTTGAAGAATTCTCGTTAAAATTGGATGGGAAAATGAAAAAAAAAGTCACTAAAATGCTGGTGTTACCCTAAATTTTTCATTTTCACAAGGGAAAATAGGAAGAAAAAGCCCCCAAAACTTGTAACCCCATTTCTTCTGAGTAAGAACATACCCCATATGTGGATGTAAAGTGCTCTGCGGGTGCACTACAATGCTCAGAAGAGAAGGAGAGCCATTGGGATTTTGGAGAGAAAATTTGTCCAGAATTGAAGGCCACGTGTGTTTACAAAGCCTCCATAGTGCCAGAACAATGAAACCCCCCCACATATGACCCCATTTTGGAAACTACACCCCTCACGGAATGTAATAAGGGGTACAGTGAGCATTTATGCCCCACGGGTGTCTGACAGATTTTTGGAACAGTGGTTCGTGAAAATGAAAAATGTAATTGCACAGCCCACTGTTCCAAAGATCTGTCAAATGCCAGTGGGTGTAAATACTCACTGCACCCCTTATTAAATTATGTGAGTTGTCAAACACCTGTGAGGTGTTAAGGCTCCCTGTACCCATTATTACGTTCCTTGAGGGGTGTAGTTTCTAAAATAGTATGCCATGTGTTTTTTAATTTTTTTGCTGTTCTGGCACCATAGGGGCTTCCTAAATGCGACATGCCCCCCAAAAAACATTTCAGCAAAATTTGCTTTACAAAAGCCAAATATGACTCCTGTTCTGAGAATTGTAGTTCGCCGGCAGAGCATTTTATGTCCACATATGGGGTATTTCCATACTCAGAAGAGATGGGGTTACAATTTTTTTTTTCTTTTGGGGGGGGGGGGGGCATTTTCTCCCATTTACCTTTGTAAAAATTGAAAATTTGGGAAAAAACTGGGGGATAAGTGTTTGATCGCGGGGGGTCCGACCGCTGGGACCCATTGTAATCTCCTGTACGGGGCCGCGGCTGTCCTGTGCAGGGGGCGTGCCGGCCGCAGCATGACGTTGCAGCCGGCACGCCTCCTCCATACATCTCTATGGGAGAGGCGGGGAGGCAGCGTTCGTGCCTCCCCGTCTCCCCCATATACTGTATGGGGACAGGGAGGAGACGGGGCATCACCGTCGCCTTAGCGCTCACCATGAGCGCTAATGGCGGCGCCCCATTAGGGAGATCACGGGGGGTTGGGGTCCCAGCGGTCGGGCCCCCCGCAATCAAACACTTATCCCCTATACTGTGGATAGGGCATAAGTGTCATACCGCTGCAGTTGTCCTTTAAGGCTCAATGGACCCCTTGTTACATCCCTTGAGGGGTGTAGTTTCCAAAATGGTATGCCATGTGGGGGGTTTTCTGCTGTTCTGGCACCATAGGGGCTTCCTAAATGTGACATGCCCCCAAAGACCATTTCAGAAAAGCTCACTCTCAAAAATCCCATTGTTGCTCCTTCCCTTCTGAGCCCTCTACTGCGCCCACCGAACACTTGACATACACATGAGGTATTTCCTTACGCGAGAGAAATTGGGTTACAAATTTTGAGAGGATTTTTCTCCTTTTACCCCTTGTAAAAATTCAAAAACTGGGTCTACAAGAACATGAGAGTGTAAAAAATGAAGATTTTGAATTTTCTCCTTCACTTTGCTGCTATTCCTGTGAAACACCTAAAGGTGTTAACACACTTACTGAATGTTATTTTGAATACTCTGAGGGGTGCAGTTTTATAATGGGGTCATTTATGGGGTATTTCTAATAAGAAAGCCCTTAAAATCCACTTCAAACCTGAACTGGTGCATGAAAAATTAAGATTTTGAAAATTTTGTGAAAAATTGCTGCTGAACTTTGAAGTCCTCTGTCGTCTTCCAAAAGAAAAAACATGTCAACTTAATGATGCAAACATAAAGTAGACATATTGTATTTGTTCAAAGGTATATCCAGCTCACCCCTTTTTTGCCGCCACTTGCCGCGTCCAGGATCCAGCCCGGACAATGCTGGTAAATACTTGTAAAGAAAGGAAGAAATATCCAGCGCAGCAATAGCTCAAATGCAAATGAATTTTTATTTCAATATAGCAACAGACAGGAATGAACAGCAGTGACGCGTTTCAATCCTCTGTGTTCTTAGTCTCACTGGCCAGCTTAGACGATTGAAACGGGTCACTGCTGTTCATTCCTGTCTGTTGCTATATTGGAATAAAAATTTGTTTGCATTCGAGCTATTGCTGCGCTGGATATTTCTTCCTTTCTTTATTTTGTATTTGTGAATCAAAATATAATTTATTTGGAATGTCTATTTCCCTTACAACCAAAGAGCTTCAAAGTTAGAAAAATGCAACATTTTCAATTTTTTCATAAAATTTGGGAATTTTTCACCAAGAAATGATGCAAGTATCGATAAAATTTTACCACTAACATAAAGTAGAATATGTCACAAAAAAACAAATCTCGGAATCAGAATGAAAAAAGTAAAAGCATCCCAGAGTTATTGATGCTTAACCCCTTAAGGACCGGAGGTTTTTCCGTTTTTGCATTTTCGTTTTTTGCTCCTTGCCTTTAAAAAATCATAACTCTTTCAAATTTACACCTAAAAATCCATATGATGGCTTATTTTTTGCGCCACCAATTCTACTTTGTAATGACGTCAGTCATTTTGCCCAAAAATCTATGGTGAAGCGGGAAAAAAAATCATTGTGCGACAAAATTTAAAAAAAAACGCTGTTTTGTAACTTTTGGGGGCTTCCGTTTCTACGTAGTACATTTTTCGGTAAAAATGACACCTGATATGTATTCTGTAGGTCCATACGATTAAAATGATACCCTACTTATATAGGTTTGATTTTGTCGGACTTCTGGAAAAAATCATAACTACATGCAGAAAAATTAATACGTTTAAAATTGTCATCTTCTGACCCCTATAACTTTTTTATTTTTCCGTCTATGGGGCGGTATGAGGGCTCATTTTTTGCGCCGTGATCTGAAGTTTTTAACGGTACCATTTTTGCATTGATAGGACTTATTGATCGCTTTTTATTCATTTTTTCATGATATAAAAAGTGACCAAAAATGCACTATTTTGGACTTTGGAATTTTTTTGCGCGCACGCCATTGACCGTGCGGTTTAATTAACGATATATTTTTATAATTCGGACATTTCCGCACGCGGCGATACCATTTATGTTTATTTTTATTTTTATTTACACTGTGTTTTTTCTTTTATGGGAAAAGGGGGGTGATTCAAACTTTTAATAGGGAAGGGGTTAAATGATGTTTATTCACTTTTTTTTTGCACTTTTTTTTTGCAGTGTTATAGGTCCCATAGGGACCTATAACACTGCACACACTGATCTTTTACATTGATCACTGGTTTCTCATAAGAAACCAGTGATCGATGATTCTGCCGCATGACTGCTCATGCCTGGATCTCAGGCACTGAGCAGTCATTCGGCGATCGGACAGCGAGGAGGCAGGTAGGGGCCCTCCCGCTGTCCTGTCAGCTGTTCGGGATGCCGCGATTTCACCGCGGCTATCCCGAACAGCCCACTGAGCTAGCCGGCATGCTTTCGGTTTCACTTTAGACGCGGCGTTCAACTTTGAACGCCGCGTCTAAAGGGTTAATAGCGCGCGGCACAGCGATCAATGCCGCGCGCTATTAGCCACGGGTCCCGGCCGTTGTTAGAGGCCGGGCCCGACCCGCTATGACGCGGGGCCACGCCGTGGCCCCGCGTTATAGATCGGGAGTGGACACATGACGTTCCAGTACGTCATGTGTCCTTAAGGGGTTAAATTGACAGTGGTCATATGTGCAAAAAAACGCTCTGGTCCTTAAGGCCAAAATGGGCCTGGTACCTAAGGGGTTAAAGATGACCTGTGGTCAAGTTTAAAAAAATTCCTTGCAAAGTTTGTATATAACTTTGCAGTCTTGGGTACCCAGATTCTAATGCAGTTTTTCTTTTGTTCCAATACTTCCCTGTTACAAAGATATAGGGATTTTATTGTTATGCAGTTTTCCTTGAATAGTCTGGACTTCTTGCAGGTGTCAGAAGTGATGTGAATAAACCATTAAAAAAAATGATTTTCTTGTGATTTTATATTTTTATTAACACTAAAGACAAACAGATTTTAAATGCTAAAGGACATCAAATCAAATGGTGAAGTGTGTAAAAAATGACAATTATTGCCAATGTGACAAAGTGAAGACACTATTTTTAATTTAGGAAAAACATACTGATCTCTTTGGATTTTTTGTAGTTATTTACTCTCCAAGCAACATTTTCATCAAAAATACTTTGGTCACTTCGGTGCTTATGGCAGCCTTTGAGCTCTAGTTGCTAGTGGGTATGCTGGCTCAAACACATCATCTTCAACGCCTTCTTCAATTGGCTTCATCTTGGAAGAACCTCTCATGCACGGGGATTGACCTGTCAAAGTGGTAAAACACAACATTACATTTTTACACATTTAGGCATTGCTCTGGTTTATTTTGCTTACTCTGTGACTGCTGTTTGGTTGTTCTTCTTGGGTACACCTACTTTTGTATTTACTTACACAAGCAATAAGGCACATAATCTGTATTCCTTTTGTGATGCATTTCTAAAAATAAATGTATTGTTTAAAAATTGGGAAAATAAATTGTTCATAAAATAAAAAATTCAAAGCACTCTATGTATAAACCTGAGTAAATGTTGTAATATAAGTAGGGAAGTAGAATATGAAAAGTTAGGAAAGTAATGGTACAAAATGAGCCAAATAATAAAAAAATTAAAAAAATTTAAAACATCCCAATGAGCAGATAGTTTCATGGGTAATATGAAACAGTGTTGATTTGAGTCCTAAAGCTTATCAGCAGACAGGGAAAACAAGCTAAGAGTGTCGCTTTTGCCTGAAGGGAAGGTGCTCTCCCCATCCTTACATAAATACTTACCTGGTCCCCATTGATCTTTGTACGGGTGGCTTCTTAAACCATGGCTGCTTGTTCAGGTTTTAAGCAGCACTGGTTGCAAACCACCCAAGAACATAATTAGAGAAAGAATATCTCATGGCAACCAATGCTCAGGACTACATCAAATGTGGGAATTTATGGGGGTCTTCATCCAGACAACTTATTCACCAAAGTGGCTGGCAATAGCTAACACTGAGTGTGCTGTTACACAGTTAATATTCTTATACAGTTTATTATTTGATCCATTTCCTATGGATTTTTCTATGCTTAGTTATTTGCTGCCATGCTGCCACCTTGTGGTCTTCTTTGGTAATGCTTATCTCTCCTGAAAGCTACGACTCGTTCCTTTGTATGTAACCACACCCCTGCTTGATTCATCATTTCCTGTGTCATGGCTGCCAACATCTGCCACATGTAACAGGGACTCATGTATTCTGCATGCTAAGCTAAGGAAAGCATCATCTTTTGACCGCATAATACTGAAATCCATTAATTCTGCTGTATTCCTGTTTGATGTTCAGAATAAACCAGCCTTTGGATGAAAACAGTATTGGTGAGTTCAGCTATCTGATAAGGATTGTCCGCAGTGGTTATATCTGCTTATACAGGCCAGGCATAGAGGTCTTACTAGAGTCAGAATACTGAGTGCAAGGTGTGCCCCTTTCCTTTGGGCAAAAGTTGTTTACCCTATGGCAGAAGGACACAGCTCAATAATAAAGGGGTACTCCAGTGGGAAAAAAAATGTTTTCTTAAATCAACTGGTGCAAGAAAGTAAAACACAGGGATGTGGAATTCCTATCGCCCGACAACCGGGACATGCAGTTCCGGGCAGTTGAATTTTTCAGGCTCTTAGTCCTGCTGGCAAGCAGGGCCAGACCTGAAAGCCCCCCGACAAGCACGGCGGTGCTCAGAGGGCTGTATGGAGCGGGCTCCTGACTCCTGCCCACTCCATACTCTGGAGCCCCCAGCTGATTTCAGTAGCTGGGGGCTGCCACTAATAGCCAGCATGTGGCGATCCTGATCACCATGGCTGCCTATTAACCCTTTAGATAGCCGCTGTCAAAGCTGACAGCGGCATCTAAAGGGACAGGTGAATGCTCCCTGGTGGGCTAGTGGGGTTGATCTGGGATCCACTATAGAGGTAGCCAGAGGGCTTACCTTTGCTTCCCTGGTGTCTGTGGATCTGTCATTGATAGAGCATGGCTGGACTAGGCTCTATCAATGGATCGCAGAGCACACAGATCAATGGAGTTCTATGGACCTCCATTGAGCTGTATGAGGAATCTAATTATTCCTCCTAAAAGTCCCCTAAGGGACTAATAAAGTGTGAAAAAAATATACACTATTAAAATAAAAAATAGCCCTCATACAGCCTGGTATGCGAGGGGGAAAAAAAAAGCTACAGGGGTCAGTAAAATGGCAATAAAAAAAATTCAAAGTTCAGAATTTTTTTTTTAATTAGTAAAACATAACAGAAATTATACAAATCTGGTACTGCTGTAATCAGGACAACTTTAAGTATCAAAATAACATGTTCGCTCAGCCACAAGGTAAATGGAGTAGAAAAGAAAACCACCAAATTAGCAAAATGATCTTTTACTATTTCAATTTCACTTCACCAATATATATATTTTTTGTTTCGGAGCATATGTTATGGAAAATTAAAAGGTATCATTATAGTAGTTAGTTATGGCAATTATAGGCCGAGGA
This sequence comes from Hyla sarda, assembly GCF_029499605.1. NCBI lineage: Eukaryota > Metazoa > Chordata > Amphibia > Anura > Hylidae > Hyla > Hyla sarda. Next base: position 232,570,396 of record NC_079191.1, read on the forward strand.
GGAAAAAACGATAGCGTAAAAGCAAAAATTGCCCAGGACAAGTGGATCGTCATGAGGGACAAGTAGACTTTGCTCTGTTTTCGTCCCATGGACAAGTAGTGTTTTATTAATTAAATTTTCACCCCTGTAAACAGATTTGTAAATTACTTTTATTTAAAATCTTAATCCTTCCAGTACTTATCAGCTGCTGTATACTACAGAGGAAGTTCTTTTCTTTTTAAATTTGTTTTCTGTCTGACCACAGTGCTCTCTGCTGACACCTCTGTCCATGTCAGGAACTGTCCAGAGCAGGATAGGTTTGCTATGGGGATTTGCTCCTGCTCTGGAAAGTTCCTGACATGGACAGAGGTGTCAGCAGAGAGCACTGTGGTCAGACTGAAAATAAATTCAAAAAGAAAAGAACTTCCTCTGTAGTATACAGCAGCTGATAAGAACTGGAAGGATTACGATTTTTTAAATAGAAGTAATTTACAAATCTGTTTAACTTTCTGGCAACAGTTGATTTAAACAACATGTTTTCCACTGGAGTACCCCTTTAAGTACTTCATAAGCATTGTCATGTATAGTTAACTAGAGGTTAGTTTTAAAGATGAACAATTCACTAGCATTAATTGCAAAATATAATATGCTAATAAAGGTATCTGTTGTTTTCCAGTATGGTCCATGCACAAATAAGCTTTGAATTTTTATTTAGCTAGGTAGAAAATACATATTACTATTTTCTAGGCTACAATTACAAAATATTATACGCAATCCCTGACGGCTAAGTCAATGCACCATTAATCCTGCTTTATTCTGAATATCAATATGTAAAGTCAATAATAGTAATTGAATCTCATATGGAAAGGTTTTACTTGTAACACAAATCAGAAAACACAGTAAATGTATATTCTTTTCAAGTCAAGTCTCATTCCAAGTCCCATGTATATGCCCTAACTGCCCAAACATTTTATTAAATTACATCTGGATAATTTTCTACCAGTGTTAAAAACTGCAAAAACTGTTGTATTATTAGGGGCTAATTGAAATGTATAGGCATTCATGTAATACATGGCAACATTGATTCTGCCAGGGATAAGAGCTGCTTTTTCTAGTTGTGGGGCCCAGAGCTGGGGACCACCCTCTGTGAATAGCATGTGTCCTACTAAGCCATATAGAGCAGGGTTACCAGGTGGACAAGCCCTTTAGAGATATGTTATTATGCAATGCTGCCAGATCCTCCATGGCAGTGTCTACTATTTCATGTTCTGTACTACCAATTCATTAAGTCCTATCATAATCCAATCTAAACATATAGGTACCTTTATGTTACGTTACAAGTATTGCAGGTGATATACAGTGACCCCCCGACCTACGATGACCCCGAAATATGATAATTTCAACATGCCATGGCCTCTCAGAGGCCATGGCATGTTGAAGGCAGCATCAACATATGATGCTTTTTGTATGTCGAGGACATCGCATAAACGGCTATTCGGCAGCGCAGACTGCTTCAGCTGCTGCCGGATAGCCATTTAAGGTGCCCCGTGTGGTCCGGTGGGTGTCACTCACCTGTACTGGTGCTCCGGACCGTCCTCTTCGGGATCCCCTGCATTGCCAGCGCTCTCCATTGTCATCATCACGTCATCGCGCACGCAGTCCCGTCATCCAATAGGAGCGGCGTGCGCAGCGACGTGATGACGGCGATGAAGAGACGCAGCAGAGATGGTCCGGGAACGTGGCGACAGCGATTGAGGGCGACATCCAGGGCAGCGGGGACAGGTGAGTACTGTATAACCTCCTATACCAGTGGTCTTCAACCTGCGGACCTCCAGATGTTGCAAAACTACAACTCCCAGCATGCCTGGACAGCCGTTAGCTGTCCGGGCATGCTGGGAGTTGTAGTTTTGCAACATCTGGAGGTCCGCAGGTTGGAGACCACTGTCCTATACTTTACATTGCACGGATCCCTCAACATATGATGGTTTCAACTAACGATCGTTCATTTGGAACGAATTATCATCGTATGTTGAGGGACCACTGTATTTATTGCACCAACAGTTGGTTGTTTTTATTAAAACATATCAGCAAGTTCAGTGCAGGCATGCCAGCATTAAAGAAAATCTGTCATCACTGTCACCTGCACTAACCTGTTGGTACAGACATATTTCCTGTAAAGATCCATTTTGGTAAACTTTTAGAGGTTATTGTCAATGGACATAAGAAAGGAGCAATGAATCTCGGTTATTTTATTGAAAGCATGGCGTATTTAAAAGAGAAGGCAGCATTTAGAAAGATAATAAAATTGTGTAGCTCACTTTGGATATAGAGATGTACTTGAGGTTAAAGGTGTTGCCTTCACCCAAAAGGCCTAAAAATATTATAGAAATGTAATATAAATAGGGATATTTATATGGACCAGTCCTCAAAAGTACAAAGTAAAAGGAAGAAAAACTAAATAGAGAGTAAGGATCCAATGTATGACATTTATTAAATAAAATAGGTATAATAGGTAAGTATGCTAATCACCAAGCAGGGCCCTTGCATATGGTGACAGACATATGATGCGAATAATTATATTGAAAATATAAAAAAATATATATAAAATATATAAATATGTAATCTCTGAATAAAATAAATAATTAGCACCCCTATTATAATTTTAAAATTATAATTTTTAAAATTATAATTTTAAAATGATAATTTTTAAAGTTATAATTTTTGGGGTGCTAATTATTTATTTTATTCAGAGATTACATATTTTTATATTTTATATATATATTTTTTTATATTTTCAATATAATTATTCGCATCAAAATCCTTTGTGGTTACCGCTAAGCATTTCAAATTACATAACTGCTAAACTGTTTCACCGAAGTAGCCATATGTAGGCTTATTTTTGTGGAACAGGATGCAGTTTGCATTGGTACCATTTTGGAGTACATGTGGGATTTATAGATAATGCTCTTTTTTTGGGGGGGGAGGGAATGGAAATAAAAGTAATCTCAACAAGTGGTTTCAACTTACAGTAAAAAATATTTTTTATATACACAGGCTTATAAATATTATAATATACATATCTATATACACACACACACACACACACACACACACACAGTATGTATATATAATTTATTTTAAATGTGATCAATTCAATATACTCAGTATTCCCAAGCATTGTTACCTGTCATTCTCAGCCAAAAACATAGAACCGTTGCAGGCCCAGGTGCCTTTGTTAGGCCATTGACTGCCATGGCAAAACTTGGCAGCCCATGACTGCAGGATGCTAATGGGTCATGTCACAGTGGGTGCCCCCTTCCTGTCAAACCACTTATATGCCACAGTCAATAGCGACCACATCATGTAAGGGATTAACAGGCATTATAATTGGAGTCAGGATGTCATGTGATGATCCCACAAGCCCATCTCTAAACCTACATGACCTAAATGTGCATTTACAGCATTCTGTGCAAAATTGCCTATGCAGGTTATGAATCATTTTACGTCAAGAGATTAAAGGAGTTATCTGACCCTTCTTTCTTATTGAAATGGACTATCATTTGTATTTCCTCCCTTTTCCTTAGTTATTTCCTTCAAGCTTTTTTTTTGCCTACGGTCCCCTGGGCACCCCCTGTTGTTGCTACTTTTCTGATGTGTTTATTTACATAAAGTACTTGCTGTTGATGTCATATCAGGGGTGCAGAGGTCCCCAGGGCTGACATCACAGTTAGCTTTGCAAGACTCCTGTTTCACACCCTCCTCTTCAAATGTAGTTCTCCCCACTCTACCCTTAGACAGGGTAATATAGCACTCTGTATTTCTACAAGTATAATACGCACTCTTCCCTTGCTGTGCTGGGGTTCTTGGTTCAAATATAGATGATATATTTTACAATTGGGAGACGTAGGACTCCTTGTTTCTACAAGTGCATTAGTAGTTAGCACTGTTGCTTCGGGTTCAACACAAGGTCAACATCTGCAAGACGTTTGTAAGTTAAAAAAAAAAGCCAGGGAACCATGTGCATGTACGCAGGATTGCTTGGATTATGGTAGCTGGAGACCCCAAGACAAACAATCTTGTGTGGGCTGTCCAGGTGGCACTATTTCCCCAGAGTACTGCATCTTTTAGCTGTTATAGAACTACAAACACCATCATGTGCCTGCTAGGAGTTGTAGTCTTGCAATACATACACACTATAGATCAGGAGTTCACATCTGGCGGACGTCAGTCCGGACCATGGCCGCTAGTTGTCTGGACCTGACACCTAGATGCAAGGGGTGCAGCCTAACTAAAAATGCAGAAGCAGCATTGTGTCACCTCCTCGCATGCCTACTTGACCCAGACCCAGCACGGTATTTCAGGAATGCAAAAACTAACCAGCGCTTCCCTCTTGAGACTAACAGAAGAACTTGTTGTTGAGTGAAATAACCAATAAGTGCTCATCACTCTGAAGAGGGAAGGACTCCTTGGCAAGTTCACTGCAGGATAAGTAGGAGACTTCTTATGCTGCTTATTCTGGTCTTCCCTGTAACACCTACCCCCCCCCCCCCCGCCACCATGTCCCCCAACTATCACACAGTGTCCACATGTCCCACGCTGCTCAATGTCCCCCACTGCCACAAACCACCTCCCCATTTGCTCAAATGCCTCTGTGTCTTCTACTGCCATACACTACCCCCATATGTCCCACTGTCACCATTTCTCCCCTATTACCTCCCTCTTATCCAACATCTTTTCTGCTGGCATACAGCTCAGACCTTCACCTGACAACAAAGTGTAAGCGGACTTTTGAAAAAAAATTAGCTGAGATGGTAGGTAACCTGTAATACTAGAGACCAGGAGACCACTGCCCCTTAGCAAACATTACTGATCTTAGCCAAAGTTGTCAATGGTTCCAGAAAAAAGGTAGGGGCAATCCAAGGGTGGAGAGAGTTTCAGTAGACCCAGGGTGGAGTTTAAATGACTCAGGATTCTGTTGCAAGTTTATCTTAGCAGTAATAGGACATGTAGAACAATCATAGAGCTTAAGTAGCCCTTCTCCTCTCCATACTACAATGTCCGTACTGTCTTGCCACTTTAGATCTTTACATAAAAAAATAATAATCTGAATACTGATAATGCCTTTATTTATAGCGCCAACTTATTCCACATTGGTCCCTGTGCCCAATAGGGCTCACAATCTAAACTCCAAATTGACCTTTCACTATGTTTTCGAACACGGGAAAAAAACCTATGCAAACATGGGGAGAACAAACTCCTTGCAGATATTGTTATACTGAGCCCCCCGTGCCATCCACAGGGTAGTTATCTGCCCCTTGTCTCCTCCATGTCATGCTGTCTTTACTTCTGCAGTTTCCACTGGGACAGGGGTAAAATCCATGTGAAATATCAGCCAGCCCATGGGAGGGATGCCTGCCCCACCCACCTGATGACTATACATTCACTAGAAGGAACAGGAAGTCAGAGCAAATGTCATGTGACCCAGTTTGAAAAAAATAAAACTGCATATAGAACATATAACATGCATAAAAGTCTACGCAATGCTAGTTTATAGAAAATTCCCAGACGATCCCTTTAAACACAACTGAAAATAGTAAAAAGAATCTGAGATAAAGTTTCAAGACAAAAAAAAACTGTCACATTGCCATTCGTTTTTCAATAATACATAAAAGGTGCTAAAAACAAGAAGAAGAAAAAACGCTTATTTGTTAACATTCTTCTTACATTTAATTACTCTGTTGTATTAGTGCTTTGGAGATTAATAAAATTAAAAAGATTTGTACTATTGGAACAATGGCCTAGTATAGAAATTACAATGCTTAAATAAATTATGTTCTAAGATGTACCCATTAGTACCTTGTGAGTAGCTCTTGTATTTTTTTTAAATGAAGTTATCAACAGAAAACACCATGCGTCACACGACCCATTCCATATGAAATATAGAACTCTTGGTGGTTATTTCCTTAATGTAAAAGCAGATGGTTAGTATTATTTAGTCAGCAAACACACATTAGACTTGGCATTACAAGACTTAAATTAGCACCCCTGTAAACAAATAGAAAACCATGTATTTGATTAGTCAAAGAATGTGACAGTCCGCAAAGTAAAATATTACATTTCACTTACATGAACAAGGCATAAAACCTCTGAAATTAAACATTTTTGTCATAGTACAGCCAAGAGTTGTCAATATAACACAGTAATGGTTAACTTGGCATAAGCGAAGGACCTTAAAATCAGCCCTTATCCACAATAAAGGTCTGAACATCTAGCCAGGTCATAAATGTGAACCAGACCTTAAAAGGAGAGAAAGGTTAACCACAAATATATGTAAATGAGGAATTTCTAAGTAGTTTTAGAAGCATTCTTAATGGACCTTGGAGAGGTTTAAAATGTTTAGCAATTTGGGATTAAAATAGTAAAGGCACTTATGACTTTTTGTAAAAAGCTGTATTTGTAACAGGAATTTTCTCCACCTAATTTAGCGTAGGGCTCATTCAAACTGTGGCGTGGTCCAGTTAGTCCGTCAGGAGGACGTGAGTTGAGTGGAGAAAAAAAATTTAATACTGCAGGTCCTATTTTTATTTCTACCCATAAAACTCCTGGAAAATACTGAACACCCAAAGGTCCCCAATTCAAGTCAAAGGGAACGTGGGAACCATGTGATGTCAGATGTGCTCTGTTTGGCATAAAAAAAAAACCAGAGCATAGCTAAACTACTAGCATTAAAGGACCGTACAAATCCAGAGTTTAAAAGGGTTATATGAGATTAGAAGAAAACTAAAGTGAATGTTTCTTATTGTAGATTAGTACTATTGAAGTAAATAACATATGTACACCATAAGAACAATGTACCATATATCATGCTAATGTAAATAGTATTATGGATGTACAAAAGAATTTACAATCTCATAAACAGAATTTTACTATATGCCACAATAGAACTACAGTTTCTACATATGTAGATGGAATTATGAGTCACAAAACAGAATTCATTGTGTTATCTATTTTCAACCAATTCAGAACTTAAATGTTCATCATGCGGTTTAAAATAGAAGTATTGTGCACAAAAACGTATTCGCTATACAAAGGATAGGGGATAGGCTTTAGATTGGGGGGTTCCGTTATCTCCTGCACAGAACCTGCATGTCTATCTCCGCACGAACCAGCGGCTGACATGCACCCACCATGTATCTCTATGGGAGAGCAGGAGATACAGCATTTGGCTGTCCCATAGAGATACTACAAGGGGGGGCATCGGCCAGCGCTTCATGGGGGGTCAACACGCTCAGTTCCCTGGGGGGGCAGGGTCCCGTACAGGAGATCGCAGGGGTCCCAGCGGTCCCCTGCAATCTAGAATTTATTCCCCATCCTTTGAAGCTTTTGTGCATGATACTTCTCCTTTCATAAGCTTAATAATATGCAGTTATTCGCTGCCTTTCCATCTGTTTACAAACATGAAGACAGATGCTGACATGAAGATTTTTTTCAGTGGGAGCACTTACGCAGCGAGGAAGCTGTTGATGTCCCTCGTAGAAAGTTATGCAAACCATCCTCACTGTCACTTGTGCTTGCCATACTGTTTCTCATCTGCATGACAGACAGTTGAGAGCAGAGACTAGGCTGACGGTCAATTTTCTTTGCCAACTGGAAGTAGAAAGGATGTTTTTATTGGATACATATTCTGTATGTACTATTTATAAAAAGCAGAGGCAGACTGACTGGTCTGGCACTGCCCGAGGACCCTGTTCAGAGGGGGGCCTGCTGCCCCTGTTTGCCTAAAGGGAAAATGCCAGTGTCACCCAATCTAACCTGAATACAGAGGCATTAAAGTGAGGGTGACCCACTTTCTAACAATGCTTCTCTTACCCCATTCCGTGCAGCTGCTTAAAAGATATGCAGCAAACTTTATACATGCTATTTATGGAAAATCAGCAATGGGGTGAGTTCATATTGCTCTTTTAGCAATACTAATGTCTTCACTCTCTGTTGCCCCTTTATTAATATTCACTGCTCCTTAGCTGATGTGTCTCAGCAGCCGGGAGCAACGTCATCACTGAATAATGAAGGGTCAATGGAAAGACCGGAAATGAAGATGTTCGTGTTGCCAAAAGAGCAATGGGAATGCCCCCATTGCTAGTGATCAAAAACACAACATACATGCGCCTTTTACATGTAATGGCGTACTACTAATTATATTGTTGGTGGACAGACATCAATATAGATGTGGATCACACATGGGTGGGCAGCGCACTGTGGCCCCATGATTCTCTATTGCCATGGAACCACATCAGTTGTCAGTCCACCCCTAATAAAAAGTATATATGATAACTATTATTTTTGGTGAGTTCTTAATAAATAAAAAAGGATTTGTGGTTCTAAATAGTGAAGCATGTTTTTTTTGGGGACAGTATCACAAACATTTTTTTGTAAATTAGTACAGGAGCCCAAACTACATGCTGATATACTAATAAACATATGAGAACTATGTATAAAGTCTAAGGCCCCTTTCACACTATAAAGTTGCTCCGTTAAAAGACCCGTTATAAACTTCCATTAGAAAAGCCTTAAAAACTGATGTTAAACGGCCATCACAAAATCCCATTAAAGTCTATGGGATTTTTTGATTATACGTTATGAATATTGAATGTTATTTGTTATTGAAGAAAAAACGGCCCATGCACAAATTTTTCTTCCGTCACAAGAAACGGTTAATTAACGGACATTATTTTTAACATTGAAGTCTATGGGAAACGGATGAGCCTTTATGTCATTCGTTTGCACCTGGTTTATAATATCCATTTTACTTTTGAGCATGGGACTACTACTACTCCCATCATAGAACAGATTTGTTTCCATGATGGGAGTAGTAATTCCTGGCTGCGGGAGTCAATGGTGGCTGGGGAGGCTATTAAGGTTTGTACTACAACCCCCATCATGGTATTGATCGCACCTGATCTCACTTCTGAGACCCGATGCGATTAGAAGTTATTAAAATAATGCGATGTACAATGTATTTACTTTCATTCTTAAATTCCCAGCCGGGAGGCCTGAATGGCCAGTACTGAAGAGCCATTCAGGGCTCCTGGCGGGGTTTTCAAATAGAAGCGCTGCGGTGGGGAAAGATATATAGAATTGCTGGGGGGGTATATGTCTGGCCCAGACAGCGCTTCTATATATCTTGCCCCCTGCTGCGCTATATAAGTCTTGCCCCCCGCAGCTCATTTATATAGGTATTGTCCCCCTGCAGCGCATATATATATATTCTATTAGCAGTGCATCGGGAAGCCAGCCGGCACTGTGGGGGCCAGATAACGCTATATGTCTGGCCCCCACAGCGTTTCTATAATCATATCCCTCTGCAGCGCTATGAATGAAAAATATTCTAACAGCAGCACATCTGGCCGGCCTGCTAATAGAATACTTTTCATCCATAACGCTGCAATGGCATATGATTATAGAAGCACTGTGGCGGCCAGACATATGGATATATGTCTGACCCCCGCAGCGCATCTATATACAGGGGGGGGAAATCATACATATACACATGGGGGAATAAGGGGACGCACTGAAGTTTAAAGACTATAATATAAAAATGAAAATAAATACACCGTACATCGCAGGGGAGTGGAGCATGCCGCCCATTTCCCTGTTTAATAACTTCTAATCGCATCGGGGCTCAGAAGTGAGACCCAGTGCGATCTTTCCTCAGTCCCTGTACTACAACCCCCATCATGAAACAGAGTCTGTTTCATGATTGGGGTAGTAGTACAAACACTAGTGTAGCCTCCCAGCCACTGGTAGACAGGGAACTACTACTCCCATCAAGGAAACAAGTCTGTTCCATGATGGGAGTAGTAGTAGTCCCGGCTGTCGGAGTCTGTAGGCAGAGGTGTTAAAACAGCCGTACATGAGGGATGTTATAACGGGTCTTAACGGATGAATATGCCCGTTATTTTGACGTACTTTATTCAACCATTAGCACCCGTTATTTCATCCGTTATTATACATCCGTTTTTACACAGAAAACGGATGTTTAATAACAGATGAATACTCAGTGTGAAAGGAGCCTAAAACTCATACCACTTGCCTGCATATAAATAAATACATCAAGCTGTATATACAAAGCAAAAACACACACAATAGTATAGCTGAAGCAGTTACCAAACGCATTAAGAACCATATAATTGATTTTGGCAGAAAAATCTACGTCTACATTAGAATCATTATATGCGTTTGCACTTGCAATACTAGCTCAGACTACATCAGACTTATTGTTTCTAAACACCTTTTTTTGCCTTACAGCAAGTGTTGAAGATCTCAAGAGTAAACATTGGTATTAGGCTGGGTCCACACTACGTTTTGTCCCATACGGGAGCGCATACGGCAGGAGGGAGCTAAAACCTCGCGCTCCCGTATGTCACCGTATGCGCTCCCGTATGCCATTCACTTCAATGAGCCGACCGGAGTGAAACGTTCGGTCCGGTCGGCTCATTTTTGCGCCGTATGCGCTTTTACAACCGGACCTAAAACTGTGGTCAACCAAGGTTTTAGGTCCGGTTGTAAAAGCGCATACGGCGCAAAAATGAGCCGACCGGACCGAACGTTTCACTCCGGTCGGCTCATTGAAGTGAATGGCATACGGGAGTGCATACGGTCACATACGGGAGCGCGAGCTTTTAGCTCCCCCCTGCCGTATGCGCTCCCGTATGGGACAAAACGTAGTGTGGACCCAGCCTTACTGTGTAGTCAGAACTGAAGATCTGCACAGGAAACTAATTTAACCTAAACAATCAACTTTAAATGTTTATTTCTTTCATCCTTTTGTTTATTGTATACAGGTATACCACACAACTTAAAGAGGAACTCCAGAGGGAATTTTTTTTTTTTAAATCAATTGATGCCAGCCCTGATTCTCTCATAAGCATGCATTTATCTTTTGATGAAAATAGACTATACAGGTTGATGTGCCACATGTTGGATCCATATTTCCCTAGGCTAAAAGGGCTATCGACATTCCCATGGACTATGAATTGTAAGTCACAAGAACTGGGAACAATAAAACATTATTCATTTTAGTCAGTAATCTAATGATCATGTTTACAATTTATTCTACAGTCCACAGAGGGAACCTATTCCTATTCCCAGTTCTCTGGCTTGAGAACGCTACATAGTTTTAAAGGGGTACTTCGAATAAAAAAGAAATCAAATCATTAGTAATACAGATTTGTAAATTCTATTCTTCTATTTAAAAATCTTAAAGGAGATATGCAGCACTGATACTTAAAAAATTACGTTACCTATCTGATAGATCTTGTAAAGACGTATCCAACAAGACGTCTTTGGTCAAAATCCTTTCAGCAGTTTTCCTGGTATTGCCTCCCAAAGATCCCTCTGTTTGCATATACGGAAGGAGAAGCAGTCTCATAAAAAAAGACTACATTTCCCAAGATTCTCCTCTCCTACTTTCTGTAAGCCGATGCCCTCTCCCCTGCTCTCCACACTGAAGAAATAATAAAGTAACGCCCCACTCCCTGCCATATGCATATCCCCTTCCATCCTAATGAGATCCCTCTCCCCACCCTCCCCTGGTCCAATGGAAATGCGAGCTGCACCTGTGTACTATATGATATTACAGCAGTGTTTTCCAAACTACAACTCCCAGCAGTTAATGGGTGTTTTTTTAAAAACTTTTTATTCAACCTTTTTATTTTATTTTTTTACACTTTTAGGAGGAATCCGTAGAGTCCTCATACAGATTAATGTGGTTCCATAGAACCACATTGATCTGTGTGCTCTGCACTTGATTGATAAAGCCTGTGCTTGATTGATAAAGGATTAATAGTGGACCACGGCGATCAACAAATTTAGGCTATTAGCTGCAGACCCAGCTACAGGAATCAGCTGGGGGCCATCTGGTATGACTCGTGCTCGAGTCAGGAACCCACGCCATACACAGATTTCCGTTGTAGGACGAGCCGGCTTGTCCTTAGATGGCAGCTGGTTAATTTGTTTCACAGTTAATTATTTTTTCTTTCCAAATTTTTTTTCAACCAGCCAAAGGCTGTCTGGAAATGATGGGCTTGTAGATTCGCAACACCTAGAGGCTCCCTGTTTGGGAAGACAGTGCTTTATCGGTGTCCTCCCCAGGGGAGAGCACCCAAATTGTACTAACCCATTGTTCATGTTGTTCTTTTCTTCTCTTTTCAGATACGTGAATGAAGATGACTTCTACGGATTCAGTGGATTTCGTTGACCAGCATTTATCTTTTAATAAAATGGTTAATGAGGGCTTGTGGAGGAGTGTTTTTGGAATTCATTCTCTTAAACGTGTTGTGGTTTTTTTAAATTTATTTTACAGGCTTAGTAGTGGAAGACGTTTTATAGATGGAGTCCATTATTAAGCCAGGGCTTAGCATTAGTCCCAAAACCAGATAACGCTAACCCCCTATTATTACTCCGGTACCTACCGCCACAGAGGTGCTGGGAAGAGCTGGTACCAACATATCTGGGAATGACGGGAGTTGTCCCTCTGCACTGGTATTACAACTCACATGATGGGAGTTGTAGTACAAGCGCTGCAACACACTCCCGCAGCCACAGTTATGCGGCACGGTGACTGCACAGCCACTAGAACCTGTCAACCCCCCTGCTTCTCAGTTGAGCAGCCAAACATCAACTAACACATTAGTAGCACCGGCCGGCGACACGTTCTGCACCCCAACCCTCCCCCACGTGTGCAGCCCTGCAGGAAACGTCCACAAGAACCCCCACCTCAGCTGCGGTGCCACCACTCAGGTACCTGTGCTTCAGAGCATTTGGGGTCCGTGACAGGGGTCAGTCAGAACACCACCGACCGACCAAAGAAGAAGATAACATGCAGTACTGCAAGCCAGCCAGCAAGCAAGGTAAGCTACTGCCAGGGAGAAAGGGGATGATGGGGGTGCTACTGCTAATGCCAGGGAGAAAGGGGATGATGGGGGTGCTATTGCCAGGGGGGGGGGGAACAGTACTACCCCAATCTACAGGATCATCCTCCTGGCAGTAGCACCCCCATCATCATGATGGGGGAGGTACTGCAACGAGGATGATCCTGTAGATGGATGATGGGGGTGCTACTGCCCCCCCCTCCCTGGCAGTAGAAGCACCCCCCATCATCCATCAGCAACACCACCAATCCCCCTCAAGGTAATAGCATTAGCTACACAAGAAGACACTCACAGCCTAAAATGACGGTGGTAAGAATGGCTCTGTTCACATTATGTGTTTTTAGCATGCCCTTTTGTTTTAAAATGGCATGTTAAAAATGTATAATGCGAACGGACCCTTTCTGACAGTGTCTTCCCAAAGAGGGAGCCTCCAGCTGTTGCTAAACTACAACTCGCCTCATTCTCAAACAGCCAAAGGCTGTTTGGGAACACACTGTTTTATGGGTGCTCTCCCCAGTGGAGAGCACCATAAAATTTTGTAATGTACCATTTTCTGTTCTTTTCTTTTCAAATATGTGTACCCAGTGGACTACGTCGTTGACCTGCGTTTCTTAAACATTTTTAATAAAATTGTTAACGAAGCTGGTTGTGGGGGAGTGATTTTTTGAACAGACGGGGAACCCTATGCGTTTTATTTTTTCAAAAATAAATAAAAATGTGTGTGGTTCCCCTTTTCATTCTCAGCTAGATACCAACCAAACAGCAACAGCCTGACGTTACCAGGGTGGGATAGAACCATTGTTACTGGCCCTCCCCAGCCTAAGTAACGCCAGCCTGTTACCGCCTTGGCCCAGGAGAGCCATTTTTGACACCCTGGGCCTGTTGGTACCGGCTCTTCCCGGCACCCCTGTGGCAGTGGGTTTGGGGCTAGCCTGAAAAGTAAATAAAAAAAAACAACACACAGAAAAAAATATTTAATTACAAAAAACACTCTTCAACAAGCCCTTGTAAACATTTCATTTAAATAAAAAAAACACTGGTCATTGACGTAGACCACCAAATCCATAGTAATCCCCAGCATGCATCTGAAATGCGAAGAAAAGCACACAAAATGGGTTGGTACATTTTGGCAGTGTGTTCCCAAACAAGGAGCCTCCAGCTGTTGGCTAAACTACAAATCCTATCATACAACCCCTATCATACAGCCAAAATTGCATAATTATGCAATTTTGGCTACTGAAGAATGAGATCTGTCTTGAAACGCGTAAGCCCTGTTTGCCACTAATATCCAACTTCTATCAGCACCTTTATAACCACCTGATACCTATGGTATAGCCCTTTGCAGCACTGCAGTACCCTCAATTTTGGACCACCACCGGGATCACGCACGCGATCCAGCACGAGGATGCCAGCTTACTCACCTGTTCACACCGTCCAGTAACTGCTGATTGTTATATTTTTTTCATCTTATTTTTATATTTTTTATATTTTTATTGGAATATCTTTTAATAGTTTTAATACATCTTGTGCAAGGGCCCTGAACAGGTGTATATTGAATTATAATTCAATAAATGTGATTTATATCCTATATGTTTCCAACCTCAATTCGGGATTACTAAGGATTATACATTCCATTTTACAATTAATTATTATTGTAATTCTGCACTTTTCTATTTCTTTATTTCTTTTTTCTACTGCCTCTAGAGGACTGGTCCCTGTATATACCTATTATACATTACTTTCTACAACCCCTATCATGATGATGAGGCTGACATGAGGAGGCACAGTAATGTGGAGTTGGGGGTGGGGTTATTCAGAGGGTACAGTGTAGGACAGGGTTATATTCTGAGAGAGAGCAGTGTGTCTGGTAGTATTATATTTAGAGTATACAGTGTCTGGTTGTGCTATATTAATTATTGTTTTCATATAGAGGCTCAGAATCCACTGACACAGCGAGGAGCCATCTGGGTTCTACTCCAGGTTTAGAATGTGAAGATTTAGCTGAAACAAGTCCTGGCAGTATGTACCAACTGAATTAGATAAGGAAAAGACTATAGCAGGGGTACTCAACAATTTTTTGTGAGGGTCCGCTCATCCAGGTCTGTCACTGGTAAAGGTCAGAGTTAAGCGCTAAGGCCTGTTTCACACCTAGTGGCCGCAGGGCCATGAAGGATATAGGTAAAATGACTGAACTCTGGAGAATTTAAATTTACTGTTCTCTGTATTTTCTGAATACTGCCGCCTACTGTACCCCTAAAAATACAGCTGCCTACTGTACCCCTGAAAATACTGCTGCCTACTGTAACCCTGAAAATAATACTGTCATACTCTCTAAAAATAATACTGTCGCATACTGTACCCCTAAAAATAGTACAGCCTGCCTACTGTACCCCTGAAAATACTGCTGCATACTGTACCCCTGAAAATAATACTGCCACAGACTGTATCTCTTAAAAATACTGCTGCATACGGTACCCCTAAAAATAATACAGCTGCCTACTGTACCCCTGAAAATAATACTGCGGCATACTGTACCCCTGAACATAAATACTGCCAGACTGTATCTCTGAAAATACTGCTGCATACTGTACCCCTAAAAATAATACAGCTGCCTACTGTACCCCTGAAAATAATACTGCTGCATACTGTACCCCTGAACATAATACTGCCACAGACTGTCTATCTGAAAATAATACTACCGCACACTGTATCCATGAAAATAGAGATGAATTACAGTAATTTGATTCGTCGCAAACTTCTCAGCTCGGGTGTTGCTGACTTTAGCCTGCATAAATTAGTTCAGCTTTCAGATGCTCTGGTGGGCTGGAAAAGTCCTAGGAGAGAGTCTCGAATCACTGTAACTTTGCTCATCTCTAAAAATAATACTGCCACAGACAATAAATACTGCCCCTAAATGTAATACTACCACACTGTACCCCTAAATAAAAATACTGCCGCATTGTGTACCCCTTAATATAAAACTGTTGCACGCTGTACCCCTGAAAATACTGCCACATGTAGTACTCCTGAATACTGTACTCCTAAATATAATACTGCCACATGCTGTTCCCCTGAATATAAAATACTGCCACACACTGTAACCCTAAATATTTTACTGCCACACACTGTACCCCTGAATATAATACCGCCATATACTATGCCCCTGTATATATTACTGCCTGCATGCTGTGCCCCTGGATATATTTTTGCCTGCACACTCTTCCCCTGGACATATTACTGCCTGCACGCTGTGCCCCTCTATATATTACTGCCTGCACGCTCTGCCCCTGGATATATTACTGCCTGCACGCTCTGCCCCTGGATATATTACTGCCTGCACGCTGTGCCCCTGGATTTATTACTGCCTGCACGCTGTGCCCCTGGGTATATTACTGTCTCACACTGTTGTTACAGACTGCGCTCCGGCCGCACATGTCGGCAGTGAGCACATTATCCCTACTCCGTGCCCGCATGCGAATCCTGGCCCGTCACTCACCCTGTACTGCTTCCGCTCCTGTGTCTCCTAGGAACAGAGCAACAGAGCTCTGAGATTAAAAGGGCCAGTACGCCCATAATTACTGTTTGCGCCTGACACTACCTTATAAAGTCCCTGCACCTCCCACACTTCCCTGCCGGGTCTTCAGTGACATTTGCCTAAGAAAAAGTGTTCCCACTGCCTGTTTGCCGTTCCCGTGTATCCAGACCTTCCTGCTATGTTTTTTACTACGAACCTTTGCCGACTGCCTTGACCTTCTGCTACGTTTGACTACGCTACAGCCTCATCCTTCTGTACCTCGCCTTGCCCAGTTACCTGTGTGGTCGTGCCGTGTCGGGGGTAGCGACCCTGGTGTCGCCTGCTGCAGCAAGCCCATCCTGCCTTGAAGCGGGCTCTGGTGAAAACCAGCGGCACCTTAGACTCCGCTCCCCGATACGGTCCGTGCCATCAGCCACACAGGTGGAGGATCCACTTCCAGCTCCGTGACAACTGTGCCCTGGTATAATACTGCCATAAGCTATACCCCTGGTATAGTGCTGCCACATGCTATGCCCCTAATATATTACTACCGCACGCTGTGCTCTAGGTATATTTCTGCCACATGCTGTATCCCTGGTATATTTATTTAATAACTCTGGGATGCTTTTACTTATGAAGTTGATTTCGAGACTGTTTTTTGGTGACATTCTACTTTATCATAGTGGTAAATTTGCGTCGATACTTGCATTATTTCTTGGTGAAAAATTCCTAAATTTCATGAAAAATTCGAAATTTATTAGACATACCAAGTAAATTATATATTGATTCACATATACTATGGGGGATATTTATCAAAGCTGTCTATGTCCCACATCAATATAGACTAGGGCTGCACGATATGGGAAAAATGTGCGATTGCGATTTTGGGCCTAAATATTGCGATTTCGATAAGCGATGCGATATAATATAAAAACATGGTGAAATCCCCCCATTTCATGTCCAATTGCCTCCATTTCACATCTACCTACCCATTTTATGCCCACTGCCTATTTCACATCTCCCCCTTGTCACATTCTCCCCCCGTCACATTCTCCTCCCTTGTCACATTTCCCCCCATCCTTCTGTCACATTCCCCCCCCCCCTTCTTACACATTCCCCTCCCCCCTCCCCTCGTGTCACATTCTTGTACTGCAGCAATACACTGGGTTTCCCGGGCGGATTTCAAATCTTCCGCGGGACCTGGGAAACCTAGTGTATTGCTGCAGTACAAGACCTTTCCCCATCAGCCAATCACTGGCTTGACACGTGACACAAATGCGGCCAGTGATTGGCTGAAAAGGTCCTACTGCCTGTACTAAGAAGAGAGGAAACTCCGGAGCGCACTGAGACTAATCTGCAGGGACCGGGACTAGGTGAGCAGAAGTTTTTTTTTATTTTTCTCCCTGCGCCCTTAGCTCAGTGTTTTTCTAGCAGGGTACCTCCAGCTGTTGTAAAACTACTACTACCAGCATGCCCGGATAGCCTTTGCCGGTCCGGGCATGCTAAGAGTTGTAGTTTTGCAACAACTGGAGGCCCCCTGGTTGGGAAACACTGACTTTTAGTATTTAAATTAGTTTTACCTGCTCTGGCTGGCCCCCGCCACGGGAGCCAGCCTGAGCAGATAATCGCATGTTTTCCCAGGGGGCCGTATCGCTATATCGCAAAAAGCAAAAATTGCGATTCGATTGCTTTTGCGATATATCGTACAGCCCTAATATAGACCAAACTACTGAGTGTTTGGCTGGTCTATTGTGCGCCTAATTTATAAAAAGGTGCACGGCTCTTGATAAATTCTGTGCACAGACTTCGGGATCTATGCTTTAAACTGTATTTAAACCTGCTCCAGCATGGTCTGACATTTCGGCGCCCTTTCAGCCGATGCGACTTGTCGCTGAAAAGTCGCTTTTGATAAATTCAGCACCAATGCATTTTTCCATCTAAAATAGACTAGAATGCACTAAAATAGACTAGAATGCATCATGTTCTACAAATCCTCTAAAGCAAAAGTCGCAGAAAAGTCGCACATATTTAGACTGCGACTTTCTGTGCGACAAATTTAGACAGGAAAAACCAGTCTAAATCCTTTGATAAATATCCTCCTATATGTCTACATTATGTTTGCATCATAAAGTTGACATGTTTTTACTTTTGGAAGACATCAGAGGGCTTTAAAGTTCAGCAGCAATTTTCCAATTTTTCTCAAAATCGGAATTTTTCAGGGACCAGTTCAGTTTTGAAGTGGATTTGAGAGGTCTTCATATTAGAAACACCCCATAAATGACCCCATTATAAAAACTGCACCCATCGAAGTATACAAAATGATATTCAGAATGTTTGTTAACCCTTTAAGTGTTTCACAGGAATAGCAGCAAATTGAAGGAGAAAATTCAAAATCTCCATTTTTTACACTCGCATGTTCTTGTAGACCCAGTTTTTGAATTTTCACAAGGGATAAAAGGAGAAAATGCCCCCCAAAATGTATAACCCAATTTCTCTGAAGTAAGGAAATACCTCATATGTGAACATAAAGTGCTCTGTGTGTGCACTGCAGGGCTCAGAAGCGAAGGAGCGACGATGGGATTTTGGAGAGTGAATTTTGTTGAAATGTTTCACAGACTTTAGGAACAGTGGGCTGTGCAAATGAAAAATTGCATTTTTCATTTTCATGGACCACTGTTCCAAAAATCTGTCAGACACCAGTGGGGTGTAAATGCTCACTGCACCCCTTATTTAAGTCTGTGAGGGGTGTAGTTCCAAAATGGGGTCACATTTTGGGTTAAATCACAGTGATCGCTGACCAGGACCATCCACAGATGGTCCTGGGGGGCTTGCAGAAGTTGTCCCCCGCTGGTAACAGCGGAACTTCTGCCAGTGAACCCGTGCGATGCCGCGCATCGCCGAGTTAACTGAATGACTTTTATAAGTCATTCATGATGCGCAAACTACCAGCACATCATGACGTTTATATAAGTCATTCTGAGGGAAGGGGATAAAGGGGTACTCCGCCCCCTCGTGACGTAACGGCCCGCCCCTTAATGCAAGTCTATGGGAGATCCGGAGACGATCCGGAGGTCTGGCAGCGGCGATGGCGGGTGCGTGGCGATGGCGGGGGTAAGTGCCCCCGCCATCGCCACGCACCCGCCGTCACCGCTGCCGGACCTCCGCCCACGTGTGGAAGTCCGGGGAGAGCAGGGTGAGAGATAAGGGAAAGTCATAGCTCACCCGGGAAAGTCATAGCTTACCTGACTGGCCGGTGAGTGGTCGACAGTGGCCCTCAAGACGATGCAAAACTACAACTCCCAGCATGTTCAGACAGTCTGGGCATGCTGGGAGTTGTAGTTTTTCAACATCTGGAGGACCACTGTTTGGAGACCACTGTGTAGTGGTCGCCAAACTGTGATCCTCCAGATGTAGAAAAACTACAACTCCCAGCAGGCCCGGCTGCAAATGGCTGTCTGGGCATGCTGGGAGTTGTAGTTGTGTGCCTCCAGCTGTTGCAAAACTACAACTCCCAGCATGCCCAGACAGCCAATTGCTGTCTGGGCATGCTGAAATTTGTAGTTTTGCAACATCTGGAGGGCCACAGTTTGGAAATTACTGTGCACTGGTCTCTAAACTGTAGCCCTCCAGATGTTGCAAAACTGCAAATCCCAGCATGCCCAAACAGCTGTCTCAGCATGCTGGGAGTTGTGGTTGCATCCCTCCAGCTGTTGCATTATTACATCTCCCAGGAAAAACCAGCATTTTAGTGAGAAAAAAAAAAAAAAATTATTTACACATCCAACTTTAACTAAAAGTCGTTAAACACCTGTGGGGTCTTAAGGCTCACTGGACCCCTTGTTACGTTCCTTGAGGGGTGTAGTTTCCAAAATAGTATGCCATGTGGGGGTTTACTTGCTGTTCTGGCACATAGGGGCTTCCTAAATGTGACATGTCCCCCAAAAACCATTTCAGTAAAACTCACTCTCCAAAATTCTATTGTCGCTCCTTCCCTTCTGAGCCCTCTAGTGCACCCGCCGAACACTTCACATATACATATGAGGTATTTCCTTACTCGAGAGAAATTGGGTTACAAATTTTAGGAAGATTTTTCTCCTTTTACCCCTTGTAAAAATTCAAAAACTGGGTCTACAAGAACATGCGAGTGTAAAAAATGAAGATTTTGAATTTTCTCCTTCACTTTGCTGCTATTCCTGTGAAACACCTAAAGGGTTGACACACTTACTGAATGTCATTTTGAATACTTTGAGGGGTGCAGTTTTTATAATGGGGTCATTTGTGGGGTATTTCTAATATGAAGGCCCCTCAAATCCACTTCAAAACTGAACTGGTCCATGAAAAATTCAGATTTTGAAAATTTTGTAAAAATTGGAAAATTGCTGCGGAACTTTGAAGCCCTCTGATGTCTTCCAAAAGTAAAAACATGTCAACTTTATGATGCAATCATAAAGTAGACATATTGTATATGTGAATCAATATATAATTTATTTGGGATATCCATTTTCCTTATAAGCAGAGAGTTTCAAAGTTAAAAAAAAAAAAGCAACATTTTCAAATTTTTCATAAAAGTTTGGAATTTTTTTACCAAGAAATGATGCAAGTATCGACGAAATTTTACCACTAACAAAGTAAAATATGTCACGAAAAAACAATCTCGGAATCAGAATGAAAGGTAAAAGCATCCCAGAGTTATAAATGCTTAAAGTGACAGTGGTCAAATTTGCAAAAAAGGCCTGCTTCCTTAAGGTGAAAAGGAGCTGTGTCCTTAAGGGGTTAAAGGGGAATTCCATGAAAAAAAACTTTTTTTTTCATATCAACTGGCTCCAGAAAGTTAAAACAGATTTGTAAATGAATTCTATTAAAAAATCTTAATCCTACTAGTACTTATCAGCTGCTGAAGTAGAGTTGTTCTTTTCTGTCTTACAACAGTGCTCTCTGCTGACACCTCTGTCTGTCTCAGGAACTGTCCAGACTAGAAGCAAATCCCCCATAATCTCTCCTGCTCTGGACAGTTCCTGAGACAGAAAGAGGTGTCAGAAAAGAGCACTGTTGTCAGACAGAAAAGAACAACTCAACTTCAGCTGAAAAGTACTGGTAGGATTTTAAGATTTTTTTGATATAAGTAATTTACAAATCTGTTTTAACTTTCTGGAGTCAGTTGATCTGAAAAAAATGGAATACCCCTTTAATGACTTCTGAGGATCTGCAAAGAAAAGTCTGACAAAATCCCACCTTAAATGTGTGCAAACCTGGTGACCAACTAGAAGAAATGTCTGACCTGCGTGATGGTTTTGCCACAAGTACTAAGTCAAATTTATTTTTCATTGAGAAAAGTCAATTTATAACTTATTTGAAATTAATTTTTCTGGATTTTTTTGTTGTTATTCTGACTCACTATTTATATAAACCTATCACTTAAATTATAGACTGATTATTTTCTTTTCAATTGGAAAATGTACAAAATCAACAGGGCATCAAATAACTTTCCTTCACTATTAAGCCATGTCATTTTCTGGTGGTTAGAATGCTGGTCACATGACCCAGGTACAGTAGTGAAACACATAGATGCAGTTGTGCTGAAATTAAACAGAAGATGATACTGTAGGACATAAGGTATGGAGCTGCAGTTCCTGGAAAATTCACTATACCTTTAGTTTTGCTTTTTGCTGTTTGTAAAGTTATATGCTACAGTGGGGATCAAAAGTTTGGGCACCCCAGGTAAAAATTTGTATTAATGTGCATAAAGAAGCCAAGGAAAGATGGAAAAATCTCCAAAAGGCATCAAATTACAGATTAGACATTCTGTCACGATTCGGCTTACGGGTTGTGGATCCGCTGTGTCAGCGAGGGATTGGCGTGGACCGTGCTAGTGGACCGGTTCTAAGAGGCTACTGGTTTTCGCCAGAGCCCGCCGCAAAGCGGGATGGTCTTGCTGCGGCAGTAGCAACCAGGTCGTATCCACTAGCAACGGCTCAACCTCGCTGACTGCTGAGAAGGCGTGGGACAGAAGGACTAGGCAGAGGCAAGGTCAGACGTAGCAGAAGGTCGGGGGCAGGCGGCAAGGTTCGTAGTCAGGATGGATAGCAGAAGTTCAGGTACACAGGCTTTGGACACACTAAACGCTTTCACTGGCACAAGGCAACAAGATCCGGCAAGGGAGTGCAAGGGAGGAGATCAGATATAGCCAGGGAGCAGATGGAAGCCAATTAAGCTAATTGGGCCAGGCACCAATCATTGGTGCACTGGCCCTTTAAGTCTCAGAGAGCTGGCGCGCGCGCGCGCCAGCACAGGACAGCAGGGGACCGGGACGGGTAAGTGACCTGGGATGCGGTTCGCGAGCGGGCGCGTCCCGCTGTGCGAATCGCATCCCCGACAGCCATGACAGTGCAGCGCTCCCGGTCAGCGGGACTGACCGGGGCGCTGCAGGGAGAAAGACGCCGTGAGCGCTCCGGGGAGGAGCGGGGACCCGGAGCGCTAGGCGTAACAGTACCCCCCCCCCTTAGGTCTCCCCTTTTTTTTGTCCGGTAACTGCCTCCCCTGGGATGAGGACACCGGGAAAGAATGGAGGGTTTCCTCAACGGCAGGCAGTACAGCAGGAGTTGGAATGGGGAGGGAGGGCAGAGGGTGAAGCTTGGCACGGGGCAGGGTGACACAAGGACTGGAGCCATGAGGAGGCACAGAGGCTTGCCTGACGGGACCGGGAGGGGGGGAGAGGCACTTCCTAAGGCAGGCAGAGTCCCAGTTCTTGATCTCCCCGGTGGTCCAATCAAGGGTGGGAGAATGAAGCCGGAGCCATGGCAGACCGAGGAGGACCTCAGAGGTACAGTTGGGGAGAACGAAGAGCTCAATCCTTTCGTGGTGGGGTCCAATACACATCAGGAGGGGTTCTGTGCGGTAACGCACGGTGCAATCCAGTCTGACTCCATTGACCGCGGAAATGTAGAGCGGCTTGACGAGACGGGTCACCGGGATGCTGAATTTATTCACAAACGACTCCAAAATAAAATTACCAGAGGCACCAGAGTCCAAGCAGGCCACGGCTGAGAGGGAGGAGTTGGCTGAAGGAGAAATCCGCACGGGCACCGTGAGACGTGGAGAAGCAGACTTGGAACCAAGAGACGCCACACCCACGTGAGCTGGGTGCGTGCGTGCGTTTCCCAGACGTGGAGGACGGATAGGGCAATCCACCAAGAAATGCTCGGTACTGGCACAGTAAAGACAGAGATTTTCTTCCCTACGGCGATTCCTCTCTTCCTGGGTCAGGCGAGACCTATCCACTTGCATGGCCTCCTCGGCGGGAGGCCCAGGCGTAGATTGCAACTGATACTGTGGGAGAGGTGCCCAGAGATCAAAGTCTTTTTCCTGGCGGAGCTCTTGGTGTCGCTCAGAAAAACGCATGTCAATGCGGGTAGCCAAATGGATGAGTTCTTGCAGGTTGGCGGGAATCTCTCGTGCGGCCAGCACATCCTTGATGCGACTGGATAGGCCTTTTTTAAAGGTCGCGCAGAGAGCCTCGTTATTCCATGATAACTCGGAAGCAAGAGTACGAAATTGGATGGCGTACTCGCCCACTGAAGAATTACCCTGGACCAGGTTCAACAGGGCAGTCTCGGCAGAAGAAGCTCGGGCTGGCTCCTCGAAGACACTCCGGACTTCAGCGAAAAAGGACTGGACTGAGGCTGTGGCAGGATCATTGCGGTCCCAGAGCGGTGTGGCCCAAGACAAGGCCTTTCCTGAAAGAAGGCTTACTACAAACGCCACCTTAGACCGTTCTGTAGGAAACAAGTCCGACAACATCTCCATATGCAGGGAACACTGAGACAAAAATCCACGGCAGAGTTTAGAGTCCCCATCAAATTTGTCCGGCAGGGACAAGCGGAGGCTAGGAGCGGCCACTCGCTGCGGAGGAGGTGCAGGAGCTGGCGGAGGAGATGGTTGCTGCTGTAGCAGAGGCAGAAGTTGCTGTAACATGGCGGTCAACTGCGACAGCTGCTGTCCTTGCTGGGCAATCTGCTGCGATTGCTGAGCGACCACCGTGGGAAGGTCAGCGAGACTTGGCAGCGGCACCTCAGCGGGATCCATGGCCGGATCTACTGTCACGATTCGGCTTACGGGTTGTGGATCCGCTGTGTCAGCGAGGGATTGGCGTGGACCGTGCTAGTGGACCGGTTCTAAGAGGCTACTGGTTTTCGCCAGAGCCTGCCGCAAAGCGGGATGGTCTTGCTGCGGCAGTAGCAACCAGGTCGTATCCACTAGCAACGGCTCAACCTCGCTGACTGCTGAGAAGGCGTGGGACAGAAGGACTAGGCAGAGGCAAGGTCAGACGTAGCAGAAGGTCGGGGGCAGGCGGCAAGGTTCGTAGTCAGGATGGATAGCAGAAGTTCAGGTACACAGGCTTTGGACACACTAAACGCTTTCACTGGCACAAGGCAACAAGATCCGGCAAGGGAGTGCAAGGGAGGAGATCAGATATAGCCAGGGAGCAGATGGAAGCCAATTAAGCTAATTGGGCCAGGCACCAATCATTGGTGCACTGGCCCTTTAAGTCTCAGAGAGCTGGCGCGCGCGCGCCCTAGAGAGCGGAGCCGCGCGCGCCAGCACAAGACAGCAGGGGACCGGGACGGGTAAGTGACCTGGGATGCGATTCGCGAGCGGGCGCGTCCCGCTGTGCGAATCGCATCCCCGACGGCCATGACAGCGCAGCGCTCCCGGTCAGCGGGACTGACCGGGGCGCTGCAGGGAGAAAGACGCCGTGAGCGCTCCGGGGAGGAGCGGGGACCCGGAGCGCTAGGCGTAACACATTCTTATAATATGTCAACAAAAGTTAGATTTTATTTCCATCATTTACACTTTAAAAATAACAGAAAACAAAAAAATGGTGTCTGCAAAATTTTGGGCACCCTGCAGAGTTAATATCGTGTAGTATCACAGCTTGTAAACGCTTTTTGTAGCCTGCCAAGAGTCTTTCAATTCTTGTTTGAGGTATCTTTGCCCATTCTTCCTTACAAAAGTCTTCCAGTTCTTTAAGATTTCTGGGCTGTCTGTCACGCACTGCTCTTTTAAGGTCCAATAATAGATTTTCAATACTGGTGAGGTCAGGAGATTGTGAAGGCCATGGCAAAACCTTCAGTTTACACCTCTTGATGTAATCCCCCATTGATTTCGAGGTGTGTTTAGGATCATTATCCATTTGTAGAAGCCATCCTCTCTTTAACTTCAGCTTTTTCACAGATGGCATCAAGTTATCATCCAAAATTTGCTGAAATTCTATTGAATCCATTTTTCCTTCTACTCGTGAAATGTTCCATGTGCCACTGGCTGCAATACAACCCCAAAGCATGATTGATCCACCTCCCATGCTTAACAGTTGGACAGAGGTTCTTTTCATTAAATTCTGTTCCCTTCTTCTCCAAATGTACCTTTGCTCATTCCGGACAAAAAGTTCAGTTTTAACCTCATCGGTCCACAGAACTTGTTTCCAAAATGCATCAGGCTTGTCTATATGTTCATTTGCAAAGTTCAAACGCTGATTTTTGTGGTGAGGACGTAGAAGAGGTTTTCTTCTGATGACTCTTCCATGAAGATCATATTTGTACAAGTATCTCTTTATAGTGGAATAGTGTACAACAACTTCGGTGTCTGCCAGATCTTTCTGGAGGGATTGTGCAGTCAAACGTGGGTTTTGAATTGTTTTTCTCACAATCCTGCGAGCTGTTCTGTCTGATATTTTTTTTGGTCTTCCAGATCTTGCTTTAACTTCCACTGTTCCTGATGACTGCCATTTCTTAATTACATTCCGAACAGAGGATATTGACATCTGAAAATGTTTTGCTATCTTCTTATAGCCCTCTCCAGCTTTGTGAGCGTCAACTTTTTTCAGTTTCAGATTTCTAGACAACCGCTTAGAAGAACCCATGGTGCTGATTGTTGGGGCAAGGTAAGATGAGTCTGGGCATTTAAAACCTTTGAGATTGACATCACCTGGTCTTCCCAGATGATGATTGAGAACAATCCATGACACTGGCAGGTCTCAGCTTTGTAACGGGGGCAGTGCTAGCTATAAATTCAGCAGGGTTCCCAAACTTTTGCAGACGCCATTTTTTTGTTTTCTGTTATTTTGAAAGTGTAAATGACTGAAATAAAATCTAACTTTTGTTGACCTATTATAAGAATGTCTAATCTGTAATTTGATGCCTTTTGGAGATTTTTCCATCTTTCCTTGGCTTCTTTATGCACATTAATACAAATTTTTACCTGGGGTGCCAAAACTTTTGATCCCCACTGTATATTTGTTCATTTTATCCCCCTAGCACTGTCTATTGGGATCAGTAGCTCTGTACCTGGAACGGAGCTGACAGATTCCCTTCAAGGCTAGGGTTACACTGTAGCACAACAAACTGTAGCTATCGGGCTACAGCTGCAACCAAAGCAATACAATAAGATGTATGCAGTCATGTGGACTGCAACTGGCACTCAATAGCAAAAATCTATTTCTAGTTGCAATGTAGCCCTTGTCTAAAGGAGTTGCCCCGGAAAAGACACAGAAAAGGTGATAAATGCATGATCAATAATCTACTGGGACACCTTCTGACCACTAGAACAGGAGCTAAAATTCCCCTGCTCCTATTCACTTCCTAGATGTAGTAGAGTCTGAAGGAAGCATCAGTAAAGCTACTGTACAGTTGCTACAATCTATGGGTCTGATAAAAAAAAAAAACATAGCACATCACAAATCTGACCACAATACAATTATGAATTTATCATCTATTCTTGTCCAGAGGTGATAAGTATTTTTTTTGTAAAATGCCTTTTATGAGCAACATATGCTGCTGCATAAACAAATACCAAAATTCTAAAGTCAGTTATCAGTCCTCCAAAAATATTGCTCATATATTGTATAATAAAGTTCTTACCTTGTCACTTAATGTTGGGTCATTTAAGGAGTACAACTTATTTGTAATATCTTTACCAACCAAATATTTAAATATTTCATACAAGAAAGGTTCAGACTCCAGAAAATATGTTAGCCTTTCCCGAGACCAGCACAGAAACACACAGTTATCATCTGCTGTTATTGTAACCTAAGAATCCAAAAGAGCAAGAAAAGTGGTTAAAGAAAAGTGTTCTCTTTATTCAAGGTTTTGACTTAAAGAGCAACTGTCACCATGAATGAAGCTACACACACAGTGCTCTAGGGCTTCACAGGCCTATTCTAGGCATACCATTATAAATAAATTAGGCTGCTTTATACTTACAAGAAACAGCTTTATATTTCCCCAGGGAGTCAGGTCAAAGGTCGTAGAGGTGGATCCTGGGGTCCACTATGCTCCAGAGCACAACGCCTCTCTCTGCTTACGTCGTGCAGTTGATTGGCAGATGGCTTGCACGCAGCAGAGTTACACAGGGTCGCCACAGGCAGATGAGCCATGTGTATCAAACAAGTGTGTGCTGTAGCTAGAGAGAGGCGGTGCAGCCCCGGAGCAGAGAAGCCCCTGGACTTTGCCTCTCCGACTGTTTGCCTGACTCCCAGAAGAATTATAAGGGTAAGGTCACACGTAATGGATCTGCAGCTTAACCCCTTAGGGACTCAGCCCACTTTCACCTGAAGGACTCAGCCCATTTTTGCAATTCTGACCACTCTCACTTAAAGCATTAATAACTCTGAGATGCTTTTACCTTTTATTCTGATTCCGAGACTGTTTTTTCGTGACATATTCTACTTTAACATACTGGTAAATTTTTGTCGTTACTTGCACCCTTTCTTGGTGAAAAATCGCCAAATTTGATGAAAATTTAGAAAATGTTCCATTTTTCTAACTTAGAAACCTTCTGCTTGTAAGGAAAATGGACATTCCAAATAAATGATATATTGATTCACAAATACAATATGTCTACTTTATGTTGGCATCATAAAGTTGACATATTTTTACTTTTTGAAGACATTAGGGGGCTTCAAAATATAGCATCCATTTTCTAAATGTTCACGAAAAATTCTAAATCTGAATTTTTCAGGGACCAGTTAAGTTTGAAGTGGATTTGAAGGGCTTTTCTGTGAGAAATACCCCATCAATGACCCCATTATAGAAACTGCACCCCTCAAAGCATTCAAAATGACATTCAGAAAGTTTGTTCACAGGAATAGCAGCAAAATGAAGGAGAAAATTCAAAATCTTCATTTTTTACACTCGCATGTCCTTGTAGAGCCATTTTTATTTTTTACAAGGGGTGAAAGGAGAGAAATCCCCCCAAAATTTGTAATCCAATTTTTCTCGAGTAAGGAAATACCTCATATGTGAATGTAAAGTGCTCTGTGGGTGCATTAGAGGGCTCAGAAGGGAAGGAGCGATAATGGGATTTTGGAGAGTGAATTTTGCTGAAATGGTTTTTGGGGGGCATGTCACATTTAGGAAGCCCCTATGGTACTAGAACAGCAAAAACAAAAACCACATGGCACATTATTTTGGAAACTACACCCCTCAAGGAACGTAACAAGGGGTACAGCGAGCCTTAACACCCCACAGGTGTTTGACGACTTTTTTGTTAAAGTCAGATGTGTAAATTAATTTATTTATTTCACTAAAATGCTGGTTTTTCCCTATATTTTACATTTTTACAAGGGGTAATAGGAAAACATGCCCCCAAAATGTGTAACCCCATTTCTTCCGAGTATGGAAATACCCCATGTGTGGATGTAAAGTGCACTGTGGGCGAACTACAATGCTCAAGAGAAGAAGCGCCATTGAGCTTTTGGATAGAGAATTTGTTTGGAATGGAAGTTGGGGGCCATGTGTGTTTACAAAACCCCCCGTGGTGCCAGATCAGTGGACCCCCCACATGTGACCCCATTTTGGAAACTACACCCCTCAAAGAAATTAATAAGGAGTGCAGTGAGCATTTACACCCCACTGGTGTTTGACAGATCTTTGGAACAGTGGGCTGTGGAAATGTAAAATAAAATTTTTCATTTTCACGGACCACTGTTCCAAAAATCTGTCAGATACCTGTGGTGTGTAAATGCTCACTGTACCCCTTATTATGTTCCGTGAGGGGTGTAGTTTCCAAAATGGGGTCACATGTGGGGGTCCATTGTTTTGGCACCATAGGGGCTTTGTAAACACACATGGCCTTCAATTCTGGACAAATTTTCTCTTCCGCAGAGCACTTTACATCCACATATGGGGTATGTTCTTACTAATGGGGCCTCACATTTTGGGGGGCTTTTTCCCCTATTTTCCCTTGTGAAAATGAAAAAGTTAGGGTAACGCCAGCATTTTAGTGAAAAAATTTTTTTTTCTTCATTTTCCTATCCCACTTTGATAATTTTCATTAAACACCAGTGGGGTGTTAAGGCTCACTATACCCCTTGTTACGTTCCGTGAGGGGATGTCACATGTGGGTATTTATTTTTTTGCGTTTATGTCAGAACTGCTGTAAAATCAGCCACCCCTGTGCAAATCACAAATTTAGGCCTCAAATTTACATAGTGCGCTCTCACTCCTGAGCCTTGTTGTGCGCCCGCAGAGAATTTTATACCCACATATGGGGTATTTCCGTACTCAGGAGAAATTGCGTTACAGATTTTGGGGGGCTTTTTTTTCTTTTACCTCTTGTGAAAATGTTAAGTATGGGGCAACACCAGCATGTTAGTGTAAACATTTTTTTTTTTTTACAATAACATGTAAGTGTAGACCCCAACTTTACCTTTTCATAAAAGGAGAAAAAGAACCCCAAAATGTGTTACGCAATTTCTCCTCAGTACAGAAATACCCCATATGTGGCACTAGATTGATGCCTTGAAATACGATAGTGAGAGAGCGCCATGTGCATTTGAGGCCTACATTAGGGATTTGCATAGGGACGGACCCGGATGCAAGAATTACACTTGGTTCCGATACCAAAATTACCCTTTGGCAGTGTTTCCCAAACAGGGTGCCTCCAGCTGTTGCAAAACTCCCAGGATGCCTGGACAGTCAATGGCTGTCCGGCAATACTGGGAGTTGTTGGTTTGCAACAGCTGGAGGCTCCGTTTTAGAAACAGTGTCGTACCAGACGTTTTTTTATTTTTATTGGGGGGTAACTGTGTAGGGGTATGTAGTGTTTTACTCTTTATTTTGTGTAGTGTAGTGTAGTGTTTTTAGGGTATATTCACACAGGCAGAGGTTTACAGCAAGTTTCCCGCTGGGAATTTGAGCTGCAACGGAAAATTTTCTGCGAGAAACTCACTGTAAACCCTGCCTGTGTGAATGTACCCTGTACATTCGCATGAAGGGGGGCAATCCTCCAGCTGTTGCAAAACTACAACTCCCAGCATGCCCTTTGGCTGTCGTGCATGCTGGAAGTTGTAGTTATGCAACAGCTGGAGGCACACTGGTTGCAAAACACTAAGAGTTTGTTACTTAACTCAGTGTTTCGCAACCAGTGTGCCTCCAGCTGTTGCAAAACTACAACTCCCAGCATGTACGGTCTATCAGTGCATGCTGAGAGTTGTAGTTTGCAACAGCTGGAGGCACACTGGTTGTGAAACACTGAGTTAGGTAACAAAGTTAGGTAACTTCAGCTGTTGCAAAACTACAACTCTCAGCATGCACTTACAGGCGAAGGGCATGCTGGGACTTTTAGTTATACAACAGCTGGAGGCACACTACTGCAACTCCCAGCATGCCCTTTGGCTGTCCGTTCATGCTGGGAGTTGTAGTTATGCAACAGCTGGAGGCACAACTACAACCCCCAGCATGTACAAACTACCAAAGGGCATGCTGGCAGTTGTAGTTGTGCCTTCTGCTGTTGCATAACAACAACTCCCAGCATGTTTTTGTGTGCATGCTGGGAGTTGTTGCTTAGCAACAGGAGGAGGCCAGCCTTAACTCCTGCTGCTGTGCAGTGAAGATCAGCCTGCCGTCGGCGCTTCCGCTGCCCGATCCCGCCGCCGATGCAGGGGATCCGGGGCCCCAGCCTCAGTTGAGGGCTCCCGGCACCCGCTTCTCGCCCTCTGGAACAGGAGTGGAGTGGGTGCCGTTAGGGATAACCCCACAGCATGCGTCCTGATTCGTCGGCACCAGTGCCTCCTCACTCCTGCTGCTAAAGGATGATAGGAGCCATCTCGGATGGCACCTATCATCCTTTTTTCCAGGCCACCGGGACCCAATTGACACAGAAACCCCCCCCAGGCGTTGTCACGGTATGCCTGCTGAATGATTTCAGCAGGCATCCCAGTCTGGTCCCCGGCCGGTGAGCAGCAGGGATCGGAAATACTCAGGGCATACAGGTACGCCCTGAGTCCTTAAGGATTGGGGATGCAGGGCGTATGCAAACGCCCTGCGTCCCCAAGAGGTTAAAATCCACCGATGACCCAACCCTATAGTGTGCCTTCAGCTTCTTTCCCCGTGTCCTACTTGCCACAGCAATCCACGGCTACAAGCAGCCACACAGGGACCTGTGAACCGCCACACGCAGTGTATTTACAGTCATCGCGGAGCAGCCGCGATGTCTGAGTACAATGCGCATGGCGACTTGCATGTCCCTGTGGACATGCCGCTGGAGGCCCATTATAGGATTGGGTCATCAGCGGATCTACAGCGTAAAATACGTAGCAGATCAGTTACGTGTGACCCTATCCTAAAGCTGTAAAGTATAAAGCAGCCTCATTTATTTAAAAAAGTATGCCTAAAATTAGCTTGAGAAGCCCTAGTGCACTGTGTGCAGCTTCAAAAGCATTTTCTTGGTGACAGTTGTGCTTTAAGTAATTCTCTTAATCTTTCTAGTCTAGGTTTTCTACCTTTTGTTCCCTCTTTTGATCCACTGAGCCCTACTTATATTTGTAATACATACAGAATAAATTTTGTAACAACTTAATGCATCATTATATAACACATTTTAAATGCTACATCATTTTGCCTGTGCTTGCACCTGTGTAAGAGACTAAATTATCTGCCAAATATATGCATATTTCTTCTTCCTTTAATTTGTAAGCAGAATTTCAAAAGATGCTAATATTTTGTGTCTTATCAAACAGACTTTCTTTGTTAAAAAATCACTTAACTGTAAAAGTAAAACAAAAAGTCACAGTGCCCAGCTTAAAATTTTAGACAGTCAAAGTCCCTATGGCGAACATTTACCTGTTTTAAGTGGGTACAGGACCTGTTGATAAATCTGCCATACTGGTCTCTGTATAGTAACTGTAGATTATACATTTACGACAATAGACAAACTGACTGACAAAACGTCTTGGTTTACATGTGTACCTGAAATTTTTCCCCCCTGTCCATCTCTGTTGATCTGAATTCAGGAGAATCAATATAAGCATTAGGATATATGTTATGTAGAAAATGCCCTCTATAGGAAACCTTCATCCTGATATTGTTTGAAAAAAAGAAAAGAAAAAGAATTTCATGTTAGTTCAGAATTTCTGATTTGTTATTTACTTAGTAGCAAGATATTGAAACTTAAAGGCGTATGCCAGGATTTTTTTTTATTTGACTATGCTACAGGGGCTGTAAAGTTAGTGTAGTTCATAATATAGTGTCTGTACCTCTGTGTGACGGTTTTCTCACAATTCTGTGATTTTCATTCCAATATTTATTTTTATCAGCATACAAAATGACTGTGGTTTCAGATTTTTCCCAGCTTGCAATGTGGCCGAGATCTTACCAACTAGTCAGCTGATGACAGGGAGCCTGTCTGCTTCAGTGGGTGGAGCAATCGCTTGGTGGGAGAGGGATCAAGCTGCAACTAATGCAACAGCTGTGGGCACCCTGATTGAAAACCATAGGTCTTTTGAATGGATGCAGCTCATTTATGTTTCAATGGGTGGGGTGGCTGATGTGTGGGAGGGAGGAAAATGGAATTGTGGGATTTGTAGTCAAAAAAAGAAAAGTCAAACAGGAAATACTAGTTCACAAAAAGCTAGCCACAGTGTTCTGGTTATCTCATGACAAGCGCAGATCCTTCCTAAGCATGTCAATTACTGTCTGCCAGGTACATACTAAAATCCCCTTATGGTGGATAACCCCTATAACTTTTACTAGACTTTAGTTAAAGTCTTAATCCATACGTGCAGAGATCCCTAATCTCAGCCTTAAAGGGAAACTAACAGCCAGTTTCACCCGCACTAAATCCAGTACACAGGGTTATAGTGCAGGTGAACCGAATTACAACGATGAATCACTTGCCTGGATCAGGGGATACCCACTGTATTAGCAGTTGTATGTCAGGTCCCACCTCCACTGCGCAAAGCTATCTCAGGAACTGGATGGTTGTAATCTGGCTCACCTGCAGTATAACCCTGTGTATTTGGTTTAGTGCAGGTAAACTGGCTGTCATCCAGGCCTTCTCATCCATCATCAGTGTTGGAACTTACCAATGCTATTCTGAATGAATGAGTACAAGATCCCAGACAGACATTTTATCTGTCATAGACCACCAAGGATGGAGTCATTAACCCCTTCCCTGCCCTAGACATGCTGAAAAATAACCATTTCTCTGCCCTAGAGAACAACCAAGGGGACCTTCCCCAAGGCCTCAGGAGAGCACTAAGCATAAAATGGACCTAATTGAGGAGGATGAGGTAAAGAGGCCGGCTAGAGTACCCGACCCATGGCAGAGCGAGCAAAAAACAAGGGCCTCCAATCCACCAAACACTACTGCTAATGTAAAAAACTAACAAACATTAAGAAAAGGAAGAGTACAGAAATCAATCTTTTAATGATACTTGGACCTTTTGATTGTAAAAGCTTCATCTGAAAAGACACAAGTTCTCTCAGTTGCTGACAAGCTGGCCCCTCCTAAATTCCACCTTCTATAGCTTGAGTGGTGTTACTAATGCGTTGTATCTCCAGTGCAGGGACATCACTCAAGATGTAATGGGCAGAACTTAGGACAGGACTCTCAGTGAGGAGCACGTGTTGTCTACCAGTATACGGGACGCACACCATTATTTTATATGGGAGCGCCAATGATTCCCAAGTACAGTACTCAGGTCTTTTCGGCGCTCCCAGCCGTTGTAACCTCAGCAATCATCAACATGTCCCCTATACTGTGGATTGGGGATAAGTACATTTTTGCTGAAGTTCTCCTTTATATATGTCTTCTACAAATAGGAAGAGCACTGTTTTTCTGAACCTTTCTTATGTTCCCATGCAAAATTTTGCATTTTGTATATGCGGAGCGCCGATATCACTGATCAGTGCTATGCAATAGCAACTTAACGATTGCTCGTAATAGTTCTCTTTGGGAACTTAAGGCGTTACGGTCATTAAAAACCAACTTTTGACATGTCCAGGGAGTTATTAAGTAGTGAAGCAGACGGCATTGCGCTCTTATCTCCAGAAGGCCAAAAGATCCATTAATTTCTCTGCATAGACTTAAAAATGAAATGAATGAAAAAGAGAGGCTTGTGGGTAGTGAATGGACACCAGCTGAACAGATCATATTGATATGATTCTTAAAACTTTTTAATAGTCCTTTAAAGGGGTACTCTGGTTTAGATAATGTAGCCCCTATCCAAAGGATAGGTAATAAGTATAGGTAATAATAAGTAATAGGTAATAAGTGTCTTATCCCAGGGGGTCCACCCCGCAATCTCGTGAACAGCGCTCAGGCTCACCTAGTATACGGAGCGGCGGTTGACATGCCCACTTTCATGCATCTCTGGCTGTCCTTTTATAGATGCATGGTGTTGACCCCTGCTCCATGAATGAGGAGAGCTGGAGCGCGATGCAGGAAATTATGGTGGGTCCAACTGCTGGGACCCCCTGTGATCAGACACTTATTCCCTACCCTTTGGATAGGGGATATATTTTCCTTAACCAGAATACCCCTTTAAAGGGGGTGTATTTTGACAGTGCACTTTGCATTTGTATAAAGATTACAAAGATTAAGACACTCGTGCAAGCTCAAAAGATTATGGCTGCACCTCTCCACATCCCTCTGATGTGGATCAGTGTAACCACATTTGGCTTGATCTCCCAGTTATGCTCATTCCAAAACAAATATTATAGTTTCATTTTAAAGAAGAAAAAAAAGGCGAACATGGCACAGAATTGTACATGAGATAGCAGAGTCACGGGGAAGGTTTATCAAAACCTGTGTGGAGAAAAAGTTGACAGTTGCCCATAGTAACCAATCAGATCGCTTCTTTCATTTTTGAGAGGCCTTTTTAAAAATGGAAGAAGAAATCTGATTGGTTGCTTAGGGCAACTGGTCAACTTTTCCTCTGCACAGGTTTTGATAAATCTCCACCACTGGGAGAAATTTATCACTGCCTTCCTGCGATTTTGGTGGCTGAAATTTGGTGTAAAATTTTTGCGCAATTTCAAAATATACAACTTTTGGCAAAGGTGACAGTGAAATTCAATGCTTCATTCTTGACTATGCAGTGGACAAGATTTATAAACTGCATCTTTAAAAAAAATGCAAAATGTATCAAAGTCTTGCGCTTTTTTGATAAATTTGGTGCACAGAAGCCAAAAACACAGCAAAAAAGAGAAAAAAAGGCTGTGAAGTGGCTGCACACAGACACATATTGATAAATCTCCCCATGTCTGCTAATGCAGCTTATGCTCATTCAATTAAATAGGACTGAGCTGCAGTAACAGCCACAACCAAAATTTACAATGCTCTCAGTCATCAAAAGGCCATCAATATAATAGTCCTGAAAAACCTCTAAAGATTTCAGGCAACAAAATAAAGTTTATTCATATAAATCACTTACTTCCCTCTCAGAAGTATACTAAGGCGGTCATCAACAGAAGTCTTGTCTTCTACTGCATATGTCTGTCCCTTATGTAAAGTCTGTATACTACAAAATTGTCCTGTAAGTCTCTTAAATAGTCCAGGTGGCACATGAAGAGGTTCGAACATTTTATGATAGATACCTTTTAGTTCCTTTTCTATTTTGACCTACAATGAAAGAAAACATATTTCCAAAAAGTAAATGAAGAATGCAGACAAGCCAGTGTTACATAGGAAACATACAGGGAACTTACAAGTGCAACATACAGATGCCAATCACATGCCTATTTAAAATTGAGGGATTAAGTGAAAAAATATAATTATACTGTATAGTGAAGAGGTATAGTACCACCTGGTGTTCAAAGTGTATAGCTATATGCATGCCCACCTGATGGGCCGTGTGGCACAGACATGCTCTGTCATTGTTCCTACATCACTAGAAAATGATCCTTTGTTCTCTGCAGAGCAGCTTTATGAAATAGCTTTTTGCTTAGTTTGTCATGGAAGGATCGGGCCTCTGAAGCAATGAGACAACATAAAAGTCCCTTTAAAGGGGTATGCCACTGTCCCAGCGTCCGAACATTTTGTTCCAATTGCTGGGTGCGGGCTGCGGGGGTTGTGACGTCACGGCCATGCCCCCTCAATGCAAGTCTATGACAATGACAGTTGCCACGCCCCCTCCCATAGACTTGCATTGAGGGGGCGTGGCTGTGACATAACGACCCCGGCACCCAGCAATCGGAAAAAAATATTACAGAGGCTGGGGCAGTGGAGTACCCCTTTAAGCTTGCTAGGATTGTAAAGTTTGATGAGAAAGTAGGAAAGGACTATGTTGTCAGCTGCCAGTGGGAAAAGAAGACTGATGCTATCCAGCGCCTGCCCCCAGGGACACAGAATGGCAGCAGCACTAAGGGGGACACATGCAGGCAAAGGATGATGAAAATTGTATTAGTCAGTCTCGAAGCACTGCAAATTACTTTCAACAGCTATTAACAGCTTTACAAAACTTTTATTATCAAAATTATTTATTGAAAAATCCCTTTAAACACATCTTTAAAGTAATGCACGCACACATTTAAATTTTGTTTGCTATGCACCGCTGGGATCTTTTCTAATTCTATTTTGACATGAGAGGTTGACAGCAAGGACAATGAAGTGAAACTGCATGTTACTTGCCTCTATTTAATGTATTTTTAGTATTAAATATTTATGTAATCTGCTGCATTGTACAGAAAAATAAATCTCACAGTAATAAGGACACTAGATAGTAAAAAATGTCCAGTATCAAAAGAAATAATATTGTTTTAACAATACCGAACATTATTAACATTTACTCCTAGACTATAGACATGTACAGTGGGGCAAAAAAGTATTTAATCAGCCACCAATTGTGCAAGTTCTCACACTTAAAAAGATGAGAGGCCTGTAATTTTCATCATAGGTATACCTCAACTATGAGACATAATGAGAAAAAAAAACATAAAATCACATTTTCTGATTTTTAAAGAATTTATTTGCAAATTATGGTGGAAAATAAGTATTTGGTCAATAACAAAAGTTCATCTCAATACTTTGTCATATACCCTTTGTTGGCAGACTATGGTTGTAGTACAGAGGCTGAGGTATTGACCGCACTGGGTCTCACTTCTGAGACCAGATGCGATTAGAAGTTATTAAACAGGGGAGCGGGCGGCATGGTCCACTCCCCTGCGATGTACAATGTATTTTACTTTCATTTTTAAAGTCCCTGCAGGGAGCCCTGAATGGTCGGTACTGAGGTACTGTCTGGCCCCCGCAGCGCTTCTATATATCTTGCATATATGTCTTGCCCCCCCACAGCACATGTATATAAGTATTGTCCCCCCACAGCGCTATCATAAGCCCCCGGCAGTGCTATGAATGAAAAGTATTCTATTAGCAGCGCATCGGGCCGGGAAGCCGCCCGGCCCGATGCGCTGCTGAGAGAGTACTTATTTTTCATAGTGCTGTGGCAGCATATGTACATAGAAGCATTGTGGGGGCCAGATAACGTTATATGTCTGCCCCCCACAGCGCTTCTATAATTATATGCCTCCGCAGCGCTATGAATGAAAAATATTCTAACAGCAGCGCATCTGGCCAGGAAGCATTCCAGCCTGATGCGCTGCTGATAGAATACTTTTCATTCACAGCGCTGCAAAGGCATATTATAGAAGCGCTGTGGGGGCCAGACATATTGATATATGTCTGACCCCACAGCACATCTATATACAGCTGTGACAGTGCTAGATGATGAGAAGATGCCTGGGCAGCAGGCAGGGGGGGAATCCTACATATACACATGGGGGCAACAAAATGAATATACTTAAGGGGACGCACTGAAGTTTACTTTCATTTTTAAATTCCCCGCTGGGAGCCCAGAATAGCCGGTATTGAGGAGCCATTCAGGGCTCCTGGCGGGGTATTTAAAAATGAAAGTAAAATACATTGTACATCGCAGGGAGCACAGCATGCTGCCAGCTCCCCTGTTTAATAACTTCTAATCGCATCGGGTCTCATAAGTGAGACCCTGTGCGATCAATCCCTCAGCCACTGTACTACAACCCCCATCATGGAACAGAGTCAGTTCCATGATGGGGGTAGTAGTACAATCACTAATGTAGCCTCCCTAGCCACCGGCAAACTCCCGCAACCAGGGAACTACTACTCCCATCATGGAAACAAGTCTGTTCTATGATGGGAGTAGAAGTAGTCCCGGCTGTGGGAGTCTGTAGGCAGAGGTGTTAAAACGGCAGAACATGAGGGATGTTATAACGGGTCTTAACGGATGAATATGCCCGTTATTTTGACAGACGTTATTCAGCCGTCAGCACCTGTTATTTCATCCGTTATTATGCATCCGTTTTTACACAGAAAATGGATGTTTACTAATGGATGAATACACATAGTGTGAAATTAACCTTAGTGCCGACACTCCCACCAATCAGCAGAATAAGCGAGGAGGAGCACAGTGGTGTGCTTTACTCTCTGACTCGTAGTGATCTCTATCCTCTAGCCCCATTTTACGTCTATGGGGCTGTCAGGAGAATCTGGACAGAGAGCGCTGCCAACCAGGGAGTAAAAGTAGACTACTGTGCGTTTCTCCCAGCTTGTTCTGATTGGTGGGGGTCCCAGCACTGAAACCGTGACCTATCAAAACTTTTGACAGTTTTAAGTTTTGACTTTTTTTTTTTCCAAATAGGAACATTTACTTAAATTGATAAATGCATTTGCATAATACTTACAGGTCTTTTCTTATATACCAGGTAAATAAAATGCATAAAATTAATAACCAGAAAAGCAGCATTCCATATCATTATATCCAAAGCACATCGGAAAAGACTTGCCCAGATGATGAAGAAGGAACAACCTATAGAAAATAAAAACAGTGTATTTACATTCCATCACATTAAGAATATAATTAAAAGTAAAAGGAACACATGTAATTCCCAATGCATTGTTGCTTTATCCAGAGTGTGCATGTACAATGTACAAGGAGAGGGCAATTGTTAGATCATGTGCAATTAGGATGTACAGTAAGGAGGGGCAACACATGCACAGACTATCCCCATTTCTGCTCTGTTCCACCTGCCTTACACACACGCACCTTTGGTGTACTTTGTTTGGTTCTTGTATATAAGCCAACCAGGTACTAAATAAAATCTCCAAATGTGCACATTCTAAAGCAAATGTAGCAATGCTGAAATTTTTGGGCATTGTGATATAACAATATAACAGATAGCAGATCTATAGAATCAAAACATCTACAGTATTGTCTATGCCAGTGATTCCCAATCGGGGTGCCCCGGCAAACTGGCCGGGGTGCCGTGGGATTTCACCGTGAATTTTTCATTTATTTATTTTTTAAATTTCCCGCCCCTACCTGCGCGCCTATGACTCACCGTGCCGCAAGGGGGAAGGGAAGCCTGCATGCGCACTGCACACACAGCGTCCCCCTAGTGTCACAGTGAGCCAAAAATGGTGCCCTGCTACAACTATAAGATGCTGTGTAACTGCAAGCTGCGCCAGATTCCCATGCCGTGAAATTGCAAGCTGCGCCAGATTCACGTGCTGGCTTGCTTAAGGTACTGTCCCCTTTCTATCCCTCTGTTACCCCTTCTCAACCCTGTCCAAACCCCAGCCCCCTGCCCCCCGTCACCCATGTCCACCCTCCTGTCATACATGTCCGCCTTGGCCACCTCCCTGTCCATCCCTGTCACCCATGTCCACCCTCTACACCCCTCTGTCACCCATGTACACTTCCGTCTCCCATGTACACTCCTCTACACCCCTCTGCCACCCATGTACACTCTTCTACACCCCTCTGTCACCCATGTACACCCTTCTGTCACCCATGTACACTCCTATTACCCATGTACACTCCTCTACACCCCTCTGCCACCCATTTACACCAATCTATCACCCATGTAAACTCCTCTACACCCCTCTGTCACCCATGTACACTCCTCTACACTCCTGTCACCCATGTACACTCCTCTACACTCCTGTCACCCATGTACACTCCTATTACCCATGTACACTCCTCTACACCCCTCTATTACCAATGTACACACCTCTACACCCCTCTGTCACCCATGTACACTCCTGTCACCCATGTACACTCCTCTACACCCCTCAGTCACCCATGTACACCCATCTGTCACCAATGTACACCCCTCTGCCACCCATGTACACCCATCTATCACCCATGTAAACTTCTCTACACCCGTCACCAATGTACACTCCTGTCACCCATGTACACTCCTCTACACCCCTCTGCCACCCATGTACACCAATCTATCACCCATGTACACTCCTCTACACCCCTCTGTCACCCATGTACACTCCTCTACACTCCTGTCACCCATGCACACTCCCCTACACCCCCTGTCACCCATGTACACTCCTCTACACCCCGCTATCACCCATATACACTCCTCTACACCCGTCACCCATGTACACCCGTCTGTCACCCATGTACACTCCTCTACACCCATGTACACTCCTCTACACCCCTGTCACCCATGTACACTCCTCTACACCCTTCTGTCACCCATGTACACTCATCTACACCCCTCTTCCACCCATGTACACTCATCTACACCCCTCTTCCACCCATGTACACTCTTACCCACCCATCTGTCACCCATGTACAAGAAATTGTCATGATGGCCAGGCCAGATGGCGAAGAAAAGTGAACAATGCTGATTAGAGAAGACGCTATTTGTGAGTTGCTGTCTAAAGCAGCAGTGTAGAAGCACCCCCACCCTGAGGAACTTTTTTTTCTGCTCGTCAACTTTGGTCGGGGTGCCCCACAAAATAATTTTTTCGGAGGGGTGCCCCGAGCCGAAAAAGGTTGGGAAACACTGGTCTATGCTAAGTGTGGAAGCCAATTTATTAGAAATAGGGCACATGCCTTTACCCAACAA
Source organism: Hyla sarda (assembly GCF_029499605.1). Lineage (NCBI taxonomy): Eukaryota > Metazoa > Chordata > Amphibia > Anura > Hylidae > Hyla > Hyla sarda. The sequence goes on from NC_079191.1 coordinate 232,611,993, forward strand.
AGATTTTCCCCTGACCATGTTCCCTTTCTTGCATTCACAAATATTTCAGATCTACTCACACTACTATCTCACAGACTGAAATGCATTTCCTTGCGGAATCCACAGAAAGGATAGACAGGTCTTTCTTTCTGCAGATGCCGTAATGGGAATTTTCACTGCAGAAACACCTCTCATGGAAATTCTGCTGTGTAAACAGTGCAGCAGAATCCTATCGAAATCAATGGGACTCTGCTGCAGCGGAATGACTGTGCTGAATTCCGAACTGACATTCCGTCATATTTAACATTCCCTTACGTATATCTTCTGCAGAATTTCGTACGGACATGCTGCTGCAGCAGAGTCCTATTGATTTCAATGGAATTCTGCTGCACTGTTCACATGGCAGAATTTCCGCACCAGAAGTTTTTGCTGCAGAAATTCCAATTCCAGCGTTCGCAGAAAGAATAAACATGTTCTGCGGATTCCGCAAGGAAATGCACTGTCTATTAGATGGTTCATTTCTGAGTGGTCCTAGCGAACATATGATTGGTCAAATGTGCGGATAGTCTGCACATGTGTGAACCCGCCTTAATAGTAAGGATCGACCGATATTGATTTTTTAGAGCCAATACCGATAACCTGTGAACTTTCAGGCCAATAGCCGATAACTTATACCGATATTCCGTGCATTTACATTTTTGGCATTTTAAAGCAGGGCCCTTTACACTGAGGACAAGCAGGGCCCTGTACACTGAGGACAAGCAGGGCCCTGTACACTGAGGACAAGCAGGGCCCTGTACACTGAGGACAAGCAGGGCCCTGTACACTGAGGACAAGCAGGGCCCTGTACACTGAGGTCAAGCAGGGCCCTGTACACTGAGGTCAAGCAGGGCCCTGTACAAGAGAGAGCAGGGCCACGCCGGAGTTCAAAGCGCCTCTCCCAGGCAGCCACTGCGGTTCTCTTACAGGGCTGCCATGGCTGTGCGGGCGATGCAAAAAAGTAGCAAGCAGCACCGTTCCCCGGGCCTGGGTGTCGCGGGCAAGAAGCATTATCGGCAAGGTTAGATGCCGATACCGATAACAAAATCATGAATATCGGCCGATAATATCGGACATTCAGATAATTGGTCAATCCCTACTTAATAGCATATCTGCTAGAACTTCCCATAACTACATCTTATATATTTATATATATAATTTATTTCATACATAAATAAAATATATAGTACATTTTTATCACAGTGTTGTGTATCTTAACCCCAATGGAAAGCAAAACATTTTCACTAGGTGTTCTTCACTGGGGTGTGTGTGAAATTGCAGCCTATTTAGATACAAGTAAATAAAGCCAAGTTGTAATACCACACACACCATGCAGATAGGTGGGGTGCTGTTTTTAGAAGAATATAGTTCTATTTTACTATTCCTGGATAACTCCTTTAACCCCTTAACACAGCATGATGTGCTGTTAAGGCTGTAGGAACCAGCTTCACAGCGGCGGCCCTCGGCTACTGAAATCAGCTGTGGGCGGCAACTAATAGCTGGTATATTAAACCTATATATTGTAACGGTCAAAGCTGAAGGTGCCTCATGCCCATCTGAGGCTCTGCAATTGATAGAGCCTGTATGGAGAAGGCACTATCAATCGAGCACAGAGCACACAGATCAATGCAGTTCTATTTTATTTTTCTATTTCACCAATTTCCATTTTGGAGCATATGTTATGGAAAAATAAAGAAAGACGTAACAAAGTACAATTGGTCCCCTAAAAAACAAGCAAAGAAACGAAAGTGCATCAATGAAAATTGGCAAGATCCTTAAGGGGTTAAGCATGTATTTCCCTTTTTTCTGATTACTTAAGCAATGTTGATTTGCTTTCGTATGCAGATACAAAATATCTAGATGTCAACATTTTAGAAATCCGTAGCCAGATTATTGTCTGGGTTATAGGAAAATTAGCAATAATATCACTAGAAACTAGCAAGGAAAAGAGGAGCAGGACATTAAATGGAAATCCTGAAGTGGAATAATCTACTTGGAAGACACCTTGGGCACAATTTATATAGTATTTATTAAAAATGTAGTCCATTTCCAACTTCTCTAACTTATTTAATAGGAGTTTTGGCTTAAATGTACAGAAATATACCACACAGTGAAAAAACACATTCAGTACCAATAAATTGCTTTCATTTAAATAGGATGCATTACCAATCACACATAGCTTCCCAAATATCAACAAAAAATGTCACTTCTGAAGGGCCCTCTGATCTACGGCTTATAATTTTTACCAAGCCACAAATCTTGTGTCAAACCCTGGCATTTATTCCAGCCAATACAAGTCCTTGACCCATTTAGATTTTCTCTCCGCAATCCAAAAGTTTGGACAGCAAAGTCACTAAACACGAATCAAAGTGAATGACATTTAATTAAAAGGGAGAAAATTGTGAATTTAATAGAAAATGCATAAGGTCACTGCCAGAGAGCACAATATCATTTTCACCAGACATGCTTTAGGAACCTTTAATAATACATTCTTTATTAGAGCAATAATAAACAGCATTATCACAAAAAAAGATTCTGAAACAGCTTCATGTGCTTTATAAATAGAAATAAGTACACTGTAGTTCAGCGATTACTGGGTTCCTTGGTTTGCAACCAACTAGAAACAACAACTGCATGGACTTTACAAAACAAAGCAAATAAAATAAACATAAAAAATACACACTCCCCTTTCATCCACTATGTAATTTTGTGGGTTAAATAATGGGATAGTCTTTTTTTTTTGTTGGAGTCGTTATGGATGCAGGGATACCAGATAGGTATGTGTGTACATTTACAAACACACATACATATATATATATATATATATATATATATATATATATATATATATATATTACACATACACACATACAAAACTTTATATATACAGTCATTGCCGTAAATGTTGGCACCCCTGAAATTTTTCAAGAAAATGAAGTATTTCTCACAGAAAATGATTGCAGTAACACATGTGTTGCTATACACATGTTTATTCCCTTTGTGTGTATTGGAACTAAACCAAAAAGGGAGGAAAAAAAGGAAAATCGGACATAATGTCATACCAAACTCCAAAAATGGTCTGTACAAAATTATTGGCACCCTTTCAAAATTGTGGAAAAATAAGATTGTTTCAAGCATGTGATGCTCCTTTAAACTCACTTGGGGCAAGTAATAGGTGTGGGCAATATAAAAATCACACCTCAAAGCAGATAAAAAGGAAAGAAGTTCACTTAGTCTTTGCATTGTGTGTCTGTGTGTGCCACACTAAGCATGGACAACAAAAAGAGGAGAATAGAACTTTGTGAGGACTTGAGAAATAAAATTGTTGAAAAATATTAACAATCTCAAGGTTACAAGTCCATCTCCAGAGATCTAGACTTGCCTTTGTCCACAGAGTGCAACATTATTAAGAAGTTTGCAACCCATGGCACTGTAGCTAATCTCCCTGGGCGTGGATGGAAGAGAAAAAATTATCAAAAGGTGTCAACACAGGATAGTTCGGATGGTGGATAAGCAGCCCCAAACAAGTTCCAAAGATATTCAAGCTTTCCTGCAGGCTAAGGGAGCATCAGTGTCCGTGCGAACTATCCATAGACATTTAAATGAAATTAAACGCTATGGCAGGAGACCCAGGAGGACCCACTGCTGACACAGAGACATAAAAAAAGCAAGACTATATTTTACCAAAATGAACTTGAGTAAGCCAAAATCCTTCTGGGAAAACGTCTTGTGGACAGATGAGACCAAGATAGAGCTTTTTGGTAAAGCACATCATTCTACTGTTTACCGAAAATTGAATGAGGCCTACAAAGAAAAGAACACAGTACCTACAGTGAAATATGGTCGAGGTTCAATAATGTTTTGGGGTTGTTTTTCTGCCTCTGGCACTGGGTGCCTTGAATGTGTGCAAGGCATCAGGAAATCTGAGAATTACCAACGGATTTTGGGTTGCACTGTACAGGCCAGTGTCAAAAAGCCGGGTTTGTGTCCAAGATCTTGGGTCTTCCAGCAGGGCAATGACCCCAAACATATATCAAAAAGCACCCAGAAATGGATGGCAACAAAGTGCTGGAGAGTACTGACATGACCAGCAATGAGTCCAGATGTAAATCCTATTGAAAACCTGTGGAGAGATCTTAAAATTGCTGTTGTAAATGTTGTCCTTCCAATAAGAGAGACCTGGAGCAGCTTGCAAAGAAAGAGTGGTCCAACATTCCGGCTGAGAGGTGTAAGAAGCTTATTGATGATTATAGGAAGCGACTGATTTCAGTTATTTTTTCCAAAGGGTGTGCAACCAAATAATAAGCTATGGGTGCCAATAATTTTGTCCAGCCCATTTTTGTAGTTTGGTGTGGCATTATGTCCAATTTACTTTTTTCCCCTCCTTTTTTGGTTTAGTCCAACAGACACAAAGGGAATAAACATGTGTATAGCAAAACATGTGTTACTGCAATCCTTTTCTGTGAGAAATACTTCATTTTCTTTAAAAATTTCAGGGGTGCCATAACTGTATATATACTGTGGGGCAAAAAAGTATTTAGTCAGCCACCAATTGGCCAATTGGGCAAGTTCTATTCAATTGGGCCAGCTGGATGTGGATCCTCTGTGTCAGCGAGGGATTGGCGTGGACCGTGTCGGTGGACCGGTTCTAGGGTTGCAACTGGTTTTCACCAGAGCCCGCCGCAAAGTGGGATGGTCTTGCTGCGGCGGTAGCAACCAGGTCGTATCCACCGGCAATGGCTCAACCTCGCTGACTGCTGAGAAGGCGTGGGACAGAAGGACTAGGCAGAAGCAAGGTCAGACGTAGCAGAAGGTCGGGGCAGGCGGCAAGGTACGTAGTCAATAGTAATAGCAAGAGGTCAGGAACACAGTAATGGTAAACACAGTAGTAGCTTTCTCTAGGCACTAAGGCAACAAGATCCGGCAAGGAAGTGCAGGGGAAGTGAGGTTATATGGACAGGGGACAGGTGGAAGCTAATCAGACTGATTGGGCCAGGCACCAATCATTGGTACACTGGCCCTTTAAATCTTAGAGAGCTGGCGCGCGCATGCCCTAGAGAGCGGAGCCGCGCGCACCAGAACATGATAGCGGGGGACCGGGACGGGTAAGTGGCTTGGGATGCGATTCGCGAGCGGACGCGTCCCACTATGCGAATCGCATCCCCATCATGAATGTCCGTGCAGCGCTCCCGGTCAGCGGGTCCGACCGGGGCACTGCATAGAGGAGAACGCCGCGAGCGCTCCGGGGAGGAGCAGGGACCCGGAGCGCTCGGCCTAACAACTATGAGAGACATAATGAGAAAAAAAAATCCACATGGTCTGATTTTTAAAGAATTTATTTGCAAATGATGGTGGGAAATAAGTATTTGGTCACCTACAAACAAGCAAGATTTCTGGCTCTCAAAGACCTGTAACAACTTCTTTAAGAGTCTCCTCTGTCCTCCACCTGTATTAATGGCACCTGTTTGAACTTGTTATCAAAATAAAAGAGTAAGACACCTGTCCACAACTTCAAACAAACAGTCACACTCCAAACTCCACTATGGCCAAGACCAAAGAGCTGTCAAAGGACACCAGAAACAAAATTGTAGACCTGCACCAGGCTGGGGAGACTATATCTGCAATAGGCAAGCAGCTTGGTGTAAAGAAATAAACTGTGGGAGCAATTATTACAAAATGGAAGACATACCCCTTAGTTCCCTGGTTGAACTTGATGGACATATGTCTTTTTTCGACCGTACTAACTATGTAACTATGTACTAACTATGTAACAATACCACCGATAATCTCCCTCGATCTGGGGCTCCACGCAAGATCTCACCCCGTGGTGTCAAAATTATAAGAACGGTGAGCAAAAATCCCAGAACCACACGGGGGACCTAGTGAATGACCTGCAGAGAGCTGGGACCAAAGTAACAAAGGCTACCATCCGTAACACACTATGCCGCCAGGGACTCAAATCATGCAGTGCCAGATGTGTCCCGCTGCTTAAGCCAGTACATGTCCAGGCCAGTCTGAAGTTTGCTAGATGGCATTTGGATGATCCAGAGTATTGGGAAAATGTCATATGGTCACATGAAACTAAAGTAGAACTTTTTGTCATGTATGGAGGAGAAAGAATGCTGAGTTGCATCCAAAGAACACCATACCTACTGTGAAGAACGGGGGTGGAAACATCATGCGTTGGGGCTGTTTTTCTGCTAAGGGACCAGGACAACTGATCTGTGTAAAGGAAAGAATGAATGGGGCCATGTATCGTGCAATTTTGAGTGAAACCCTCCTTGCATCAGCAAGGGCATTGAAGATGAAACATGGCTGGGTCTTCCAGCATGACAATGATCCCGAACACACCGCCCAGGCAATGAAGGAGTGGCTTCGTAAAAAGCATTTCAAGGTCCTGGAGTGGCCTAGCCAGTCTCCAGATCTCAACCCCATAAAAAACTTGGAGGGAGTTGAATGTCAGTGTTGCCCAGCGACAGCCCCAAAACATCACTGCTCTGGAGGAGATCTGCATGGAGGAATGGGCCAAAATACCAGCAACAGTGTGTGAAAACCTTGTGAAGACTTACAGAAAATGTTTGACCTCTGTCATTTCCAACAAAGGGTATATAACAAAGTATTGAGATGAACTTTTGTTATTGACCAAATACTTATTTTCCACCATAATTTCCAAATAAATTCTTTAAAAATCAGACAATGTGATTTTATGGATTTTTTTTTTATTATGTCTCTCATAGTTGAGGTATACCTATGATGAAAGTTACAGGCCTCTCATCTTTTTAAGTGGGAGAACTTGCACAATTGGTGGCTGACTAAATACTTCCCCCCCCCCCCCCCCCACTGTATATATAAACATACACACATACGGTATCATTGTTTCCATAATGTCATCTGATAACATGCTCCCTTCTAGCCATTTGCTCTGTTATAATCCCTCGCCATATTTCCTGGGAATATCTCACAGATCTGAGTGTCATTGCACATAAATTTGCGGTGCACAGTCAGTACATAGTCTACCCTCTCACAGCACCTGTAAAATGCACAGAAACACTGTGACCCTGTCACATACAGTTAAAGTGAGAAAATCATTTTAAGTAGTTCGTTATACAGTAAATATAAAAAGTATGATGTATATTGACCTATTTTTGTAAAGTAGCTGTTAACTGAACTGTTATTTTTACTCTGACAGAATTCATGCGTATTTCCTGCTGCGGGTGTGCTATAGGCAGTTTTATATATACTCAACTTACAATGGCCTCAGTTACAATATTTTCAATAAACAGTGATCTTTTCTGGACCATTGTAACTTGAAACCAGACTCATCATATAATGCTATGGACAGTCCAGATCTGCGAAATGTGTCAGTAGCTAGAAGAACTTACAAATCAGAATAGGTATTTCACTGGTATAACACCTGTATTACTGAACATTATCTAGTAGCACCTCTCTAAAGCACAGCGCATCTCTACATGTTTTGTACTACTCTTTACCTGTGCCAGGGTTAGCTGCTCCTTTGGAGACTAGATGAGGATGGAACAATTTTTGTGGACACTGTGTGTATTGTACAGGACCCTGAAGAAGCTCAAGTTCTCTACATAGGAATTGATTTACAGCTTCCAACAGCTCTTTGTTATTGTCATCTGTCTTTAATCCTCACTTTTTCCTATGTTTGGATATTTTGGGACTTCAGAACCAAATATCAGGTTTCTATAGAGTTATAGTCGCAACATACAATGGTCTCAACATACAATGGTCGTCCTGGAACCAAATAATAGTGTAACTTGAGGGACCACTGTATTAACACCAGGAAAGAATGCAAGCATTAATCTATTTGATAAGTCTGGGGCATTCAGAAAAATAAGAATAAAATTAAAAAGACACATTCTGTAAACTATGCATAGCCTACTCATTCATAATTTTCAACTAGAAAGATTTTCTTTTTATATTCTGTGGATATTATATTTGTTGTTTGTACAATACTTAAAAGATGGGCCTTAGCTCAAGTAGAAGCACTAGTACTAGTGTATAATGTCCCTATAAAACATCATATCAATGAATAACACTTTTCATGTGATATGGATTCCAAAGTTTACAATTCAGTGTGAATGATGTTTCCAACTGAGTCCTTTTCACATCACACTTTCTATGGAGACAATAACAGAAGCCATACACTGGCATCCATCACCCACAAGTATACCTTTAACATATTTATATTTTTAATATAGATGTTTGTATGGACTATCAGACTGCTACACTCTTCTATACCTCTGTGATCTACACAAATACAATAGTCAAATAAAGGCCAAAAGGACTTGTTTAAAGTGTACATAGACAGCTAGACATGTTAAAGAAGAAATATGTTATATTAACAGGAAAACCTAATGTTGTTTTCATGAAAAGCTGGTGTCACAAATAACATTTTTAGCGGAAAAGAACTCATTTGTAATTAAGTGTTGTGTTTGTGCGCTTTTTTTCCCATTCTTCAAGACAAGTCCTTGAATCCACATATCAATGCCACAAAAACACACACACATACAAGACAAAAAAATTGCGTATAAAAACAAAATGAAAAAAATATATATGGAGAAAGTGAAAACAAATAAAAAATGTTAACATCTATATAGACAACAAATTAAATTAAGCAAACTATCCAGAATTAGAGTCTTCATCCACATAACTTACCTAGGCATAGTAAAGCACGCAGAAAAATCATATGAAAGTTCAGTGTTGTGGGAATAACCAGTCCTAAGGCAAAACATACATTTGCCAAGTGAAAAACCAAATGGTGAATTTCTCTCCAATTTTCACACACCTCATCATCTGTAGTATTCTGGATGCCAGCTGTAGAATTCATGGGCAGCATGATGGTTATTATGCTTTCAGTAGACATCTTTAAAACCCTGGGGTATAAACAAAAGCATAAATTCAGTTTCTGGCAACATTAAACAGTAGAACGGATAGAAGTGAACTCGCACAGGCCTGACTAAGCTAAGGTGAGCCACACGGTCCATTGCCCTTGAACGCTACCCACGCCTGCTACTGCCTGGGTCCGTTTTGTACCTGTCTGTTGCCATCTTGTATGTTGGGACACCAATAAAGATCCTCACTTTTCCAAGTTATGCGGTGAGTAAGTTCATTTCTATGCGTTCTACCATTAGATTGACTGCATATCTATGAACTTATATGCACCACCGTGACAGGCAATATATATTTGTATGGACATTGGTACAAGCTCCAGTTCTGAGGCTCGAATATCAGACCATTGAGAGTCAGTGGTGCACCACATTCACACTTTATGACTAATTGTTATATTAAATATACAGTATTTCCATTTGGTTGGCAGGAGAAAGGGAATGTGGCTCCCATTGATTCAGAAGGTCTGATTAATATTCCCCATTATGCAATGTTGATAGTTGTACCTGATAAAATCTGAATTCAACCAAATATGGACAGATCAGGTAATGACCAGATCTGAAGTATGAGATTTTTTTTTTCAATTTTTTTCCCTGTTACACTGTATATTTTATGGTAAAATAAAGGATGTCATTATATAGAACAATTGGTCCCACAAATGGAAAGCCCTCATATGACTGTAGATGGGAAAAGTAAAAAGTTATGTCTCTTAGAAGGAGAGGACGAAAAAATCCCTGGGTCATTAGGGGTTAAAGAGCAAAAAGATGAATTAAGAAATGTTAAGCTTTTCTTTTCCCAGTGTCATGTACAGAACAGACTATATATCATTGTGCTGTCCATGGTGCTGAATTATGTAAAAAGAGTATACACAATGGCCCTCATTTACTATTGCAAACCTGACATGTTTTGTCGGGTTGTGCGCCAGATTCTGTTGCATTGCGCCAGAAATTCTGTCTTGAAAAAACCCAGACTAACTCTCCATTTTGCTAAGAAAACCCGAAGAAGGGGCGTATTCTCAACATTTTTACAAAAACCCAACATATTTACTAAGGTTTCCACATAAAATGTGATGGATTTCAGCTGAGGAAAACCTGACAGATCAGAGCATGTGTAAAAAAAGCAAAATGTAGGTAAAGTGGAAAATGTAGGGAAACTTTAGTAAATACCGTGGAAAATAAATTGTAGGGAATTAAAACCCACAAAGAAACCTACACAACACTCTTAGTAACTAAGTGCCAATGTACACATAGCCCCTTATTTACTAAGAGTGTTGTGTAGGTTTCTTTGTGGGTTTTAATTCTCTACAATTTATTTTCCACGGTATTTACTAAGGTTTCCCAACATTTTCCACTTTCCCTACACTTTGTATTTTTTACACATGCTCTGATCTATAGGGTTTTTTTCAGCTCAAATCCACCACATTTTATGTGGAAACCTTAGTATATGTTTGGGTCTTTGTGAAAATGTTGGGAACACGCCCCTTTTCGGGTTTTCTTAGCAAAATGGAGAGTTAGTCTGGGTTTTTTTTCAATTCTGGCACAAATTCTGGCACAAAATCTGGTGCAGACAGAATTTCTGGCGCAATGCTACAGAATCTGGTGCACAACCCGACAAAACATGTCGGGTTTGCAGTAGTAAATGAGGGCGATCATTTTTAATACATTTTTCAGGTCAAGCTTGAATTGGACACTGAGAAGAGTTTCCTTATAATTGTGGTGCATGTAAAAAGTTTAAATTGATATATTAATTATTAAATTAATCAGCTTTCATTTAGCAGAGAAAGATCAAAATCTGAAGCTTCTCTTCTTCACTAGGAGGTACCAACTGTTAGGGGGAGGGGTTGATTCTTTATGGCATCTCTGTGGCAGAGGGGAGCCTTGTGCCGATCTTTGACCAGGATTTAGTGTGTAAATCAATTTGCCTGTCTTGCTGTTTTATATTAGCTGGTCTATTTAATACAATGGGAGAAGAGAGTCATCTATTTTACTCAAAAATTTACCAAAAACTTAAAAACACAAATCTGGTGAATTAATGCACCAATGGATGTCAAAAGGAATCACATCAGGAAAAAGCAAATCAGGCATCAGGTTTCCTTACCTACTGCCATGCACCTAAACTTCACTTGTCACAATGACAAACTTTCTATGCAAAACAGGGCTTATGTACCTGAACACGTTTGCATATCTCGGTTATTAAAAATTATCCATGGTTTTCGTGGAAAACGTGTTATATGACCCACCAGCAGGGGTCACCATAAAATGCTCTGCGCTATCCTCTCCAGATTTTGCAGCCTTCCTGGTACATGCCATAATTTGCAGTGCCCTGTATGGTCTCATTGCAGAGACCTAATTTTGCTGTCTGCATGCTCCTGCCAGGCTCAAATGTATTTTGCTCACACTGCAGGGGGCAGTGACATGGTGCAACCAGGCTCTTACAGCAAAGCTCAGATATCACCATAGCCTATGCGCAGAAACAACAGTCTGGGCGGGAGGGGGCGATCCACTGTAGAGGAGGGCTTACCTCTTGTCCGTGGCTTTGTATTTGATAAAGCCTGGTCCAGCCAGGCTCTATCAATGGAGCACAGAGCACACAGATAAGTGGAGTTCAATAGAACGAAATAGATCTGTATATGGAATCCAATGATTCAGTGTCCAAAAAAGTTTAATAAACGTTTAAAAGACAAACATTAACCCCTTTCATATTAAAAGTTCAAATCACCCCCTTTTCCTACATAAAAAAACACGTAAAAATAATAAAAATAAACATTTTGTTTCGCCGTATGCATAATTGTCCGAACTATTAAAATATAACATATAAATGCCATAAATGTAAGAAAAATACCAAACCCCAGAATTGCAATTTTTTTTATAACATCGCAGAAAAAAAGTTTAAAAATTGTATTGATACAAACAAAAGATTATGGTGCAAAAAAAATTTGCCCTCATACAGCCTGGTATATACGAAAAAAAAGAAAAAAAAGTTACAGGGGTCAGAAACTGGCAATTAAAAAAAAAAAATATTCTAAAAAGTAAAGTTTTTTTAAATTAGTAAAATGTGACAAACTATACAAATTTGGTATTGCTGTAATCAGGTCAACCTTAAAGGGGTACTCTGGTGGAAAACTTTTTTTTAAAATCAACTGGGGCCAGAAAGTTAAACAGATTTTTAAATTACTTCTATTAAAAAATCTTAATCCTTCCAGTACTTATTAGCTGCTGAATACTACAAAGGAAATTATTTTCTTTTTGGAACACAGTGCTCTCTGCTGACATCATGACCACAGTGCTCTCTGCTGACACCTCTGTCCATTTTAGGAACTGTCCAGAGCAGCCTACGTTTTCTATGGGGATTTTCTCCTACTTTGGACAGAGGTGTCAGCAGAGAGCACTGTGCTTGTGATATCAGCAGAGAGCACTGTGGTCATGATGTCAGCAGAGAGCTCTGTGTTCCAAAAAGAAAAGAATTTCCTCTATAGTATTCAGCAGCCAATAAGTACTGAAAGGATTAAGATTTTTTTTAGTAAGTAATTTACAAATCTGTTTCGCTTATTAAAAAAAATAATGTTTTCCACCGGAGTACCCCTTTAACCCCTTAAGGACCAAGGGCGTACAGGTACACCTTTGCTCCCTGGTACTTAAGGACCAAGGGCGTACCTGTACGCCCGTGGGAATTTTGGTCCCTGCCGGGCGGGGACTGGACTGGGGTGACTGCTGATATCGATCAGCAGGCTCCCCGCACCAATGCCCAGGGGGGTCATTAGACCCCCCCATGTAGGCGATCGCCGAAAATCGCAAGTTAATTCACACTTGCAATTTTCGGCTATTCCGGTGATGCGGGTCACGTGTGACCCGCTGACCCGGAGATACAAGGTGATTGGGGGTGTAGCAGCGATCCTGTCAATAGCAGCGATCCTGTCACCCCCCCAGGATCGCTGCTATTGGCAGGACGATAGCAGCCGGCAGAGGAGGGGTTAACGGCCCCTTCTCGTGGCTCTGCTAGTCCCCTGAGTTCATTCAGCGGGCAGAGCTGCGAGAAGGAGCCAGGAACCCCCCCCCCCCTCTGTGAAGATCGGAGCCCCTCACAGAGGAAGACCCCCCTTAGAGCAGGGATAGAGTACAGCCCCAGGGACAGGTAGGGTTAACCAGTAAAGTTAAGTAACAATCACATGGTGGAGCAGACGAATCTGTACGCCAGGCAGTTCATCGCCCACCACCCTGATTCTGTTTTGGCCAGGCCCAATGAATGGTGCGCCATTGATGCAGCAGAAATGAGGACATTTTGGGGCCTCTTGCTGCATATGGGCCCGGTCACAAAACCAAGTGTCAGACAGTACTGGCGCGGGGACATCTTCTACCAGACCCCGCTTTACAGTATGGTCATGGCACGGAGGCGGTTCGAGGCCATTCGGAAATGCCTCCATTATGCAGATAATGAGGCTTGTCCAACCCGAGGTGATCCCACCTATGACCGGCTTTACAAATGAGGCCGGTCATCGATCACTTTGGGGCCAAATTTTTGGAGGCCTACGTACCCCTCAGGGAGCTCTGGGTCGATGAGTCTCTTATCAGTTTTAAGGGGAGACTCATCTTCCGCCAGTATATTCCCTCGAAGCTGGCGCGGTATGGCGTGAAGCTCTATAAACTTTGTGAGAGTACCTCCGGGTACACTCTCAAGTTTAGAGTGTATGAGGGACGAGATTCCCGTATTGAACCCCCAGATTGTTCCCCCACTCTGGGTGTTAGCGGGAAAATCGTTTGGGAGCTTGTGCACCCATTGCTGGATAAGGGTTACCACGTGTACGTGGACAACTTTTATACCAGCATCCCTCTCTTCACATCCCTTGCTGCCAGATCGACGTCCGCTTGTGGCACAGTGTGGAAAAACCAGAGAGGCCTCCCTCTAAAATTTTCTGCAGACACCTATGCCCAAGGGTGAGTCCCGTGCCCTTACCAATGAAAACCTGTTGCTGGTCAGGTATAAGGATAAGAGGGATGTCCTTATGCTGACCACTATTCATGGTAACGGCAGCTCACCTGTCCCTGTCCGAGGTACCACAACACCGGTCCTCAAGCCCGATTGTATTCTTGACTACAATCGGTATATGGGGGGAGTTGATCTCTCTGATCAAGTCCTCAAGCCATACATGGCCATGCGGAAAACACGGGTATGGTACTAAAAAGTTTCGGTCTACTTGGTACAGGTTGCAATGTACAACCCTGGCAACACAGGGACATTCCTCCGGTTCCAAGAAGAAGCCCTAAAGGTCCTGATCTTTGGCGACCGGGAAAGAGCAGGCTGGACTTCCCAAGAAACTGGAGTTATAGGTGCCAGGATCATCCCAGGCCAACACTTTCCAGGTGAGGTCCCCCACACTGGAAAGAAGGGAAGATCCCAGAAAAAATGCAGAGTGTGTAACAGGAGGGGGACACGGAAGGATACCACCACTCAGTGTGACACTTGCCCCGATCATCCGGGCCTCTGCATTAAAAACTGCTTCAGGGAGCATCACACTTCCATGCAGTACTAAATTTTCCCTTTTCATTTTAATTTTCCATAATTTGACCCCAATGTACCATGTCCAGAGTACATTCCAAATTTTAACCCCATAAACCACTAATTTGCCCCCCCCAAAAAAAACTGATAAGACCTCTGGGGGTATTTTTTTCTCTGGATCATGGGTCACTGAGTCCCTATCATCGGGGACTTTTTGTTGTTGCCTCAAATGCGCAGCGCTCTCTCTCCACCTGAGCGGGGTGTGCATTTGAGGCAACAGGTTAGGGACGACCACACACGTCACATTCTCAGAATGATGATTCAGAGCACAGGGTTTGGGGCGGGCATATTTTTTAGTTTTGGCTATGCTCTGGGTCATCATTCTGGGAACATAACCTGTTTTATAATTTTATGTCCCATTGTACCCCATTTTAGTTATTTAGTGTACCCCAGTTATTTACCCCATGTAATGCCCTTTGAGGGGGGGTCCCACTGTTCTGGCTCCATTGGCCGCAACGCAGAAGCTCAAGGCCCCTGAATGCGACCTGCTCCTCTGAGACCAGTGTGCAAGCTGTTTACGCCCAGACTTGAGGTATGTCCTTACTCCAAAGAAATGTATTTACACATTTACAATGACATTTTCTCCTTTTACCACTTGTGAAAATGAAAAATTTGGGGTAACCCCAGCATTTTAGTGTAAAAAAAAAATCACATTTTTCATTTTCACATCCCACTTCATGAATATTTATCAAACACCTGTGGGGTGTTAAGACTCACTGTACCCCTTGTTATGTTCCTTGAGGGATGTAGTTTCCGAAATAGTATGCCATGTGTTTTTTTTTTTTTTTGCTGTCCTGGCACCATAGGGGCTTCCTAAATGCGACCTGCCCCCCCACCCCCCATTTCAGCAAAATTTGTAAATGTGACTCCTCTTCTGAGCATTGTAGTGCGCCCAAAGTGCACTTGATGTCCACACATGGGGTATTTCCATACTCAAAAGAGATGGGGTTACACATTTTGGGAGGCATTTTATACTATTACCCATTTTAAAAATGTAAAATTTGGGAAAACCCAGTATTTTAGTAAAAATTAAAAAAAATTACATATTCAAAGTCATCAAACACCTGTGGGGTGTTAAGGCTCAGCGGACCCCTTGTTACGTTCCTTGAGGGGTGTCGTTTCCAAAATAGTAGGCCATGTGTTTTTCTTTTGTGCTGTTCTGGCACCATAGGGGCTTCCTAAATGGGACATGCCCCCCAAAATCCATTTCAACAAAATGTGCTTTCCAAAAGCCAAATGTGACTCCTTCTCTTCTGAGCATTGTAGTGCGCCCGCAGTGCACTTGACGCCCACACATGGGGTATTTTCATACTCAGAAGAGATGGGGTTACAAATTTTTGGGGGCATTTTCTCCTATTACCCCTTGTGAAAATGTAAAATTTGGTGGAAAACCAGCATTTTAGTGAAAATAAATAAATAAATCATTTACACATCCAACTTTAACGAAAAGTCATCAAACACCTGTGGGGTGTTAAGGCTCAACGGACTCCTTGTTACGTTCCTTGAGGGGTGTAGTTTCCAAAATAGTATGCCATGTGTTTTTTTTTTTTTTCTTTGCTGTCCTGACACCATAGGGGCTTCCTAAATGGGACATGCCCCCCAAAAAACATTTCAGAAAAACTTACTCTCCAAAATCCCACTGTCGCTCCTTCCCTTCTGAGCCTTCTACTGCGCCCGCCGAACACTTGACATACACATATGAGGTATTTCCTTACTCGAGAGAAATTGGGTTACAAATTTCAGGTAGATTTCTCTCCTTTTATCCCTTGTAAAAATTCAAAAACTGGGTTGAAACACCTTAAGGGTTAACACACATACTGAATGTCATTTTGAATACTTTGAGGGGTGCAGTTTTTATAATGGGTCATTTGTGGGGTATTTCTAATAAGAAGGCCCTTCAAATCCGCTTCAAAACTGAACTGGTCCCTGAAAAATTCCGCTTTTGAAAATTTTGTGAAAAATTGGAAAATTGCTGCTATACTTTGAAGCCCTCTGATGTCTTCCAAAAGTAAAATCATGTCAACTTTATGATGCAAATATAAAGTAGACATATTGTATATGTGAATCAAGATGTAATTTATTTGGAATATTCATTTTCCTTACAGGCAGAGAGCTTCAAAGTTAGAAGAATGCTAAATAAAAAAAAAATTCATCAAATTTTTGAATTTTTCACCATGAAATGATGCAAGTATCGACAAAAATATACCACTAACAAAGTAGAATATGTCACGAAAAAACAATCTCGGAATCAGAATGAAAGGTAAAAGCATCCCAGAGTTATTAATGCTTAAAGTAAAAGTGGTCAGATGTGCAAAAAACGCTCTGGTCCTACAGTGGAAATTGGCCTGGTCCTTAACCTCTTAAGGACCCAGGATGTACGGGGACCTCCCCGTACCCTGGGCTTTAAGGACCCAGGACGTCCCCGTATGTCCTGACATTTTCCGGTCCCTGCCGTGCGCCGGGCAGAGATCAGAAGTGGATGTACCTGTACCCTAAAAACACTACAGTACACTACACTAACACAAAATAAAATAAAAAGTAAAAAAACACTACATATACACATACCCCTACACAGCCCCGTACACAGCCCCCCTCCCCTCCCTAATAAAAATGAAAAACGTCTGGTACGGCACAGTTTCCAAAATGGAGCCTCCAGCTGTTGCAAAACAACAACTCCCAGTATTGCCGGACAGACGTTGACTGTCCAAGCATGCTGGGAGTTTTGCAACAGCTGGAGGCACCCTGTTTGGGAATCACTGGGGTAGAATACCCCTATGTCCACCCCTATGCAAATCCCTAATTCAGGCCTCAAATGCGCATGGCGCTCTCACTTCGGAGCCCTGTCGTATTTCAAGGCAACAGTTTAGGGCCACATATGGGGTATCGCCGTACTCGGGAGAAATTGCCTAACAAATTTTTTTTGGGGGGGGGCTTTTTCTCCTTTCACTCCTTATTAAAGGTGAAGTTGGGGTCTACACCAGCATGTTAGTGTAAAATGTATTTTTTACACTAACATGCTGGTGTTGCCCTATACTTATGATTTTGACAAGAGGTAAAAGGGAAAAAAGCCCCCCCCCCCCCCAAAAAAAAAAAAAAAAAACACATGTCAGAAACTACACCCCTCACGGAATGTCAAGAGGGGTGCAGTGAGAATTTACCCCCCACTGGTGTCTGACAGATCTTTGGAACAGTGGGCTGTGCAAATTAAAAATTTTATACAGCCCACTGTTCCAAAGATCTGACAGACACCAGTGGGGGGTAAATGCTCACTGTACCCCTTGTTACGTTCCTCAAGGGGTCTAGTTTCCAAAATGGTATGCCATGTGGGGGTTATTTTGCTGTCCTGGCACCATAGGGGCTTCCTAAATGCGACATGCCCCCCGAGCAAAATTTGCTCTCAAAAAGCCAAATATGACTCCTTCTCTTCTGAGCATTGTAGTTCGCCCGTAGTGCACTTCAGGTCAACTTATGGGGTACCTCCATACTCAGAAGAGATGGGGTTACAAATTTTGGGGGGTATTTTCTGCTATTAACCCTTGCAAAAATGTGAAATTTGGGGGGGAAACACATTTTCGTGACATTTCTTTTTTTTTTTTAACGTATGCAAAAGTTGTGAAACCCCTGTGGGGTATTAAGGCTCACTTTATTTCTTGTAACGTTCCTCAAGGGGTCTAGTTTCCAAAATAGTATGCCATGTGGGTATTTTTTGCTGTCCTGGCACCATAGGGGCTTCCTAAATGCGACATGCCCCCCGAGCAAAATTTGCTCTCAAAAAGCCAAATATGACTCCTTCTCTTCTGAGCATTGTAGTTCGCCCGTAGTGCACTTCAGGTCAACTTATGGGGTACCTCCATACTCAGAAGAGATGGGGTTATACATTTGGGGGGGGGGGGGGGTATTTTCTGCTATTAACCCTTGCAAAAATTTGAAATTTGGGGGGGGAAACACACATTTTAGTGAAAATTATTATTTTTTTTTTTACATATGCAAAAGTCATGAAACACCTGTGGTGTATTAAGGCTCACTTTATTCCTTGTTACGTTCCTCAAGGGGTCTAGTTTCCAAAATGGTATGCCATGTTTTTTTTTTCCGCTGTTCTGGCACCATAGGGGCTTCCTAAATGCAACATGCCCCCCCAAAAACCATTTCAGAAAAACGTACTCTCCAAAATCCCCTTGTCGCTCCTTCGCTTCTGAGCCCGCCGAACACTTTACATAGACATATGAGGTATGTGCTTACTCAAGAGAAATTGGGCTACAAATATAAGTATAAATTTTCTCCTTTTACCCCTTGTAAAAATTCAAAAATTGGGTCTACAAGAACATGCGAGTGTAAAAAATGAAGATTGTGAATTTTCTCCTTCACTTTGCTGCTATTCCTGTGAAACACCTAAAGGGTTAAAACACTGACTGAATGTCATTTTGAATACTTTGGGGGGTGCAGTTTTTATAATGGGGTCATTTGTGGGGTATTTCTAAGATGAAGACCCTTCAAATCACCTTCAAACCTGAACTGGTCCCTGAAAAATTGTGAGTTTGGAAATTTTTTGAAAAATTGGAAAATTGCTGCTGAACTTTGAAGCCCTCTGATGTCTTCCAAAAGTAAAAACATGTCAATTTTATGATGCAAACATAAAGTGGACATATTGTATATGTGAATAAAAAAAATGATTTGGAATATTCATTTTCCTTACAAGCAGAGAGCTTTAAAGTTAGAAAAATGCTAAATTTTCAAATTTTTCATCAAATTTTGGGATTTTTCATCAAGAAAGGATGCAAGTTACCACAAAATTTTACCACTATGTTAAAGTAGAATATGTCACGAAAAAACAATCTCGGAATCAGAATGATAACTAAAAGCATTCCAGAGTTATTAATGTTTAAAGTGACAGTGGTCAGATGTGCAAAAAATGGCCGGGTCCTAAGGTGTAAAATGGCTGGGTTCTTAAAGGAGTAGTCCATAGGTGACTCAGTGGTGAGCAACTTATCCCCTATCCTAAGGATAGGGGATAAGTTGCCGATCGCGGGGGGGCCGACCGCTGGGGCCCCCTGCGATCTCCTGTACGGAGCCCGACAGCCCGCGGGAAGGGGGCGTGTCGACCTCCGCACGAGGCGGCGGCCGACACGCCCCCTCAATACAACTCTATGGCAGAGCCGAAGCGCTGCCTTCGGCAATCTCCGGCTCTGCCATAGAGATGTATTGAGGGGGCGTGTCGGCCGCCTCGTGCGGGGGTCGACACCCGCTATCTCGGCGGAGAGCCGGGGCCCCGTACAGAGAGATCGCAGGGGGCCCCAGCGGTCGGACCCCCCGCGATCTCAAACTTATCCCCTATCCTTAGGATAGGGGATAAGTTTTTCACCACTGGACTACCCCTTTAAGGGCTTAAGTATCAAAATAAACATGTTTGCTTGACCACAAGGTAAATGGCGTAAAAAAAAGGAAAAACACCAAATTTGCTAAATCATCTTTTTTTTATTTCAATTTCACCTCACCAATATATCTTTTTTTGTTTTGTATCATATGTTATGGAAGAATAAAAGGTGTAAGAGTACAATGGGTCCTGCAAAAAAAAAGCCCTCATATGGGTCTGTAGTTGGAAAAATAAGAGAGTTATGGTTATTATTGGGAGAGGAGGAAAAAACAAGGATACAAAAACTAAAGACAAATTGATTGTCATGAAGGACAAGTAGATTTTGCTCCCGTTTTAGTCCCTTGGGCAAGTAGTTTGAAAAAAACAAAAAAAAAAATATTATATATATATATATATATATATATATATATATATATTTATATACACATATATAGTAGTTAGGAGTAGCCGTATTAGTCCAGTGATGCAAAAAGCTAAATCATCTGTAGTTGCAGTATCCTGTAATACCTTTTTTATTGGACTAACATGATTTTGTAGAGACAAGCTTTCGGGATTCCTCCCTTTATCAAGTCATAAGCATTTCTGAGCTCACAAGGAGTAAACACACATTCTATCTCACAAAATATGCAGGGGTTAAAACAACATATGTGGAGAATGGACATTAAGTTGGGCCATAAATTGTATAGCTATAGGACGATAATATATATATATATATATATATATATATATATATTAATAGGACGATATATATATTAATCTGGCAGTGTCTCTGCTTCAAAATCTTTTGTAATACACCCAAGAAAAAAAAAATAATAATAATAATGTGTATATATATATATATATATATATATATATATATATATATATATATATAGTGTGTATGTGTGTTGACATGTTTCTACTCCTGAAATCAGCATTGCAGGACAAACATAACATTGCTTTTACTGCCATACTGGCAGGATTTAGATGTAACCTACCTTGGTATTAGTTTTACATGCCCATCTAATAAGCTATTTCAAGCCAACTTCCCACAACTGGCATGTTCACTGGAGGCAAATTCTAAATATCACATTAGCTGTTTTGGCAGAATGAAAGCTTTTTAAAATGCTATTGCTGCCTTAACTGATTTATAAATTTGGCACTCTTCCGATACCTATGCCCAGATCATGTTTCCTATCTCTGCAAAAGAAAAGCGATTACCGTACTTTATTTGGAGAGGGGGTAAACAAGTCCTACCCCAAACTGTGGCACGCGCTACAATGGGGAGTGGACTTGGTGTCCCACACTTCGAGAATTACCATTGCACAGGAATTTTACACCACACTAGACCCTAGAGACATATCCTTCTTTTACGTATTCAGAATGGTAGACAGAGTAATTGCTAAGCTATGGCAGGATGTCCAGCCACTAATCTCCCAACTGCTAGGTTCACTGTATACTCTGACTTCTCTAGCACTCCAAATATTTTAAAAGACTCCCAATCTCCCCATTTATGAGAAATTATTGATTTTATCAACCATACAAGCTTATGTTTTCCTTTGTAAACTCTACACACACCAAATTTCTCTCCACTTGGCTAGTGTGGCTTAGTAGCCCTCATTACTCAGACTAGTTGGACATCTAACCCACTTCCTTTCTGATTATTTGGTACACCCCCCACCCTTGGGCACCTTGCTAATGCCGAACATTCGCTGATTACACAAATGCCTTGTGATGATCTGACCCATGCCAAGTACCAAGTGCCCTGTTAGTTGTAAATGTTTTCTATTATTGTGTTATAATGCTCCTTGTGCATTGCTTTTATATGCTTTTTTTTTTTAACATGTATATTCTGACATTTGTTTAGGCCTTATATACTGTGATTCTTATAGCCTTTGCAAACATTTCTGTTATTTTTCTCTTTTTTTTTGTTGATGAATTTTTCTACATCTTTGTAATGTGCATACCATGTATAACATTTGTGACATTTTCAATAAACTTTTGAAATAAAAAAATTACTAGATATATACATATACACATTCAAAAAATTCCAACAGAGCAGCACATCCAGAGGAATGAAAGAGGTGCCAGCGGCAAAGTAGCCCGGTCCAGGCGGTCACACATCCAACATAGTAATCCGCAGCACTGAGTGCTGCGGATTACTATGTTGGATATATATATATTATATATACACACATATACATACACACATATACACAGTATAGACACACACACACACAGTCATGGCCGTAAATGTTGGCACCCCTGACATTTTTCAAGAAAATTAAGTATTTCTCACAGAAAAGGATTGCAGTAACACATGTTTTGCTATACACATGTTTATTCCCTTTGTGTTTATTGAAACTAAACCAAAAAAGGGAGGAAAAAAAGAAAATTGGACATAATGTCACACCAAACTCCAAAAATGGGCAGGATAAAATTATTGGCCCCCTTAACTTAATATTTGGTTGTACACCCTTTGGAAAAAATAACTGAAATCAGTCGCTTCCTTTAACCAATACAATACATTTCTTACACCTCTCAGCCAGAATGTTGGACCACTCTTCCTTTACAAACTGCTCCAGGTCTCTCTTATTGGAAGGGCGACTTTTCCCAACAGTAATTTTAAGATCTCTCCACAGGTGATCAATGGGATTTGGATCTGGACTCATTGCTGGCCACATCAGAACTCTCCAGCGCTTTGTTGCCATCCATTTCTGGGTACTTTTTGATATATGTTTGGGGTCATTGTCCTGCTGGAAGATCCAAGATCTTGGACGTAAACCCAGCTTTCTGACACTGGGCTGTACAGTGTGACCCAAAATCCATTGATAATTCTCAGATTACATGATGCCTTGCACACATTTAAGGCACCCAGTGCCAGAGGCAGTCCCAGTGCCAAAACATCACTGTAGGTACTGTGTTCTTTTCTTTGTAGGCCTCATTCCACTTTCGGTAAACAGTAAAATGACGTGCTTTACCAAAAAGCTCTATCTTGGTCTCATCTGTCCACAAGACGTTTTCCCAGAAGGATTTTGGCTTACTCAAGTTCATTTTGGCAAAATGTAGTCTTTTTTGACGGATACTTCGCACTGACACTGATGCTCCCTGAGCCTGCAGGACAGCTTGAATATCTCTGGAACTTGTTTGGGGCTGCTTATCCACCATCCGGACTATCCTGCATTGACACCTTTCATCAATTTTTCTCTTGCGTCCATGCCCAGGGAGATTAGATACAGTGCCATGGGTTGCAAACTTCTTGATAATGTTGCACATTGTGGAAAAAGGCAAATCTAGACCTCTGGAGATGGACTTCTTCAGACAGTTCTCCTCTTTCTGTTGCCCATGCTTAGTGTGGCATACACAGACAAACAATACAAAGACTAAGTGAATTTCTCTCCTTTTTATCTGCTTTCAGGTGTGATTTTTATGTTGCCCACTCCTGTTACTTACCGCAGGTGAGTTTAAAGGAGTTCACATGCTTGAAACAATCTTATTTATCCACGATTTTGAAAGGGTGCCAATAATTTTGTCCAGCCCATTTTGGGAGTTTGGTGTGACGACATGTCCAATTAGCATTTTTCTCCCTTTGTTTGGTTTAGTTCCAATACACACAAAGGGAATAAGGGAATAAACATGTGTATAGCAAAACGTGTTACTGCAATCCTTTTCTGTGATAAATATATAGACCAAAGTAGTCCTCCAATGAGGCTATGATAGACCTGATATTGGTATTGATCCAAGAATTCATCCACACAGAGACCAAAAAGTTAAATAAAACGTAGCTTTTACTAATGTCCATAAAAATTATTAAAGAAAAAAAAAATATAATATATATATATATATATATATATATATATGTGTATATATATATATATATATATATATATATATATATATATATATGACAGAACAATATATAACAATTGTGAGTGGCCCACAAAGATGAAGGATGGGGTAACAGGTGAATAACCTAACACTAGCTAGCCTGCCTGGCCTACACTAGTCTAATACTGACAATAAGTGTGGATGGGGGAGGATGTGGAAATCACCTATAGTGTGTTTGTGGAAATCAATGTACAGTAACTGCTCTTGCTCCTTTTCAAACGAGTTTCACCCCACTGGTAAATTGGGGTTCATCATGGGTAGAGGAGAGTATAGTACAAAGAATAAATACACAGAAAAACCATGCGTTTATAACAATGACAATAATTTGGGCCTAAACAAAATAGTGAGGAAGACAGACAGATAATAAAGGTAGTGTCCGTCACAAAATTTAGTAAATGTCAGTTAGGAACAACAAAGATGTGTCAGGCAGTAAGAGGTGTCATGGTTGTCAATGAGAAACTGTCACGGTCACACAGATAATGACAAGAGGGGACCAGATAATTTAGTATACAAAATAAGGTTAGTATATGTGGTAGCCCTTGGGGGGTGTTTCGGTAGATGAGGCGTTAATGTTAACCCTATAGTTCGTGACGCCAGGCTGAGGGCTAGTATGCTGAGGTAATTCCCCGGCCTATCGCCGCCCTTCCCAGTAACGATAGGTGCATGCATAAAATGAATGAAGGTCCACAAGGCACTTGAACTTAGATAACTTTACTTAAATGCTTGCGGTACATCCAATGAACAGTAACAGTCTCAGGAATACAGTCTCTATCTAGTGCAATAGGAAAATTGTAATAAATCCCGGCACTCACTTATCTTCACACGATATACCGGTAGGTTTATTATTTATAGGCGTTTCGGCGGTAAGCCTTTTTCAATTGCAGACATATATATCAATGCAGCACATAACACACTTATATACGTAACTTCCGTACAGATAATACATCAGCTAACTATACTTCACCATTACATCATGATTGACAGGTCAGTGTCCATGGGAATCAAAATAAACAGAACTCAAAGGAGGCTCTAGTGCTGCGGAGAAGGTAAATATAAACAACTAGCCATGTGCTCGTAGTATCCTTTCAGTACGACCGGCTTTCATTTAATATGTAGACATGCTATGTATCTAAAATAAATAATTTATATCAAAGTCAGCACATCAGGGACAAAGTCTATTAGTCAGCAACATAGTATGTGTTTATACAGTGTATGTCACAGGTTAAGGACAATTATATAATAAAAAAAAAAAATCATAAAAAAAATAATTATAAAAAACTGCTTAATTCATAGTCTCGATTTAAACCCCGCGGTTCTAATGTATCTAAGCAGTGGATCCAGTATGCCTCCCATTTATGTAAAAACTTTTTGATATCACCTCCTCTTCTTGGTAATTGGATTTCCTAAATAACCTGATATTTAAGTTGTGCTATTGTATGTTGAGAAGTATGAAAATGTGAAGGGATGGGAAAAAATAGATTTGCACATCGAATAGTGGATTTATGGCGATTAATCCGGTCTCCTATACATTGGCTGCTCTTGCCAACGTACAGGAGGCCACACGGACATTTTATGAGGTAAATAAAAATTTTTGTTTTACATGTGAAAAAGCCTTTCAATTTTTTTTACCTGTATGTGGATTTAATATGTGATCGCCTTTAATGATATTATTGCACTGACTGCATTGTAAACATGGAAAAGTACCTGATTTTCGTGATTTCAAAAATTGTTGTTTGGGGGATTTTGCTATGGAACCCACATCCGCTCTGATTAATTTGTCCCTAAGGTTTGAGGGATGTTTATTACAAATTAATGGGGACTGTCTTAATTCCTCAATGGTAGGATATGATTTTGCAAGCAGTGACCAATGTCCCTATATAATTCTGTCAATCTTGTGTTGTAAGGGATGGAAAAGTCTTACAAAGGGTATTCGTTTCTGTGTATCAGTATCTACAACTCTTTCAGTTCTTGCTTCTTTGAGGACCCACACCGGATATCCTCGTTCGAAAAATTTATTTTCCAATTCTGCAATCCTCAATTTCTTAGTGTGTTCATCTGTGACAATGAGTTCTACTCTTTTATATTGTGACCGGGGTATCGACGATCACGGGCCTCTTTTTTACGGCGCCGTCCCCGCCGTCCAAGAGACGTCGGGGGGAGACATCATCGGAGATGCCGGAGCAAACGTCCAGACGAGAGCCCAGGTACGGACAATTCATTAGTTATTAACATTTCATCCAAATGTCTTACCCCCTATCAAATGAACTTATTGCAGAAGGGACTTTCTTTTAGCCCCTCGGATAAACTGGATACTTTTGATTTGGACATTTCTCTAGAGAGACTATTTCGCAATTTACGTTTGAAAACGTATTTTTCTGAAAATGTGAGACCTATTGTGGCTTGTAATAACACCTCAGAAAATGTATTAAAATTAGAGGATGTGGGACTGAGGTTAAAGAGTACCTTTAATCCACCTAGGTCTCAATATGCTATTGAAGCATTTGTACAATTAGTTAAGAGAGATGTGGGTACGATGATTAAAAATTTTAGCTTTAGCTTAAAAAAGCTATCTAAGTGTGAGAGGATGGCCCTGGGTGAGCTTATGTCAGACAAAGATCTTACAATAAAACCGGCAGACAAAGGGGGCGCTGTTGTCGTTATGGACACTACCCGATATAAAAATGAAATAAAAAGACAATTGTCTGACACAACCACCTATGAGCCATTACCCTCAAATTCATTACCCAGAATTGAGAAACATCTAAGTGAAATCACATCTAAATATTATGACCAAGGTGTGATCGATTCGAAGATGAAATCATTTTTAATTAACAGAACACCGATAACCCCAGTTTTCTACATCCTCCCTAAGATTCACAAAGATTTCAATAACCCTCCAGGACGTCCCATAGTTGCATCTGTAGACTCCATCTTGTCACCCCCATCTATCATACTAGAAAAAACACTGACTCCTCTGATCAAACATACCCGGGCATTTTTGTTAGACACATCAGATTTTATACAGGTATTGTCACAGGTGGGAGGGATTACAGGAGAAACCTGGTTGGTAACCATTGATGTCACAAGCTTATATACCTCCATTGAACATACTAAGGGGATGGAAGCTGTGAAATGGCTCCTGAGAGAGAGTACATACACTGAAATTCAAAAAAACTTTTTTATGGATGTATTGCAGATTGTGTTGTATGAGAACTATTTTTTATTTGAGGACCGTTTTTTTCTACAAAAACAAGGCTCGGTGATGGGTGCGAATGTGGCCCCCCCCCCTTACGCAAATGCATATATGGCATTATTTGAGGAAATATACGTATATGGCGATTCCGATTTTTTAGCCTATGCGAAAGTATGGAAGCGATTCATAGATGATATCATTTGCGTATGGGAGGGGCCACATTCCACCCTTCTCAGATTTTTTGACAAAATTAATTCAGTGAGATCAGAGTAAAAATTCACCATGACCGCTAGTCAAGAGAAGGTAAATTTTTTGGATACAACAATTTTAAAGAATGAGAAAGGGGGACTTTATACCGATTTATATCGGAAAGACTCAGATAGAAACAATCTTCTCTATACGAGTTCTCATCCACCAGCGATCAAAAAAGCGATACCCCGGTCACAATATAAAAGAGTAGAACGTATTGTCACAGATGAACACACTAAGAAATTGAGGATTGCAGAATTGGAAAATAAATTTTTCGAACGAAGATATCCGGAGTGGGTCCTCAAAGAAGCAAGAACTGAAAGAGTTAGAGATACTGATACACAGAAACGAATACCCTTTGTAAGACTTTTCCATCCCTTACAACACAAGATTGACAGAATTATACAGGAATATTGGTCACTACTTGCAAAATCATATCCTACCATTGAGAAATTCAGACAGTCCCCATTAATTTGTCATAAACGTCCCCCAAACCTTAGGGACAAATTAATCAGAGCGGATGTGGGTTCCATACCAAAATCCCCCAAACAACAATTTTTGAAATCACGAAAATCAGGTACTTTTCCATGTTTACAATGCAGTCAGTGCAATAATATCATTAAAGGCGATCACATATTACATCCACATACAGGTAAAAAAAATTCCAATCAAAGGCTTTTTCACATGTAAAACAAATTTTTTTATTTACCTCATAAAATGTCCGTGCGGCCTCCTGTACGTTGGCGAGACCAGCCAACGTATAGGAGACCGGATTAATCACCATAAATCCACTATTCGATGTGCAAATCTATTTTTTCCCATCCCTTCACATTTTCATACTTATCAACATACAATAGCACAACTTAAATATCAGGTTATTGAGAAAATCCAATTACCAAGAAGAGGAGGTGATATCAAAAAGTTTTTACATAAATGGGAGGCATACTGGATCCACCGCTTAGATACATTAGAACCGCGGGGTTTAAATCGAGACTATGAATTAAGCAGTTTTTATAATTATTTTTTTATGATTTTTATTTTTATTATATAATTGTCCTTAACCTGTGACATACACTGTATAAACACATACTATGTTGCTGACTAATAGACTTTGTCCCTGATGTGCTGACTTTGATATAAATTATTTATTTTAGATACATACCATGTCTACATATTAAATGAAAGCCGGCTGTACTGAAAGGATACTACGAGCACATGGCTAGTTGTTTATATTTACCTTCTCCGCAGCACTAGAGCCTCCCTTGAGTTCTGTTTATTTTGATTCCCATGGACACTGACCTGTCAATCATGATGTAATGGTGACGTATAGTCAGCTGATGTATTATCTGTACGGAAGTTACGTATATAAGTGTGTTATGTGCTGCATTGATATATATGTTTGCAATTGAAAAAGGCTTACCGCCGAAACGCGTCTTGCGTGAATAAACCTATATCGTGTGAAGATAAGTGAGTGCCGGGATTTATTACAATTTTCCTATTATCTCTATCCTCGTGCACCACGCTAGTTCAAGTGCCGCCCTATACTTTGAACTGTTCTATCTAGTTCAATGACTGACAGTTGTTGCGGACCTTGACTTCTCATAAAAGTCTCTGAATTAGGGAAAATTGCGAAGATTCGTCCGGATTTAGGGGATAGATAAGGTTCGGTGATCTTGGAGAGTGTTTAGGGATTGACACACTCACAATTTAGTAGATATCAGCCGTCGCCGCAAGGCTCAGGCCTAAACTCACTGATGACAGCAGCGCAGATCCTTCTCCATCAACAGCCCACGAGGAAAGAGTGAGCAATGGCCGCCGCTCCCTTATATGGGCGGGCCGTTTTTACTGGTCCAATCAACTGTCACTCACCGTTACAGAGAGTGATGGGAGATAAATGTCATAGGGACCTCCGACAGGTCCTTAAGCATAAAACCATAGAGTTTACCTGATCACGTGACCCGCAGGTCCTGTTACGCAAGTAATTACCCATTTATATACACTTGTACAATCCTATATATATACAAATCCTAAAGAATTATTAGATAACTAATACCTAGATGAGAGGTGACTAGGGGAGGGCTAGTTAAGAAGAACCCCGACATCCTAGGGACTCTAGCTATGGGGACTTATATAAAAAGGTACCGAATAGGATGCAGTACCGGAACACCACAAACCCCCTTACTTAACCCCTTCAGGACCAAGCCCATTTTGGCCTTAAGGACCGGAGCATTTTTTGCACATCTGACCACTGTCACTTTAAACAGTAATAATGCTTTTAGTTATCATTCTGATTCCGAGATTGTTTTTTCGTGACATATTCTACTTTAACATAGTGGTAAATTTTTGTCGATACTTGCATCCTTTCTTGGTGAAAAATCCGTAAATTTGATGAAAAATTTGAAAATGTTGCATTTTTCTAATTTTGAAGCTTTCTGCTTGTAAGGAAAATGGATATTACAAATAATTTTATTTTTTGGATCACATATACAATATGTCTACTTTATGTTGGCATCATAAAATTGATGAGTTTTTACTTTTGGAAGACACCAGAGGGCTTCAAAGTTCAGCAGCAATTTTCCGATTTTTCACAAAATTTTCAAACTCGATATTTTTCATGGACCAGTTCAGGTTTGAAGTGGATTTGAAGGGTCTTCATATTAGAAATACCCCACAAATGACCCCATTATAAAAACTGCACCCCACCAAAGTATTCAAAGTGACATTCAGTCAGCATTTTAACCCTTTAGGTGTTTCACACGAATAGCAGCAAAGTGAAGGAGAAAATTCACAATCTTCATTTTTTACACTCACATGTTCTTGTAGACCCAATTTTTTTTATTTTTACAAGGGGTAAAAGGAGAAAATTTTTACTTGGATTTGTAGCCCAATTTCTCTCGAGTAAGCACATATCTCATATGTCTATGTAAAGTGCTCGGCGGGCGCAGTAGAGGGCTCAGAAGGGAAGGAGCGACAAGGGGATTTTGGAGAGTACGTTTTTCTGAAATGGTTTTTGGGGGGCATGTTGCATTTAGGAAGCCCTTATGGTGCCAGAACCAGCAAAAAAAAAAACACATGGCATAACATTTTGGAAACTAGACCCCTCGGGGAATGTAACATGGGATAAAGTGAGCCTTTATACCCCACAGATGTTTCACGACTTTTGCAAATGTAAAAAAATAATAATAATTTTTACCTAAAATGCTTGTTTTCCCAAAAATTTTACATTTTAAAAAGGGTAATAGCAGAAAATACCCCTAAAAATTTGAAACCCAATTTCTCCCGATTCAGAAAACAACCCATATGGGGGTGAAAAGTGCTCTGCTGGCGCACTACAGGTCTCGGAAGAGAAGGAGTCACATTTGGCTTTTTGAAAGCAAATTTTGCTCTGGGGGCATGCCGCATTTAGGAAGCCCCTATGGTGCCAGAACAGCAAAAAAAAAAAAACACATGGCATACTATTTTGGAAACAAGACCCCCTCGGGGAACGTAACAAGGAACAAGGGGTTCAGTGAACCTTTATACCCCACAGGTGTTTCGCGACTTTTGTATATGTAAAAAACAAAAAAATTTTTTTACCTAAAATGCTTGTTTTCCCCAAAATTTTACATTTTAAAAAGGGTAAAAGCAGAAAATACCCCCCAAAATTTGTAACACAATTTCTCCCGAGTACGGCGATACCCCATATGTGACCCTTAACTGTTGCCTTGAAATACGTCAGGGCTCCAAAGTGAGAGCGCCAATGCGCATTTGAGGCCTAAATTAGGGACCTGCATAGGGGTGGAAATAGGGGAATTCTACGCCAGTGATTCCCAAACAGGGTGCCTCCAGCGGTTGCAAAACTCCCAGCATGCCTGGACAGTCAACGGCTGTCCGACAATACTGGGAGTTGTTGTTTTGCAACAGCTGGAGGCTCCGTTTTGGAAACAGTGGCGTACCAGACGCTTTCATTTTTATTGGGGATGGGAGGGGGGCTGTGTAGGGGTATGTGTATATGTAGTGTTTTTTACTTTTCATTTTATTTTTTGTTCGTGTAGTGTAGTGTTTTTTAGGGTACAGTCGCACGGGCGGGGATTCACAGTAGTTTCTCGCTGGCAGTTTGAGCTGCGGCAGAAAATTTGCAGCAGCTCAAACTTGCAGCCAGATACTTGCTGTAAACCTCCGCCCATGTGAGTGTACCCTGTACGTTCACATGGGGGGGGGGGGGGGGGGGGGGGGACTTCCAGCTGTTGCAAAACTACAACTCCAAGCATGCGCTGACAGACTGTACATGCTGAGAGTTTTAGTTTTGCAACAGCTGTAGGCACACTGGTTATGTATCACTGTGTTTGTGACCTAACTCGGTGTTTCACAACCAGTGTGCCTCCAGCTGTTGCAAAACTACAACTCCCAGCATGTACGGTGCATGGTGTACATTGACTGCTGAGAGTTGGAGTTTGCAACAGCTGGAGGCACACCGGTCATGAAACACTGAGTTAGGTAAAAAAAAAAAACTCTAAGTTTCACAACCAGTGTGCCTTCAGCTGTTGCAAAACTACAACTCTCAGCAGTCACCGACAGCCAACGGGCATGCTGGGAGTTGTAGTTATGCAACCAGTAGATGCACCACTACAACTCCCAGCATGCACTTTAGCTGTTTGTGCAAGCTGGGAGTTGTAGTTATACAACAGCTGAAGGTACACTTTTCCATATAAAAAATGTGCCTCCAGCTGTTGCAAAACCATAAGTCCCAGCATGCCCATAAGGCAATGCTGGGAGTTGTGGTGGTCTGCCTCCTGCTGTTGCATAACTACAGCTCCCAGCATGCCCTTTTTACATGCTGGGAGCTGTTGCTAAGCAACAGCAGGAGGCTGTCACTCACCTCCAACGATCCACGCCGCGCAGGTCAGTCCCTCGTCGTCGCCGCTGCTCCTGGGGCCCCGATCCCAATATTGACGCCGGGGATCGGGGTCCCCAGCACCTGGGGTGCACGTCCCGCACCAGCTCACGTCCTCCGGAAGAGGGGCTGAGCGGGTGCGGGAGTGACACCCGCAGCAGGTGCCCTGATTGGTCGGCCGGTAATCTGGCCGACGAATCAGGGCGATCGTGAGGTGGCACCAGTGCCACCTCACCCCTGCAGGCTCTGGCTGTTCGGGGCCGTCATCAGCCAGTAATTCCGGGTCACTGGAGACCCGATTGACCCGGAATCGCCGCAGATCGCTGGACTGAATTGTCCAGCGATCTGTGGCCATCGCCGACATGTGGGGGCATAATGACCCCCCTGGGCGATATGCCGGGATGCCTGCTGAACGATTTCAGCAGGCATCCGGCTCCGGTCCCCCAACCGGCTAGCGGTGGGGACCGGAATTCCCACGGGCGTATGGATACGTCCTCTGTCCTTAAGGACTCGGAATGCAGGGCGTATCCATACGCCCTATGTCCTGAAGAGGTTAAGATAAGTCGACCTCGACGCCTGTCCCCTAAGACAGAGGGACTAGGACTAGAACAGGATTATCTATAAATTTGCTATACATCCAAAGTAAACATTGAACACATTTACATTCTCTGATACTCTTACTAGTATCTGGACTAGACAATAGAAATCTATCTAGACATTGGTGCTATCTAGACATCAATGCTATCTAGACATTAACAAAGTTATCTATCCTTTAGTCTCTAGCTTTTTAGACATTTTATTAAACTTATTATACATTTTAAAGCTTACTAAACAATTAGGCAGCTATCTGACATGTAGATGCTAGCTCCTAAGACCTTTTATTAGCTCTCTACACAATTTTAGGAGGCTAAACTGAACATTAGTACAGCTCTATATACTTTTAGCAGTGATTCCCAACCGCGGTGCCGCGGCACACGTGTATGCCGTTTGCCACTGGCCGTCGTGCCGCGGGATTTTGTTGTGATTTTTTTTTATTTATTTATATCCTGCCCCGGCTTGCGCGCTTATGACTGGCGGCTCAGGGGGAAAGGGAAGCCTGCGTGCGCAATGCGCACACAGCGTCCCCCTCCCCACTGCGTCCCGAGTCCCCCTCACCTTCTACCTTGCGACGCAGTGATACGAAAATGGGTCCCTGGGGCGGAATGATCTTCACCTGCGCCGGACTCCCGTGCCTGCCGTGGACCTGCAAGCTGTGCGGACTGGCTTGCTTAAGGTACTGTACCCTTTCCACCCCTCTGTTACCCTCCCCCCCCACCATCACCCGGGTCCACCCTATACCCCCCCGTCACTCATGTCAACCCCCCCTTGTCACCCATGTCCGCCCCGTCACCCATGTCCGCCCCCCCATCACCCAGTCTGCCCCCCCCCTGTATCCCAGTCCGCCCCCCCCCTGTCACCCATGTTCACCCCCTCCTGTCACCCATGTTCACCCCCTCCTGTCACCCATGTTCACCCACCTGTCATCCCTTTCCCTCCCGTCCACCCTCCTGTCACCCATGTCCACCCCCCTCTCCACCCTCCTGTCACCCATGTTCACCCTCATCCACCCACCCATGTTCACCCACCTGTCATCCCTTTCACTCCCGTCCACCCTCCTGTCACCCCTGTCCACCCTCCTGTCACCCATGTCCACCCTCCTGTCATCCCTTTCACTCCCGTCCACCCCCCGTCACCCCTGTCCACCCCTCCTGTCACCCCTGTCCAACCTCCTGTCACCCCTGTTCACACCCATGTTCACCCCCTCCTGTCACCCATGCTCACCCCATCCTGTCACCCATGCTCAACCCCTCCTGTCATCCCTTTCACTCCCGTCCACCCTCCTGTCACCCATGTTCACCCTCATCCACCCTCCTGTCACCCATGTTCACCCTCCTATCACCCATGTTCACCAACCCTGTCCACCCTCCTGTCACCCCTGTCCACCCTCCTGTCGCCCATGTTCACCCTCCTGTCACCCCTGTCCACCGTCCTGTCGCCCATGTTCACCCTCCTGTCATCCCTTTCACTCCAGTCCACCCCCCGTCACCCCTGTCCACCCCCCCTGTCCACCCTCCTGTCCACCATCCTGTCACCCATGTTCACCCTCCTGTCATCCCTTTCACTCCCGTCCACCCCTCCTGTCACCCATGTTCACCACAGCCGTCACCCCTGTCGACCCCCCCTGTCCACCCTCCTGTCACCCATGTTCACCCCCCTGTCACCCCTGTCCACCCTCCTGTCACCCTCGTCCACCCTCCTGTCGCCCATGTTCACCCTCCTGTCGCCCATGTTCACCCTCCTTTCACTCCCGTCCACCCCCCGTCACCCCTGTCCACCCCCCGTCACCCTTGTCCACCCTCCTGTCACCCCCCCCCGTCACCCCTGTCCACCCTCCTGTCACCCATGTTTACACCGCTGTCCACCCTCCTGTCATCCCTTTCACTCCCGTCCACCCCTCCTGTCACCCATGTTCACCACCCCCGTCACCCCTGTCCACCCTCCTGTCACCCATGTTCACCCCCCCCTGTCACCCCTGTCCACCCTCCTGTCACCCATGTTCACCACCCCCGTCATCCTTGTCCACCCCTCCTGTCACCCCTGTTCACACCCATGTTCACCCTCCTGTCATCCCTTTCACTCCTGTCCACCCCCTCCTGTCACCCATGTTCACCCCCTCCTGTCACCCATGTTCACCCCCTCCTGTCATCCCTTTCACTCCCATCCACCCTCCTGTCACCCATGTTCACCACCCCCGTCACCCCTGTCCATCCTCCTGTCACCCCTTTCACTCCCGTCCACCCCCCCGTCACCCCTGTCCACCCTCCTGTCACCCATGTTCACACCCCTGTCACCCATGTTCACCCTTCTGTCATCCCTTTCACTCCCGTCCACCCCTCCTGTCACCCATGTTCACCACCCCCGTCACCCCTGTCCACCCTCCTGTCACCCATGTTCACCCTCCTGTCATCCCTTTCACTCCCGTTCACACCCCCCCCCGGCACCCATGTGCACACACCCCCGTCACCCATGTTCACCCCCGTCACCTCTGTTCACCCCCCCCCCTCCGTCACCCCTGTTCACCCCCCCCCCCCGTCACCCCTGTTCACCCCCCCGTCACCACTGTTCACCCCCCCGTCACCCATGTTCACCCCCCAGGTAACCCATGTCCTCCACCCCCCCCGTCACCCCAGTCCACCCTCCTGTCATCCCTGTCACCCCAGTCCACCCTCCTGTCATCCCTCTGTCACCCCCGTCCACCCTCCTGTCATCCCTCTGTCACCCATGTTCACCCTCCTGTCATCCCTCTGTCACCCATGTCCACTCCTCTACACCCCTCTGTCAGGCATGTACACTCCTCTACACCCCTCTGTCCACTCCTCTACACCCCTCTGTCCACTCCTCTACACCCCTTTGTCACCCATGTCCACTCCTCTACACCCCTCTGTCACCCATGTCCACTCCTGTCCACCCTCCTGTCACCCATGTTCACCCTCCTGTCATCCCTTTCACTCCCGTCCACCCCCCCGTCACCCATGTTCACCCTCCTGTCACCCATGTTCACACTCCTGTCACCCCTTTCACTCCCATCCACCCCCCCTGTCACCCATGTTCACCCCTCCTGTCACCCATGTTCACCCCTCTACACCCGTCACCCATGTCCACTCCTCTACACCCCTGTCACCCATGTACGCTCCTCTACACCCCTCTGTCCACTCCTCTACACCCCTCTGTCCACTCCTCTACACCCCTTTGTCATCCATGTCCACTCCTCTACACCCCTCTGTCACCCATGTCCACTCCTGTACACCCCTGTCCACCCTCCTGTCACCTATGTTCACCCTCCTGTCATCCCTTTCACTCCTGTCACCCATGTTCACCCATCCTGTCACCCATGTTCACCCTCCTGTCATCCCTGTTCACTCCCATCCACACCCCCCTGTCACCCATGTTCACCCCTCCTGTCACCCATGTTCACCCATGTGCACCCCTCTACACCTGTCACCCATGTCCACTCCTCTACACCCGTCACCCATGTACGCTCCTCTACACCCCTCTGTCCACTCCTCTACACCCCTGTCACCCATGTACACTCCTCTACACCCCTCTGTCCACTCCTCTACACCCCTGTCACCCATGTACGCTCCTCTACACCCCTCTGTCCACTCCTCTACACCCCTGTCACCCATGTATGCTCCTCTACACCCCTGTCACCCATGTAAGTTCCTCTACACCCCTCTGTCCGCTCCTCTGCACCCCTCTGTCCACTCCTCTACACCCCTGTCACCTCTGTCCACTCCTCTATACCCCTCTGTCCACTCCTCTACACCCCTGTCACCCATGTACACTCCTCTACACCCCTACATCGACTCCTCTACACCCCTCTGTCCACTCCTCTACACCCCTCTGTCCACTCCTACACCCCTGTCACCCATGTATGCTCCTCTACACCCCTCTGTCCACTCCTCTACACCCCTCTGTCCACTCCTCTACACCCCTGTCACCCATGTACGCTCCTCTACACCCCTCTGTCCACTCCTCTACACCCCTCTGTACACTCCTCTACACCCCTGTCCCCCATGTACGCTCCTCTACACCCCTCTGTCCGCTCCTCTACACCCTTCTGACCACTCCTCCACACCTGTCACCTCTGTCCACTCCTCTACACCCGTCACCCATGTACGCTCCTCTACACCCCTCTGTCCGCTCCTCTACACCCCTGTCACCCATGTACGCTCCTCTACACCCCTCTGTCCGCTCCTCTACACTCCTGTCACCTCTGTCCACTCCTCTACACCCCTGTCACCCATGTACACTCCTCTACACCCCTCTGTACACTCTTCTACACCCGTCACCCATGTACGCTCCTCTACACCCCTCTGTAAGCTCCTCTACACCCCTGTCACCCATGTACACTCCTCTACACCCCTCTGTACACTCCTCTACACCCCTCTAAACCCCTTTGTCACCCATGTCCACGCCTCTACATCCCTCTGTCACCCATGTAAAAAAAAGTTCCGCGCCTAACAGATTTGTTTTGCAGGTTTAACAGTGGAGAATTGTGTGTGGAAGAAACCGTGATGATGGCCCGGACCAGATGGAGAAGAGAAGGCAACATTGCAAATTAGAGAAGACATCATTGGTGAGTTGCTTTATAAAGCAGCACTTGAAACTACATACCCAATGATAAATAGATCTAGTGCATTGCGTTTTTTACCATTTTCCCTTTTTTTTTTTCCCTTTTGCTCGTCAACCTCGGTAGCGGTTCCCTGCAGAATTTTTTTTTTTCGAGGTGTGCCCCGACCCGAAAAAGGTTGGGAAACACTGCTTTTAGTTTCAAGCTGACTAGACATTTTTATTATCTCACACATTTTATTCGCCAACAATAAGTTACCTGTTAGTACACAAAAGGTTATACTGGCTAGCCGGAAGCTAGGTCACAGTAAGGTTGGCTGCTAGGGTCTATCGGCTACACGCTACTTACCCCTAGAGCACTTTAAAAACAACCTAATTAGGTTATTCTTAGAATTACGTGTTTAATTCTATATTCGCAAGAGCACCTACTGGCCAGGCAGAGCATCACACATGCAAAGAAGGAGAAGAAGAAGTGTACCTAACAGTGGCAGGAATTGAATTTCAATAGGCTACAATTCCCAAGTGTTTTCTTAAGTGAGATATTTACTTTGGTGTATGTACTAGAAAAACTTGAGGTAGTACATTTAAGTGAGTAGTTTAGAGCAGTGATTCCCAACTGGGGTACCGCGGCACACTGGTGTGCCGTTCAGCACTGCCCGGTGTGCCGCGGGATTTTGCCATCAAAAGCGATGCAGGGGGGGAAGGGAAGTATGTGTGCGCTTTGCTGTGTGTGCGCACACAGCGTCCCTCTGCGGCCCCCTCCCCCCTGTGGCCCAGTGAGTGAGTGCCCCAGAGGCATAGTGACCCGTGCCCTGGCGGTGTAATGACCCTTGCCCCAGAGTCCCCCTCCCCATGAATGAATGAGTGCCCTGGCGGTGCTCTGCCGGATTCCCGTGCCGGTGTAATAATGACCCGTGCCCCAGCGTCCCCCTCCACCCAGTGTCGCAGTGAATGTGTGCCCTGCCTGAGCAGGGAGGAACGTGGAAGCTGCGCCGGATTCCAGAAAAATGGCTTGCTTAAGGTACTGTACCCTTTCCAGCCCTCTGTTACCCCTTCTTAACCCTGTCCACCCCCCCTTCTGTCACGCATGTGCACCCCCCCGTCACCCATGTCCACCCCCCCTCTCACCCATGTCTTCCATGTCCACTCCTGTCATCCTTGGTCCTTGGCCACCCCTGTCCATTCCCCTGTAACACATGTTCACCCCCCTCGTCCACCCCTCTGACCACCCCCCAGTCTACACCTGTCACCCATGTCCACCCCCCCATTCACCTCTTTTTCACTCCTGTCCACCCCTCTTTTAACCGCTTGTCCACCCTCCTGTCATCAATGTCCACCCCTCTGACCCCATCTCCCATGTCCACCTTGGCCACCCCCCTATCCACCCCTCTATCTGCCATGTACACTCTTCTACACCCCTGTCTCCCATGTACACCCCTCTGTCACTCATGTACATCCCTCGTCACCCATGTATAGTCTACACTCCTCTGCCATCCATGTACATTCTTCCACACCCATCTGTCACCCATGTACACTCTTCTACACCCCTGTCTCCCATGTACACCCGTCACCCATGTACACTCCTCTGTCTCCCATATAAACCCCTCTGTAACCCATGTACATCCCTCTGTCACCCATGTACACTCCTCTACACTCCTCTGCAACCCATGTACACTCTTCTACACCCATCTGTCACCCATATACACTTTTCTACACCCCCCTGCCACTCATGCACACTCCTCTACACCCCCTGTCACCAATGTACACTTCTCTACACCCCTCTGCCACCCATGTACACTCCTCTGCCACCCATGTTCACTCCTCTACACCCCTCTGTCACCCATGCACACTCCTCTACACTCCTCTGCCACCCATGTACACTCTTCTATACCCATGTACACTCTTCTACCCCCATGTACAACCCTCTGTCACCCATGTACACCCCATGTATACTCCTGTCCACCCCCAACACCCCTTTGTCACCAATGTACACCCCTCTATCACCCCCTTTGCCACCTGTCACCCATGTACATTCTTCAACTCTTCTACACCCCTCTGTCACCCATGTAATAAAAAGTGCGGAGCCTAATTGGTTTGTTTTGCAGGTTTAACAGAGAAGAATTGTGGCTGTAAGAAATTGTCATGATGGCGGGGCCAGATGGAGAAGAAAAGGGAACGACGCTGATTAGAGAAGACGTAATTTGTGAGTTGGTGTCAACTTCGGTCGGTGTGCCCCGTGAAAAATATTTTTTCGGAGAGGTGCACCCAGCCGAAAAAGGTTGGGAAACACTGGTTTAGAGTACTAGGTGTGTAAGTACTATTTTAAGGGGAATCTTCCCTACTATTTTTGTTGAGACGGGTGCTAACGATTGGCGACAGCAATAATACTACCCACGGAGAAGCCGGGGTGTCACCTGTTGAATTACATACCATAACACCTGTAGCTTTTTATATATTTATATGTACAAGAATTATTTAGGTTTTTAGTGTTGAGTGTACACGTGCAGTACGTCGATATTTTCTGTGTACAGCTCTGACTCACTTTTTATGTACATAGATATTAGACCATCTTTCTATGTACAACCCTTACCTATTTTTAGGTACACAGACACGAGGATACCTTCCTGTGTACAAGAACCATATACACATTTACTATACAATTATCATCACTCCAACATGGTTCAGGCGCATTCACCTGATAAGTGCAACATTTAGCATAAGAGTCCTTATGAAGCTGCTGGTATATACATAAAATAGACGTGTAAGGATCAGCAGTCCACCTACACTAGGAGTCCATTTAAAGGGAAAGGTGAACACGGCTTTAACCACAACTCAGCCGGGTACAGTCCTTGATGAATCTCCTACGAGCTAGGAGTCTCTTGACTTAATAGTCAGGCACAAGCTTAGTGGTTACGTTGCTGAACTTTGAACTGGAACAAACTTAGCACAGTCCTACTAGGCACAATTCTTAAACTTGGTTGCTGCAAAATAAAAGTGGTTAGCACAAGAAACAATCTGACATTACTTTAAAGTCTCTTTAGAAGATGTTCTTCCTCATTCTTGTAGTGCCTCTCTTGGTTCCCCCATACCTTCCAACAACAGGGGCAGGTGTAGAACCGACATAGCTTTGCCACACCACATTGGTGAGGATGGAGTTGTGGAAAGCAGCATTAGAAGGGGTTATAGGCTTACTAGCCGGGATCAAAGTGGGGCAATAGGGCTTGAGTACCATCTCCAAACTAGGATGGACCCATGACCCTTTCGTTGGTACCCTGGAAGCAGGCAAACTCTCCATATCAGAAGAGGGCCTTGGCACATACGTTGGTACCTGTGCAGGAGGCAAACTCTCATTGCTCCGAGAGGGCCTAGGTACGTGCGTTGGTACCTCTGGAACAGACAAACTCTCATTGCTCCGAGAGGGTCTAGGTACGGTCTTTGGTGCCCGCAATTTGGGCTTACTTCCCTGAACTTGAGCAGGACTTGACTCTCGACGATCTGTAGAAAGTGATGAACTTGACTCTTTGCTGTACATAGAAGATGATGAACTTGACTCTTTGCTGTACATAGAAGATGATGAACTTGAGCTGAGATGAACTCCTCCTCCTTGGGCACGCTGGTGGAGGCTTTAGGAGCAGACCTTTTTGGACTCAAGTTGAAGGGATCGGACTCCCAATCAGTTGACGGGAAATATTTGAAAGGAAGCTGTGTTGGGGCTGTTGGTCCGGTGACCGCTGCAGCCCATTCTTCACGAAGGCTGTGGACGGGGGTGTACTCCACAATTTCACCCACCTCCAAGGAGTAGAACTTTTTGTGTAGATATGGCCTTTGCATTGCTCGCCGGTTTAAGAGGATGGTCTGCCCAGTGTGGCAGTCAAGGAGTGTCCCATAACCTCTGACCCTGTCGAACTTGGCCACAGTTCCTCTTCTTTCTAATGGCTCCTCCCCTTCTCGGGGGTGATCACATTTGCGGATGTACAATGCCTCCATTTCGGCCAGCTCGGGCCCTTTCGTTTTCTGCAGTTGGGATTGGTGGAAGTGGCTTCCCAGGTAATGGTTGAAGTACTCTGTGCATGTACTCGATCAGCTCTGGCTCATCTCCGAACACCCATTGCGGCAATTTTGGTGAGCACGGTCATGCACTTGGCAAGCTTGATCGAGGTATGACCTCAGGGCTGGAGGAGGAAGAATAGGCCGCCTCTGGCGGGGTACTCACAGCAGACTCCTCCGACGGGATTGCGGCCCACGAGCCCCAGGTTCTGTGGTGAGGGGACAATCTCACCGGTGATGCACCTCCAGATGGCTCTGCGCTCTCCGCTGGAGGTGTCTCTGGCCAATCGTCGTCATCATCAGGCAGTGGGGGAAGATTGCAGGCCCCTCTTTGTCTAATGACAACCGCTGCAGACGGTCAGCAAGTTCTTGGAAAAGTCGGGCTGCAACTACCACAACTTTCCGCTTTTCCGGCGCCATTTTGCCAACTTCACCATGTGGAACGCTGCTCTCTGCCAGGTCTGTACTCTCCGGCTCTCTGTGCAGACTTAAGAGGTCGCTGTGCATGGCGTCTTTTATAATGGGCTTCTCCAAAATGGCGATGGGCAGGAGGGACGTTATCGGTGCAGCCCCGACTTCCGGTCCCTCCAGAGATGACTCCTGTATCTCTGAGTTTCCTTTCAGCTGCTACACAGCAACTTGGTGGCCACTCCCAGGGGCGGGGCGTGGCGCAGCGCAGGCTTTCTTCGCGCTCTTTTCTGGCAGCAGTTCGGCTCCGCCTGTGCCGACTGGACCAAAGGATCGCAGCATGAACTCATTGCGCAGTTTACACATTTCAGTTGTAGATACATTTTCGCCTCCCCCCTTACTTTTCTCGTGGCCCCCTTGCATGGTGCACCAAGGACACCGCTCAAGTACACAGCAACATGGTTTACAGCACATGAATTAAGTTCACTTTCGGGGGGGGGGGGGGGGGGAGTACACTTTCACTAGTGGCAACTGTAGTAGGCACACACCCGAATCCTGTTCATGCAACGCCAAAAAGGCTTTGTGGTAGCCCTTGGGGGGTGTATGGTAGTTGGGGTGTTTCGGTAGATGAGGGGTTAATGTTAACCCTGTAGTTCGTGACGCCAGGCTGAGGGCTAGTATGCTGAGATAATTCTCCGGCCTATCGCCGCCCTTCCCAGTAACTATAGGTGCATGCATAAAATGACTGAAGGTCCACAAGGTACTTGAACTTGGATAACTTCACTTAAATGCTTGCGGTACATCCAATGGACAGTAACAGTCTCAGGAATACAGTCTATCTAGTGCAATGACTGACAGTTGCTGCGGACCTTGACTTCTCATGAAAGTCTCTGAATTAGGGAAAATTGCGAAGATCCGTCCGGATTTATGGGATAGATAAGGTCCGGTGATCTTGCAGAGTGTTTAGGGATTGACACACTCACAATTTAGTAGATATCAGCCGTCGCCGCAAGGCTCAGGCCTAAACTCACTGATGACAGCAGCGCAGATCCTTCTCCATCAACAGCCCACGAGGAAAGAGAGTGAGCAATGGCAGCCGCTCCCTTATATGGGCAGGGCCATTTTTACTGGTCCAATCACTCACCGTTACAGAGAGTGATGGGAGATAAACGTCATAGGGACCTCCAAAGGTCCTTAAGCATAAAACCATAGAGTTTACCTGATCACTTGACCCGCAGGTCCTGTTATGCTATGCATAGGTAATTAACCATTTATATACACTTGTACAATCCTATATATATATATATACAAATCCTAAAGAATTATTAGATAACTAATACCTAGATGAGAGGTGACTAGGGGCGGGCTAGTTAAGAAGAACCCCGACATCCTAGGGACTCTGGCTATGGGGACTTATATACAAAGGTACCGAATAGGATGCGGTACTGGAACACCACATATATAACAACCGAATGCGGGATCACAGAGTTTAGTCATTACAGATGCAAATTGAGATACGAGTTTCCAGTTGTTATGCTTAAATAGATAGAACACAGGCGCCTGATGTCATAAAGGCACCCAATTGTACTGGTAATCACACCTCCAAGTTGTAGATGTAGCATACGATATTAGAGCAATGCCATAGAATGTAAAAAATGCATCTGAGACATCTGTGACCAATTTTAGACCATCATCTGGACCCTAATGTAATCACCAGTAAGTGATAGATGAGATTTTATCACAATGGATACTGACACCCTAAATGAAAGGACTCCCGATCTAGTGATCTACCACGATGGATGGACGTACGACATCGCTGCTACGCTATTTAGCTTCACCCTGGACTCTCACCTGATCCTCCAGTTTATCTATCTGGCCCTCCAGTCTATCATTTGCATCACTAGATCAGGAGTCCTTTCATTTTGGGTGCCCAGTATCCATCGTGATAAAATATCGTCTATCACTCATTGGTCATTCTGACATTAGGGTCCAAATGATGGTCTAAAATTGGTTACAGATGTCTCAGATGCATTTTGTACACCCTATGGCATTGCTCTAATATCGTATGCTACATCTACAACTTGGAGGTGTGATCACCAGTACCAATTGGGTGCCTTTATGACATCAGGCGCCTATGTTCTATCTATTTAAGCATAACAACTGGAAACTCTTATCTCAATGTGCATCTGTAGTTACTAAACTCTGTGATCCCTGCATTCGGTTGTTATATACTAACCTTGTTTGTATACTAATTTATCTGGTACCCTCTTGTCATTATCTGTGTGACCGTGATGGTTTCTCATTGACAACCATGACACCTCTTACTGCCCGACACATCTTTGTTGTTCCTAACTATCAGACATTTACTAAATTTCGTGACGGACGCTACCTATATTATCTGTCTGTCTTCCTCACTGTCTTGTTTAGGCCCAAATTATTGTCATTGTTATTAATGCATGTTTTTTTCTGTGTATTTATTCTTTGTACTACACTCTTCTCTACCCCCTGATGAACCCCAATTTACCAGGGGGGTGAAACGCGTTGGAAAAGGAGCAAGAGCAGTTACACTACATTGGTTTCCACAAACACACTTATTGTCAGTGTTAGACTAGTGTAGGCCAGGCAGTCTAGCTAGTGTTAGGCTATTCACCTGTCACTCCATCCCCCATCCTTCATCTTTGAGGGCCACTCACAATTGTTATATATTATCCTGTCATATATATATATATATATATATATATATATATATATATATGACATGATAATTGTAATAATTTATATTGTAATAATTTTTTATGGATATTAGTAAAAGCTACGTTTTATTTAACTTTTTGGTCTCTGTGTGGATGAATTATTGGATCAGTACCAATATCAGGTCTGTCATAGCCTCATTGGAGGACTACTTTGGTCTATATATTTAATTAAATGTCCCTTAGGGCTCAATCATTTTTTGTCACATTGAGGGAGTGACGTATCTTTCCTTTTTTGATTAATCTGTGAGAAATACTTCATTTTCTTAAAAAATTTCAGGGGTGCCAACATTTACGGCCATGACTGTATATACACAGTATATCTATAGACAAGCAAATAGATGCAGGACATCATGTAGTTGAAAATAAAGTGGTAGTTTTATTCTGTGACGTGTAACAGACTATGTTTCACCAGTCTCACACTGAAAAAGCCAGTGTGAGACTGGTGAAACATAGTCTGTTACAC
Organism: Hyla sarda; assembly: GCF_029499605.1. NCBI lineage: Eukaryota > Metazoa > Chordata > Amphibia > Anura > Hylidae > Hyla > Hyla sarda. The sequence continues at coordinate 232,656,873 of NC_079191.1, forward strand.
ATCATGGAATAAACCTACCACTTTGTTTTCAATTATGTGGTGTGCTGCATTTATTTGCTTGTCTGGATTGTGGGACCAGAGGACCGAGGTTGAGGATATGTGGGCACCCCAACACCTTGTTTTGATATTACTGGACGTGCTGATTTTATTTAGATTGTGTGTATATATATTACAATGATGTAAACCCTGTTATGTTAAGCCTAGTTTCTTTGTTGTCTTGTATAGTATCTGCAAGCATGTCATGTAATTTTCTGCTCCAGGTACCCCCTTTCAGCTGGTCTCCAGAGATGTGAAAGCCTTTGTAACACCTTTCTATTATGCAAAATGTTTGTATTTAAGGTGGCATAGCTATCTCATCTTACTAAAAACAGAATGTATTAAAATAAATATACAAAATTCAAATACTGTCAGTCAGATCATATTCACAAGTGTATTCCCCATGCACTAAAATAAGGTCAAAATCCAGAAGGTGGAATCTTTTTTCTTCAAATACCTATTTTTCTTTACCGAAGAATAATTAAAATCAAAAGGACATAATACATTTTAAAAATGAGGGTCGCAATGCCGAACACTAGGAAATGGGGAGAATGGAGACATTAGTATTATAACATAATGGCCCACATTAACTAAGACGCCAATAACGGAGACTGACGAACAACATTCATTAAACATAAATACATAATTAATAAATGCGTCACAATAACTGTTTGGCAGTGATGAAAGCTCATAGAAGGTATATATATGGTATAAAATCTGCGCCATTCCCTCCTATACTACATTATATACCGTATTTATCGGCGTATAACACGCACTTTTTAGGCTAAAATTTTTAGCCTAAAGTCTATGTGCGTGTTATACGCCGATACCGCCCCAGGAAAGGCAGGGGGAGAGAGGCCGTCGCTGCCCGCTTCTCTCCCCCTGCCTTCCCTGGGGTCTAGAGCCCTGCTGCCGGCCCTTCTCACCCCCTGGCTATCGGCGCCGCTGCCCGTTCTGTCCCCCTGACTATCGGTACCGGCGCCGATAGCCAGGGGGAGAGAAGGGGCAGCGGCACCCATTGCCGGCGCCGCTGCCCCGTTGCCTCCCCCCATCTGTGGTGGCATAATTACCTGAGTCTGGTCCGCGCTGCTGCAGGCCTACGGCGTGCGTCCCCTTCGTCGTTGCTATGCGCTGCACGGCGCGGCGCATGACGTCAGTGCGCCGCGCATAGCAACGACGCAGGGGACGCACGCCGGAGGCCTGCAGCAGCGCGGACCCGACTCAGGTAATTATGCCACCGGGGATGGGGGGAGGCAACGGGGCAGCGGCGCCGGCAATGGGTGCTGCTGCCCCTTCTCTCCGCCTGGCTGTCGGCGCCGGCAGTGAGGCGCTGGTACCGATAGTCAGGGTGAGAGAACGGGCAGCGGCGCTGATAGCCAGGGGGAGAGAAGGGCCGGCAGCAGGGCTCTAGACCCCAGGAAAGGCAGGGGGAGAGAAGCGGGCAGCGACGGCCTCTCTCCCCCTGCCTTTCCTGGGGGTGTATCGGGGTATACACACGCACACACGCACCCTCATTTTACCATGGATATTTGGGTAAAAAACTTTTTTTACCCAAATATCCTTGGTAAAATGAGGGTACGTGTTATATGCCGGTGCGTGGTATACCCCGATAAATACGGTATTTATATATATATATATATATATATACACATACATACATACATACACACACACATATAACACACAAACACCAATGACAAGAAAAGTGTAACTAAAATGTCGCATGTCATTCTATCACCATAATTTAACCTCTTCAGGACACAGGGCGTATGGATACGCCCTGCATTCCGAGTCCTTAAGGACCGAGGGCGTATCCATACGCCCGTGGGAAATCCAGTCCCCACTGCTAGCCGGTTGGCGACCGGAGCCGGATGCCTGCTGAAATCGTTCAGCAGGCATCACGGCATTTCGCCCAGGGGGGTCATTATGTCCCTCCATGTCGGCAATGGCCACAGATCGCTGGACAATTCAGTCCAGCGATCTGCGGCGATTCCAGGTCAATCGGGTCTCCAGTGACCCGGAATTACAGGCTGTTCGGGGCCGTCTCTGACGAACAGCCATAGTAAGCAGGGGTGAGGTGGCACTGGTGCCACCTCACGATCGCCCTGATTCGTCGGTCGGTTTACCGGCCAACCAATCAGGGCACCTGCTGCGGGTGTCACTCCCGCAACCCGCTCCGCCCCTCTTCAGGAGGACGTTAGCGGGTGCGGGAAGTTGACCCCGGCAGCTGGGGATCCCGATCCCCGACATCCCTGTTGGGATCGGGGCCCCAGCAGCGACGATGAGGGACTGACCTGTGTGCGGCGGCGTGGAGCAGCAGTTGGAGGTGAGTGACAGCCTCCTGCTGTTGCTTAGCAACAGCTCCCAGCATGCAAAAAGGGCATGCTGGGAGCTGTAGTTATGCAACAGCAGGAGGCAGACCACCACAACTCCCAGCATTCCCTTATGGGCATGCTGGGACTTGTAGTTTTGCAGCAGCTGGAGGCACATTTTTTCTATGGAAAAGTGCACCTTCAGCTGTTGTATAACTCCAACCCCCAGCTTGCACAAACAGCTAAAGTGCATGCTGGGAGTTGTAGTGGTGCATCTGCTGATTGCATAACTACAACTCCCAGCATGCCCGTTGGCTGTCTCAGACTGCTGAGAGTTGTAGTTTTGAAACAGCTGAAGGCACACTGGTTGTGAAACTCAGTTTTATTTTTTTACCTAACTCAGTGTTTCACGACTGGTGTGCCTCCAGCTGTTGCAAACTACAACTCCCAGCATGCACCGTACATGCTGGGAGTTGTAGTTTTGCAACAGCTGGAGGCACACTGGTTGTGAAACACTGAGTCAGGTCACAAACTCAGTGATACATAACCAGTGTGCCTACAGCTGTTGCAAAACTAAAACTCCCAGCATGTACAATCTGTCAGCGCATGATGGGAGTTGTAGTTTTGCAACAGCTGGATGTCCCCCCCCCCCCCCCTCCCCAATGTGAACGTACAGGGTACACTCACATGGGCGGAGGTTTACAGTAAGTATCTGGCTGCAAGTTTGAGCTACAGCAAATTTTCTGCCGCAGCTCAAACTGCCAGCGAGAAACTACTGTGAACCCCCGCCTGTGCGACTGTACCCTAAAAACACACTACATTAACACACAATAAAATAAAAAGTAAAAAACACTACATATACACATACCCCTACACAGCCCCCCTCCCCAATAAAAATAAAAAACGTCTGGTACGCCACTGTTTCCAAAACGGAGCCTCCAGCTGTTGCAAAACAACTACTCCCAGTATTACCAGACAGCCACTGACTGTCCATACATGCTGGGAGTTTTACAACAGCTGGAGGCACCCTGTTTGGGAATCACTGGCGTAGAATACCCCTATGTCCACCCCTATGCAATCCCTAATTTAGGCCTCAAATGCGCATGGTGCTCTCACTTTGGAGCCCTGTCGAATTTCAAGGCAACAGTTTAGGGTCACATATGGGGTATCGCCGTACTCGGGAGAAATTGTGTTACAATTTTGGGGGGTATTTTCTGCTTTTACCCTTTTTAAAAATGTAAAATTTTTGGGAAAACAAGCATTTTAGGTAAAAAAATTTTTTTTTTTTTTTTACATATGCAAAAGTCGTGAAACACCTGTGGGGTATAAAGGTTCACTTAACCCCTTGTTACGTTCCCCGAGGGGTCTAGTTTCCAAAATAGTATGCCATGTGTTTTTTTTTTTTTTTGCTGTCCTGGCACCATAGGGGCTTCCTAAATGCGGTATGCCCCCAGAGCAAAATTTGCTTCCAAAAAGCCAAATGTGACTACTCCTCTTCTGAGACCTGTAGTGCGCCTGCAGAGCACTTTTCACCCCCATATGGGGTGCTTTCTGAATCGGGAGAAATTGGGCTTCAAATTTTGGGGGGTATTTTCTGCTATTACCCTTTTTAAAAATGGGAAATTTTTGGGAAAACAAGCATTTTAGGTAATTTTTTTTTTTTTTTTTTTTAACATTTGCAAAAGTCACGAAACACCTGTGGGGTATTAAGGCTCACTTTATCCCATGTTACATTCCCCGAGGGGTCTAGTTTCCAAAATAGTATGCCATGTGGTTTTGTTTTTTTTGCTGTTTTGACACCCTAGGGGCTTCCTAAAGGTGACATGCCCCGCAAAAACCATTTCAGAAAAATGTTCGCTTCTGAGCCCTCTACTGTGCCCGCTGAACACTTTACATAGACATATGTATGTGCTTACTCGAGAGCAATTGGGCTACAAACACAAGTAAAAATTTTCTCCTTTTACCACTTGCAAAAATTCAAAAATTGGGTCTACAAGAACATGCGAGTGTAAAAAATGAAGATTTTGCATTTTCTCCTTCACTTTGCTGCTATTCCTGCAAAACACCTAAAGGGTTAAAACCCTGACTGAATGTCATTTTTAATACTTTCGGGGGTGTAGTTTTTATAATGGGGTCATTTATGGGGTATTTCTAATATGAAGACCCTTCAAATCCACTTCAAAAGTGAACTGGTCCCTGAAAAATATCGAGTTTGAAAATTTTGAGAAAAATTGGAAAATTGCTGCTGAACTTTGAAGCCCTCTGATGTCTTCCAAAAGTAAAAACTCATCAATTTTATGATGCAAACATAAAGTAGACATATTGTATATGTGAATAAAAAAAATTATTTGTAATATACATTTTCCTTACAAGCAGAAAGCTTCAAAGTTAGAAAAATGCAAAATTTTAAACTTTTTCATCAAATTTGGGGATTTTTCACCAAGAAAGGATGCAAGTTACCACAAAAATGTACTACTATGTTAAAGTAGAATATGCCACGAAAAAACAATCTCAGAATCAGAATGATAACTATAAATAAAGCATTCCAGAGTTATTAATGTTTAAAGTGACAGTGGTCAGATGTGCAATAAACGCTCTGGTCCTTAAGGCCAAAATGGGCTTGGTCCTTAAGGGGTTAAGCACAAACCAGCTATAAAAATGCTTAAAGGGGTACTCCGCCCCTAGACATCTTATCCCCTATCCAAAGGATAGGAGATAAGATGTCAGATCGCCGGGGTCCCACTGCTGGGGACCCCGGGGATCGCTGCTGCAGTACCCCGCTATCGTTACTGCGCAGAGCGAGATCGCTTACGTCACGGCCTGCCCCCGTTAATACAAGTCTATGGGAGGGGGCGTGGCGGTCGTCACGCCCCCTGCCATAGACTTGCATTAAGGGGACGGGCCGTGATGTCATGAGGGCCGGAGCTATGACGTCACGCTGCTCCGGCCCCTGTATCGCCCGTCATTACGCACAGTGCGAACTCGCTCTGTGTTGTAATGATGGCGGGGTGCCGCAGTGGCGATCCCCGGGGTCCCCAGCAGCGGGACCACGGCGATCTAACATCTTATCCCCTATCCTTTGGATAGGGGATAAGATGCCAGGGGCGGAGTACCCCTTTAAAGGGGTAGTCAAGTGGTGAAAAAGGGGATACGTTTCAGATCGCAGGGGGTCTGACCGCTGGAGTCCCCTCGAGATCTCCTGTACAGGGCCCCGACTCGCTGGCCAGATAGCGCATGTTGACCACCTCAAGAAGCGGCGGCCGACACGCCCCCTCAATACTGCGATATGGCAGCGCTACAGCTCTGCCATAGAGTTGTATTGAGGGGGCGTGTCAGCCGCCGCTTTGTGCAGTGGTCAACATGCCCCCTTCCCGCGGGCTGTCGGGGCCCCGTACAGGAGATCGCAGGGGGCCCCAACGGTCGGACCCCCCGCGATCTGAAACTTATCCCCTATCCTATCAGAACTAGTGCTGGGCGGTATACCGGTTCATACCGAATATTGAAATTTTTGTGCTGCACGATATGCATTTTTCTCATACTGCAATACCAGTTGGGCCCCTCCCCCTCGGGAATGAATGAATTATCAACCCAGCGCTGCCCTGTCCCCACATCGGGCAACTACTCACGTCACTCGCAAGCGCTGCCCTCCTCGTCCTCCTGTTTGTTGCGGGCCGCCGCACTGGAACTCTGCACTGTACGCTGTATCCCTATGCCCAGGTTGCAAAAGATAAACAAAATAAACTTTAACGCACCTTCCTACGTTCCCCCGTCGGTCCGGACCTGCTTCCTGGGGACGGGAATGTCGGAGAGCCGTCAGCCTATCACCGGCCACAGCGATGTTCCGCCTCGGCCGGTGATAGGTTGAGCCCACTGTCATGTAAGAAGCCAGCCGGTTTCTTACATGACAGTGGGCTCAGCCTATCACCGGCCGAGGTGGAACATTGCTGCGGCTGGTGATATGCTGACGGCTCTCCGACATTCCCGTCCCCAGGAGGAGCGTGAGGCCGACGTAGGAAGGTGCGTTAAAGTTTATTTTGTTTACCTTTTGCAGCCCGGGCATAGGGATACAGCGTACAGTACAGAGTTCCAGCGCAGCGGCCCGCAACAAACAGTAGGACGAGGATGGCAGCGCTTGCGGGTGATGTGAGTAGTTCCCCAATGGGGACAGCGCAGCGCTAGGCTGATAATTTTGGGGGGGGGGGGGGAGAAGCAGAACAGAGCTCGCTGGTCACACATGATTTTGGGGGGGGGGGGGGGGGAAGCAATACCGTTATATACCGTGCAACCGCCATAACTTACAAAAATACTGTGATACACTTATTTGGTCATACTGCCCAGCTCTAATCAGAACCATTCTTTTTCTCTGTACTTAATGTTCAAACCTTAATACCGTAAGTAATAAGGGGTTAAAAGGGGTTATCCAGGAATAGAAAAACAGCTATTTTTTTTTTTTTTTAAACAGCTCCACGTCTGTCTCCAGATTGGGTGTGTTATTACAACTTGGCTCCATTCACTTCAATGGAACTGAGCTGCCGAACCACACCCAACCTGGAGACAGACAGAGAGCGTTTTTTGATATTAAGTTGCTGTGTTTTCCTATTCCTGGATAACCCCTTTAATAACTATTTACTTCAGGAGTATATAATCAGTTTGCTTTATTTAGACATTTTTCTAGAATTTGCATTACACTTTAATTAAATCTGTTAGACTACGTCTGTTGTAGATTAAATCTAAGTTTTAATATATATTAAAGGGGTACTCTGGTGGAAAACATCTATTAAAAAATCTTAATCCTTTTAGTACTTTTTATCAGCTGTATGTTACAGAGGAAATTCTTTACTTTTTGATTTTTTTTGTGTTGTCCACAGTGCTCTCTGCTGACACCTCTGTTCGTGACAGGAACTGTCCAGAGTAGCATAGGTTTTCTATGGGGATTTTCTCCTGCTCTGGATAGTTCCTGTGGACATCACACAAAAAAATAAAAAAAAATAAAAAATCAAGAAACAAAAATAATCAATTCTGGATTTTGGTATTTTTTTACATTTAGGCCACTGAAATCAACTTTGATCACAGTGTGTAAAGGGTGGATGCCTGACATCACCCTGATCAGACCATCCAGCTATAAAGTGCACTCGGGATCTGAGTGGGAGTGGGCTTCATAGACTGGAAGCTGGGCGTACATGTATGCCCTGCTTCATCTAGCGGTTAATGCATAGAGAGACAAATAGAGAACTATTAGGTTATTTTGAAAAACCAATTCAAGTAATTCATTTTGCCATAAACATCAAAACTTATCCATAGGCTCTTATTAAAGGAGTACTCAACTGCAAAACATATATTTTTTTTAAATCAACTGGTGCCAGAAAGTTAAAACAGATTTGTAAATTACTTCTATTTAAAAATCTTATTCCTTAATCAGCAGCTACTGTATATGCTCAACATGAAGTTCTTTTCTTTTTGAATTTCCTTTTTTCATTTGCACAGCCCACTGTTCCAAAGAGCTGTCAAATGCCAGTAGGGTTTAAATGTTCACTGTACCCCTTATTACATTCCGTGAGGGGTGTAGTTTCTGAAATGGGGTCACATGTGGGGGGGGTGTCCATTTTTCTGGTGGCTTTGTAAACGTACATGGCCCCCGACTTCCATTCCAACCAAATTCTCTCTCCAAAAGCCCAATGGCGCTCCTTCTCTTCTGAGCGCTGCAGTGCACCCGAAGAGCAGTTTATATCCACATATGGGATATTTCCATATCCAGAAGAAATGGTGTTACAAATTTTAGAAGCTTTTTTTCCCCGATTATCCCTTCTGAAAATGAAAAATTTGGGGTATGCGATATGCTCCCCAAAAACCATTTCAGCTAAATTTGCTCTCCAAAATCCCATTGTTGCTCCTTCCCTTCTGAGCCCTCTAGTGCACCCACAGAGTACTTTACATACACATGAGGTATTTCCTTACTTGAGAGAAAAGGGGTTAGAAATTTTAGGGGAAATTTTCTCCTATTACACCTTCTTAAAATAAAAAAGTTGGGGTAACACCAGCATTTTAGTGGAACTTTTTTTTTTTTTTTTCATTTTTATGTCCTACTTTAAAGGAGTACTATGGTGCTTTTTATTAACCCTCCGTGCTTTTTTATTAACCCCTTGTAAAAATTAAAAAAAATGGGGCTACAATGGGTTATGTTAGTGTAAAGAATAAAGATTTAGAATTTTCTCTTCCACTTTTCTGCTATTCCTGTGAAACACCTAAAGGGTTAAAAAAAACTTTCTGAATGTCATTTTGAATAATTTTAGGGGTGCAGTTTTCATAAATGGGGTCATTTATGGGGGATTTCTAACATAAAGACCCTCAAAATCACTTCAAAACTGAACTGGTCCCTGAACAATTCTGATTTTGAAATTTCTGTGGAAAATTGCTGCTATACTTTGAAGCCCTCTGATGTCTTCAAAAAGTAAAAACGTGTCAACATAAAGTTGACATATTGTATATGTGAATCAATATATAATTTATTTGGCATGTCTATTTTCCTTACAAGCACAGAGCTTCATATGGAAATACCCCATATGTGGACGTAAAGTGCTCATCGGGCACACAACAGGGCTCAGAAGGGAAGAAGCGCCATTTGGAGAGAAAATATGACTGGAATAGTTTTTGGGGGGCCATGTTGCATTTCTATAGCCCAATTGTGCCCAGCCAGTGAAAACCAACCACATGTCACACCATTTTGAAAACTACACCACTTAAGTATTGTAATAAGGGGTGCAGTGAGCATTTGGACACCACAGGTTGCAAACACATTTTTGGAAAAGAGGACTGTAAAAATAGAAAAAAATCATTTTTTACACTAACATGTTGGTGTAGCCCCAAACTTTTTATTTTTTCAAGGGGTTAAATGGGAATAAGCCCCACAAAATTTGTAACACAGTTTCTCCAAAGTATGGAAATACCCCCTATGTGGCCCTAAACTGTTGCCTTAAAATACCACAGAGCTCCGAAGTGAGGGAGCTTCATGCACACCTAAATTAGGGATTTGAATGGGGCGGCTGCTAGTTTCAGAGATTGAGAGGGTCTCGCATGGATGGTGCAAGCCAGGGGCTCACATGCAACTTTTGGGCCAACTTGCAACACGTAAAATCGCAGAAATATACACCTCCTCAGTAGGTGGTGTACATTTCTGTGACTTGCACAAGGGCAGCCAAAATTTGCTGGATTTACTGAGAGGCAAGCCCTTTTCATGGCCATACAATAAAGTGAGTTGTTGTGCATAACATCCCCACTCACATATTGCCTAATTTATGTTTTTTTGACTAGGCTCATATGCAGGACGAGCCCCCAATATGTCCTCATCTCGTCTGCAATCTATTAGGGCCTAGCCCCAAAAAAGCATTGAGGTGCTGGGCCACAAACTGTTGGGCGTTCAAGTTTGTTTGAGCCGCCATCAAATTGACAAAGTCCTGACTGAAAGAAAAAAAAAACGCAAAGTCCTTTTCAGT